>NC_064923.1:613324351-613949351 GCF_023897955.1 Schistocerca gregaria
CTAATATATCTGTTTCACAATGTTTCTTATGGTGCCCAGATGAACCAATTTTCTTCAGAGCAAAGGCTTACAACCAGATGTTAAGTATTTCATTGTGCTAGTAATAGTCACTTTGGGACTGATCTATGTTTATCTACCTTTGTTTTTTAATTTGAGAACATCTTATAGTTTCTGATTTCTGTAAAATATGACGATGTTTGCTTTCAGTATGTCTATGCCTATTAAGTTTTGGAAGATGCAAGACTTCCTCTGGAGAGACAGTGAAAACAACAGATTGCGCTCTTGAAAAAAGGACTAAAACAAGTTCAGCAAGAGAAGGCTAAAAAATGACTATAACAATTGTGTTTGTAGTTGGACTGTCTGAAGCATTCACAAGCGACTCCCCAGCAGAAGTTTCACTCTGCAGGGACCTTAAAAGTGCTAGCAGATATACAGTAAATAATGTCTCACGTAGACTGATAGATCGAGAAACGGATGGACTATCTGCATCTGTGGAGCTAACAAATGCAGCAGGCCTAACAGATGAGTTTGGTACCAGAAAAAATTGAAAGCAACGTAATGAACTGAGGAAAGCAAAGCCATCACCCGAGAAAATATCCCTATTAAAGGGCGTTTTGCCACATTTTTTAAATTTAGATACTATAGAACTTAGTGCTAAACTCTTCTCCAAAAGCTTCCTTAAACGAACTATGGACATCGTACAGTGGCTCAGAAAGGAGTTCAGTTTGCAGCAACAAACATTTTTGACCATACGCCCAATAACATTAAATATTTGATAGGTTGAAAAAGCAAATTTTAAATCTAGCCCAAGATCATATGTCCTGGACGAATTTCTATTTAAAATCTGGAAGCTAATAATAAAAATTTTAAAAACTAGTCTTTAACTGTAGTTGCATGAATAGATCTAAAAAAGTAATTTGTTCATTAATGTTAACATGTTTCTACAGGATGGTCCATTGATAGTGGCCAGGCCAAATATCTCTCGAAATAAGCATCAAACGAAAAAAAGACAAAGAACAAAATTTGTCTAGCTTGAAGGGGGGAACCAGATGGCGCTATGGCTGGCCCGCTAGATGGCGCTGCCACTGCGTTTTTTTAAAAATAGGAACCCCCATTTTTTATTACATATTCGTGTAGTACGTAAAGAAATATGAATGTTTTAGTTGGACGACTTTTTCGCTTTGTTATAGATGGCACTGTAACAGTCACAAACGTATAAGTACGTGGTGTCACGTAACATTCAGCCAGTGCGGACGGTATTTGCTTAGTGATATATTACCCGTTTTAAAATGGACCGTTTACCAATTGCGAAAATGTCGATATTGTGTTGATGTATGACTATTGTGATCAAAATGACCAATGTGCGTGTGCTGTGTATGCTGCTCGGTATCCTGGACGACATCATTCAAGTGTCCGGACCGTTCGCCGGATAGTTACGTTATTCAAGGAAACAGGAAGTGTTCAGCCACATTTGAAACGTCAACCACGACCTGCAACAAGTGATGATGCCCAAGTAGGTGTTTTAGCTGCTGTCGCAGCTAATCTGCAAATCAGTAGCAAACAAATTGCGCAAGAATCGGGAATCTCAAAAACGTCGGTGTTGAGAATGCTACATCAACATCGACTGCACCCGAACCATATTTCTGTGCAACAGGAATTGCATGGCGACGACTTTGAACCTCGTGTAGAGTTCTGCCACTGAGCACAAGAGAAATTACTCGACAATGACAGTTTTTTTACACGCATTCTATTTAGCGACGAAGCATCATTCACCAACAGCGGTAACGTAAACCAGCATAAATGGTGCACTATATACTGATTTCCTATGTAATGTTCTACCTATGTTACTACAAAATGTTTCACTGCATGACAGAATGGCGATGTACTTCCAACATAATGGATGTCCGGCACATAGCTCGCGTGCGGTTGAAGCGGTATTGAATAGCATTTTTCATGACACGTGGATTAGTCGTCGAAGCACCATACCACGGCCCACATGTTCACCTGATGTGACGTTCTCGGATTTCTTTCTGTGGGGAAAGTTGAAGGATATTTGCTATCGTGATCCACCGACAACGCCTGACAATATGCATCAGCGCATTGTCAATGCATGTGCGAACATTACGGAAGGCAAACTACTCGCTGTTGAGAGGAATGTCATTACACGTATTTCCAAATGCATTGAGGTTTACGGACATCATTTTGAGTATTTATTTCATTAATGTTGTATTTACAGGTAATCACGCTGTAACATCATGCATTCTCAGAAATGATAAGTTCACAAAGTTACATGTATCACATTGGAACAACCGAAATAAATGTTCAAACGTACCTACGTTCTGTATTATAATTTAAAAAACCTACCTGTTACCAAATGTTCGTCTAAAATTATGAGCCATGTATTTATGACTATTAGAGCGCCATCTATGATAAAGCGAAAAAAGTGGTCCAACTAAAACATTCATATTTCTTTATGTACTACACGAATATGTAATAAAAAATGGAGGTTCCTATTTTAAAAAAAACTCAGTTGATATCCGTTTGACCTATGGCAGAGCCATCTAGCAAGCCAACCATAGCGCCATCTGGTTTCCTCCTTCAAGTTAGACAAGTTTCTTTCTTTGTAGTTTTTAGGTTTGACGCTTATTTTGTGAGGTATTTGGCCTGGTCACGATCAATGGAACGCCCTGTATATCCTCTAACTGAGTCGTTCCACATCACTTCGATAAAAGAATCGATAAAATGATCTATGGAACATGTAAGTAAGTAACTAAGTAACTTAATTCGACGATCAAGATAAACTCCTGGAAATTGAAATAAGAACACCGTGAATTCATTGTCCCAGGATGGGGAAACTTTATTGACACATTCCTGGGGTCAGATACATCACATGATCACACTGACAGAACCACAGGCACATAGACACAGGCAACAGAGCATGCACAATGTCGGCACTAGTACAGTGTATATTCACGTTTCGCAGCAATGCACGCTGCTATTCTCCCATGGAGACGATCGTAGAGATGCTGGATGTAGTCCTGTGGAACGGCTTGCCATGCCATTTGCACCTGGCGCCTCAGTTGGACCAGCGTTCGTGCTGGACATGCAGACCGCGTGAGACGGCACTTCATCGAGTCCCAAACATGCTCAATGGGGGACAGATCCAGAGATCTTGCTGGCCAGGGTAGTTGACTTACACCTTCTAGAGTACGTTGGGTGGCATGGGATACATGCGGACGTGCATTGTCCTGTTGGAACAGCAAGTTCCCTTGCCGGTCTAGGAGTGGTAGAACGATGGGTTCGATGACGGTTTGGATGTACCGTGCACTATTCAGTGTCCCCTCGACGATCACCGGAGGTGTACAGCCAGTGTAGGAGAACGCTCCCCACACCATGATGCTGTGTGTTGGCCCTGTGTGCCTCGGTCGTATGCAGTCCTGATTGTGGCGCTCACCTGCACGGCGCCAAACACGCATACGACCATCATTGGCACCAAGGCAGAAGCGACTCTCATCGCTGAAGACGACACGTCTCCATTCGTCCCTCCATTCACGCCTGTCGCGACACCACTGGAGGCGGGCGGCACGATGTTGGGGCGTGAGCGGAAGACGGCCTAACGGTGTGCGGGACCGTAGCCCAGCTTCATGGAGACGGTTGTGAATGGTCCTCGCCGATACCCCAGGAGCAACAGTGTCCCTAATTTGCTGGGAAGTGGCGGTGCGGTCCCCTACGGCACTGCATAGGATCCTACGGTCTTGGCGTGCATCCGTGCGTCGCTGCGGTCCGGTCCCACGTCGACGAGCACGTGCACCTTCCGCCGACCACTGGCGACAACATCGATGTACTGTGGAGACCTCACGCCCCACGTGTTGAGCAATTCGGCGGTACGTCTACCCGGCCTCCCGCATGCCCACTATACGCCCTCGCTCAAAGTCCGTCAACTGCACATACGGTTCACGTCCACGCTGTCGCGGCATGCTACCAGTGTTAAAGACTGCGATGGAGCTCCGTATGCCACGGCAAACTGGCTGACACTGACGGCGGCGGTGCACAAATGCTGCGCAGCTAGCGCTATTCTCGGCCAACACCGCGGTTCCTGGTGTGTCCGCTGTGCCGTGCGTGTGATCATTGCTTGTACAGCCCTCTCGCAGTGTCCGGAGCAAGTATGGTGGGTCTGACACACCGGTGTCAATGTGTTCTTTTTTCTATTTCCAGGAGTGTAATTCTTCTGAAAACATCTACTGCCTTTTCAAAATTGTCTTTAAATGTCTTGGAAATAGTTGTGTCAAGTGATTGTGACCTACATGTCATATGAGGAGAAGCATATGTACGTTTTGCTTGCCCCATTTTCAAGGGCTAGCTGAAGATATTCCAGATTTAAATTGGCTGCGTAGTTTTTAAGGAGACGTGTGTTGAAGAGAAGGACATGCGGTTTTTATAAAGAATATCAGGTATTCATCAAAAATGTTTGCACTGATCCATCCAGAATCTGTGCACCAGGCAGCTCTTCCAGCAGACCCACCATTTAGCATTCTCTCTCATACCAGTTTTTTTTTCAAATATAAATCAATGTAAGAACATACATGCTGCACTCCAATGAGCAATAACCAAAGTCATTTTCTCCTTTTCAGTCGTGCTGACTCCAACTTGTCTTTTTCTATTACAGATATAACCTTTCGCAGTCAATTTGTTGAAGTCTTAAGAGTTGTTTCATCCTTAAGGGGGACACTGGACAAAACCATGCCACTTGCAGACTGTACACAAGTTACCGAGTTACCGAAAAATTTGTTAACTGTATCTTTATTGAATCCAGCATAATGACTTACGCTTAAAGATTTTGGGCTCCTAAACGTAATTTTGGGATGCCTTTGTTAAATTTCTCGAGTCAGTGCAGAACCTAGGGTGTTGCGTAACTCGGGGATCTTAGAGGGACCGTTTGCCGTTTTATTAACGGTCATGTTAAATATCGCACACCCTCCCCCCCTCTCCCCCCTTCTCCCCCTCCTTCCCGCTCATTGATCACGCCACAGGGGGCAGTGAAAAAGAGAAGACGAGAAAGCAGAAACGCTTTTATGCTTAGGAATCTTATTTCAACCTCCAGCCTGTATACTGGAGCAAAAATTGCTACGGTATAGCCTGCCGTTGTGGCCGAGCGGTTCTAGGTGCTTCAGTACGGAACCGCGCTGCTGCTACGGCCGCAGGTTCGAATCCTGCCTCGGGCATGGATGTGTGTGATGTCCTTAGGTTAGTTAGGTTTAAGTAGTTCTAAGTCTAGGGGACTGATGACCTCAGATGTTAAGTCCCATAGTGATCAGAGCCATTTGAACCAGCTACAGTATACTCCAAATTTAACGAGTTAGCAGACCCATGATGTTATTAAAGTAGGGTTGAAACGCCCAGGGGTTGGTAGAAGTGTCGAACATAGTCAAGAACGCTGTCCTTTTGCTCATCGCACAGCAAACTGTCGAGTTGGGTTGGGGTTGATTTGGTGGAGGAGATCAAACACCGAGGTCATCGGTTTCATCGGATTAGGGATGGAACTCGGTCGTGCCCTTTGAAAGGAACCATCCCGCCATTTGTCTGAACCGATTTAGCGAAATCACGGAAAGCTGAAATCAGGATGGCCAGACGCGGGGCTGAACCGTCGTCCTCCCAAATGTGAGTCCAGTGTGCTAACCACTGCGCCACCTCGCTCGGTACCGAGCTGTCGTTTTCGACAGCGAAATGTGTATCAATCATCGACCCAAGCAAAGGGGTTGTCACATTGACGCCCTTTATGCCACCCCCTGAGGCCTTTCATGTTGATTCTTATCGTCGGTGTGTCCGAAATGTTTTACCTAGGCCACTCATAAAAAAATTGCGTGATTTCAACGCTGGATGTCGTAGCTCTGACCTCCATGACAGAGGTGTCAAAGGAAGGGGCGAAATATTGGTAATATGGGCTTTGACGACCATCCCATTGTGTGACACGTTCATTTTAGCTTCGAGCAGAAGTGTGGTACAATTTGGTGCTAATATGACGTCATTAACCCACCTTACACGTCACATGAACGTCCGAGATCTGGCCATTTTTTCACCTGTGTCGACACCTTGCTGTTTGAAGCGTCGTCGAGCCCATGAATGACGTCGCAGTGCGCCACTCTTTTGCATAATTCGAAAGGAAGGTTAGAGGCACCTCTAAGCCAAAATTAAAACATGCATTGAAATGGAAGACAATTACGGTGTTTCGAGAAAATGATCCTTTAATTTTGATGCGCAGTGTAACACAATGCATTTAAAAATCTAACATTCATGGTGGTGTCTGTTTGTTCTATATCGTGTCTCCCTACCACTTTCGCGCAACGTTTTTTAGGGAATTGACTAGTTTGAACCTGGGACCTGTTGCTGGTAAGGAGACGCGAGACCACACATGACATGTAGAATTCAAAAGAGTTCAGTGAGACTAGCGATGATATAACCAAATACTTAATGATTTCAGCGTCAGCTCCACTGCACTCCCTGTAAAAGAATGTTAATACTAACTAAATTTAGTGGAAGGGGTTCAAGGCTTTCCTATTTTTAGTTAGCTGGTAAAATAACGACGAAAAAGCAGTTAAGTTTAACATTGGAAATTTTATTCTACTCACAAAACATTGTTTATAAATTACACTATTGATAAAAGGAAGTGTTTTAATACAGGATGGTAAAAACCAACTGCGTTTAACAAAAATGTGAACGAATATTCCTTGAATGGGTTTCCAAGTTCTACAATGGATGGAAGGATGACCTATGCCATATCACATATATAATCTAGGTTTAAATTAAATTTCACAAAAGAGAAAAACTGTCAAAATGGTCTACAGTGACCCTCAATTATCTTTAATAACTTATCTAACTTGTCGTAAATTACAGTGGCTGATGTGGCTTCTCACTAACTATATAACAGAAAAATCATCGCGTTTCAGATTTTTACTTCAAGCGGCAAATGTGAACACCATTAGCTTTAATTGACGATCGACACTAGTATTACGCAAAAAGGAGGTGTAACAGATGAGACTTCTGCAGTTCTGAGTGAATCTTTATGCGCTGTTATGCGGCATCGCGTGCGTTCATTACCTTGTCGGCGTTCGTCAGGGGGCCGCGGGCAGCACAGCTCCGCTCACCTCGCCGACTCGGAAGCGACTGACCTTCTAACTTCTCCTTACTACAATTAACCGAAGTTGGTTTAAAAAAACTATCTGGCTGTGTTTTCATCTGACCAATCAGCGTCTCAATGTTAACCTTAAGCTCCGCCTACAAAAATTCTGTCTATCCAATGAAAAACGTTATACTTTTCGTGGTGGGGCAATGTTTTTAAAATTTGCAACGTAACAAAGACGCGAAAAAGTCTCACGCTAAAACCTGCAGCTGGTGTGGTCCTTTTAGCGTTATCGTAAGATCTAGACTGTTCTTCTGGAGGGCTCTATCTTTAACATGGGCTGGGGGGGTGGTCCTAACGTAACAGAGACCCGAAAAAGTCTCATGTTAAAACTTGCAGGTGGTGTGGCCCTTTTTGTGTTATCGTAAGATCTATACTGTTTTTCTGGAGGGCTCTAGCTTTTAACATTGGCTGGGGGGGTGGTCCTTGACGTAACAAGACGTGAAAAAGTCTCACGCTAAAACTTGCGGGTGGTGTGGTCTTAGCGGTAGGCTGGCGACGTGGGTGTCCAGTCCGTCCCTTATCGTAGGGCCTTCTAGCTTAACACCGTTCTGCTCTCGGCTTCTGTTCTCGTTTCTCCCCTCGGAACTGCGTCTGTCTCACGGTGGGAAGGCATGACATGCATTTAGGCATTCTTGTGTTAGTCTGTGGTATTCCATTTGCTCACTCGTTACTCGTATTACTTTGGTTAATTTAATGTCACGATTTATTCGGAGCTATGTGACATACTACTGGATTTGCTTATCATGTCAGGGTTTCCATGGAAGGTGTTGGATTTGCCTGACACCTTACAAACAGTCACTCTCAGAACCAGCACAATTAACAGTAGTACCATTAGAATGATTGTTCTACACCCGAATATACAGCTATACTCTACACACCACCATGAAGCACATGGCAAAGGATACAACCCATTGTACCAATTATTTACGGTTCCTTTCTGTTCCAGCGAAGTATGAAGCGCTGGAAGAATGATTGTTTGAATATCTATGTGAGTGCGGTAATTATTGTAATCTTATTCTCACGATCCTCATTTGAGCGGTATATAGGAGATCATAGTATATTCCTAGAGTCACTATTTAAAGCCGATTCTTGAAACTTTCATAATAGACTTTCTCAGGATAGTTTAAGTCTCTCTTCCAGCTCCATTCGCTCAGTATATCTGTGGCTCTCTCCAGCGGATTAAACAAACCTATGATCATTCGTGCTGCTCTTCTCTGTATACGTTCAATATCCCCTGTTGGTCCTATTTGGTATGAATCCCACACACTTCAGCAGTATTCTATAACTGGTCTTATGAATGATTTGTAAGCAATCTCCTTTGTAGATTAACTGCACTTCCACAGTATTGTAACAATAAATAGAAGACTACCACCTATTTTACCCATGACTCAGCCTATGTCATTATTCCAGTTCATATCCCTGCAGAGTGTTACACCTAGGTATTAATGTGAGTTGGCTGATTCCAGCAGTGACTCATTGATTTTATAGTTGTAGCATACTATGTTTTTTTCGTTTTGTGAGGTGCAAAGTTTTAAATTTCTGAACATTTAAAGTAAGATGCCAATCTTTGCACCACTTTGATATCTTATCGAGATCTGACTGAATATTTATGCTGTTTCTTTCAGATGGTACTTCATTATAGATAACTGCAACATCTGCAAAAAGCCTGATTTTACTATAAACATTGTCTACAAGGTTATTGATATACAGCATGAACAAAAAGGGTCCCAACACACTTCCCTAGACTGCATCCGAAATTACTTCTACATCTGACTATAACTCTTCGTCTGAGATAACAATGCTGTGATCCCCCAATCCAGGCACAAATTTCACTTGATACCCCATATGATGGAACTTTTGACAATACATATAGGTGTGATACTGAGTCAAATGCTCTCAGAAATCATGAAATACAGCATCTAGCTGACTGCCTCGATCCAAAGCTTTCAGTTTCTAATGCGAGAAAAGTGCGAGTTGTGTTTCAAATGATCCATGTTTTCATAATCCGTTCGGAAACTGTTCAAGATACCTGATTATGTTTGAGCTCAAAACATGTTCTCAGATTTTGCAACAAATCAGTGTCTATGATATTGGATGGTAGTTTTCTGGATCAGTTATACCACCCTTCTTGTAGATGGGTGTCACCTGTGTGTTCTTCCAACTGCTGAGCATGGCTTTTTGTTCAAGGGATCTATGGATATAGTTGGAAGAGGGGAAAACTCAATCGCAAATTCAATACATAATCTTATGTGGATTCCACCGAACCCTAGAGCATTGTTCAGTTTTAACTATTTCAGCTGTTTCTCAACACCACTGACACTAATACTGATTTCACTCATCTTTTCAGTGATATGAGGATTACGTTGGGGCCATTCTCCTGGGTTTTCCTTCGCAGAGGAACAATTGAAAACTGAGTTAAGCTTTTCAACTTTTGCTTTGCTACCCTCAATTTCAGTTCCTGTCTCGTTCACTAGGAACTGGACACTAACTTTGGTGCCACTAACAGCCATTACATACGACCAACATTTCTTTGGGTTCTGTGAAAGATCATTTGACAATATTCTGCTACATTGAAGGCACCAGGCATTACTATTTTGACAGCCAAACACGTTTCATTCAGCATATCTCTATCTGTAGCCCTAGGCTTTGTTTTACATCTATTACGCAGTAACCTCGTTTCTTTAGGAGTTTCTTTACAGAGCATGTATACCACGAAGGTTCCCTCCCATTATGGACTGCTCTAGTGGGTACATCCAGAGTGTGGGTCAATTATCCTTTTAAACTTGAGCTAGAGTTCTGCATACTCCCGCCCTGTATTGAAAGTTTCAAGTTTCTCATTGAGATACGACACTATTGAGTTTGTATCTAGTTTATTGAACATAGATATTTTTCTCCTTGGTTTAGATGTCCTTTGTACTTTGATCATCATTGTTGCCACAATGATGTCATGGTCACTGATACCAATTTCGATGTGGACATCCTGAAAGATGTCAGGTCTGTTCGTTGTCATGAGATGCAATATATTGCCATCATGGATGCGGTTTCTAACTACCTCTTCTGGGTAGTTTTCGTAGAAGGCATTTAGTACTGTTTCACAGGATGTATTAAACATACGCCACTAACAAAACTCTAATTTTCCCAATTATTTGTTGCATAATTAAAGTCTCCACCAATGAGTACAGTGTGATCTGGGAAATTATGAACGAGTGAATTGTGGTTCTCTCTAAAGTTTTAAGTTACACCAGGAGATAAGTCTGTTGGATGATAGAAGAATTCAGTTATCATTTTATGCCTGCCCCTGATACTGAGTCTTGCCCAAACAAACTCACATGCAGCTTCAATTCCTACCTCGATGGATATGAGTTTCTTGTCTACTGTGACAAATACACTACCTCCATTTGCCATCTGCCTATCCTTTCCATAAACACTTGCATTTTCCCCGAAAATCTCACTAGTATCAGTTTCAGATGTCAACCCATTTTCTGTAGCCAGTATTATGTGAGCTTCACTGTTTTTTATAAGCACTTGAAACTCTAACACTTTACTGCAAGTGCTTTGACAGTTTATCATTAGGCCTTTAATACTCTTACCTGTAGGAGGCATTTCTTTCGCTGTACACTGATATTTCTGGATTTCCTAAAGCTATCGTTATCTATATTGGATGGAGACTGCTCCAATACGAAAAACCCTTCTGTGCACTCCACATACAGGCAGCTATCTGGGTAGCAGCCTCTGATGTGTAGTGCACGCCTGACCCATTTAGGGGGATCCTGCAGCTTTCAACCCTATGGAGCAAATCCAGGAAGTCACAGCCTAGCTTGTCTTGGAACTTTCAAAGCTTCTGGTTCAGTCCTTCCACTCAACTCAAAACCAAAGAACCACAGTCAGTTCTGGAGAGAACACTGCAAATTGCGAGCTTCACTGAAATTCTATGCACAAGATTGGTTTTCTCAAACTTCTCTGCCAGTCGCTGGAATGACCAAAGAATGGCCTCAGAGCCCAGACGACAGATATCATTTGTTCTGACGGGTGCCACAATCTCCAGTTGGTTCCATCCTCTTCCCTCAACGGCTGCTGAAAGAGCCTCTTTAACATGGTGAATGAGGCTCCCAGGCATACACACTGATTGCACCTGGTGCTCTTTCCTGTCCCTTGCTGCCATTGACCTATGGAGTACCATCATCCGCCATATGTTTGAACTGCTGACGTTTAATAGACCACTACCCCTTTGCGTTTGCCTCCTCTTGACACCGAACAAAACAGGTTTTCTCCAACAAGTGAAGTGAGTCCCACTTGCTCAGTTTCAGTTTCGGTGAGAGACAGCACCCCAGACTTGTTGGTTGGAGGGATCAGCACATCGCCATGAGTTCTACCTCGTCCCTCTCGACCCCGTACAGGAACACCTAGGTCTACCACTGACACCCCACCCTCAGTTAAGTAGACGAGCAATGGCAGATCCTACACTCTGTACAGAAGAGATAGGATCTACCGGAAAGGATAGTACTTGAGGTACCTCTAGTATCAGTATCACAGGTACACGATACTCGGAAGCTGTTTCAGCATACCGATTCGCAGCAGCTCCCAATCGTTTTACAATAGTCAGGGCGCTTTCCAGCTTCTTACAAACGTCAGCCAATTCATCCCGTTTTCGAGAGCTGCATTCAGAGTGGGACTGCATTTTGGCTGTGAAAGGTATTACAAGGCAGTGAAAAAAATAACTTTAAATTAAGCCCACTGATAATCTTTTAATCTGTTGAGCTACAAAGTTGCTAATTGCCTATAAGAATTGAAGTTATCGCACAAAATGAGATTTTTATTAAGGTAACACAGAAAACTGTGATAAAAGTTACTAGTTTCGTAAAACATTTTGAGGTTAATTATAGTTGTTTGCTGACTCGAATACAGAGTTATTTATGATAGATGCAGATAATATACATGGTGTTACAAAAAGGTACGACCAAACTTTCAGGAAACATTCCTCACAAACAAAGAAGGAAAATATGTTATGTGGACATGTGTCCAGAAACGCTTACTTTCCATGTTAGAACTCATTTTATTACTTCTCTTGAAATCACGTTGGAATGAAGCCTCATCCGTAAAGAGAATATTTGCACTGAAATGAGGATTGACACATTGTTGAATGAACCATTCGCAGAAGTGTACCCGTGGAGGCCAATCAGCTGCTGATAGTGCCTGCACACGCTGTACATGGTACGGAAACAACTGGTTCTCCCGTAGCACTCTCCATACAGTGACGTGGTCAACGTTACCTTGTACAGCAACAACTTCTCTGACGCTGACATTAGGGTTATCGTCAACTGCACGAAGAATTGCCTCGTCCGTTGCAGGTGTCCTCGTCGTTCTAGGTCTTCCCCAGTCGGGAGTCATAGGCTGGAATGTTCTGTGCTCCCTAAGACGCCGATCAATTGCTTCGAACGTCTTCCTGTCGGGAAACCTTCGTTCTGGATATCTGTCTCGATACAAACGTACTGCACCACGACTATTGATCCGTGCTAATCCATACATCAAATGAGCATCTGCCAACTCCGCATTTGTAAACATTGCACTGACTGCAAAACCACGTTCGTGATGAACACTAACCTGTTGATGCTACGTACTGATGTGTTTGATGCTAGCACTGTAGAGTAATGAGTCGCATGTCAACACAAGCACCGAGATCAACATTACCTTCCTTCAATTGGGACAGCTGGCGGTGAATCGAGGAAGTACAGTACATACTGACGAAACAAAAATGAGCTCTAACATGGAAATTAAGCGTTTCCGGACACATGTCCACATAACACCTTTTCTTTATTTGTGTGTGAGGAACGTTTCCTGAAAGTTTGGCCGTACCTTTTTGTAACACCCTGTATAGTGCTATTACTTTTCAAGGAAGAACTAGAGGCAACTCATTATGTTAGTTAGAATATCTGCTGTAGTAACCAGTCACAAACGCCGATTTACCACAAACTGCTAGTGGCTTATGCAAAAGACAATGGTAGCTGCCGAAAATTCTCAGAAACGTACGTTTCTTTGCGTTTATATATATATATATATATATATATATATATATATATATATATATATTGATGAAATTCATGGGTGATGTATTCTTGGCAGAACTGCAAACCACAAACCCTGA
This sequence comes from Schistocerca gregaria, assembly GCF_023897955.1. Taxonomy (NCBI): domain Eukaryota; kingdom Metazoa; phylum Arthropoda; class Insecta; order Orthoptera; family Acrididae; genus Schistocerca; species Schistocerca gregaria. The sequence goes on from NC_064923.1 coordinate 613,337,674, forward strand.
TCTGCTACGAAATAAATTACGCATACAACTTACGAAAATATAGTTTTGTACGCGTCCGAAAACTCTCAAAAATGAGCTGTTTCTTACATAATTGCGAATGTAGCTAGAGAACGATTGTTTTGAACGTGGATAGGCCTACCGTTCTCAAAAATTTTAAAAGAGCACAATTAAGTTTAAGCCTGTAATTGACGATAACAGTACGAAGTTTTTACAGCACTCACGAATGTCCGAAATTTCACAATATATCACAATCCAAACGGGTACTGATACAATAAAGGAAAGATTATTCAGAAGCATGAGCGTGCGTATTGAACGGACTTTTTACTTAGCTGATTCCATGCACATTTCTACACTGGCGTTCCGAAGAAGAACACAAGAGCATGAGTTTATGTAGGTGAAAATCGCTAAAAAGTGCAGCACTAACAAAACATGTCTTCTGCCTGTTGCAGCTAACAACGCATCGAACATCTTATTGTGCTCAGCTGTGGATCCACAGTTGAGTTGGGAGGAGGGGTCTCATTTCCTTGCGCTCCTTCTTCAATGTAATTTGCTGTCACCATTACTTTTGATGTACCAAAGATTCCTAGGATATTAAAAGTAATAACAATAACAACGCAGGGAACTGTGAACTGCTAACAGATTAGTTTGAAAAACAGCTCAACTGCCAAGAACGAAGGGAAAGGTTAAACTTCCTACAGTCTAAAATCCAAAATGTTAGTTCTTTATCTCTTGTTTCGAATAAATACAAAAAAATCATCAAAAACACAAAAGGCCACAAAGCGTTTGAAGGAGACGCATATTGTGGACAACAGCAGGACAAAACCTAAAAAGGGTCTAACACAGTATAATTTTAGAGATTTAGGACACAGAAGGAATACTAGAAGAATGAAAATGTGTACTAATTCATCTCATCCACAAAACTGGAGATAAAACAGAGGCCAATGAAATGAAATGAAATGTCGCCAATGATTACAGAACAGTCTAACTCCTTCCAGTAACTTAAAAAATGATTCGTGGTGCAGTACTAACAAGGCTGGAAAAGTATGACGATACAAATCTACAAATCAGTTCTATTTTCTACACTACAAGAATTTGGGGTAAATAATAGAATTGTTTGATGAACAATGTCTGAGAAACACTAGATCAAAAGTTCAATTCCAATGCGAAATTTATGAACCGTCTGATATCAGATTAGGAGTCTTAAAGAGGATGATTGTCGCCTATACTCTTTAACTGCGTTTTAGAAAACATAATTACTGAATGGTAAAGTGCACCACAAAAAGCTGAAATAAATCAACAGATAAAACTAGGAATGAAACGTAAAGAAATAAAAATAAACTGTCTCGCATTTGCAGTTGATCTTGCAGGTTTTGGCAAAGATACACAATCAGGTATCACCTAAAGAAAAGCCCTCAGAAGAATATAGGCTAAAACAAAACTACAAATGCCGACATCCAAAACAGATTACATGACAAATATAATACTGCTCCAAAATCGTTGATAAAGGATTTCTAGAAAATTAATGAAGCTCATAAATCTAAATATTTCTGAGGAATCATTCAGACAAGTAAACTGGCCTAAGAAGCAAACAATGGCAGAGCCCAGAAGACAGCGATGTCGTATCAAATGTCCATGAACATCTGCAATAAAAAATGTTCATTAATGCTAAAATTAGACATTTTGAAACAGCGCAATAAAGAACTCTGCCACACTTAAACTAGGAGATATACAGGAAAAAACTGAGGAAAAAGGGAGAAGAATCTTTTGAAAAACTCTAGATAAACGAAAATGGAGACTACAGATCAAGAAACAACAAAAGACGATGTCAAAAAAATCCACAAACTCTCATAAATAATCTGGAGAAGGCGGGTCAGTTTATTTGGACATGTCAAAAGAATGGAGGAAAATAGATTAACCAAAAAAAATTTCAGAATAAAAATATCTGTAAAAAAAGAGCAGAAATCAGAATACCAGTAGATCAAAGATACCCAAAAAGACAAGAAGACAAACATAAGTAAAGGACATTCAAAAAAGTGAAAAATTTCAGAATAAAAATTAAAAAAATTAAGGATTTACAAGAGAAGATGTGTGGTGCAATTTTCACCCAGGAACAAAACCAGCAGCAGATGACAGTGCTGATATGCATTGGGCCCTCAACAGAGGGGTCACCAGAGCCCTTGCTAATATCACTAGGGACGAATGTGGTTAATTTATGAAAAAATATGTACCAAATGACAAATGTGAAATATCATTCTCAGCCAACATGCTACGTTCTCTCTCACTCGCATTCATACTTCCACACAATAGAACAAAATTCGCATGCCTCCGTTCACTTCATTGTTAACATTCACAGACTACTGGTACACTTGGGGAGAAGAGGAGTTTGTGGCACAACCTGACAAGAAGAAGGGACCGGTAAGTAGGACATGTTCTGAGGTATCAAGGGATCACAAATTTACCATTGGAGGGCAGCGTGGAGGGTAAAAATCGTAGAGGGAGACCGAGAGCTGAATACACGAAACAGATTCAGAAGGATGTAGGATGCAGTAAGTACTGGGAGATGAAGAAGCTTGCACAGGATAGAGTAGCATGGAGAGCTGCATCAAACCAGTCTCAGTACTGAAGACAACAACAACAGCAACTGGTACACAACAACTAAAATTATGTAACAGGGAACCGTAATTAAAAAAAAATACGAACTGATATGGCACATTAGGCATGCAACAGGGATCAGTAATCGCATAGGAACCGGGGGTCGCAAATGCCACGAGAGTGTGCTACGTTCACATGTTGGCTAGCATTGTTGGAGACAGTCTGTTGGGCCGTACATTCTCCTGGACCGACTTCATGGTCGCACATGCCTCGTATTCCTGGGAGAGGTGATGCTGTATATGCTGAATGATATTCATATACCTATTCGACACCGCATTCGATTTCAGCACCACAGAACATCCGCAACTTTCAGCAGACAAGTGAGGACACCTTAGGTTAGTTAGGTTTAAGTAGTTCTAAGTTCTAGGGGACTAATGACCACAGCAGTTGAGTCCCATAGTGCTCAGAGCCATTTGAACCATTTGAACACATCCGCAGGAAATCTTTCCCAATCACTGGATTGATCGTGGTGGGTGAGTCGCATGGCCACAACTTTCACGCGATCTGTCCACAACCGATTTTTTCCTGTGGGGTATCTGAAGGGCTTTGTGTATGGAACACCTCCTATATTACCGAGGACCTAGTGGGCAGGATGGTTGCGACAGCAGGATGTCTTGAGATGGTGTGCCGTCAATATAAAGTCGATGTCAGGCGTGTCTCGATGCATCCAGACATAACGTTGATCATCTCCTGTACTGCGGGCGTCCATTTGTAGGATGTGACAAAATACCTGCAACGCCATTTAGTAGCCCCAGATGTCCTTTGAGACCTTTAGTGCCTATGTGATTACTGATCCTTGTTGTATGCCCAGTGGGCTATGTCAGTTTGTAAACGCTTTACTGAATCACCCCGTAGAGGGCCGGTCACACGGTCGGTCAGGTGCAGCCGTCATATCACACACATTATTTCTCAACAGTGTTTTTTTGTCGGTACGCCATATATCCCACACTGCTTACTCAAAAGTGATGATTGAGACACCATTTTCAGGATTTTGTTCACCGCTAATGACAAAAAATACACAAACAGTTAAAGGTAATGATTCTGCTAAAGAACAGAAAGTATCAGCTGTTGATGATATGTTTAACTAACATGCACGACAGCTCTTGCACTTTTTTAGATCCTTTACATAAGAGTAGTCTACCATGCAATTTCAGATATACAAAACGATGTAAAGAATTTGAAAAGTGTCATTTATTGACAACCTAATGCACAACTGCGGTTTGAGTTGTTTACTTTCTACACTCCTGGAAATGGAAAAAAAGAACACATTGACACCGGTGTGTCAGACCCACCATACTGTCTCCAGACACTGCGAGAGGGCTGTACAAGCAATGATCACACGCACGGCACAGCGGACACACCAGGAACCACGGTGTTGGCCGTCGAATGGCGCTAGCTGCGCAGCACTTGTGCACCGCCACCGTCAGTGTCAGCCAGTTTGCCGTGGCATACGGAGCTCCATCGCAGTCTTTAACACTGGTAGCATGCCGCGACAGCGTGGACGTGAACCGTATGTGCAGTTGACGGACTTTGAGCGAGGGCGTATAGTGGGCATGCTGGAGGCCGGGTGGACGTACCACCGAACTGATCAACACGTGGGGCGTGAGGTCTCCACAGTACATCGATGTTGTCGCCAGTGGTCGGCGGAAGGTGCACATGCCCGTCGACCTGGAACCGGACCGCAGCGACGCACGGATGCACGCCAAGACCGTAGGATCCTACGCAGTGCCGTAGGGGACCGCACCGCCACTTCCCAGCAAATTAGGGGCACTGTTGCTCCTGGGGTATCGGCGAGGACCATTCGCAACCGTCTCCATGAAGCTGGGCTACGGTCCCGCACACCGTTAGGCCGTCTTCCGCTCACGCCCCAACATCGTGCCGCCCGCCTCCAGTGGTGTCGCGACAGGCGTGAATGGAGGGACGAATGGAGACGTGTCGTCTTCAGCGATGAGAGTCGCTTCTGCCTTGGTGCCAATGATGGTCGTATGCGTGTTTGGCGCCGTGCAGGTGAGCGCCACAATCAGGACTGCATACGACCGAGGCACACAGAGCCAACACCCGGCGTCATGGTGTGGGGAGCGATCTCCTACACTGGCCGTACACCTCTGGTGATCGTCGAGGGGACACTGAATAGTGCACGGTACATCCAAACCGTCATCGAACCCATCGTTCTACCATTCCTAGACCGGCAAGGGAACTTGCTGTTCCAACAGGACAATGCACGTCCGCATGTATCCCATGCCACCCAACGTGCTCTAGAAGGTGTAAGTCAACTACCCTGTCCAGCAAGATCTCTGGATCTGTCCCCCATTGAGCATGTTTGGGACTGGATGAAGTGTCGTCTCACGCGGTCTGCATGTCCAGTACGAACGCTGGTCCAACTGAGGCGCCAGGTGGAAATGGCATGGCAAGCCGTTCCACGGGACTACATCCAGCATCTCTACGATCGTCTCCATGGGAGAATAGCTGCGTGCATTGCTGCGAAAGGTGGATACGCTGTACTAGTGCCGACATTGTGCATGCTCTGTTGCTTGTGTCTATGTGCCTGTGGTTCTGTCAGTGTGGTCATGTGATGTATCTGACCCCAGGAATGTGTCAATAAAGTTTCCCCTTCCTGGGACAATGAATTCACGGTGTTATTATTTCAATTTCCAGGAGTGTATAAACAAGGGTTGTGTACTGCATGAATAAACTGAATTACATCAATACTACTAATATGCATCACCAATAAAACCAAAACAAAGATTTACTGCTGGGAATACTTACTTCTTATTAATTTTTCTTAACAAAAGATTAATTACAGAAAACCAAAAACCGCCGATTTTTTTCTTCTCTGTTTCTGGTTTTCACATTCCCACGGGGCACAACATGAAGACCGAAAGGGAGGTCTCCAACTTCAGGGCACTCCGCACCATTGCAACAGGTCACAGACCGCAGAAGAAGAAATGCAAAAGTGACGAAAAATGCAAACTTCGATTTCAGCAACGTAGAGAAGCTCAGGGCAATCGCAGACAAGGCTGATTCAGTGCTCAAAGCAACAATGTGCAAGACAACCCTTTGTACCACCAACGTACATATTGTATCTCCACCAAAACATCAATGCAAGAAAACAGCCACATAAACTTCCAAAAACATATTGTTCAGACCGTCTTTTTCCTAAAGACCATGAAGTGCAAACACACAGTGTTGGTAATGTGTACCAAATGTGCTTTTACTGCTAGGCAAGGTTGTTCGAGGGCGAGTTCAGTGACAATTCAGTTACAAAGTGTTACCTTAGAGTTTGTGAAGAGCTTCAAAACCTCATAGAGCAGAATGATTATTATACCAAGAACTACCTAGAAGATATTAGACAATTTAACCATACCCTTAAATTTGCTTCACTTCAGTTTAACTCACTTGAGATTTCTGTCAGTGGCCCATTTTTCTTTTTGTTTAATTCATGGGAAGATGTATAGTATGGTGGGAATGTCCTGCAGGAGTTGCACCAAATTAAACTGGCCTCTTCATTACAGATTTCGATACTGCATTACAACCTATAAAAATCAAATTAGTCTACATCTACATGGATACTCTGTAAATCACATTTAAGTGCCTGGCAGAGGGTTCATCGAACCACCTTCATAATAATTCTCTATTATTCCAATCTCGTACAGCCCGCGGAAATAACTAACACCTGTATCTTTTCGTGCGAGCTCTGATTTTCGTTATTTTATTATGGTGATCGATTCTCCGATGTAGGACAGCGTCAACAAAATATTTTCGCATTCGGAGGAGGAAGCTGGTGATCGGAATTTTGTGAGAAAATTCCGCCGCAACGAAAAACGTCTTTGTTTTAATGTCCACCCCAAGTCCTGTATCATTTCAGTGAGACTCTCTTCCCTACTTCGCGATAATACAAAACGTGCTGCCCTTCTTTCAACTCTCTCGATTTACTCTATCAATCCTATGTGGTAAGGATCCCACACTGCGCAGCAATATTCCAAAAGAGGACGGACAAGCGTAGTGTAGGCAGTCTGTAAGTAGATCTGTTACATTTTCTAAGTGTCCTGCTAATAAAACTTAGTCTTTGGTTAGCTTTCCCCACAACATTTTTATGTGCTCCTTCCAATTTAAGTTGTTGGTAATTGTAATTCCTAGGTATTTGCTTGAATTTGCGGACTTTAAATTTGACTGATTTATCGCGTAACGGAAGTTTTACGGATTCCTTTTAGCACTCATGTGGATGACCTCACACTTTTCATTATTTAGGGTCAATTGCCAATTTTTGCACCATACAGATATCTTTTCTAAATCGTTTTGTGATTTGTTTTCATCATCTGATGACTGTACTAGTCGATAAACGACAGCGTCATCTGCAAACAACCGAATACGCCTGCTCAGGCTGTCCCATAAGTCGTTTATATAGATAAGGAACAGCAAATGGCCTGCAACACTACCTTGGGGAACGCTAGAAATCACTTCTGTTTTACTTGATGACTTTCCGTCAATTACCACGGACTGTGACCTCTCTGACAGGAAATCACGAATCCAGTCACATGACTGAGACGATATTCCACAAACACGCAATTTCACAACAAGACGCTTTTGTGGCACAGTGTCAAAAGCCTTCTGGAAATCTATAAATACGGAATCATTTTGAAATCCCTTGTCAATAGCACCCAACACTTCGCGTGTGTAAAGAGCTAGTTGTGTTTCACAAGATTTCGAAATCGCTGTTGTGTGTCAGTAGATGGTTTTCTTCGAGGTAATTCGTAATGTTCGAACGCAATATATGTTCCAAAATCCTGCTGTACATCGATGTTAATGATAAGGACCTGTGATTTAGTGAATTACTCCTACTACCTTTCTTGAATATTGGTGAGACCTGTGCCACTTTCTAGTCTCGGGGCCATATCTATCGTCGATCGAACGGTTGTATAGGCCTACGGTTCTTAAGTGTGGAGCTATTGTACATCATACTCTGAAAGGAACCTAATTGGTATACGGTCTGGACCGTAAGACTTGCTTTTGTTAAGTGATATAAGTTCCTTCACTATTATGAGGATATCGGCTCCTAGCCGGCCGAGGTGGCCAAGCGGTTCCAGGCGCTACAGTTTGGAACCGCGCGACCGCTACGTCGCAGGTTCGAATCCTGCCTCGCGCATGGATGCATGTGATGTCCTTAGGTTAGTTAGGTTTAAGTAGTTCTAAGTTCTATGGGACTGATGACCTCAGAAGTTGAGTCCCATAGTGCTCAGAGCCATTTGAACCATTTTGAATACCTGCTCCTACGTTGCTCATGTTGGGAGCTGTTCCTGATTCGAGTTCTGGAATATTTACTTCGTCTTCCTTGTTCACGGAATTTCGGAAGGCTGTGTTCAGTAACTCTGCTTTGGCAGCACTATCGTCGATACTATTCCCATTGTTATCGCGCAGAGAAGGCATTGATTGTGTCTTGCCGCTAGCATATTTACAGACGATCAGAATCTCTTTGAAATTTCTAACGGTTTTTGAGACAAAGTTTCATTGTGGAAACTGTTATACGCATCTTGCATTAAAGTCGGCGCTAAATTAGTTTCTGTAAAAGATCGCGAATTTCGGAGATATTGCATCCATTTAAATTTGGCTTGTTTGTTTCTGCAACAGTGTTCTGACCCGTTTTGTGTACCAAGGAGGATCAGCTCCGTCGTTTATTAATTTATTTGGAATAACCCTCTCAATTGCAGCCGATACTATTTCCTTGAGCCGTCCGCGGTGGCCGTGTAGTTCTAGGCGCTGCAGTCCGGAACCGCGGGACTGCTAAGGTCGCAGGTTCGAATCCTGCCTCGTGCATGGATGTGTGTGATGTCCTTAAGTTAGATAGGTTTAAGTAGTTCTAAGTTCTAGAGGACTCATGACCTAAGTGTTAAGTCCCATAGATCTCAGAGCCATTTTTTTATTTCCTTGAATTCAAACGAAGTTTTATCTGCTTTTTTGAATAGGTATATTTTTCGTTTATTTTTGGAGGGTTTGGGGCTTACAATATTCAGTCTCGTTACGACAACACTGTGTTCACTAATCCCTGTATCCGTTTTGATGCTTGTTATTAACTCAGGATTGTTTGTTGCTAAGAGGTGCCGGCCGGAGTGGCCGAGCGGTTCTAGGCGCTAAGCGCTGCGGTCGCAGGTTCGAATCCTGCGTCGGGCATGGATGTGTGTGATGTTCTTAGGTTAGTTAGGTTTAAGTAGTTCTAAGTTCTAGGGGACTGATGGCATCAGAAGTTAAGTCCCATAGTGCTCAGAGCCATTTGATTTTGCTAAGAGGTAAAGTGTGTTTTCACAACCGTTTACTATTCGCACGGAGTCCCATAGTGCTCAGAGCCATTTTAACTGCTCGAAATAATTTTCATAGAATGCGTTTAGCACAATTTCGGATGATGTTTTATGCGAACCTCCGTATTTAAACATGTGTTTTCGTCGACATATCGAGGGTAAATTAAAGTCACCACCAACTGTAACTGTGAGTTGGGTGCATGTTTGACATCAAACTCAAGTTTTCTTTGAACCTTTCAGCAAATGTATCATCTGAATTGGGAGGCCCATAAAATGAACCAATTTTTATTTTTTTCCGGTTGCCAAGAATGACCTCTGCCCATACTAACTCACATGAACTAACTACTTCAATTTCGCGACTAGGTAAACTACTTCTAACAGCAACAAACACGCCACCATCAACCATGTTTAGCCTATCCTTTCGGAACTCCGTTAGGTTATTCGCAGAAATTTGGGCTGATCTTATGTCCGGTTTTATCCAGCTTTCAGTGCCTATAACAATTTGATCATCAGTGCTTTCTATTAGTACTTGGAGCTCTGGTACTTTCCCAACACAGCTACGACAGTTTGCAACTGTTATGCCGATGGTTCCTGTATTGACTTGCGTTATGCCTTCACACTTTGACAGTGAAGCACTTTTTGTGTTTTCCCGAGACCCTCTGACCTAAAAAAGCCGCCCTGTCCACACAACACAGCACCTGCTACCAGTGTAGCCACCTCCTACACCTACATTTAGTGAACTCCTGAGCTATTCAGCAGAACCCGAAACCCTACTACGCTATGGCGCAAGTCAAGGAGTCTGCAGCCGACGCAGTCACAGAACCCTCTGAGCCACTGGTTCAGATCTTCCACTCGGTTCTGTACCAGAGGTCTGCAATCGGTCCTGTTGACTATGCTGCCAATGGTGAGCTCTGCTTTAATCTCGCAAGGAAGACTAGCAGCCTTTACCACTTCTGTTAGGCTCCTGAAACCAGACAGAATATCTTCTGATACAAAGTGACACACATCACTAGTACCATCGTCAACCACCACCTGCAGGTGGCTGCACCCTGTGCTGTTCATGGCACCCAGAAGGACCTCTTCCATGTCTGGAATGACCCCATCCGGTATGCACAAGGTATGCACATGGCTTTCTTCACCTTCTTGTCAGTCATGTCCCTAAGGAGCCCAATAAAGCGCCTAACATTGGAGCTCCCAACTACCGATAATCCCTCCCTCTGTGATAGCCTGGATCTTGCAGGTTGAGAGGTTTCCTCTGAAACAGGACAGGCGGCTGCATCTGGCTGAACACCCATGGCAGCCACAGACAGCACCTGCAACCTGTTGTCAGACTAATAGGGGAAGCCTTAGATGCAGCCCGTGGGAAGTCTTTTGCCTCCTGCCACGCCCCAAGGCGACTCCCACTCGACCATAGGTGAGAGATCAACCTCAGTGTGGGCAGTAACTGGGCTGGCTGCCAATGAGGACCGATCAGAGGACTCAGACATGTTTTGCGTCTGTTCGATCCCCACAGCTGGCCCACAACAGTGGCGCCCATCCACTGCAGCTTCAAGCTGTGTAACCAAAGCCATCACAGCCTGGAGCTGAGAGTAAAATGTCACCAACTTGGTTCACATGTGCACATAACAATCACAGACCATATCCATACAAAAGAACATGGAAAAATAGCCTCCTCAGACAAACTATCTACACATGCAGCGTAACTCTACTGTTGACCCTGGCAAAAAGGCAACAACTGTGTCTAATAAATTGATTAATACGCAGAGATTCAAAAACCGAGATTCCGAAGCACTCAAGTAAGACTAAATAATTCACTTCTGATTTGGAACTTGTAGTACGTCACAAGGTAAGTTTACTTTCCGACACAAACGAAAACGAGAGAACTGTGTGTATTAGATATCAAATTAACAACCTGAAATTCGAGAAACTAAACAAGCAAAGCACACAGATGAAATCATACAATTCGCTTCTGGTCAGGAACTCGTAAAAGTCACAAAATCGGTTACTTCCTTGTTCCTGCTATTGTCTCTGTCAGTTGCTGCTGATTGACTGATAAAGACAATATCTGCTGTTTATATGCTTCACAGTTAACCATGTTATACAATCATATCGATTTACTACAATAAGACTAATATTTGTTACTGCTGTTCAAAATGTAATATGTTTTTTTAATAATTCCTTGCATTTACTTATTTCTCCATTATTAGTATATTAACTATTGTGACTGTCGAGATAGTGTGAATTATTCACATGTGTCAACTATTCTTGATATAAAACATATTCTATGAAAATGAGGTCTGTATATCACAAGCACAGCATACTGATGCATTCTCTCACTGGAGGAGGAATCCATGTGTCAGAGGACAGAGGACAGTGCTCTGTCTGGAGACGTGTTACATTATTTCCTCCCACTGCTGCAGCCAGAAGAAGGAATCGTACATCACTGAAGCAACTTCTTGTTCAACAACCCTAATGACCTCTCCTCCCACAGATGCATGGTCCTGTGCTTCAACAGTGATGTAACTGCATGTACATGGGCAGTACATCGTGAAACTGTATTTTCCAAGCAGGCATCCTTATCTACTTCATCTGCTGCTACTTAAACTTGATTTTTCCGCATGTCTTGGAGCCCAGCAAAATGACACCTTCTTGCCTTACCTCTAAATGTGGTGTAGAGGCTCATGGATCATGTCAGAATATTTTTCTGCTGGATACAGGTCATGTATAACCTGAAAGACACTTAGGGAATAGATGTAGATGAGGAATGTAGTAGAAATATTACACCACATCTGCTTCAACTCCCTCAAGATGACATATACGAGGGCGTTTGAAAAATCCGTGAAAAAATAAAAACTGCTTATGTGTTTCAGGTAAACCGTCTTCATTTTTCGACATAGTCTCCTTTTAGACATATACACTTCGTCCAACGCTGTTCTAATTTATTGATCCCTTCCGAATAATAGGAATTGTCCAAGTCTGCAAAACAGTTATTAGTTGCTGCAATCACCTCCTCATTTGAATAAAATCTTTGTCCCGCCAGCCATTTCTTCAAATTGAGGAACAAATAGTAGTCTGAGGGAGCCAAGTCTGGAGAATAAAGGGGGTGTGAAACAAGTTTGAATCCTATTTACATTCATTTTGCGACCACAGCTGCTGTGGTGTGTGCTGGTGAATTGTCGTGATGGAAAAGGACTTTTTGAGGTCCAATCGCCGGCGTTTTTCTTGCAGCTCGGTTTTCAAACGGTCCAATAACGATGAATAATATGCACCTGTAATAGGTTTCCCTTTTCCAGATAGTCGATGAGGATTATCCCTTGCGAATCCCAAAAGACAGTCGCCACAACCTTTCCGACTGAAGGAATGGTCTTTGCCTTTTTTGGTTCAGATTCTCCCTTGGTAACCCATTGTTTAGATTGTTGTTTGGTCTCAAGAGTATAGTAATGTGTCCATGTTTCATCCACAGTGACGAAACGACACTTAAAGCCCTGTTGATTCTTCCTGAACAGCTGCAAACAATCCTTGCAACACTTCACATGATTCCTTTTTTGGTCAAGCGTGAGCAATCTCGGAACCCATCTTGCAGATAACTTTCTCATGTCCAAATGTTTATGCAAGATATTATTTACTTGTGCATTCGAAATGCCCACTGCACTAGCAATCTCACGCACCTTAACTCTTCTGTCATCCATCACTACATCATGGATTTTAACAATGATTTCTGGAGTCGTAACCTCCACAGGACGTCCAGAACGTTCAACATCACTTGTGCTTATATGGCCACTCCTAAAATTTTGAAACCACTAATAAACTGTTCTATTCAAAGGTGTAGAAGCACTGTAATGTTTATCAAGCTTCTCTTTAGTCTCCTGAGGCGTTTTTCCTTTCATAAAGCAATGTTTAATCACCGCACGATATTCTTTTTCGTCTTTTTTTGACAATCACTCGACTTCCTTGATTGACACGAATGCCAAACACAAAGAACTAGACCAATACGGCTGAAACTTGGTGTGCGTTCTTTCCAAAGATACTACTAACTAAACATGACCTCGATACACTCCAGTGATGCCATCTCCAGGACTTTGCACGGACTTTTCAAATGCCCCTAGTAATTCAGCATCATAGACTGTGAATGTATTAGGTAACCAAACCTTGGCCGTGTGGAGTGGCCACGCGGTTTGAGGGCGCCATGTCACGGATTGTGCGACTGCTCCCGCCGGAGGCTCGAGTCCTCCCTCGGGCATGGGTGTGTGTGTTGTTCCTAGCATACGTTAGTTTAAGTACTGTGTAAGTCTAGGGTCCGATAACGTCAGCAGTTTGGTCCATTAGGAATTCACACACATTTGAACATTTTTGGAACCAAATCTTGAAAGGATTTTCCGGAAATAACACAGCCTGTCCAGTGGAATTCACCTGCTTAGACTCATCAGTGTAAACTGCAACACAATCCCAGTGCTCATATAAAATTCTGTGAAATAAGCGATTAACGATTTAAAAAACACAGTTGTGGTTGGGCAAGGACAGCATCACCCCATAGTGCTGGGACAAAGACAGTATCACCCCACTCTGCATCGTTGCCAAATCTATTCAAGATGGCGGATCCAAGATGGCGGCAATAGATGTGGCGATGTTGCACTGATATCACAGTGGGAAATTCAAATTTTGGCAGGAAAATAGGTCAATTGGACTACCTACACTAATCGACTTCCCCCCCCCCCCCCCCCCCCAGCCCCACCTGAAAACTGGAGTGAAAAGGACTTAGTCTGTACTAGCCTGCCAGACAGGACAAACGTAAGTCTCTATTTTGTATGCATTGTGGTATATTGTTTATTTAAACAACTTGAGTTTCCATTGATTGTGCCCTAGACAGTAGATCCATTCAGAATGTTCACCTTGAGGTCTAGAGACGAAATGAACTAGTCAGAACACCATCACCAAAGGGTGCTGTTTGCCCTCTGCCATTCCCCCTCCCACCTCCGATTCCCACCTCTGACATAACCCAAGATGGCGGCCCAGGGATTCAAATTTTTGGTGGGTCATCTACATCTACATCTACATGATTACTCTGCTATTCACAATAAAGTACCTGGCAAAGGGTACAATGAACCACCTTCGAACTGTGTCTTACCGTTCCACTCTGGAACGAAGAGTGGGAAAAACGAGCACTTAAATTTTTCTGTGCGAGCCCTGATTTCTCTTATTTTATCCTGATGATCATTTCTCCCTATGTAGATGGGTGCCAGCAGAATGTTTTCGCAATCAGAGGAGAAAACTGGTGACTGAAATTTCGTGAGAAGATACTTTTGCCACTCCAATTCACATATCATGTCTGTGGCACTATCTCCCCTGTTTCGTGATAGTACAAAACGAGCTGCCCTTCCATGAATTTTTTCGATGCCATCCATCAGTCCCAGCTGGTTCAGATCCCACGCCTCACAGCAATACTCCAGAATAGGGCGGACAAGCGTGGTGTGAGCAGTCTCTTCAGTACAACTGTTGCACCTTCTAAGAGTTCTGTCAATGAATCGCAGTCTTTGATTTACTCTGCCGACAACATTATCTATGTGATCGTTCCAATTTAGGTTACCTGTAACTGTAATCCCTAAGTATCTAGTTGAATTCACAGCCTTCAGATTTGTGTGACTTACCACGTAATCGAAATTTAGCGGATTTCTTTTAGTACTCGTGTGAATAACTTCACATTTTTCTTTATTCAGGGTCAATTGCCACTTTTCGCACCATACAGATATCTTATTTAAATCATTTTGCAATTCGATTTGGTCATATTATGACTTTATAAGACGGTAAATGACAGCATCATCTGCAAACAATCTAATAGGGCTACTCAGATTGTCTCCTATGTCATTAATAGATCAGAAAAAATGGAGGACCTATAAAACTTCCTTGCGGAACACCGGATATTACTTCTGTTTTAGTTGATGACTTTCCGTCTATTACTATGAACTGTAACTTTTTTGAAAGGAAGTCACGAATCCAGTCGCACAGCTGAGGCGGTATTGCATAGGCATGCGGTTTGGTTAGAAGACCCGTATGAGGAACGGTGTCGAAAGCCTTCTGGAAATCTAAAAGTATGGAATCAATTTAACATCCCCTGTCGATACCACTCATTACTTCCTGAGTGTAAAGAGCTAGTTGTGTTCTCTGAATCCGTGCTGACTACGTGTCAATAAATCGTTTTTTTTTTTTTTTCGAGGTAATTCATAATGTTCGAAGACAGTATATGTTCCAAGACCCTACTGCAAATCGACGTTAGGGTATGGGCCTGTAATTCGGCGGATTACTCCAATTTCCCCTTTTTGGGTATTGGTGTAACTTAAGCAATTTTCCAGTCTGTAGGTAGGGCCTATGGAACTTTCTGTGAGCGAGCGGTTGTATATAATTGGTAAATATGGAGCTATTGCATCAGCATACTCTGAAGGGTACCTGACTGGTATACAATCTGGATCGGAGGCCTTGCCTTTATTAAGTGATTTAAGCTGCTTTGCTACACCGAGAATACTTACTTCAATGTTTCTTATCTTGGCAGCTGTTCTTGATTGGAATTCAGGAATATTTACTTCGTCTTCTTTCGTGAAGGAGTTTCGGAAAACCATGTTTAATAACTCTGCTTAAGTGGCACTGTCATCAGTGACTTCACCGTTGTTATCGCGCAGTGAAGGTATTGACTGCGTCTTGCCACTGGTGTGCTTAATGTATGACCAGAATCTCTTTGGGTT
Source organism: Schistocerca gregaria (assembly GCF_023897955.1). NCBI lineage: Eukaryota > Metazoa > Arthropoda > Insecta > Orthoptera > Acrididae > Schistocerca > Schistocerca gregaria. The sequence goes on from NC_064923.1 coordinate 613,353,350, forward strand.
TTCTGGCAGATTCCGAGACAGAATTACGTTGTAGAAATTAATAAAAATATCGCGCACTGAAGTACACTCTATATTTCGAACTTCTGCAAAACTATGGCAACCTTGGGGATTTTGCGTTCTTTAAAATTTGGCATGTTTTTTTCGTTGCTTCTGCAACATCAATCTGATCCGTTTTGTGTACCATGGGGGAACCGTGCCGTCACTTATTGATTAATGTGGAATATACAGTATCTCTCAATTGCCGTCGATACTATCTCTTTGAAATCATTCCACGTCTTTTCTACGCTTACGTGATCTGATCGGAAGGAGTGGAGACTGTCTCTTAAAAAGGAGTTAAGAGCATTTTTATCAGCTTTTTTTTAAAAAAAATTTGATGTACTTTGCGTTTCTTTTTGATGGTTGTAGGTGTTACGTTATTCAGCCTAGCAGCAACTGCTTTGTTGTCGCTAATCCCAGTATTCGTCATGATACTCCTTATTTGTCCAGGATTATTTGCTGCTAAGAGGTCTAGTATGCTTTCGCAAACTTTTACGTTTCGAGTGGGCTCATGAACTAATTGTGCAAAATAATTTTCTAAGAAACCATTCAGTACAATTTCGGATGACGTTTTATGACTGCCGCCGGCTTTAAATGTATAATTTTTCCAGCATATCGGGGGCAGATTGAAGTCGCCACCGACTATAACTGTATGAGTGGGGTACATTTTCAAATGAGATTCAAGTTTTCTTTGAACTGTTCGGCAACGATAGCTTATGAGTCGGGGGGTCGGTAAAACGATCCAATTAATAGCTAGTCCAACCGTCAACCCATACTATTTCGCAGGATCTATCTGCTTCAGTTTCACTACAAGCAAACTACTTCTGACAGCAATAAATACTCCACCACCAACTTTATTTAATCTATCCTTTCTGACGGCTGTTAGGTCGTTTGAAAAAGTTTCGGCTGAACTTATTTCTAGCTTTAGCCAGCTTTCCACCCATATAACTATTTGAGCTTCAGTGCTTTCAGTGGGAATATCAAATTTTGTGAGTTCACCTTTAGGTTCAGAGACCAACTGTCCTCGTTCACAAAACCACCATCAAAAGGCGCTGTTGGCCTTGCCTCAATCTCCTCTCCCTTCTCCGTTTCCCACCTGGAAACTGGAGGGGGAAAAGGACTCATTCTGTGCTGGGCTGCTGGATAGGATCTTCATTATTTTGTATGCAGGGTGGAATATTGTTTATGTAAACAGTTTGAGTTGTCATTGATCGACAACGAGACAGTAGCTTCACCCAGTTTCGTCATTAACTGCTAGATGTGCAGTGGATATTTTCGTTATTTGTCTATCACTGGAATGTTGCTACAGCTAGTCTATCAACACCCCTCTATGGGAAGGATGAGTGATAGTGGTTATAGGATAGCGAGCTATCACTGAAGCACAGGATAGTAACTCCTTCCCGAACTACAAGTGAAAACCTGCTGGAAATGGAGAGGATATTTTAACTATTACTTTAGCCAATAGCTCTATATGGGTGATACTGACAAGACAGCAAGCTATCACAAAAGTACAGAGCAGTATCCTTCTGCTGACCTACAATTGAATAGATGCTCCAGGGAGCAACATAAGGATAAGTAGTAACAATATTAGAATAGTTGTGCCACTGTGCCTCTTTTTTTTCTTTACTGTATTTCGATTCCAACTCGGGGGGGGGGGGGGGGAGGGGGGTTGGAGCGGGGGGTTGGCAGCAGCTTAATACGCCGCTCTTCAGCCTACAAATGAAGTTAAAAACATAATGAGGTAATGAGGAGATATAACAATAGAAAGAGGTAATAAAATGGTGACTGTTTAAAACTGGTACATGGCGAAAAAGTTGTGAAGAAAACAAAAAAAACTAAGGGGTCAGTGATACTGATTAAAACTTAGAAAATAGACAGACACAATTAAAAAACACGGCGACAGTCTGGTTTCTGTTCGTACCATTTTAAAAAGGAGATGCACAACACTGAAAACTCACAGAAAACACTCCATTGTAGAGTATGAAGGCATATTGGGGGGGGGGGGGGGCACTGTGACTCTCTTTTTTTTTATTGGATTTCGAATCCCGACCCCCAGCTGGGGGGGGGGGGGGGGGGCGGCAGGCTGGCACCGGCACCAATACGCCGCTATTATGCAACCTACAAAAAAAGTTCAAAACCAGAATGAGGAGATATGAGAACAATAAAAGCAGGCGATAAAACGGAGACTGTTAAAAACTGAAACATGGAGAAAAAGATGTGAAGAAAATATTTTTAAAAAATGGTTGATGAAGCTTATTACAACACATAGTAAATAGACAGGCACAATTAAAAAACACAGTGACAGTCTGTTTTCTGTTCGCACGAGATAAAAACACAACGAGCATCAGTACGGTGGGTGTTCGCACAGCAGCAGCTGAGGGGGGGGGGGGACAGGAGGACCGAGACTGATGAGGGGGAAAAGGGGGAAGGAGAGGAAAGGAAAAAGAGGCAGCCTATGGAGGGAGGGGACATAGAATAAGGGGGGTGGGGACTGGGCGGAAGCGAGAAGGAGTGGGAAAGGCATTAAAGAGGAGAGTAAAAGGAACTGGGAAGAGAAGGGAGTCAGAGAGAGGGTAGGTGGGGAAAGAAACAGGATGGAAAGGGGGGAGGAGAAGAGGGAGCCAGGGAAGAGAACAGAGGAAGGGAGGAAGAGGTGAGGATCAGAGTTGATAGGAGGAAGAAATGGAGGGAGCGAGGGCATAATCCTTTATTGAGTTTCGATTCCCCCTCTCCCTGAAGGAGGCGGGCTGGCTGCTGCCTAGCATGCCACTCTTCAGCATACAGAATTTTTAAAACATAAAAAGAAGATAATAAACAATAAAAGCAGGCGATAAAAACGGTGACTTAAATTGTAAAATGGCGGAAAATTGTGGAATTTAAAACATAAAACAATAGGTTGGCGGTGCTATGAAAATACACATGAAGCAGACCAGTATAAAATTAGACAGACAGTTAAAAAACACAACGACAGTCTGGTTTCTGTTTGCAAGAGATATAAAAAAATCACACCCAGCGACAGTATGATTTCTGTTTGCAACACTCACTAGAAAACACTGCACAAAAAGCTGGCTGGTGAGGCCGTGCGTTTCTAGGCGCTTCAATCTGGAAACGCGTGGCCGCTACGGTCGCAGAGTCGAATTCTGCCTCGGGCATGGATGTGTGTAATTTCCTTAGGTTAGTTAGGCTTAATTAGTTCTAAGTTCTGGGCGACTGATGACCTCAGAAGGTAAGTCGCATAGTGCTCAGAGCCATTTCAAACACTGCCCTAAAAGGTTGGCACAAAGATGACACACCACAGCCAAGGGCAGATGGGGGCGGGGGGGACCTGGACAGATGAGGGCAAAAAAGGGGGGAGAGGAAAACCGAAGTGGGGGGGGGGGGAAATGCGCCTCATTTTTTTTCTTCTTTATTGTATTTCAATTCCCCATGAGGGCGGGCTAGCAGCAGCATATGCGCTGCTCTTCATCCGAAAGACATCGATCATACCATAGAAGACATTAAAAATAACATAAAGAAGAAAATGCGGTGTACAGAGCTATAAAGAAAGGGGGGAACATTATGAAGACAATAGACAAAAAGGGGGCGACTGTAAAACGGAGATAAAAATCATAAAAAGTAGCACACACAAAATACGACACACTGGGACACTTAAATGAGCACAAGGCAAAGCATGACCAGAGCATAAAAGTATCCATAACAATCACTGACAGTAACACTATGTACAAGTCCAACACACAATTAAAATGACAGCTCTCAACACACAGGAGAACAGCACCAAACACAACACTGACATGGCACACTGATGATGATGAGCCAACAGAGGATCTGCCAGGCGTATGGAGATGATGGAGAAGGAAAGAAGGGTGGGAGGGGAGGAGAGGGGGAGACGGGTGGAGGGCGCGCCGAAGAGGGCCGGGGAGGGAAAGAGTTGAGGATGTGGTGCAGGGACTTGGGGTGGGGGAGGAGGAAAATCAACTCTGGGAGAAGGAAGAGAAAGGAAAAGGGGGCCCTGGGGGGAGGAGAACAAGGCGAAGTTCAGCATCCAGGAGGGGGAGGTGCTGGGAATTGCCCTGATGAAGGAGATGGAGAGTGTGGAGGTGGAGAGAGAGAGAGGGACACAGCGATAGAGGTGCGGCAATGGGCAGGGGGTGGAGAGGAAGAAAGAAACCAGGGGGTGGAGAGATCAAGCCTGCAGACAGTGTAAAGGATGCAAATATGTTGGAGGAAACGTTGGAGGTGGAGGAAGTGGATGAGGTTGTACAGGAGCCGTGTGGGAGAAGGATGGCAGATATGGAAGGCAAGGCGGAGCGCATGGCATTTGAGGATTTGGTGGGCCTTGTAAAAGCGGGTGGGTGTGGAGATCCAGGCAATGCTGACATAAAAGAGGACAGGACGGATGAGGGATTTGTAGGTGTGGAGAATGGTGGGAGGATGCAATCCCCATGTCCGACCAGACAGGAGTTTCATGAGGCAGGGGCAGGAATGGGCTTTCTGTTGGATGGTCAGGAGGTGAGGTGTCCAGCTGATGTGACGGTCGAGGGTGAGGCCAAGGTTTTTCAGGGTGGGGGTGAGCTGGATGGGACGACCATAAAAGGTGAGGTAGAAATCATGGAGATAAGAGGAGTGGGTGGTGTGGCCTTTGATATTTAACTGGGTTTTGGAGGGTTTGAGACAAAGGAACCACTGGTTACACCAAGTGGTGAACTGGTCAAGGTGAGTTGGGAAGGTACATTGGGACTGTTGAACAGTAGGATAGAGAGCCAGGAAGGTGGTGTCATCAGCATATTGGAGAAGGTGGACAGGTGGGGGTGGCTTGGGCATGTCAGCCATATGTAAGAGATAAAGGAGAGGTGAGAGGACAGAGCCATGGGGGACGCCAGCAGTGGGATAAAAGATACGGGAGTCGGTGTTGTGGAGGTTGACATAGGAAGGACGGCACAAGAGGAAGGAAGTGACCAGATGGACAAAATTGATAGGCAGGTAGGTTTGGAGTTTAAAGAGGAGACTGGGATGCCATACACGATCATAGGCATTTTGGAGGTAGAGGGAAACAAAAATGGCGGATCGACGGGAGTTAAGCTGGAGGGAGAGAAGGTGAACAAGGTTAAGGAGTTGGTCTTCAGCAGAGAAGGAGGGTTGTAAGCCACACTGGGTAAGGGGGAGTAGGTGGTGTTGATTAAGGTGGTGATGGATACGACAGGAGAGGATGGATTCAAAGACCTTACTGAAGACTTAGGTGAGTCAGATGGGACAATGGGAAGAGGCAACAGAAGGGGGATTGTTGGGTTTGAGGAATAAGAGGACGAGGGAAGTCTTCCACAGGTCCGGGTAGAAGCCGGCAGGGAGGATGACGTTATAGAGAAGGGTAAGGACAGTCAGGTAGGAGAAGGGGCTTTCTCTAAGATGGCTGTAGGTGACACAGTCATGACCAGAGGCCATGTTGCGTTTGGACAAGAGGATAAGTGTAATGTCTTGTGCTGTGATTGGAGTGTTGATGTCGGAGGGGGGCAGCTGCCCTAAGTACTGGAGACTAGGAGCAAGTGGAGCGCATTCCATGACAGTGGGGAAAAGAGAATAATCAAAGTGGGGATCATCTGGGATGGAGAAGACCTTGGAAAGGTGGGAAGCAAAGTGGTTGGCCTTACTCAGTTTGTCAGGAAAGGGGCAGTCGTTATGGAGAAGGGGGTAGTGGGGAGCAGAATAGGAACCGGTAAGGCGATAGAAGTAGGACCAGTACTTGGAGGAGTTGATAGGGGGTGGCGTTGAGTTGTGTGCAGGTCTGGAGCCAGTCCCTGCATTTCTTTGCAGTAATAAGGTTCTGTAATTGTCGCTGTATTTGCCAGTGGTGTTGGAGTGTTTCCCTGTCATGAGTAGGAAGGAAGGAGCGATAGAGGAGGTGGGATTCACGGGGGATGACAGCCTGTGGAAGGACAGTGGAAGGGTGGTGGTGGATGGTTTTAGTAGGAACATGGGCCTCCATGGCTTCAGTAATTAACTTCTGAAGGAAGGACAAGGAGTGGATGATGTCATCAGGATGGTGATAGGTAAGAGGGTGGCTTTCGACCTGGGTGGCGATGGATTCCCGGTAGGCATCCCAGTTGGAATGATGGTAGTCATGGACGACCTTGGAAAGGGGTGCAGGATGGGGAACCGGAGAGCGGTGGTGAGCAGATTTGACGGTGAGGACAGGGAGGTGGTCGCTACCTGTGGGGACAAGGATGTCCATGAGCAGCACACCCAAGGAGGTTGGTGGAGACAATGACATGGGAGGTGGTATCGCTTTGGGACGGGTGTGGAGGGGAAGGGGACAAGGTCACCACGGATGATGGAGAGGAGCTGATGACACCGCTGAAGTGCGGCAGAGAGTGACTACAGATGTTGATGTCGGCAGCAATCACATAGGTGGAGAAGGTGTGGTCAGTGTGGGAGATGAAGTCATAAGGAAGAGGAGCAGTGGATTGGACATAGATGGTGGTGCAGGTAATGGTGAGGGAGGGGAAGAAAATAATGAGGATAAGGTGGTCAGTGGGGTCATTGAGGAGGGGCTGTGGCCAGATGGGGATATGCTTAAGGTGGCCAATTGCGACTCCATCCTGGGCTTGAGGAGCAGGAGTGTCAGTGTGGTGGAGGATGTAGAGAGAGGTGTGGATAGAGTGGTGGGGCTGGAGAAAGGTTTCGTTGAAGAAGAAGGTGTCGACCTGGCAGTGGGAGAGGGAGTTCATGAGTAGGTATTTATTGGTGTGGAAGGAGCAGATGTTCAGGAAGAGGATGCGACACTTGTGCCGCACCATGATGGGAAGAGAGGGGGGGGGGAAGAGAGGAAAGATAAAAGGCTTCAACCAGGGTGTCGAGGTGGGTGAAAGTGAAGTGGGCTTGGTTGTGGGAGTAAGTGGCAAAGGTGATCAGGTGAATGATGGAGCAGGTGGCACGAGAGGTCTGTTGGAAGGTGGGGGGGGGGGGGCGCTGGAAAGGGACAAGGATCTGGATGATGTGCTCAGCTGTGGGGGTGGGGGGGCGGACAGAGGGAATTGTTGGGGTGGATGGTGGATCAACGGGACAGACAGGGACTGTAAACATGGGGGTGGCAGGACGGGGTTCAGCTTTACACTTATGGGAGTAAGTGGGATGGGGGCCATTGCAGGTGTTATGGGAGGGAGGAGCAGCTAGGTTGGGGCAGGTTTTAAGGAAGTGGGAGGCCTTGCAATTGGGAAAGGTGGGGGGGGTTGCAGTTGGGGGTTAGGTGGCTGGAGGAGGGGTGGTATCCATAGAGATGACGAGAGGAGCAGGGTGGTGGTGGTGACTTTTTATGGGAAGTGGAGGGAAGCAGAGTCGGTAATGACGCGCTTTTGGTGTCTTTTGGAGGCTGTAGGATGAGAGGAGGGGAGAGGGACAGGGAGGATAGGGAGGTGGCAGATGGCAGAACCTGGTGGTGTAGTGGCCAGGAGAAGCAGCTGGTTCAGTGATGGCAATGGTGGCCCAGCATGAGAGCAGGACGTGATGCATGAGGGGATGCAGATGATGAAATGATGGGGGGTGGGGGGAGGGGAAACCTACCTCCTGAGGGGTGGCAGCAGAGGCGGCAACGGTGGCGTGTGTGAGGGCAAGGGCAGCAGTGGGAGCTGTTGAGGGTATGGAATCTGTAGAAATGGTGTAGATGTGGGGGTACACGGCAGGGGAGAAAATGGGGGAATGGGTGAGTGGGGGAAGAAGGGGCGATGTATAAGAAGGGAGGCCAGGGGTGCCACTCCAGGAAGTGACAGTGGAAGAGGGGGAGGGTGAGGAGTAGATGACAGTGGACGAACGGCGACAACAGACGGCAGTGACGATGGATGGTGGTGGGTGGATGGCGACAGATGGACAGCAGGCAGCGTCGTCGATGGATGGCAGCAGATGGATGGTGATGGACGGACAGCAGGCAGCGGCAGCAGACGGACAGTGATGGACAGACAGCAGGAAGGGCGACGACAGACGCCATCAGACAGAGAGCAGGCGGCGGCAGACGGACGGCAATGCACGGCCAGCAGGCGGCAGCGTGTCTTGAATGGTGGCAAGCAGTCAGGCACGCAGGCGGATGGACAGACAACAGCAGCAGCAGCAGCGATGGTAGACGGACGACAGCGACCAGCAAATGAAACACCGCAGACAGACAGACAGACAGCAAACTTAATAGCAACTAGCACTTCAAAGATGTAGATTTCACCCTGAGGGTATCCCAGCCCCTGGAATCTGGTGCCTTCCAAGGAGAAGATCCAACCCTCTAGATGACTGCGCCTCCGCTGTCTGTCACGAGTGCGCAGGAAGGAGCGATAGATGTGGCGGGATTCACAGAGGAGGACAGTCTGTGAAGGGTAGAGTGGGACAGTGGGGGTGTATGATTTTAGTAGGAACATGGGCCTCCACGGCGTCAGTAATTACCTTCTGAAGGAAGGGCGAGGTGTGGATGGTGTCGTCAGGATGGCAATGGGTAAGAGGGTGGCTTTCGACCTGGGTGGTGATGGATTCTCGGTAAGCATCCCAGTTGGCACGGTGGTGGTCATGGACGACCTTGGGAGGGGGTGCAGGGTGGGAAGCTGGAGGGGGATGGTGAGCAGACGTTATGGTGAGAAGGATGGTGGTCGTTACCTGTGGGGTCAAGGATGGCGACGGCGATACTCCCAAGGAGGTTGGTGGAAGCAATGACAACATCTGGGATGGTGTCACTTTTGGGTCGGGTGTGCTGGGGAAGGGGAACAAGGTCACCTTGGATCATGGAGAGGAACTTATGCCACCATCGAAGGGTGGAAGGAGTGCGGCTATGGATGTTAAGGTTGGTGGCAATCACATAGGTGGAGAAGGTGCAATCAATGTGCGAGATGAAGTCATAAGGAAGAGGAGCGGTGGGGTGGACATAGATGGTGGCACATGTAATGGTGAGGGAGGTGAAGAAGACGCTGAGGATAAGGTGTTCAGTGGGGTCATTGAGGAGAGGTTGTGGTGGACAGGGATATGCTTAAGGAGGCCAATTGTGACTCCACCCTGCGCACGAGGACCAGGAGCATCAGCACAGTGGAGGATATAGGGAAAGGTGCAGATAGAATGGTGGGGCTACTGCCCGTGTACCATCCTGCCCTTATATACAGGACTCCTGTAGCAATATCATTTGAGAATGAAACACTTTTATACCCATTTACGAGTCGCAAGTCGCATCCTAGCCAACAGAAATTGGGAAGTATATCGTAAGATATTTTTTACAAATGCAGTGCTGAGCATCTTATCTGAACAAGATGTCTCAAGACGAAAAAGAAAACTGACCAGACACCTCCAGCGTAGTCCAGCGCCATCTACCGAATGTATTGTGTACCGGTAGAGTTGGCCAGTCGGGGAGCTGTCACTCACGGAAGGCCCAGCTAATCCTCTACTTCTGACCACCCCACCACCAGCCACACCACATTGCTGCTTTCACTAACTGCAGCCCCGTCCCTGAATATGTCGGCCTGGGGAAAAATAGTGGGAATATCAAATTTTATGTGTATTTACCTTGAGGTCCAGAGACCAATTCCTCAGTTTAAAATGGGGATGATGTTTTGTCAATAGTCCTCGGATTTCTCATGCGAAATGTAGTCCTCCCATTTATACGAGTTATTTTCGAAGGTGGAAGAAATCAGGCTATACACACATTTTCACTTCGATAAAAGTATCGTTACATGTTGTAAAAATCCAGGTGATCAGGTCCATCCGCCGGGAGGCGCTCGGCACATGACGTTTCATTTCAGCACAGAAAAGTTCTAAATATTCGGTTAACACTACATATCACTTTATACATTCGATAATATAGCTGATTTTATTACAATGATCATCTCGCGCTGTGTAGATTTCGTTAAAAAATCTCACCACAACGAAAAAACGCCTGATTAACACTCCAACTCTCAAATCATATCCGTGGTACTCTCACCCTCATATCCACTCGCCTGGCGACACATCATTGATATCAAATTGATAGGCTAATTAAGTAATTTGATCACGTGATCCCCTTTGCGTGGTGAGTAATTATTTTTTCCTGTAATTGGATTACACTCGTCAGTAACCGTTACAGACGCTTCCTTGACATCTCTGGAGGCAGTTAAAAAACTAAAATGGGCGGTAACTGTCGTCAAATAGCAGAAGACATCCAATAATATTTGCGTTCCGTCCCTCGGTTGTCTTTTCATGCTGACGGAAGTGAGTCACTTAGAATTCCGGTGTACTGCTCCTGAACTAATCCTGCTGAGACCTGTCGGTCTGTGGGAGAGGGTGGGGCAGTAGCTGCTTCACTCTCTTCTCCACCCGTGGATTGTACGTGAACAGCTGTCACCGGTGCGTGCCTGTGCGTCATTGCAGCACCACTTGCCATGTCAGACTGCTGTTAATGATTCCAGACTCGCAAAAGTTGTCCTATCCTTCCTAGAAGGACTGGGCGCTTAAACGTTAGTGGGGTAGATACTGGTATGTTGAACAATATTCTCCCACTCATCCCTCCTGAAAACCGAAACGTTCTGAGATGTATTAACAAAATATCCCGGAAAGGCAGACACAGTCAGCACATACAAAATACCAGTATACGGACTACCACATATTAGACGTGTACAAGTCTGCAGACCTAGGTTACCCTCATAATACAGTCCTATAGAGGCGTTCGTATTGCCTCCCACTAAATTAGTGAGCTGATGATTCGAGAACTCGAATGGTAATCTCTGGAGGAAGATGATGTTCTTTTCGAGGAACACTATTGAGAACTGGCATTTGAAGCTGACTGCAGAAGGACCCTCATGCCGCCACCGTACATTTCGCATAAGCGCCGCGTATGGGAAATTAGCGCACATAGGGACACATACAGGTAGTCTTTTCCCTCGCTGTATTTATACTGGCAGTGACTAGTATTGCTACAGGGTACCCACCGCCACATACCGCACAATGGCTTGCGACGTAAGCATATAGATGTAAATTTGGTCTACGTCTTAAAATGTCAATCCATTCGTCTATAGGAACAAAAAACCTCACGAAAGAATGTTGTCTCGCCGCAGTATTGCTTACCTGTCGTATTTTCACAAATCCTGTCTTCTATATATAACATTTCAATCCACCTGATTCTGATGAGTAAGAGTTCTGTCCCCATCAAAGTTACAGATCCCCACTAATTCTCTCGAAATCCCACATGCTTTGACAGCACTGATTCATTAGTTAGAAGACCTCTAGTCCTTCGCCCATCACTGACTAGGTCAAGAGCTATCACAACAAGAAAAATAGCACACTGATGTTTAGGTGCAAATTAATAACCATGCAGAGTATACATGGACTGTACCTACAATTCAATTGATATCGAATGACTGGCTATAAATATCCCTCTTGTACATGACCTCATCTCCTTTATCGTTTTCCTATGATTACCATGCCAGAAATACGTGAGTTTAATGGTGCCCGAGTCTTTGTTGGCAACGCAATGTCTCTCTCCTCGTTATTGTTTTGTAACACACAACTGAATAAAACCACGAACTAAAAAAATTACATAAACATCACCTGGTAGAGAACTCAATAAGATTTTACCATGTCTCTCTCTTCCAGTACATGTATATTTAATAGGATCACCTCGGTATTTGTTCCCCATATATCGGAAGAGAGAGACATGGAAAAATCAAAGTTTTTATAGCTCCTGGATTTATTCAGTTGTATGTTACAAAAAATAATGAGGAGAGAGACACAGTCCTGTCAAAGAAGACTTGGGCCCCATTAAACTATCGTATTCATAGTGTGGTAATCATAGGAAAACGATAAAGGAGACGAGGTCATGCCAAGAGGGATATTTATAGTCAGTCAATCGATATCAATGAATTGCAGGTGCACCCCATGTATACTCTGCATGGTAATGTATTTCTTCCTGTATGTTAGTGATGGGCAAAGGACTAGACGTTCTTCTAACTAATGAATCAGTGCTGTCAAAGCGTGATGGGATTTCAAGAGAATCAGTAGAGATCTGTAACTTGGATGGGAGCACATCTCTTACTCATCAAAATCGGTGGATTGAAATGCTATATATCGAAGACTGTATTTGTGAGAATAAGGCAGGTAAACAATACTGTGGAGATCTTTCCCACCCGCTTCCAGGTGGGAGAGGGGAGGTTAGTGGAGGTAGCCCAGTTGACCTATTTTTCCCACTGAAATGATTAACATGAATGTTACTTAAGTTTCTTCTCCCTGGTCCATTGATGAATGAATGGGAAACTTTCATGATTCACAAAATTTATTCACATTAATTGATATCCAAAGTGCACACTTGTCGTGTAAACAAAACAAGGACAAACTTCACTGATCTCTTTGACTTCCAAATGTAACTTCACAACTGACTTCTCACAGCATCGCTGCATCGCTTTATATAGAATTTTAATAGTAACTTCCGAAACAAAGCGTTATTAAATTTGTTCAAATTTGATGTTACAATTAAAATTTACAAAACATAAAGAAACTGATGTTACAGCCGAATAAGGTACAAAAAACAATGTTAAATTACAATCTATTATAGTTATATATCTTTAGTATTCCATAAGAAAATCATTCTGAACTTTAATCACAATAATGTCTCTTGTATTATTTTAGTTACACAATTAATCACAGTTTGGATTTGGTTGCTAATATTTAATGGTAGTACAGAGCTAATGTCTCATCCGATTATGTACATAGTATGCATAAATAAGGCCTCAGGTTCTGGAAATTAGAAAACTGTGAGATGTAAACAATTGGAGAATTAATTATAAATATAATTACAAAGAATATTAATTCCAGAGGAAGACACAAAAATAAATAACAAATGAAAATATATCGCTTGGTAATAACTTTTAAGCTGAAACTTCCTGGTAGGTTAAAACTGTGTACCAGACCGAGACTCGAATTCGGGACCTTTGCCATTCGCGGGCAAGTGCTCTACCAAGTGAACTACTCAAGCACAACTCATACCCCGTCCTCGCACCTTTAGTTCTGCCAGTATCTCGTTTCCTACCTTCCAAACTTCACAGAAACAAAGGTCCCAAGTTCGAGTCTCGGTCTGGCACACAGTTTTAATCTGCCAGGAAGTTTCATATCAGCGCACACTCCACTGCAGAGTGAAAACCTCATTCTGGAAACATCCCCCAGGCTGTGGCTAAGCTATGTCCTCGCAATATCCTTTCTTCCAGGAGTGCTAGTTCTGCAAGGTACGCAGGAGAGCTTCTGTAAAGTTTGGAAGGTAGGAGACGAGGTACTGGCAGAATTAAAGCTGTGAGGACGGTCCGCGAGTCGTGCATGGGTAGCTCTGTTGATAGAGCACTTGCCGCGAAAGGCAAAGGTCCCGACTTTGAGTCTCGGTCCAGCACACAGTTTTAATCTGCCAGGAAGTCTCATGTCAGTGCACACTCCGCTGCAGAGTGAAAATCTCATTCGGAGAACTTTTAAGCTGCTTCTCAAGATAGTGAGGTCTTCTGTTACTGTATTTTTAGATTACCATTTTGTTAATTAGAAGCACTGATTTTACATCCTAACATCTCTGTAGTCTCTAGTTATTTAGTGCTGAGGACGTATTGTTTTAAGATCTTGATTAGTTACTTAATTTAGTACATTACATAATTTTATCAATGACAACAATCCACTGATAATAACGACAACTCTAGTTTTTCTACAACATTCCACATGCCTTAGCAGTGGATATCAAGTTTTTTATCAATTGGTACAGAATGAAACATATAAGGACACACATACAAGGCCTTAGGAAGCACTGAATTGTCCGATAACTATCCAGATGCATATAAAAAAGAGGTGGTATCGGACATTTCATATGAGTCCTGGGGGAGGCTGTACCGTTATACCACCATAACTTCTTGCCATGACGTCAGTGTGATGTTGCCATATCTATGGTCGCCATCTTGGATCAACCATCTAAATCAGTTTGGCAATAATGCGGAATGGGGTGATGCTCTCATTGCCCCAGTACTCATAGTCTGGGTATAATATTTTTTGTACATTGATAAATCTAACGTAATTCTGGGTCTCCTGATTAATCAGAATAGCAAATGACACAATCGTTGATGAAGCACAGCAATACGGTCCATATTAAGAGTCACTATGTCCTGTTTCATGTGAATCCCTAATGACCTCGTTGCTTGTAGTCTATTTCTGAGTAATCGCTCATATGGAGTGTGCAGGTGACGTGGGATCAAGAGCATACCCCCAGCGAAATAGGAAAAACTGGGGAAATAATAAAGTTTTATAATTTTGGGAGTAGTAACAATACAAAAGTTTTCTCCCCTTGCAGGTGAGCATCCCCCTCTCCCACCCCTTAATTACGTTTTTTAACTTTTTTCAATTTTTACGAAAAATAGTTCATTTTTTGAAGACATCCATTGTGACAAAAATGTTTTTAATTAAAAAGCGCTGAAAGAAGATCATGTGTGTGCTTTTAGTGTCATTCTATCTGGAAAATTTAAAATCCATTAGCATAATATCCATTGGCATAATTTTCAACTTTGACATTAACTCAGTTAAATCATTCTTCTGTTTCTCCATAACTACCTGCCTTTTACACATGTAGAAAAACATACGTTGCACATACATGTTTGTACTAATATCTGAAGGCAGAAAAAAATGGTTCAAACGGCTCTGAGCACTATGGGACTTAACATCTGAGCTCATCAGTCCCCTAGAACTTAGAACTACTTAAACCTAACTAACCTAAGGACATCACACACATCCATGCCCGAGGCAGGAGGCGAACCTGCGACCGTAGCGGTCGCGCGGTTCCAGACTGTAGCGCCTAGAACCGCTCGGCGAAGGCAGAAAAGAGAGAGTGAAAATCGTTCTAAACGTAACAGTTATCGATTCACAACAATTCGGCTATACAGTCTTTTGTTCAGTATTATGCACCATAGGCGAAATGTTTTGTAAATTTTCTCATCAGTTTCCATCTTGTCACTTCTTAGTTCAATATGATGATCATTGAAGGCAGAATACACATCGCAGGATTGTTCCACTCCTTCAGATAAGCGATGGGCTGTTGGTGTACAACTAATCTATCCTTTCGACACACTGTCGGTGAAATCACTTCTTTGTGGGAGAGATCAAACCCTCTTCAATTTCTTTATAAGAGTTTGTGCAAAATATTTAAAAAATGGTAGAAACTTACTTTGGGTGGAGGGAAAAGGGGTGCATGCCTTCCCTCCAGGACGGAGGGTGGGGAAATATTTTGCTTCTTGCTACTATATCCCATATGAGTATTTTCCCGAATTTTCAAAACAATAAATTATTTCCACCATTTGCTGGTTTTTTGCCTGATTTGTCTGGGGTAGTAGGCTGCATGCATATCGCCTCATGAAGATTTGTCACCAGTTGGCGAATGGGATCTCACCAGCCTCAACATGGAAGATGAGAATTGGACTGTCTTATTGCCACTTTTGCCAACAGACTCGCCTCGTGGTGAAAAGCATCGATTATTTTAAAATGTAGTGACCTAACAGCTACAAACTGTGCATTCATAGTTAAGAAAGGATTCCACAAACACCTAGGAAAACTGAAGCAGACATGTTTGATCTGTTCTCTATGAGCTGTGTCTAAGACATTTGGATATATCCAGTGCTTTTAGACCTTTGGCCTTAATATTCCCAGGTATAAAACAATGTCACTCTCTCATCAAATGTGAAACTCAGATACCTCCCTGAACTTTTAAAATTGAGAACTGTATCCCTCATTTTAAGAATGAGCAGGATAAAAGGGACACGAGAAAATTAAAGTTAACACAGACATTTCTCTGAAGGAAATTTAAAACCTGTGTTATCTTTCGCTCCTCCAATCATCTTATTCTTAACGGCAACTGACGAGTGGTCGTTGCAAGGTTTGGCATAGGGAGGAGCAGAGTATGAAAGACCCATCCACGACAAATGGACATTGGACAGGAGATTTAACTGTGGTTGTAATACCATTGATTTTAATAAGAAACAGAGTCCATTTAAAACAGATTCATGGGGGATACCATTCTCTTCCTCGAACCTTGGAAAGAATATCGCTGACCCAATATCAAAAAAAGTATCTGAAAGTTAAGACCAAATGAATATGGGAGCCCCCATCTATGGAGTTATCCTAGAATCTGTTGCTTGTGACTTTAAAAAATAATTGAAATGATGGATGGTGTTGTGGCCCCAACTACGTACCCTCTGGCTCAGTGTTGAAATATTAAAAGTTTTGGCTGGTTTCGTTGTCTAGGGGCTGGGATACGTAGTTGCCGCATTACAAGCCAAATACTGCTGAGTCTACAGTATAAAAGATGAATATACACATGAATCGAATGGTCATAGGTTCGTATCACTCAGCAATTGTGATTGTAACGTAGAAATTTATAAATGGAAGATTGTAATTAAATACAATCTGCAGGTACTGTCTTAACGACTTTAAATGAGGAGTATGATAGTAGAAGTACTTTTGAGAATGTGCTATATTTCTGCAAACACTTATTGGTATCGATGGACCAGCAATAAAATAAAATATAAGTTGAATAACAGGGAAACAGTAGATTCCTACTGCACGTAATTAGTTATGAACAACGACATAGCAGCGCGGGATTAGCCGAGCGGTCTCAGGCACTGCAGTTATGGGCTGTGTCGCTGGTCCCGGCGGAGGTTCAAGTCCTCCCTCGGGCATGGGTGTGTGTGCGTGTGTGTGTTTGTCCCTAGGATCATTTAGATTAAGTAGTGTCTAAGCTTAGGGACTGATGACCTTAGCAGCTAAGTCCCATAAGATTTCACACACATTTGAACAACAACATAGCTCGCGAGATATTCACTTCTAAACGCACACTACGTCTTCACTGTAGAAGCCACGGAAATCTCAACGGTGCACAAGTCGGCACTCTAAAGTATTTCTATCTTCCACGACCACCCGCAAACCGCTCCACACTCTCCAAGTCTCTGCCGCGGCGCGTCCGTCGCACCGTCGCGTCCAGCACTCTCCGCGTCCTGTGCTGTCCTCTCCAGAACTCCTCTCCCACTTCCATCCAGTCTCCCCATTCACGAGCGCTGTGATTGGCTAGAGCGCTCACGCCACGTCTTCAAGCCAACACACCCACACAGACATAATCAAAATGTCTGGCACCATGTGATAGGCCTGCTGAGAGGCCTGTGAGGCCATCCCAACTCTGAACTTAGAATATTTTCAGGGCACCATAATTCGCCTATTACCTGACATGTTTCCATTGAGTGTAGTAGGCCTTCTGAAGATCTAAGAGTATGCCTTTGAGATGCTGTATGTGGAGGTAAGATTGTTTACTTCTGCATCCAGCAGGGCAAGGTTGTCGAGGGTTGAACAACACCTCCGAAATCCACACTGCATGTGACCAGCTAGTTTCCACTATTCTGTGACCCAAGTCAGACCCCAGTTGACCATTGGTTCTATCGTCTTTCTTCTGTAGGTAGTGAAAGACACGCTTTGGTAACTACTAATCAATGTGATGATCTTCCCAGGTTTCAGAAGAGGCACTAAGATCAATTAAATCAGCTCAGCCTACAATCAACCAAATTTTATTAAAATGAGATCTGAGGATTTCCTTTGCATCCTGTTTAAGATACTGTAACATCGTGTGCTGGTTTATATCCTTCCCTGGTGATGTCTCTTTGACCTTAGACAATACATAATCAAGATCGCATGTAGAAAATTGTTAGTTGTAGTCCTTTGTGTTGTTTGAATGTAAATTTTAACCATCTCTCTTCATTAATTACGGATGTTGATGGAAATTTGGTTCATGGTTGTCAGTGGTAGTGGTCGAACTGAGGTCATCTGTCATTGCTATTGTGTTGCCTCCAGGTGAAGATTGAAGACACCCCTGCTACGGTACAGTAGTTATAGGTGCTCTCATGCATTTGTCAGATATACTCCTTAAGGCTTCCCATACATTTGAAGAGCGAGGGGAGCGATTTAGAGACGAAAAACACTTTCTATGCATGACCTTATCTTGCTCTCTTTGATTGTCATCTGTGCCTTTGCCCACATGACCTGCGAAGTTCGCAGAAGATCCATTTGAACTGCTGCAAGGCCACGTGTCTGACCCTGATTGTGAAGAGACACTTGTTGTTCCACCTGGGTACATTTTGGCTCTCAAGGTGGGTTGATGCTTTTGGGATGGATGTATCAGCGGCATGATGGATCATGCTGGTAATGTGATCCACCCAATTCTGGACGCTGTCTCAGCGTTCAAAAACAGCCAGTTAACACTACAGCGTCCAGTTTGCTCTGCAAAGTAACCACCAAGGCAGTTTCCTTTCAGCATCAGCTCTGTCTGAGAGGTGGATCCAGATAGTGGAGTGATCGCTTGAATGCAAGTCATCGAGCACTTCCCATTGGGCAGCATCTGAAAGGGACGGAACAGAGGAAGCTGGGCCTATAGCGGAGAACGACCCCACTGCAGTGCTAAAATGTGCCCAACTATGAGAATTAAGAAGGTTTAACTGTCATGACACAATGAGGTTTTCATCAAGTCGACGCCTCTGGTGGGTTTATATACCGATCTACATAGCATATTATGTGTGCTAAAACCTGCTACAAGTATGAATGGCCAGAGGAATTGTGAAATCAGGTCAAAAAGTAGCGCTCTATCCATATCTTTGTTGGAAGGCAGATACACATTACAAAGTGTGATGGAATAGGCTGTTCACTTTGATGCAACCACCTGAGTATCTATTCTGAGAAGGACAGAAGCGGAATGGTGTCATTCACACAGATGGGCACTCTGGCTTTAGCTCCTTACTTACTGAGGTCAACTTTTCAGTGGAGGCTGTACTCCCTGAGTGCAGGGGGGTCGGTACGTTTAATATGTGTTTCTATAGAAGCAGTCACAGGGGTACTCCCTGTGCTAATGATTTCAACTCCTCCACATGTCCACATGTGTTATAAATCCGTTTATGTTCCACTGTAGCAAAGGAGCCATTAATCAGTAAGATTTATGTCTTCACCTTCCTCACAGGATCCACTTCAGAAGGGGAAGAAGAACTCAGAGGAATTTACAGTTCATTTAAGCAAATCTCACTGTACATGAGCGAGTTTTTATCATCTGAGTGTTTGTGTATCTTATGGTCTGCCTGCTCAGATTCCAGTTTCTTGATATTATACTTGGCCTTAGTCTTTTCCTTCCGGTTTAATGATACTGATTTAGGTTGACCCAAACTGAGACTTCCCTTCCAATGCAGCATCTATGGTAGGTGCTGAAGCATTGATTATCACTGAAGTTGGTATGGTGACAGCAGCAGTTTCATCAAAAATTTTGCTTCCACAAGTACACTCACAACAGCATTTTTTGTGTCACAATCCATTGGTGACATCTGTGTGGAAGAACTTCCTTTTTCATTTTTCTTCATCAGCGCTGCAAATGATGTGAAGACTGTGGGTTGAAGAGCTTTATACTATTTTTTCGCTTGAGGGTATTATATTCTCTTGATCATCTTCAATTTCTGGATTTTCTCGTCTTCCTTGAATGTCATACACTGTCTGCTCCATGTGGGATGCAGGCCTGAGCACTAACAAAGAAATAAGATGAGGTACACGTAGTTCCATCAGCTTGAGTGGTCATATCACACTTTACATCAGATAGTGGAATGCCTGAATTTATGGTATATGAAAAACCTCATGCAGTAGGGAATGTATGGTCTGATTTTTAGTCATATAAAACCAGCTTTAATGTCGCCTGGCAAAACCAGTGAATCGAATATTAATGTAGATGATTAGGATTTTTCCAGTGTTCGATTAATGTGATGCATTACATTCCTCACTTCATAAACCCTCTTTGTCAGCCCTCTACTTCTTAAGCACTGTAATTTACATATGCAATATGCCACTGCATGTACTACATCTCGAGCATGGTTAAGGATGTGATGCAGTTCAGCTACAATGGGATACACGACCAACAATTTTGACTTCAGGAAGTTGGTAACTTGCTGTGATGTCACTGTTTCTGCCAGTGTGTTCCACTATATAGCCACTTAATACATTCTGTATACAGAAATGTAATATTTTCTCTAAAGTTCCTTCTACTCTTCTTGTCACAAGAAAGACATTTTGGCTAACAGTGCATGCCCAGTTACTACACATTATTTTAACTGCTCAGGAGGGCTACCCTCCGGCGCTCTCTTGGTGGGATGGAAGTTTTTACTGTTCAATTAACGACAGTGGCCGTTGGGAGTGATTGCTTGAGAAATAATAGGTGTCACAGTGTTCCCAAGAGCAGCTAGGGCCATGGCATGCCAATCGGCTCCCGAGCTGGACGTGGGAGCCGATGTGTTGGCCGAGGCTCGTTCTGTCTCAGATTTCGTTGATACTTCTCAGAAATACCCAATACAGCTCGACATTTCATTTACTATTGCAGAGCTGCATTTCTCAGTCGGCACAGCTCCCTTCATTTCGGCAAAATCGTGGTGTCAGCTCTGTTTACCCTTCACTATTATTTCGTGATATGAGGGACGTTCACAGGGCCACCGGCCGTTCGACAAAAAGAGGCTGTATAGCGATCTACTGTCACAAAGCTTTAAAACTGAATGGGAATGACAGAAGAGTGGGATGAGAACTCTCGATATCTATTATGCAGTCACATAATCTATCGGTGCTGCAAAGTTGACATGAAATTACATACAACACCATGCAGAACGGAAGTTTCAGTTGACAATGAAAGAGCAAAAAATTACAACAATCGAAAGACGGGATAGTTAGTTCTGTACATCAAAAAGCACTTTCTACTAATTTTGTAGACATAAGGCAAGCGAAGAAATTGGTGGTGCCAACAGTAAAAT
Organism: Schistocerca gregaria; assembly: GCF_023897955.1. Classification (NCBI taxonomy): domain Eukaryota; kingdom Metazoa; phylum Arthropoda; class Insecta; order Orthoptera; family Acrididae; genus Schistocerca; species Schistocerca gregaria. The sequence goes on from NC_064923.1 coordinate 613,374,184, forward strand.
TTCTGAAGTCACATGCATTTTTCCAGCGTCAGTTTCAACCATCTCCGATGGAAATGAATGAAGAATATGGAGACGTTATATAGTAGCGCAAAATACGTTGGTTAAGTCAAGAGGGCGTGCCTGGGAGAGATATTTTGATTTAAAAAACCCGCTGTTGTTGAGTTTAAGAAGGAAAAAGGAGTGTAGGAACGAAAATTAGAACATTCGGAATGGACAGCAGACCTCGAATTTTAAGCGGACTCGATTGCACATTGCCCACAGCTAGACACTGCAAGGTAAGGAAAATTTGTTTCTGATCTGAAGCAGACGCATTTTAAAAAAAAATCGCTTTGTAAAACGGGCAAACTCCGATAAACACAGTCTAGTTCCCTAAGCTCACTGGCGTTAGAGAAAGCATGAGGCATGAAGAATTTGCTGTGGCCTTGAAAAATTTACAAGGACAACTTTCTAACCTTTGGAAGACATCGTGAATCTTACTTGTTTTCGAGCTGTTTTCGAGACCTTTTGCCATTCCAGTTGAAAACACCCCAGTTCATGTGCAGATGTAACTGACTGATCTATAATGTAATTCCCATTTTAAAGACAAATCCTTTTACGTTAAAACTGTCCAGGATATCTTCATTTCTTCCACAGGGAGACTTTCCACATCTCCACAAGGAGGTTAATCAACATATCTGTGTGATACACCAGTTTTAGATCATGAAACTAAATAATTCACGATTACGTGGCAACCTGAGTACGAAAACCTGTCTAATTATATGTGTCTGTCCGTGTACCGATAGTTTGTATCAGATAAAAATTATATTATATCTTCACCGCGCCATTAATAAATACACTTGTGCCCAAAATTAAAGCAACAAACAGAAATTTTGCAAGGCTACGTTTATTTTACCACAAAATAGTAAAAACAGGTGATAGTAAAGTAGAAAAAACGTAAATAATACGGAACGTAATCAACTGCTACATGCATAACGCTAGACAAAATGTACTTACAATTAGTTTTTTCTAACTTAAAGGATTTGCAAACACATTCTGACAACTGCTTAATATGCTCAGTATGGGATGTGACCACATCTGGCTCCCACACAGGCCTGACCATTACGCGACATGCTGTGATGATTTCATCAATCTCATGTTCAGGCAATAACGCCCATTCTTCTTTCAGAGCTGCTCATAGGTATCGGAGAGTGATTGATGGATGCAGACGTGATGCAACCCATTTCCCCAGGGCATCACAGACATGCTCTACGAGATTCAAATTGGGAAAGCGAGCAGGCTACGCCGTGTGTGCAATATCTTCCATTTGCAAAAAAACCATCAACCACCCATGCTCTATGAGGTCGAGCATTATTGTCCATCAACACGATGTCTGTACATCTTTCAACAACCGCCCATGAGATCCCAAGACTTCTCACAGTACCTAATAGGAGTAAAATCTTGCTGACTCACTCATACAGTTTCATGAAAAGGTGAACGAGTGGTCAACATAATCCCTGCTCACACCATTAAGGATCCTCCTCGATATCGGTCTCTTTCCGCAGTGTTTGAATCTCGAAACCGTGTTCACTCTCCCTCCAAATGCGAATGTGTCAAGAATCACTCTGCAGACCAGATCGGGACTCATCTGCGACAAGAACATTGGGCCACTGTTTGACCATGAAGGTGGCATATTGACTGCTGCTCTAGACGTTCCCTTCGGTAAAGACACACCAGAGGTCAATAGACAGTAGGTCTCCAACAATAATGGCCACTCTTCTGAAGCCTTCTGTACACCATTTGCATCGATACAACACGTCAAGGGGATATTGGGAAATCAGATGCCAGTTGCTGTGCAGCAGTAGGGCGGTACTTCGCGCCTTTACTGCCAAACAATGCTCCACTCTTTCTGATGTTACAAGAGGTTGGCCCTGTGATTATTGGGTCAAGGACACAGTCCCCTTATCTAAGATGGCGGCGATGACGTCATCCAAGATGGTGGCTTTAGGCGGGTAGTTTGAATTTTGGCGGGAAGATAGGTCAATTGGCCTACCTCCACGGTTACCTCTACTAACCTAAGAAAATCGTAGGAAGATCCGTCACCTGGGCCACCTTCACCTACCTAAGGTACCATACCGCCACCTCTTCCTAGGAAATGACGCCATGTTTGAATTTTGGCAGTAAAGATAGGTCAATTGGGCTATCTCTACTAACCTAAGAAAATCGCAGGAAGATAGGAAGCTTGGACTACCTCCACTAACCTAAGTCTCCCGACCGCCACCGCGTACTAGGAATTTTGGCAGGAAAGATGGGTCAATTGGGCTGTCTCTACCAACCTAAGAAAGTCGCAGGAAGGTAGTGCACTTGGACTACCACCAATAACCCAAATCATCCAACCACCACCTCTTTGTAGGGATTGGTGGAAAAAGCCTGCACTGGGCTGATGGAGAGACAAAGGTGTGTACATTATTTATTTTGTAACAATTTATTGAGAGATGGAGTATATTTATCACAGTGATACAGAACACACGCTCTGACATGCCACACAGCAAACAGACCTGCAAACTACTCCTAAATAACTCTTGTATAATGCTCTGCACACACGCCTGCTAATTGTTAACTGTTAAAATGAGGCACTGCGCGGCCTAGAGACCTGCAAACCACTTGCAAACAGTGTAATACATTTATGTGTTGAGAGCCAAACAACTCTTAAATTGTCAAAATAATAATCCATCTAAAAATCTCTGCAAACATGCTTGCTAATCGACAATGCTCGAACTCATGCACCACTCTTTCCTTAAACAATTAGGTGCAGCACCACCATCCAGTGTGTTCGCCGTGAGGTCCGGTGTCCAACTGACCTAGTCCACAGTATCACCACCACCGCTATCGTCTGTTCCGTGGCATAATCCAAGATGGCAGCCATGAAGTCAGCTGATGACGCAAGTACCATTATCCAAGATGGCGGCAAACAGTATGTTCACCACGAGGTCTGAACCTAGTACACAGTACTACCACCAGAGAATGCTGTCATCCTTTTCGTGACATAATCCAAGATGGTGGGAGAAATGGCGAGAAAACGATTCTGCCGGTGCTGACATAAGTTTTTATTTTGCAGGCAATGTCTCCACCATGAGATCTCGACTCCAACTGACCTAGTACACAATACTGCCGCAAGAGGGTGCTGTCATCCCTCCTGTCACGTAATCTGAGATGGTGGTCTGGAGGGTGCAATTGGAGCGAAAATGACTCAGCTTGGGCTGGGCAGCTGGAGAGAGTAAGGAAGGTGTGTACTTCATTAACTGTGGAACAATTTATTTAGGGATGGAGTATATTTATCACACTGATACAAAACACATGCTTCGAGTTACGCCATACAGCCCACAGACCTGTAAACTACTCCTAAATAACGCTCTGCAGACACACAAACAACTCCTAATTTACCGAAATAATTTCAGTACAGACATGTACACTCCTACTAAATAACGCAGTACACGGGTGTGTAGACACACTCAGTACTCGTAAAATGTCCAAATAACGCATAGCACAGCCTACAGACCTGCTCGCAAAATAACGCAACAGATATGCAAAAACAATGTTCACAGACGCCGTCCCCCACAACCTGTCCAGTAGACCGCATAGGAGGCTACCTGCAGCCCTGTGAAGTGACGAGGCCGTCAGCTGTCACACCACGCACAGATGACCTCAAGCACAAGGCGGCAGCATCCCTTTCATACTTGGTACCTGAGAAATTCCTCTCGAAATATGTATTCACTTAGGCACCGTTGCTGTCGCAACCAGACGGGAGTGCAGACGCTCCAGCGGCACACACGCCGACACCGCCGTGAGCCACCGCCAGACTCAAGCCAGCGTGACCCATCGCTTTCATGCTGCTGTAGGTGAAAGTTGTTTCTATTTTCGAGTATACTGTCAGTGTTATACTGACGTCACAGAACTCCAAGGCACACTCACGCCGGTCTCATACATGAGACACCTCTGGACAGCACATGTATTTACCATTGATGACATAGTAGCACAGGGTGCATTGTTCCTAGTGCGACATGAGAGATGCATCTAACAGTGCTTAACCACCCAGCGTGACTGATGCAACATTGCAAAGTGCGCATGCGTAGCTACAAAGCAATACAGGCCCATGTACCAAGGTTCTCAATCTTATACTGATCTTACAAGACTATGTAAAAATATCAGAACCGAGTCGACCTCGAGGAAATTGCATAGAATCCCAGAAATAGTTGACACTCGATTTCTTGATGTCTCAGCTTGTATGTATGGAAATTCTTGCCCTAACAGAACCTGTTTACGAAAATAGCGCTGAATAACATCGAATGCAGTCTTCCTCGCGGACCTAATGTGCCTGTCTGTCACATGTTACCCACCCTGCTTTCAATACACACAAAGTGATGATTTGGTATCTACTACATCCCCAACATTGGTATTCGACAGTGGAAATATCAGTTTCCTCTATTTGTTTCGAGTTGCCGAGTAAATGTCTTCGCAGACGTGACAAGTTTCTAGTTAGTCAGTGGTTTACAGCATGCCTCACCTAGCTAATGTTTCGGGTTTGTAGAGAAATAATTCCCAGTCTGTCTCTTGGAAATTATGTTGCGCTAGCGATCGGTAGGTGTTGCCTAATGCTTGACATCGAGAAGTACCGGGAAAATGGAATAATATTATGGAGAACCATGCGAAAATAGATGTGTTCTTATAATTCCCGAGTCTGGAGATGTGTGTAGAAAAGCGAGCAAGCAAGGAAGCAGGATTGGACCAGAAACAGTAACGTGTTTATGCCAAGGGGCAACGAGCCCGAATTTGTAGAACAGTTCTGAGAGCGCCTGCAGTCTACTGAGGGTGCTCTGGCCACGCGTTGGGGGTCGATGAATTGTGGTAATCGGCTGTGGGAAAATATCTACTGCTGTGAGGAGTATATACGGTACTGTCCATCTTCACAGTATATGTACAAATTATGTAAAAGGGATGATTTTGTTTGACGCAGGATATGAATTGTATGTTTACTACATTGATGTGGCCGGCCGCAGTGGTCTCGCAGTTCTAGGCGCGCAGTCCGGAACCATGCGACTGCTACGGTCGCAGGTTCGAATCCTGCCTCGGGCATGGATGTGTGTGATGTCCTTAGGTTAGTTAGGTTTAAGTAGTTCTAAGTTCCAGGGGACTGATGAGCACAGCAGTTGAGTCCCATAGTGCTCAGAGCCATTTGAACCATTTTTTACATTGATGTGGTATGTGGTGATATATTGCTGGGTTGGAGATCGGTTTTGCGCACTAGAGTTCAAGCTCCTGTCTCGATGGGTGAGCAGTGTAAATTAGTAAGAGTCTTCCCATATTTGACGAGATGTATGGTAGGTTCAAATGGCTCTGAGCACTATGGGACTTAACTTCTGAGGTCATCAGTCCCCTAGAACTTAGAACTACTTAAACCTAACTAACCTAAGGACATCACACACATTCATGCCTGAGGCAGGATTCGAACGTGCGACTGTAGCGGTCCGACGGTTCCAGACTGTAGCGCCTAGAGGTGCACGGCCACCCCGACTGGCATGTATGGTACTTTGTAAGATTTAATCGCCAGTGCAAAACGGTGATCAGTGTATAATAACGACTGTAAGTCTCGTCTCCCAACCCCCCCATGAACCATGGACCTTGCCATTGGTGGGGAGGCTTGCGTGCCTCAGCGATACAGATAGCCGTACCGTAGGTACAACCACAACGGAGGGGTATCTGTTGAGAGGCCATACAAACGTGTGGTTCCTGAAGAGGGGCAGCAGCCTTTTCAGTAGTTGCAAGGGCAACAGTCTGGATGATTGACTGATCTGGCCTTGTAACAATAACCAAAACGGCTATGCTGTGCTGGTACTGCGAAAACGGCCATGCTGTGCTGGTACTGCGAACGGCTGAAAGCAAGAGGAAACTACGGCCATAATTTTTCGCGAGTGCATGCAGCTTTACTGTATGATTAAATTTTGATGGCGTCCTCTTGGGTAAAATATTCCAGAGGTAAAATTGTCCCCCATTCAGATCTCCGGGTGGGGACTACTCAAGAGAATGTCGTTATCAGGAGAAAGAAAACTGGCGTTCTACGGATCGGAGCGTGGAATGTCAGATCCCTTAATCGGGCAGTTAGGTTAGAAAATTTAAAAAGGGAAATGGACAGGTTAAAGTTAGATATAGTGGAAATTAGTGAAGTTCGGTGGCAGGAGGAACAAGACCTCTGGTCAGGTGACTGCAGGGTTATAAACACAAAATCAAATAGGGGTAATGTAGGAGTAGGTTTAATAATGAATAGGAAAATAGGAATGCGGGTAAGCTACTACAAACAGCATAGTGAACGCATTATTGTGGCCAAGATCGATACGAAGCCCACACCTACTACAGTTGTACAAGTTTATATGCCAACTAGCTCTGCAGATGACGAAGAAATTGAAGAAATGTATGATGAAATAAAAGAAATTATTCAGATAGTGAAAGGAGATGAAAATTTAATAGTCATGGGCGACTGGAATTCGAGTGTAGGAAAAGGGAGGGAAGGAAACGTAGTAGGTGGATATGGATTGGGGCTAAGAAATGAAAGAGGAAGCCGCCTGGTAGAATTTTGCACAGAGCACAACTTAGTCATAGCTAACACTTGGTTTAAGAATCATGAAAGAAGGTTGTATACATGGAAGAACCATGGAGATACTAAAAGGTATCAGATAGATTATATAACATTAAGACAGAGATTTAGGAACCAGGTTTTAAATTGTAAGACATTTCCAGGGGCAGATATGGACTCTGACCACAATCTATTGGTTATGACCTGTAGATTAAAACTGAAGAAATTGCAAAAAGGTGGAAATTCAAGGAGATGGGACCTGGATAAACTGAAAGAACCAGACGTTGTACAGAGTTTCAGGGAGAGCATAGGGGAAAACTTGACAAGAATGGGGGAAAGAAGTACAGTAGAAGAAGAATGGGTAGCTTTGAGGGATGAAGTAGTGAAGGCAGCAGAGGATCAAGTAGGTAAAAAGACGAGGGCTAGTAGAAATCCTTGGGTAACAGAAGAAATATTGAATTTAATTGATGAAAGGAGAAAATATAAAAATGCAATAAATGAAGCAGGCAAAAAGGAATACAAACGTCTCAAAAATGAGATCGACAGGAAGTGCAAAATGGCTAAGCAGGGATGGCTAGAGGACAAATGTAAGGATGTAGAGGCTTATTTCACTAGGGGTAAGATAGATACTGCCTACAGGAAAATTAAAGAGACCTTTGGAGATAAGAGAACCACTTGCATGAACATGAAGAGCTCAGATGGGAACCCAGTTCTAAGCAAAGAAGGGAAAGCAGAAAGATGGAAGGAGTATATAGAGGGTCTATAGAAGGGCGATGTACTTGAGGACAATATTATGGAAACGGAAGAGGATGTGGATGAAGATGAAATGGAAGATACGATACTGCGTGAAGAGTTTGACAGAGCACTGAAAGACCTGAGTCGAAACAAGGCCCCCGGAGTGGACAACATTCCATTGGAACTACTGACGGCCTTGGGAGAGCCATTCCTCACAAAACTACCATCTGGTGAGCAAGATGTATGAAACAGGCGAAATACGCTCAGACTTCAAGAAGAATATAATTATTCCAATCCCAAAGAAAGCAGGTGTTGACAGATGTGAAAATTACCGAACTATCAGTTTAATAAGCCACAGCTGCAAAATACTAACACGAATTCATTACAGACGAATCGAAAAACTAGTAGAAGCCGACCTCGGGGAAGATCAGTTTGGATTCCGTAGAAATACTGGAACACGTGAGGCAATCTGACCTTGTGACTTATCTTAGAAGAAAGATTAAGGAAAGGCAAACCTACATTTCTAGCATTTGTAGACTTAAAGAAAGCTTTTGACAACGTTGACTGGAATACTCTCTTTCAAATTCTAAAGGTGGCAGGGGTAAAATACAGGGAGCGAAAGGCTATTTACAATTTGTACAGAAACCAGATGGCAGTTATAAGAGTCGAGGGGCATGAAAGGGAAGCAGTGGTTGGGAAGGGAGTGAGACAGGGTTGTAGCCTCTCCCCGATGTTATTCAATCTGTATATTGAGCAAGCAGTAAAGGAAACAAAAGAAAAATTTGGAGTAGGTATTAAAATCCAGCTTCCTGTCAGGAAGGTCGCAGTTCGTAGTAATAGACGGCAAATCATCGAGTAAAACTGAAGTGATATCAGGTGTTCCCCAGGGAAGCGTCCTGGGACCTCTACTGTTCCTGATCTATATAAATGACCTGGGTGACAATCTGAGCAGTTCTCTTAGGTTGTTCGCAGATGATGCTGTAATTTACCGTCTAGTAAGGTCATCCGAAGACCAGTATCAGCTGCAAAGCGATTTAGAAAAGATTGCTGTATGGTGTGTCAGGTGGCAGTTGACGCTAAATAACGAAAAGTGTGAGATGATCCACATGAGTTCCAAAAGAACACCGTTGGAATTCGATTACTCGATAAATAGTACAATTCTCAAGGCTGTCAATTCAACTAAGTACCTGGGTGTTAAAATTACGAACAACTTCAGTTGGAAGGACCACATAGATAATATTGTCGGGAAGGTGAGCCAAAGGTTGCGTTTCATTGGCAGGACACTTAGAAGATGCAACAAGTCCACTAAAGAGACAGCTTACACTACACTCGTTCGTCCTCTGTTAGAATATTGCTGCGCGGTGTGGGATCCTTACCAGGTGGGATTGACGGAGGACATCGAGAGGGTGCAAAGAAGGGCAGCTCGTTTTGTATTATCGCGTTATAGAGGAGAGAGTGTGGCAGATATGATACACGAGTTGGGATGGAAGTCATTACAGCATAGACGTTTTTCGTCGCGGCGAGAGCTTTTTACGAAATTTCAGTCACCAACTTTCTCTTCCGAATGCGAAAATATTTTGTTGAGCCCAACCTACATAGGTAGGAATGATCATCAAAATAAAATAAGAGAAATCAGAGCTCGAACAGAAAGGTTTAGGTGTTCGTTTTTCCCGCTCGCTGTTCGGGAGTGGAATAGTAGAGAGATAGTATGATTGTGGTTCGATGAACCCTCTGCCAAGCACTTAAATGTGAATTGCAGAGTAGTCATGTAGATGTAGATGTAGATGTAGATGAGAAGAAATAAAAACTTTGAGGTTCGCCGATGACATTGTAATTCTGTCAGAGACAGGAAGGGACTTGGAAGAGCAGTTGAACAGAATGGATAGTGTCTTGAAAGGAGGATACAAGATGAACATCAACAAAAGCAAAACGAGGATAATGGAATGTAGTCAAATTAAATCGGGTGATGCTGAGGGAATTAGATTAGGAAATGAGACACTTAAAGTAGTAAAGGAGTTTTGCTATTTGGGGAGCAAAATAACTGATGATGGTCGAAGTAGAGAGGATATAAAATGTAGACTGGCAATGGCAAGGAAAGCGTTTCTGAAGAAGAGAAATTTGTTAACATCGAGTATAGATTTATGTATCAAGAAGTCGTTTCTGAAAGTATTTGTATGGAGTGTAGCCATGTATGGAAGTGAAACATGGACGATAAATAGTTTAGACAAGAAGAGAATAGAAGCTTTCGAAATGTGGTGCTACAGAAGAATGCTGAAGATTAGATGGGTAGATCACATAACTAATGAGGAAGTACTGAATAGGATTGGGGAGAAGAGAAGTTTGTGGCACAACTTGACCACAAGAAGGGATCGGATTGTAGGACATGTTCTGAGGCATCAAGGGATCACCAATTTAGTATTGGAGGGCAGCATGGAGGGTAAAAATCGTAGAGGGAGACCAAGAGATGAATACACGAAACAGATTCAGAAGGATGTAGGTTGCAGTAGGTATTGGGAGATGAAGAAGCTTGCACAGGATAGAGTAGCATGGAGAGCTGCATCAAACCAGTCTCAGGACTGAAGAGCACAACAACAACAACAACAACAAGTCTCGTCTGTAGAAGGAATAAAGGAAGCCTGTGCTTTGATACTGGCAGCATCAGTAATCTGGTGGGTAAATTCGATAAGAGCCAGTCATAATGCTCGATTCATTCACATCCTTTGTGCTGGGGTATAGGAGCCTCTACACAGTGGAGGGAACCTTTGTTTGTGTTGAAAGCAGGATGGGTAACATGTGATGGCCGAGGTACCACGTTAGGTCCGGGAGGAAGACTGCATTCGACGTTATTCTGCGCTATTTTCGTAAACAGGTTCTGTTAGGACAAGAATTTCCGCGCATACAAAGTGGGACATCAAGAAAGAGAATGTTAACTATTTCTGGGATTCTATACAATTTCCTCGAGGTCGAATCGGTTCTTATTTTTTTACATAGTCATGTGAGATCAGTATAAGATTGAGAACCTTGATAGATGGGCCTGCAATGCTTTGTAGCTACGCAAGCGCACTTTGCAGCGTTGCATCAGTCACGCTGGGTGGTTAAGCACTGTTAGATGCGCACTATACAGTTACCACGAGGTCGACTCGGTTTTTAATTTTTACGTAGTCATGTGACATCAATATAAGATTGTGAACCTTGGTAGATGCACTTGCGATAGATTGTAGCTACATGCGCCTACAGCACTGGGAGAGCAATGTGTCACGCTGGCAGTGGCTCACGGGAGTGTCGGAGAGTGTGCCTCTGGAGTGTCTGCGCTCCTGTCCAGTCGCGTCAGCAACAGTGCCTAAGTGAACACATATTTCGAGAAGAATTTCTCAGGCACCATGTATGAAAGGGATGTTGCCACCTCATGCTTGAGGGCATCTGTGCTTGGTGTGACAGCTGACGGGCTCGTCACTTCACAGGGCTGCAGGTAGCCTCCTGTGCGGTCTACTGGACACATTGTGGTGATCGGTGTCTGTGAACATTGTTTGCATATCTGTTGTGTTATTTTGCGAGCAGGTCTGTAGGCCGTGCTATGCGTTATTTGGACATTTTACGAGTATTGAGTGTGTCTACACACCAGTGTATTGCGTTATTTAGGAGGAGTGTACATGTCTGTACTGAAATTATTTCGGTAAATTAGGAGTTGTTTGTGTGTCTGCAGAGCGTTATTTAGGAGTAGTTTACAGGTATGTAGGCTGTGTGGCGTAACTTGAAGCATGTGTTTGGTACCAGTGTGATAAATATACTCCATCCCTAAATAAATTGTTCCAAAGTTAATGAAGTACACTCCTTCCTTACTCTCTCCAGCTGCCCAGCCCAAGCTGAGTCATTTTCGCTCCAATTGCACCCTCCAGACCACCATCTCAGATTACGTGACAGGTGGGATGACAGCACCCTCTGGTGGCAGTATTGTGTACTAGGTCAGCTGGAATCGAGATCTCATGGTGGAGACACTGCCTGCAAAAAAAAAAACTTATGTCAGCACCGGCAGAGTCGTTTTCTTGCCATTTCTCCCACCATCTTGGATTATGTCACGAAAAGGATGAAAGCATTCTCTGGTGGTAGTACTGTGTACTAGGTTCAGACCTCGTGGTGAACATACTGTTTGCCGCCATCTTGGATAATGGTACTTGCGTCATCAGCTGACATCATGGCTGCCATCTTGGATTAAGTCATGGAACAGACAACAATGCCCTCTGGTGGTGGTACTGTGTACTAGGTCAGTTGGTGTCTGGACCTCATGGTGAACATACTAGACGGTGGTGCTGTCTCTGATTGTTTAAATAAAGACTGGTGCATGATTTCGAGAGTTGACGTTAGCAAGCTTGTTTGCAGAGTCTTTTAGATGGATTATTATTTTGACAATTTTTTTGAGTTGTTTGGATCTCAGGACATAAATGTATTACATTATTTATGAGTGGTTTGCAGGTCTGTAGGCTGCATAATGCGTCATTTTCGCAGTTAACATTTAGCAGGGCCGTGTGCAGAGCGTTATACAAGAGTTATTTAGGAGTAGTTTGCAGGTCTGTATGCTGTGTGGCATTTCACAGCGTGATTCTGTGTCACTGTGATAAATATATTCCATCCCTAAATAAATTGTTACAAAATAAATAATGTACACTCTTCCTCACGTCATCAGCCTAGTGTAGACTTTTCCCGCCAATCCCTAGGAATAGGTGGCAGTTGGGTGACTCAGGTTAGTGGGGGTAGTCCAAGTGTCCTATCTTCCTGCAACTTTCTTAGGTTTGTAGAGATAGCCCAATTGACCTATCTTTACCACCATAATTCAAACTTGGCGCCAGTTCCTAGGAAGAGCTGGTGGTCGGGTAACTTAGGTTAGTGGAGATGGCCCAATTGACCTATCTTTCCTCGGTTTTCTTAGGTCATTAGAGGTAACCATGTTGTGATGCATTATCATGTTGGAATTTGAACTTCCCGCCATTTTTCTGTTGTAGGGGACGCGAGGGGGTTAGGTTAGTGGAGGTAGTCCAATTGACCTAGCTTCCTGCCAAAATTCAAACTTCCCGCCAAAAGCCCTATCTTCGATGATGTCATAGCCGGAATTTTGGATTACGTCATTTCCACCATCATGGATAACGATACTATGGGGCTGTACCTCCCTTGCTCCCATACTCCATGCTGGCTCTGGGTATCAGTCCAGTCTCTACAATCTGTCACCTCATCCAAGAAACAACAGAACGATTCACATTAAGCCATTGAGCCACTTCAGTTTGCGAGCTTTGTTCTTCCATTCTTCCTATGGCCCTCCACGGCAGTGTGTGCAGGTGTCTTCTCTGTGTGAGACTGCACCGTCTGTGACTGTGTACACAGTGATTGTGGATATGGGACTACCTTGCAAACACGACCCCACTTGATAGGTGCTTTGACGTCATTGCTGGCGTGGTTGACTATTGATCGGAATGCCATCTTCCATGCAGAACACAATCGTAACGACAATTGTTGACAGTTTGCATCATTATATTGTGATTTAGACACAGGACAGGAAATAACAGTTTGTTTCTCTAATTTTGACACCAGTGTAAATAATACTGACAATCTGTTTTTATTGTGATCTGTGTTGTTGAGAATTGTGAAATATAAAACCAAGTTGCATACAGTATGACTGTATTGCCAGTTAAATGTGGTGCATTCCCAGTTGCCCCCTCTTCCTCCTCCTCATGTTCAGGCAGCTTGTGAAAGCAGTGTCGGAAATGTGCAGCCACATTGAGTGCTATGACACTTGTGCCAAGGCTATGGAAAGAAGGAGTTTGTTCTGACAGACACCCATTTGCTGAGGTGCATCTGAGGCACAGTTATGTTCCCAGAGGTTCCCCACTAGCAACTGTGCCACTTCAACAGCTATTCACGTCATCGGCACATATAATGCATTAAATGTTTGTGTATAAGACTTATGTATCAAGCACTTGAACATTTAAAAAACGTCTGAATATGTCACTACAAAAATATTTCAGTACATTGTATTTTTTCTTTTATCTCTAATGAAACCATTTCCAAACCAGAATAATAATTTTATTGGATCATGGCCATGTAATGTATCTAGGAAGGATGACAGGACACAGAAATTTTTTTCTTTTGACAATAAGGTTTGTTATTTTGTAACTGCTTGCTGCAAATTGTACGTAATAACAGGAGCTAAGAAATCATAATATTTTTGAAGTTATGAACGAAAGTTGAAGTCTGGGTTACATTCAATTCTTAATTAGCTTCATCTGTCTATATGAGTCGTTGCTGGAGTGTCTTGAACCATTAACCACACTACCATTCTGTAATGTAACCTGCCCTTTTAAAGGTAAATATACGAGTCTTTATGAAAACAAAGTTACTCAACTGATTTATTTATCAGCCTAATACTGGAAAAGGATTCCTATTGGACAGAGGACGCAGCTTGGCGAGGCGAAAAAGAACTTCGGTCGCTGAATCTAGTTTGCTCATGAACAACACAAGATTCGCTTTTGGCGGACTACGATTAAATTATGCACACTGGAAGTAAAGAGGTAAAACATCGATCTTAACTATTTAAAAAAAAGGCTCCTATGACTACACTGCGCAGGGAAAGTCATACAAATGTTCCCACAGGATACAAATCTTTGCAGAAAAATTTTCATTGTTCTTTCAGTTTTTGTAAAGGACGGCTAAAACACTTAATTGATTGCTAAATAGTGCAGCACTAACACTATAGCCAGAGACTCTAATTAAGGAGCCACACTACTAACAGTATCCAGAATTCATACTAAGAAGTCTTTTTTGACAACTAAAACTGTCTTCATTTTTTTCTTCCACGTATTGGCGTCTTTTTCTAGTCTGATCTCGATATTTGAACACGAAAGTCACGATCTCCTATTGCTAGACCGAAATAGGTAATAATGTAATGTTGTTGCAGATTTATTTATTTCAAAAAACTTTACCTTCCTCGTTTCCTATGCAATGAATACAATTTTACAGTAAGTTTCACAAGAAAGAGTACGCCAAAATTTTAAATGTAACGTCCACAGCGACATCTCTGGCAGTGGTCTCGAATTTGTAATCAATGCACTTTTACACAGAGTGTAGATAAACGAGGTACACACTGTTATGGAATTAACTACACTCCTGGAAATGGAAAAAAGAACACATTGACACCGGTGTGTCAGACCCACCATACTTGCTCCGGACACTGCGAGAGGGCTGTACAAGCAATGATCACACGCACGGCACAGCGGACACACCAGGAACCGCGGTGTTGGCCGTCGAATGGCGCTAGCTGCGCAGCATTTGTCCATCGCCGCCGTCAGTGTCAGCCAGTTTGCCGTGGCATACGGAGCTCCATCGCAATCTTTAACACTGGTAGCATGCCGCGGCAGCGTGGACGTGAACCGTATGTGCAGTTGACGGACTTTGAGCGAGGGCGTATAGTGGGCATGCGGGAGGCCGGGTGGACGTACCGACGAATTGCTCAACACGTGGTGCGTGAGGTCTCCACAGTACATTGATATTGTCGCCAGTGGTCGGCGGAAGGTGCACGTGCCCGTCGACCTGGGACCGGACCGCAGCGACGCACGGATGCACGCCAAGACCGTAGGATCCTATGCAGTGCCGTAGGGGACCGCACCGCCACTTCCCAGCAAATTAGGGACACTGTTGCTCCTGGGGTATCGGCGAGGACCTTTCGCAACCGTCTCCATGAAGCTGGGCTACGGTCCCGCACACCGTTAGGCCGTCTTCCGCTCACGCCCCAACATCGTGCAGCCCGCCTCCAGTGGTGTCGCCACAGGCGTGAATGGAGGGACGAATGGAGACGTGTCGTCTTCAGCGATGAAAGTCGCTTCTGCCTTGGTGCCAATGATGGTCGTATGCGTGTTTGGCGCCGTGCAGGTGAGCGCCACAATCAGGACTGCATACGACCGAGGCACACAGGGCCAACACCCGGCATCATGGTGTGGGGAGCGATCTCCTACACTGGCCGTACACCTCTGGTGATCGTCGAGGGGACACTGAATAGTGCACGGTACATCCAAACCGTCATCGAGCCCATCGTTCTACCATTCCTAGACCGTCAAGGGAACTTGCAGTTCCAACAGGACAATGCACGTCCGCATGTATCGCGTGCCACCCAACGTGCTCTAGAAGGTGTAAGTCAACTATCCTGGCCAGCAAGATCTCCGGATCTGTCCCCCATTGAGCATGTTTGGGACTGGATGAAGCGTCGTCTCACGCGGTCTGCACGTCCAGTACGAACGCTGGTCCAACTGAGGCGCCAGGTCGAAATGGCATGGCAAGCCGTTCCACAGGACTACATCCAGCATCTCTACGATCGTCTCCATGGGAGAATAGCAGCCTGCATTGCTGCGAAAGTTGGATATACACTGTACTAGTGCCGACATTGTGCATGCTCTGTTGCCTGTGACTATGTGCCTGTGGTTCTGTCAGTGTGATCATGTGATGTATCTGACCCCAGGAATGTGTCAATAAAGTTTCCCCTTCCTGGGACAATGAATTCACGGTGTTCTTATTTCAATTTCCAGGAGTGTATATGTATTTCTTTATTTTTTCAGTGGGCGCATCGAAAATATTGAGGGCGGATTGTTCGGTGGTATAGCGACCAGACAATTTATGTATTATTTCGTTATTTATTCCTTATTACAAAACAGAATTACCCTGAGATTTATTTTCTGATCGTTTTCTCACTCTCATTTAGATTTTTACGGAAGAATTTTGTCAAACTGGTCGGTCATCTATCACTAAACAATGACGTCGTCAATTCCTCAACGGTCGGATGGTCACAGCCCCACAATTCAATTTTGACGATCAACTACTTCATACATGCATGCTGACATATAATCATTCAGGATTTTACAGCATTTTGTGTGAAAAGAGACTAACTTTTATTCTCCGCCATTGGAGCATCCTCGTTGTCATCACAGAATTCGAGTTATGCAAAATTTCTTGGTAGTCATAATCTCTTCCGGTTGTGACGTGCAGAGAAATTTTTTTATAGAAGTGTCTCAGAGTTTAGAGAGAGAAAGAGGAATGTTTCAGGATGCACGCCTTGAGGTTGAGGGTCTTTTGATAGAGGTTTGTGTCAACCCCACGAGCCAGGCAGTTAAGTCAAATCCTTGTTCCCTGCAATGCACAACATTCGACCGCCGCGAAGCACGGTCGTCGCTAAAGCAAGCCCAGAATGTACGATTACAGGAGACTGGTGGCACTCATCAGCCCCATGTCAGGAAACACAGATTTGCCAAGCCCGTATCCAACAAATGAACGCTGAGTTTCCTGAGGTACTCGCCATGCTTGCTATCTTCTGTTGTTGTTTCACTTTCTGTAGGCATATGCACACATATTTTTCAGGTTCTATGACAACATTTCCATCACATTCCATATATGTCCTTTTAGGGATTTTCGGGAGCACTGGCTCTTACAATAACCTACTTATTCACTCCAGGGCCGTGTAATGAACAGTCGCACTGTACCCATGGCACTACCCAGATGCATCTATATTTCCCAAGGATCAGTTTTAGGTTCGCTCCATTTTAGCATGTTCAGACTAAATCCAAGTTTGCATACATCTGTGTTATGTATATGGCCTTACGAATGCTAACCAGACAATAGGGATTGAATAAATTCCCACGTATGTTCTTCATTTGCATACAGCTAATGAAAACACTAATTGCATATTGTTAGTGTAATATATTGATGGCATCCCTCTGTGTCACACATTTCCTTTCTACATCAGGTAATTAATCATTTCTGGTCTACAAATACATTCTGTGCTGAATACTAAGGACATTATTTAATTTCCACTGAAAAAAAGTTCTGCAGAAAAAATAGGTACACAATCAAGTGTTCAAGACTCCAACTAATATCCCAATAACTAGAAATTTAAGAACTGATGATTTCCATAAAGATACTACAAATTAGTAAGATCTCTTTCTGACAAAACACTTAGTAAATTATATATCAGAATAAAAGTGAACATTTCACTTTATCGTTAAGCAATTTAAAGAAAAGAAATGTCTACCTGTAATATAAAATCAACAAAGTGTATGAATAGAACCTGAAGGAAACTGCCAAATGACAATTAACCAACACTACGAGATACTTAGGATATGGTCTAGATTTACACCTTAAATGATATCTGTGTATAGCCTGAACAAAATATTTCTATATCTAAAGAAAAATTCAAAATAAATCAAGAAAACTTTCAAGTGGTTACCTTGATACTTTTGATCAACGACAAATTTTTCAGCACAACTGTATTGTAATAATCATTCACTTCTGAGAAATCCCTTGTATGGTTTTCTTTCAGCTGCAAAACATGCTCATGTTTTCTTTCAGCTACTTCTGCCAATTCCATCTCGTGTCTGATACGGAGATTTTCTTTTTGGATTGCAAGAGTTTTTTCATATTCGGCTTCCATTTTTCTTAGTCTTTCAAAATGAATTGCTGACGTCCTACGAAGCTCATCTTCCTGTTCCTGAAAATTACATTAATTGTTTCAGTCAGGTTATTATGTTACATTACTCATAAGTTACATGTTCCCTCTTAGTTATAATAATTGGCATACATTGTAATGAAAATTTGGTGATATTTAGATCAGTATTAGGGGGATTTTGAAAATAGTTTAAATTTTATTCGATGCTATATAATTGTCATACAAGGTCTCTCTAAACATTTCTTTTGATAGTTTATATTATTTTGCGAAAGCAAGGTCACATGGTGATAATTAACAGACTGGATTCGTAATTCATCTCATAGACTATCTAGAAGATAGCCAAGATACTAGTGTGAATAATCGATGGCCTTACATAAGTACCTCAAAGTCAGTAAAATAATCATGAACCGCTTGGCAAAAATATTTTAATCAAGCAAAGGGACCAGCTGACTTTAGAACTGGATGTAGCATAATGGACTATTATTTTGTTTGTCGCAACAAAATGGCAGAATGGAGTAATGAGTAGTGTTGATAAATTGTCAACTTGACCATGATTCATAGCTGTTGAGAATGCATTTGATTCAGCTTCAACCAAATCCATACTATCAGCACTTGAGAAACAATGTACTGTTGCAGGATCAGTGGTTGAACCTGTAATTCCAGATGGCCGAGCTGAAACCGAGAACCACTGGGCCATATTTCGTCAGGAGGCCGAGCATGTTCAAGAGTGTCAAGGGGCAGTGCAGAGTGATACAGCGGCATTCAATAGCATTTCATTATTCAGCTAATTTACAGTATTCGATGGCTGCATCACAGTGTCAGCATGGTACCCGCACCACTGTCCCACGAGTCCCGACGGCTCAGCAACTCCTGGCATGCCTACGCTGCTGCTGCCGTCATCAAGGCTGCTCTGCTGGAAGTCAGCCACCACGCTCTCCCCGGTTGATGCGTTGCGTCTTGCACCGCGATGCTGCCCGTGATTCCGGAGACTGCTACAGTCCCAGGTCCTCGCCGCCCTCCACCCCGTTTGGCCTGCCTTGTTCGACCATAGGACGAAGGTAGATGTAATGGTCACCCATGGCCCTTGGGCCACTGCTGCTCCCAGGAGAGGATCAGACTCTAACCCGCGCATTCCTGGGCGCTGTGCCGCAACTTGCAGCCAGTGATGCTTGCAACACCTACCAACATCTCTGGCGCTGTCGCTGTGCTCCTGCGCCTTCCACAGTGTATGCCTCGTCTGGACCCCAGCACGCCAGGTGGGGAGTGAATGTGGTCTGTAGACGCGAGTAGATCTGAGTCCCTGGTGGAACCACTGAAGACCGCTGTCACTGCCCTCTTTCAGGCAGACCATGCGATCTCCAAGTTCCAAGCTGCTGTTCCATCATTCCCCAGTGTTGTGTCCCCAGAGGCGGAATATAGACTGAACAAGTACATAGAAACAAAGTACAAGTTTATGCAGAATACTTACAACATTGCTGCCAGCCTAACCTCTATAAGCGTAGACCAGCACAAGTCCGTCCCTACGCTCGACTGACCAGACACACTCTGTCAAGCTAAAATTTCTTGTCTATTTAAATTGGTTTCTCCTTCACTTTTGATGTAGTGTCAGAGAGAGACAGAAATTAAGGCAAGGATAAATTCCTACACCTCAGCCATTTACAACTCTCTACTCTTAGCTCTGGTCTAGTGTCCCACCTCATACATCGCAATAACTTAAAGCAGTGCTGCAGTTTCCTGCCTTATTGTTGCTCCACTCAAAACAAATCGTGCATGCAATACCGCCGTCGCAGCTCCGCGCCCACGAGTGCCATGTTTACCTTGCCTGGCCTGCTGGCTATCGTCTGTTACCACACTCTGCCAGCGGCCCCAGATTTCATTGCCCAACCGCGACTTCATTGAATTTTGATAAACTTTCCCTTTCCCTTGACTAGGACTGACACTAGCACAGCAGAACTATGTCAGGTTATGTAACCATACTGAAGAGTGTGTGTATTGATGCTGCTGCTCCGAGTAGGTTTCATCAGGATAACGCAAAATTTAGACTTGAAGAAATTATCATACAAGGAGACTCCAACACAAAAAACAATATTCAGCCATGCTAGAGATGTTTTCATGTAATTAGAGTGAGGAAATAAACATGGAATACGTGCTAATGATGCATAGCTGAACCAAATACTTTTTGAAAATTACGTTGTACTGTTTGTCTCAAGTTTAGACAAACCACAGCAACAGATATAATAACTTACTAGAGCCTGTTCGAAAATTTAACAATGAAGATGTAGAACGAGCTGACGAAATTCAGTATTCCAGGAAGCCGAAGACAATGATGTGGGAAACAGTCACCAAAGGCTTTTTGTGGAATCGCTCGAAACATCTATCTACATCTTTATCTACAGTGATACTCTGCAAACAACACGTAAGTGTTGGCGGAGGATTCATCGAAGCACCGTCACAATAATTCTCTATTATTCCAATCTCGAACATTTGTATCTCTCCGTGCGAGCCGTGATTTCCCTTATTTTATTGTGATGATCCTTTCTCCCTACAAAGGTCGGTGTCAACAAAATGTTTTTGCATTCTTTAAAGTTGCTGACTGAAATTTCGTGAAACATTCCGCAGCAACAAGAAATGCTTTTGTTTTAATGATGTCCATCCCAAGACCTGCATAATGTCTCTGACACTCTCTCCCCTATTCTAGATAGCACAAAACGTGCTGCTCTTCTTTGACGTTTCTCGGTGTACTCCATTAACCCTATCAGGTAAGGATCCCACATCGTGCAGCAATACTCCACAAGAGGACGGACAATCATAATGTAGTCAGTCTTCTTAGTAGATCTATTGCATCTTCTAAGCATTCTACCAACAAAACGCAGTCTTCGGTTCGCCTTCCCCGCAACATTTTCTATGTGTTTTTTTTTCTAATTTAAGTTGTTCGTCAATGTAATTACTAGGTATTTAGTTGAATTTATGACCTTTAAATTCGATTGATTTAATGGATAACAGAAGCTTAGCCGTTTTCTTGTAGCACTCATGTGGATAATCTCTCATTTTTCATTATCTAGGGTCAACGGCAAATTTTCGCACCATACAGATATCTTTTTTAAATCGTTTTGCAATTTGTTTTGATCCTCTGATGACTTTACTAGACGGTAAACAACAGCAATATCTCGAAACAACCTAAGATGCATGCTCATATTGTCGCATAACTAGTCTATACAGGGTGAGTCACGAGCTATTGCTACTTAGAAAAACTCCGAAAGTATGATAGTAGCTAAAAAGTTTGTGGGACAGTTGTTCCATGGGACAATGGGGGCCATTATATGACGTTGATTTTTTGTTACTAGGTGGGATCGCGTCAGAGATAAGAATGTCAACTTTTTTTTTTTTTTTTTTTTTAATGGGATGCTATAATTTGCTACTTATTTTCTGATGCCGACTTTGTGCCCTTTGTTGACCTTCAAAGACCTTACTGTTACACATCATTGGATTCGTCTCGATAGCCGCTATCAAAAAATAAGTACCAAACCATACCATCCCATTTAAAACAACCTTCATATCTCTGAAGCGACCCTACCTAACAACAAAAAACCAACATCATATTATGGCCCTCGTTGTCCCATGTAACTCTTGTCCTACAAACTTTTCAGCTCTTATCATACTTTCGGAGTTATTCGCAGTGGCAATAGTTAGTGACTCACCCTGTATAGCTAAGGAACAGCAGAGGATGTATAACATTATCTTGGAAAATCCGGATATCACTTTTATTTTACTCGATGGCTTTCCCTAATTTCCTAAGAAATGTGACGTCTCTGACAGAAAATCACGAATCCAGTCACATAACTGAGACGATTATCCATAAATAAGCACGCAATTTGATTAAGTTAGTTGGTTGGTTTGGGGGAGGGGACCAAGTAGCTACGTCATCTATCCCATCGGATTAGGAAAGGATGTGGAAGGTAGTCGGACATGACCTTCCAAAGGAACCATCCCGGCATTTGCCTGAAGCGATTTAGCGAAATCATGGAAAACCTAAACCAGCATCGCCGGACATGGGTTTGTGCCGTAGTCGTCCCGAATGTGAGTCCAATGTGCTCATTACTGCGCCGCTTCACTCGGTGTCATTTGACTACAAGCTGCTTGTGAGTTACAGTGTTAAAAGCCTTTTATAAATCTAGAAATACGGAATCAATTTGAAATCTCTTTTCGATAGTACTCAACACTTCTTGTGAGTAGAGATACAATTGTGTTTCAGAAGAACAATGTTTTCTAAATCCATATTGACTGTGTGTCAATACACCCTTCTCTTCGAGGTAATTCATAATGTCCAAACACAACACATGTTCCAAAATATTGCTGCATATCGAGGTTAATTATATGGTCCAGTAATGTAGTGGATTCCTACTACCGCCTTTTGTAAATATCGCTGTGGCCTGTGAAACTTTTCAGTCTTTGGGTCACGCATTGTTGGATATCCGCACTATTACAGGACATGAGATCTGGTGTTACCAATACAATACATACATCAAGCGACAGTCAATGGTAGGCTGTTAATCGTTTTCTCCATCTTTCTCGGGCAGCAACTCATGGTGGAGCAAGCCCTTGCTGTCGGCAAAGGCGATCAACATTGTCTTAATCTTGAATTTCTTCGGTCGACTTGTTGTGGGGGTGGGGGAAGACGACGGCCACCATGCCATTGACTTCGCTTGGTCTCCGGATCGTTTTGCTAGCACCAGGTCTCAACTCCTGCAATTATGCGGTTATCCAACAACGCGTGACCACAGAGCTTCGAGCAATTTCACAAGGAACCTTTGCTGATAGTTTCCAGCAGCTTTACAAGTGATGTCAGAAGTATTTTGTAGCTAATGGTGACTGCTTTGAAGGCTAGTAAAGATACTTTGTTCGTAATTTTTGTTTCCTTTATTTTCTGACAGATTAGATTAGATCAGTTTTTCGTTCCATAGATCCGTGCTGAGGAGATCCTCGTGGATGTGGAACATGCCAATTTTTTTAAGCTGAAATAACAATATTAATAGTATGAGTATATACAATACATCATTTGTTTCTATTAAAAAATTCGTCAATGGAGTAGAAGGAGTTGGCCAGTAGTTCTTTGGAGAGGTTTCTACAGGATGTCCGTGAATTTATTACACGCTGTTGGACTCTGAAAACTTTTGTTTGACTTGAAGAGTTACCCCAAAATATTATACTATATGACATTATGGAATGAAAGTAGGCAAAGTACGCAAGCTTTTTCATTTTTATGTCGCTTGTATCTGCTAACACTCGAACTGCAAATACAGATTTGTTAAGGCGTTTCTGCAGTTCTGTGTTGTGCTCCTCCCAACTGAATTTATTAACAAGTTGTAATCCCAGGAATTTAAAACTCTCAATCTCTTCTATCTGCTCTTCTTCATACTTTATGCATATTCTGGGTGGAA
This sequence comes from Schistocerca gregaria, assembly GCF_023897955.1. NCBI lineage: Eukaryota > Metazoa > Arthropoda > Insecta > Orthoptera > Acrididae > Schistocerca > Schistocerca gregaria. Next base: position 613,397,435 of record NC_064923.1, read on the forward strand.
CCCTCATACAGGTTCTGAATTGCATATAGTGAGTCTTTTTGAAGCTTAATGTCAGTGAGTTGGCTTTAAACCATTTATTAATATCCATGAAAATATCATTAGCAGACCTTTCTAGAACTACACTCGACATACTATTTATTGCAGTACTTGTGTATATGCAAACAAAACTAACTCTGCTTCTGGCAGTGTAACTGGTGAGAGATCATTAATGTACACTAGAAAAAGCAATGGCCCTAAGATGGATCCTTGCGGGACACCACATCTAATTTCTTCCCATTCTGATCATGACCGATGACTTAATTCGCTAGTCCGTTGCACTGACACCCTTTGTTTCCCGTTAGTGAGGTATGACTTGAACCATTTTGCAGTACTGCCCATGACACCATAGAATTCTAACTTATTTAAAAGGATTTTGTGGTTCACACTATCAAATGCCTTTGACAAATCACAGAAAATACCTGCTGCTTGTAATTTGTTATGTAATAAATTAAGTACATTTTCACTGTAGGTGTAAATAGCCTTCTCGATATCAGAACCCTTCAGAAATCCAAACTGTGTTCTTGATAATATATTATTTGTGGTCAGATGGTTGAGAAGATGCCTGTACACTACTTTTTCTAAAATTTTTGTTAATGATGGCAAAACTGAAATCGATCTGTTGTCTGATGGTATCTCTTTATCCCCTTTCTTGAATAGACGCTTAACAACTACATATTTTAGCTAGTAAGGAAATGTCCCAGTTATAATCGACTGGCTACACTTAGAATTGTACTAAACTCACAAGAACATGCCTTAATTAACTTTGTTGATATTTCATTGTAACCACTACAATGCTTTGTTTTAAAAAATTTTACTATGGAATTTATTTCTTTTGGTGAAGTGAGTGACATATTCACGTACCTGAAGCTGTTTGTAAAGGCTAAATCAGATATTCAAGGGCATTATTTACTGATCCAGACAATCCCATTCTGTCAGTAACAGATATAAAGTGCTTGTTAAATAGATTTGGCACACTATGCCCATTGGTTACTAATGTTTCATCTACCCTTAATACTATTTGCTCCTGTTCCTTTCTGGTTCTACCAGTCTCCTCTTTCACTATATCCCATATTGCTTTTATTTTGTTCCCTGACATTGCTACCTTCTTCTCATAGTGCATTTGTTTAGATGTCTGAATTACTTTTTTAAATATTTTACAATATTCCTTGTATTTAGCTAAATAAGCAGCATTGGAGCTATTCTTGGTCGACATATACATTTTCCTTTTTGTCTTACAGGAAATCTTTATTCCTTGTGTAATCCATGGTTTTATTATAGACTTCTGTTTAATTTGAGTAACTTTCAGAGGAAAACAGTTTTCAAACATGGCACTGACATTGTTCATGAATGTGTTATATTTTTCATTCATGTCATTAACACTATAAACATCTTTCCAGTTCATATCTTTGAGCAGTTTTCTAAAACACTCAATTTTTCTCTGATTGACTACTCTCCTGTACTCAGATTTAGCGGTCTTGATGATCTGCTTAGAATTTACATCTAAAACAAGGAGCTGCATGTCATGATCTGATAGTCCATTTATTACAGGTTTTATGATATGATTTTGTTCCTTTGAGTTGTCTGTAAAAATGTTATAAGTGGCTATCCTTGAGGATTTAGTGATCCTAGTTGGAAAGTTTACAGTGTGAGTTAGATTGAAAGGTGACATTACTTACTGCAGTAAATGTTTACTGGAAGATTGCATTAGAAAATCTGTATTAAAGTCACCAGCAATCAAAATTTCTTTGTTTCTTCCTGTTAAATAACCCAAAAGAGCTTCTAGATGATTTATGAATAGATTATAATTTCCTGCAGGTGCTCAGTAAATAGCTAATATTATATAGGATCTGTTATGGAACTCTACTTCTGTTGCACATGCTTCTAGATGCTGCTCTAAACAGAATTTATTAATGTGAATGTTCTTGAATTTATGGCAGTTTTTAATAAATGTGGCAACTCCTCCTCCATCCATATCTACTCTGCAGAAGTAGGAAGCTAGCTTAAATCCTGAAATGTCTAACATATCTATACCAGTGGTCACTTGATGTTCAGAGAGCAGATTATGTCACTTTGGTTCGACGAATTCATTTCATCAATACAAATGAGTAGTTCTTCAACTTTATTTCTGAGTCCTGGAATGTTCTGGTGTAATAAAGATAACTGATACTGCATACTAATGGGATTATAACTACTTTGGCGAAGATGAACTGGCAGTTTCTGATTACTTTCTGTTAAACATTGTTTAAATGGAGGCTGTATGCTAAAATCTGACTCCTGTTCATCTGTTTTCTCAAACTGAATGCGTCTGTCAGTCTCTCTTAAAACTCGTTTTCTTTCCCCCTTCCCTATCCTAAAAAAAGGCATCCCTCTGACACCTGTGACCACTGGTATTTTACCACTTGTGACAGTGTCCCCCCTTAAGGTTTCTGCAATCAAGCCAGACAGTTTTCCCTTCCCTTTCCTATTGAGGTGAAGGCCATGCCTAGTGTAGTTCCTCCTATCAATAGCATCTACAGGAATCAAACCAGTATGGGACCCTATACCGTCCTAAGCAGCCACTCCAACTCCAAGTTCACCCTCCCAACGGAAAAGTTAAAATGAGGCCGATCATGGCGTCTCAACACCGACACAAATCCCACACTCGAATGCTTCGTAGGTGATGCTATCTTCACCAGGTCACTCTCTATGGAATATTCAGAGTCTCTGTCAGTGCTATTTCCCGGACCACCCATTAATAACCACGGCATTCTCCTTTGTGAAATCCTTGCATAAAGATCCTATATCCTCTGTTACCTTACCAGATCTGCACTAGGCTTGAAAAAGTTTGTGACCTGGTACTCTGGACCTAGATTTTTCTGGAGTAGTTGGCCAACACCTCTACCATGGGAACAGAACTTTCTATCTCTTTACAGATTTCCCTTTTTTCTCAAGTCCTTGAAAGATTGTTGTGCCCTTTCTACAGCTTCAGCTACATGAGGCTCATCCGATTCTGACTGAGGCAACAGGTCAAATCTGTTTTCAAGATTTATGACAAAGCTGTCTGATGCTCTCCTTTGCTTGTTCCCCCTATTACCTGTTGCCACTTCCCACCTCTGTTCACTCTTCTCCCTCTTTAACTAGTCCAGATCCTCCCTTGCCTTGTCTAAGTTAGCTTGAAGAGCTGCAATTTTCCCTTTCTGCTCCAGTATTTTCCTATCTCTACTGCAGATCCTACAATACCACTGGTGAGCCTCATTTATGTCCCCATTTTGCAAGCCACTACATTCGCCCCAATGGAAGAAACAACAGCACCCATAACACCACACCCCGGAACTAACGATCCTACGGCATGTCACACACTTCTCACTCATGTTAAAAACAGAAATCGTATAACCTGATTTAAGTACTGACAAAAACGTAAACAAAGGATCCTAGAAACTATTCAGGCAGGTATAAATAAATTGAAAGAGTACTGACTAAAAGAACTGGTGATTACATATAAGTTTAAGTTACTGTTTACTTACGATACGCGAGCGTGAAATTAAGCCTAAAATCCGTGCTATAGGCGCGTGAAGGAAAATAAACTTCTTACCCCATTTAATCTTCTTTAACACTTCACTAACAGTTTCACTAATGTAACAACACTTATATTATATTTATACCAACTGGAAACGTTTATCTATAAGTTTAATTCACTGCTTACTTCCAATTCGTGCGCATGAAATTAGGCCTAGGATTCGTGCTACAGGTGCGAGAAGAAAAATACGCTTCTTACCCCGTTTAATATTATTTTATACTTCACTAACACTTCCACTAATTTAACAACAGTTAGATTATATTTATAACAACTGTAAACGTTTAAAACAGCCTAATAACAACGCTTTTTATAATTATTTATTGCAGCAAATACTAGAAGAGTCCGCGTCGGCGCAGTGTTGCCAACTCAATCCATTCAGTGAACTTTTCAGACGCCCTTGTCGCTGAATATAACTGAATATTGTGTTGCCTTAAGTCTATACGAGGTTTTGTGTTCAGTAAAAAATTTCAAGCGACTGACAATAAGGTGTGTAGGTCGCCTAGCTGGGTCTAGGAGTATTACGAATTCTTATTGTTATTTCTACATATTTCTCACTCAGATTTCAATCTCTAGAACGATGTATGAGAAGGGGAAAGCTAGATACCGCCTGTAAGAAAATTAAAGAGACGACTGGAGAAAACAGAAACAGTTGTACGGATATCAAGAGCTCTGATGGAAAACCAGTCCTAAGCAAAGAAGCAAAAACTGTCAGTTTGAGGGGGTTTGCAGAGGGTCTACACAAGGAAAATGAATATGTAGGCAATATTATAAAAATGGAAGAGGACGTAGATGAGACAGGAATATCATACTGCGAGAAGAATATGACACAGCACTGAAAGACCTAAATCGAAACAAGGACCTGGAATAGATGACATGGAGTCAGAATTAATAGCCTCAGTAGAGCCATTCATAATAATACTATTCCCACTAGTGCACATGATGTATGAGGCAGGCGAAATGCCCTCAGACTTCAATAAGAATATAATTCCTATTCTAAAGAAAGCAGGTGCTGACAGTTGTGAATATTACCGAACTATCAGTTTAATAAGTCATGGTTGGAAAATACTAACGAGAATTATCTTGAGAAGAGCAGAAGCACTGGTAGAAGCCGACCTCAGGGAAGATCAGTTTAGAGTTCTGAGATTAAGAAAAGACACACCTACGTTCATAGCTTTTGTAGATTTGGAGAAAGCTTTTGACTGTGTTGACTGGAATACTCTCTTTGAAATTCGTAGGTAGAAGGGGTAAATTATATGGAGCAAAAGGTTATTTACAACCTATACAGAAACCAGACAGCAGAAGAGGCAATGGACACAAAAGGGGAGTGAGACACGAGTATAGTAGCTTGTCCCTGGTGCTATTCAATCTGCGCATCCGGCAGACAGTAAAGGAAACAAAAGAATAATTTAGAGAAGGTATTAACGTTGAGGGACAAGAAATAAACCTTTGAAATTTGCCAGTGGCATTGTCATTCTTTCAGAGATAGCAAATGTCTTTTAAGGGCAGTCAAACGGAATGGGCAGTGACTTGAAAGGAGGATGTAAGATGAAGTAGAGAGGATATAAAATGTAGACTGACAGTTGCAAGGAAAGCATTTCTGAAGAAGAGACATTTGTTAACATCGAATTTGGATATAGATGTTAGGAAGCCCTTTCTGAAGATAATTGACCGGTGTATATCCTTGTATGGATGTGAAATGTGAACTGTGACATTGCAAACAGGATACCCTGTATTTTTTTAATAAACACATTTTCTAAAAAAAATTAAAAATCTGGTACTTTTACTTTCTGAGTATGCCCCGTATGTGTTTTAGCGTCCGCGCTTACTAGCCTTATTTTCTGCTCTATCCCTGCATATTGACCATTCCTCCTCCGACATCTTGTATACTTTGTGATTCTGCTGGTGGTCAAAATAAAAATTTCAATGTCTTCACCTTAATTCGATACTTAGTGGCCTGGAGTAGATAAAAATTACATTCGTTGTGCGTGACATTGCGTACTTACAGTGCAATAATAATATTGGATTATGGAAAGTAGAGGCACTGACGGAAACATCTGAAGATTTTAATGTTAACGATCCATGAAACCAGATGTAAGCCATCTCCTTTGACTGTGGCCAGTGTTGATCAGGAAATTGAAAACATTTTTGGAGTCAAAAGTACACTGGAAAATGGCCTTTCAAAACTGATCCTATTAAGATGATATCATCTGAACCTAGCCGCTGTCGAATGCCGAAATGTCACGACTTATCACAGAGAAATGCATACTGGCGTCATAAAGACACCATGACAATGTTAGTCAACGGATGGGCTGATTGACTTGACCATACCTGTTTGCAATGGTATGTTTAATTTCTTCTGTTCACTGTAATCCAACTCAATCAATGTCGTCCTTTATTCTAGATCTCCTTCCAATTTCCAGACTAAACAGGTTGCAGCTCTCGTTGGCTCAGTTAAGGATGATGTAAGATTGAGGAAATTTGGCCGTTTACAGAATACCTTGCTATTTTGAGACGACCTATATTGCCCAGACGATTGGCACCATTCATGACACATTTGTTGAGCGTTATCGCCGGAAACAATTACCATAAATTGTCCGACAGAGCGACACAGAATAGTGTTTGACGAGACACCGATTGTTGCTCTTGCGTCACATTATTGAGAATGTGCCTTATGGGAATTGACTGAAAATAGAGGGCTGATAATATTATGAATAAAGACAAGGTCTATGCTTTAAGTAAAATCTGGAATGCGTTTTTATCTTAAAAATCAATGGCCTTAGACAGCAGAAGCACCATACTTCGCAACAATTAATCGTTTTGTCAGCTTTCACACTGTGGCACGTTACCTAGAGCTGCATTACGGGACAGCAGAGACGATTTATTTCGCAGGCATTTAGACAGGGTGTTTATAAATGAATATCGGAGTTTTAACGCTTTAGAATATTTATTATATTAAACTTACAGTTATAAATGATATGTCAAATGAAAGAGCAACTCAAACACTTTTACCAAGAACCTTATAAACGTTCAATGTGAGCATCATTTCTCACACGCCACACATCAAGTCTATATCCGAGTTCTTCCCAAACGTTGATAAGTGTGTCTTCAGCGATTGCAGCATCACCTGCTTCAATCCGGTTTCTTAATTCGGGGAGGCATGTACACACAATCCTTGATGAAGCCTCAAAGCAAAAAATCACATGGCGTTAGGTCGGGTGAACGTGGAAGCCATGCAAAGGAAGCCCTGTCCTTGCACCCCTTGCGGCCTATCCAGCGCTCGGCTATAGACTTGTGTTCAAAAATGGCTCTGAGCGCTATGTGACTCAACTTCTGAGGTCATCAGTCCCTAGAACTTAGAACTATGTAAACTTAACTAACCTATGGACATCACACACATCCATGCCCGAGGCAGGATTCGAACCTGCGACCATAGTGGTCGTGCGGTTCCAGACTGTAGCGCCTAGAACCGCTCGGCCACCCTGGCCGGCAGACTTGACATGTGCCGTGTGACAATGGTGCTCACACTGAACATTTATAAGGTTCTTGGTGAAACTGTTTGAGTTGCTCTTCCTCGTTGGACATATTTATAACTGTAAGTTTAATGTAATGAATATTATAAAGCGTTAAAACCCCAATATTCATTTATAAACATCCTGTATATTCTGCAATAGATAGTAAAGTCGTACAACATGATCTACTGTGAAAAGACTGATACTTATCGAGTTGTTTAGAAGTACACAAACGCATCACAGTCATCTGAATATGAATTTGAAGAGAAATTAGTGTGTGGCGACGTTACCAGGTTATTACAAATCAGCCTAACAATGGCGACTTCATCGAGAATATCATGTGTGAACGGCCCTGATGTCTTTTGTTACACCTGCAGCTCTGACTCTCAAAAATAGGAAAGAGAATATAACGTCATCACTCAAAAAATTATATCTGTATTATTTTGGCTTCAAGTTGGGTGACCAGGACAAAACTTCTGTGCTGTGTACTGTTTGCCATAGATGCATTGTACGATTGAGGAAATGGACATAAGGCAAGCAGAAGTCCTTACCACTCGGGATTCCAATGCTATGGAGAGAACAAGAACCATGTACATGATAACTACTATTTTCGTATTTGGCGGACATAACAAGAACAGTACTGAACTGTGTATCGTCTCGTAAAACACCATAGACCAACCTCTCATGGCCTCACGTAGAGTTCTGCCTGACTTTCCGTACAGTCATCACCGTCCAATCATAATAGAGGTAGGAACTAAAATTCCACTAATTACCTCTAATCCTCGCCCACAATCGAATTTTTAAAAAGCCAATTGGACTGGGTTCTCCACAGATCTGGACAAATGTTTGGGATGGATACCACCTACTAGCAAAAATTACCAAAGATTTGTTGGTGCCATGATAAGCACGGCCAAGAATCAAATATCAAGAGGGTACCGCAAACAATACATCCCTGGATGGTCCCAAACCAGCGAAGAACTATACCAGAGCTTCCTTGAATCCAGAAATCAGGAAATACGGGTGAAACTGCTTCACAGCTTGGATGCTGCCAGATGACAAAAGTGGACAGAAACTGTAGAAAGCCTCAATTTCCAAACATGTAGCACGCAAGCATGGTTACTGCTGAGAAAACTAGGTGGCCACCCACCAACACAACGACAAAAAGCAGCTGCAAGACCAAATGCTATAGCTGCACATCTAGTTAACACGTCTAGGACACCAAGGATAAAACACATACAATCCAAGTGAAGCGAGAACTCAAAATCTTAAAAATAGAAGCCACAGAAACTGAACACTCTCTCCTTTTCTCTAGCGAAGACATAGAAAAAGCTCTCAAAGATGTCAAACCAACAAAGGCACCAGGTTTCGACAACGTTCACCCTGAATTCATAATAAACTGTGGCAAGTATACAAAAGTATGGCTGGCTCAATTTTTCACAAACATCATGCAAACTGGCAATATCCCACAAGAACTCAAATGATCTAAGGTAATAGCTATTCTAAAGCCTTGGACGCCAGCTGACAACCCAAAAAGCTATAGACCAATTGCCCTACTGTCTGTAATTTACAAATTACACTCCTGGAAATGGAAAAAAGAACACATTGACACCAGTGTGTCAGACCCACCATACTTGCTCCGGACACTGCGAGAGGGCTGTACAAGCAATGATCACACGCACGGCACAGCGGACACACCAGGAACCGCGGTGTTGGCCGTCGAATGGCGCTAGCTGCGCAGCATTTGTGCAACGCCGCCGTCAGTGTCAGCCAGTTTGCCGTGCCATACGGAGCTCCATCGCAGTCTTTAACACTGGTAGCATGCCGTGACAGCGTGGACGTGAACCGTATGTGCAGTTGACGGACTTTGAGCGAGGGCGTATAGTGGGCATGCGGGTGGCCGGGTGGACGTACCGCCGAATTGCTCAACACGTGGGGCGTGAGGTCTCCACAGTACATCGATGTTGTCGCCAGTGGTCGGCGGAAGGTGCACGTGCCCGTCGACCTAGGACCGGACCGCAGCGACGCACGGATGCACGCCAAGACCGTAGGATCCTACGCAGTGCCGTAGGGGACCGCACCGCCACTTTCCAGCAGATTAGGGACACTGTTGCTCCTGGGGTATCGGCGAGGACCATTCGCAACCGTCTCCATGAAGCTGGGCTACGGTCCAGCACACCGTTAGGCCGTCTTCCGCTCACGCCCCAACATCGTGCAGCCCGCCTCCAGTGGTGTCGCGACAGGCGTGAATGGAGGGACGAATGGAGACGTGTCATCTTCAGCGATGAGAGTCGCTTCTGCCTTGGTGCCAATGATGGTCGTATGCGTGTTTGGCGCCGTGCAGGTGAGCGCCACAATCAGGACTGCATACGACCGAGGCACACAGGGCCAACACCCGGCATCATGGTGTGGGGAGCGATCTCCTACACTGGCCGTACACCTCTGGTGATCGTCGAGGGGACACTGAATAGTGCACGGTACATCCAAACCGTCATCGAACCCATCGTTCTACCATTCCTAGACCGGCAAGGGAACTTGCTGTTCCAACAGGACAATGCACGTCCACATGTATCCCGTGCCACCCATCGTGCTCTAGAAGGTGTAAGTCAACTACCCTGGCCAGCAAGATCTCTGGATCTGTCCCCCATTGAGCATGTTTGGGACTGGATGAAGCGTCGTCTCACGCGGTCTGCACGTCCAGCACGAACGCTGGTCCAACTGAGGCGCCAGGTGGAAATGGCATGGCAAGCCGTTCCACAGGACTACATCCAGCATCTCTACGATCGTCTCCATGGGAGAATAGCAGCCTGCATTGCTGCGAAAGGTGGATATACACTGTAGTAGTGCCGACATTGTGCATGCTCTGTTGCCTGTGTCTATGTGTCTGTGGTTCTGTCAGTGTGATCATGTGATGTATCTGACCCCAGGAATGTGTCAATAAAGTTTCCCCTTCCTGGGACAATGAATTCACGGTGTTCTTATTTCAATTTCCAGGAGTGTACTAGAGAGGCTTATATATAACAGAATTAGCCCAGAATTGTTCAGGGCGATCTCAGTTGAACAGGCAGGCTTTCGGCCAGGAAGAAGTTGTACTGACCAAGTGTTGTCACTCACTACTTACATTGAGGCGCGATTCCAGAGAAAATTGAAAACATCAGTATCCTTTATTGACGTCTCAGCAGCTTACGACACTCTGTGGAGAGGAGGCATCATGTACAAAATTCTTCAAGTAATTCCTTGCAAATCTATAGCATGCTTAATAGACAGCATGCTCAATGATAGGGTGTTCCAAATAAGTATGGACACTGACTACTGCTCCATCAAAAAACTAAAGAATGGCTTACCACAAGGTTCAGTGCTCACACCACTGCTGTTTAGCCACTATATTGCAGACCTGCCGGAAACACAATCAAGAAAATTCGGGTATGCTGAAGATTCGGCCCTTACTACTAGATGTAGCACAATTGAAGCATCTGAGGATATCCGAACGAAAGACGTGAAGATAATGGGTGAATATTTCCATAAGTGGACACTTCAACCAAATGCTTCCAAAACAGACGTTAGGTGCTTCCATCTCAAGAACAAACTGGCTGGAAAGGAACTCAACATTCGATTTGAAAACACCGTTCTCAGGCATAATAAAAGTCTGAAGTACTTGGGCATGATGCTGGACAGAACACTACCTTTAAAAGAGCGCCCAACAAAGACTGCCGAAAAATTAAAGACAAGAAACATCATTACTCGAAAGCTCCGTGGTTCTACCTGGGGAGCAACGCCTCCACTCTCCGCACCTCTGCTTTAGCAGTTGTATTCTCGGCTGCCGAATACTGTGCTCCGATTTGGCTTAACAGCCCATATGTAAAAAAGGTGGATGTCCAGTTGCATAACACTCTAAGGATGATTTCTGGAGTAATTAAACCAACTCCAACGCAATGGCTCCCAATGTTAAGCCACATCCCGCCGCCACAGCTGCGACGTACTGATGCCCTTGTATGTGTATACAAAAACATCATGGGAAATCGAAACCTGCCAATCCACCAAGACATTGAGGCTGCAAACACTAATAGGCTTCAATCCCCGACAATAAGAACTGTGTACAAGAAGGGTTCAGTATCACAAAAGCATGGTCTGAAAAATGGAACGCATGGCAAAATCATAACATGCCTTGCAACATACAAAAACCACCTGGTTTTGACCTACCACGCAAAACGTGGTCCATTCTAAACAGGATTAGAACTCGTCATGGCAGATGTGCTTACTCCCTGTATAAAGGGATTAAAATACTGTCCCCTCAGTATAACTGTGGAGAAAGTCAGACCATCAGCCACATTGTTGAAGAGTGTTCCAGAAGGGCCTATAATGGGAGCCCCGACGACTTCCTGTTCGCAACTCCAGAGTAGATAGATTATATTAATAGACTTGATGTTTGCTTGTAATCCTTAAACTTTGTTATATTAGTACTGTTTGTTTGCAATTATTAACGTTTGTTATATTAGTGATTTGTCTGTTTCTTTCTTATGTGTCTGTATTACCATACAATAAATAAAATAAATAAAACCAAAGGAGCCTCAAGGTCGTAATCCCACACATTGGAAATAAGTGTGGCTCAGTGCCAGTAGCACATTCTGTGCACTTAAAATAAACCTATGAAAATATGGAGATACAGCTGAAGGCATTCAACTATTTGAAACACAAATGTATGTTGAGACCTGAAAGTAATAGGAACGCAGCTGGGACAACAATCAGAGTTTACGATGTTTCCTTGATTCCTGTGTCTCTGGGATAGTCGTGCTTGTGAATCGCATTGGAGTAGAATAGAATGACCTGCCAGAGTAGGGGAAAATGTGATGAGAGAACCTCTAATGAAACGAGAGAAAATCATCCTGCTGCCTCTTCATATTAAACTGGGAATCGTGAAACAGTTCGACAAAGCATTTTCCAAAGACGGTGATTGTGTTAAGCATGTAAGTTTGGAATTTTGTTTTCTGTCTGAGGCTAAACTTAAGGAAGGAATATTTTTGGAACCGAACATCAGAAATTTGATGAAAGATGCAGTATCTGGAAATGTACTACAATAAGAAGAACGAATGGTTTGGACACGATTTAAGAACGTGGTTGACAATTTCTTATGGAATAAGAAATACTTAGATTTCAAAGCCATGGTGGAAAATATGTTGATAGCACTGAAAAATTTAGGACGCAATGTGAGCCCTAAAATCTATTATCTTTATGGCCATCTGACTGATAATCTTGGATATGTTAATGAAGACCATGGAGAAGGTGCTCATTTAGACATGAAAGATACAGAACCATGTTATCTAGGCACATGGGATGAAAGGGTGATGGCTGACTTTTGTTAGTCCATAAAAAGAGATAATATGGAGCTACACCATAGAAGAAAATCTCGAAGACAAGATTTCGGTGTGAAGAGGAAGCGGTACTGAAAAAGTGCAGAGTAAGACTTGGAATATCTTGAACTTCAATTATGATTAGGTCTTTGAACGTGTGAATGCTTACTAGTCAAGATGTCGCAGTACTATCAATGACACAATGTCATGCGCGCTCCGTTAGCTCTGTAGTCTTTCTCACACGATTTTACAGAAACTGTTCATAAAAAATAATAGATTTTTACGTTATGTACAGCTTTATATTGCAGCTTAATTATAAAGTGCCCATCATCTCGCTAGTGGTCATATTTATTATGATATTCTCATTTAAGTAAGACGCTGAATGAAATTCAAAAAAGTTTGCAATAAAAATTCGGTAGCTAGGTCTTTTCGTTTGCTGCATACTATACTATATGTTGCTGTGAATGAAATTTAGCTGAGATATTGAATTTTTCCGTAGACTTCAGAGGAGGGGATTTTTTCCACATTGGTCAAGCTGCCTTGCGGTGGACCCCCTGCACAGGTAGCTCACTTTCTTTCAGAGTGCACCCTTAGACCGGAAGTCGACCTCCAACGGCTGCCCGCCCCCAGCCACCCTACAACACCCCCCCCCTCCCCCCCCGCCACCCCTCTCCCTGGCTCTGGCAGACGTCTGCCAGTTTACAGCTCTACGACACCAAACTTCCTCAGCTAACGACAGGAAGAAACAATCACAAGGATGCAATGACAACTTATCAATGTAAAACAATGGGCGAAAATAAAAAAATAAAAATGTGACTTTCAGCTTCTTCTACCATACTTCATAACGAAATAGTCCACAGATGAAGGCTCAGATATCAATGTCCAATGTGCACAACATTTCAGAAGAGACCATGATGCCATCGTCAGGTGCAATGACAAATTGACTGCTCAAGAGGCTTATCTCTAAAGAGATAAATGAGTCATTCCAGCCCCTAAGTGGTCAGTTCATCAGGGCACCTGACAATGACGACGTGGTCGCTTACCAAAATGTTGTGCCCATTTGACAATGACATCCGTGAATTATTAGGATGGTGTGTAAGGTAGTAAAGTTTTTGTTTTGCATGTTGGTATTCCGGTTACTGTGGGTTTAATTACCGATTGCCATTTTTTATTTGTAGTCCCCTGCTGCTATTTGAGTTTAGATATTGTCATTTTGTCATTTGAAGATAGCGTATATAGCTGTGGATGCTAGCAAATGGAGTGCCAAGTGGAGAAATTGGAACACTTCAGACATATTGTTGTGTTTGAGTTCAGTAGTAGGGTTACAACACTGGACATAGTCAGAAACATTTGCTCCATGGATGGAGATAATGCCATTGGACAGACCACGGTAAGAATATGACTTTCTCGTTTTAAGGAGGATCATTTTGACATTAGCGACTGTCCACATTCAGAAGACTTCGAGGTTTGATGAAGATTGTTTAAACGTCTTAATCTATAATGATCCACATCAGTGTACTCAAGAACTGGCAAATCTGATAAACAGTGATCATTACCCATCGCGAGAGATTTGCATGCAATGGCGAAGATTCGAAAATCATGTGTATGGGTATCAAATGCTTTGAGCCGAAATTCCAAAAATCATTGGTTCACCATATGTGCATCTCTGCTTGCTCGTCATCAATTGGCTCGTGAACAACACCTACGATTCCTAAACTGTATCGTTACTGGTGACGAGAAATGATGTCTTTATGCTAACATAAGGGAAAGAAATGAATAGTTAAGCCCAAACAAAGCAGCTGCTCCCAGTACAAAGACCTGTGCACATTAACGAAAGATAATGTAGATAATGTTATGCGTCCAGTGGAACAGCTGCTGTGTGGTGTACTACGGATTGCTGCCATAAGGTGGAACCATCATTGCTGACTTTTATTGTCAACAAATGAAAAATCTTGCAGACGCAATCCAAAAAAACAACCAGGAGGATTGTGTGAAGTGATTCCACTCCACGATAAGACCACGCGCGTTCTACTAGACTGTCAATAAACACTATGCAGGATTTGAATTGCGAAGTCATTCCGCACCCACCTTATGCACTTGATTTTGTGTCCCGAGATTTTCATCTCTTCCGCTCTCTACCGAGCAACATTCAAGGAACTTCCTTTCTGGACAAAATGCGCTCCGAGTTCTTCTCCTTAAAACCACATGATTTCTCCACGTGATTCTTACAGTCATGCAATCAAAAAGTTAGGTCAGTGTTGGCAGACTGTTGGAAATAGTGACGGATAATATATTACTAATGACTGAGGTATTTGTTGTGTGTATCTGTTGTGGAAAAACGCTACGAACTTATACACGAGCCCAGTATCGTCAAGATCACAATGAACCCAGCTAAGACAGCACTGTTCTTGCCATCAAAAAAGAGACCAATAATCAGGACGAACTTGGTAATCATAAATCAAGGAATACCAATTTTTCATAACGTCATATATCGAGGAACTGTACTAGATAGGTGGCCTACATATACTATACACGTTCAATAATAAAAGAAAATTGTAACTAAGATAATCAGAACACTAAAACCTACTTCACCATTTCGGACTTCGTAACATTCTTTCCCTTCTCCGTTGAATTTGTTAAAATTATTGGTTCACAGCATACGACTTGGACGCCTCAGGAGCTTCAGAAACAATTTACCCATGCTGATTAGTACACAGGTTTACAAGGAGACAAGGAATATGCATCAAGCACTCTTGCAACACGAGATTCAACGAACTCCCTGGAACTGCAAGTGGAGAAATAACAGGGATGTATGCCTGATAACAGACACTTATCTTTTTGCTTGCGTACTTGAAATCCAGCTGCACATTCTGAATCTGTTAAAAATTCCATGCCCTCTCCTGCTACGTAGTTATTCTTCTGCTGCACTCAAACCGGTGCGACCTGATTAAACTTTGCAATAACTCTGGGAGAAGTTGATACATAATCAAACAAAGAACATGCTACTTTGAGAAAAACATACTACATGGTTGAGGCCTATGTCGGCCTCTTTGTCTGATGTCTATGAAGCACAGGAGAAATGTGAAGCTCCAATCGCCACACACCAGAATTCACAGAGCCTATGCGATAGACACTAATTCTGATTAACAAGCACCGCTTCCCATTTAACTATATAGCGGCTCCCATATAAAATTAGAACTGGACTGCTGTTGCCATGTGGAACTCGCCAACGAAACGTCACAATAGTTCTAAATCTGCTTGCCAAAGAGTCGAACTATATTCTCCAAGATGATAAAAAATCTAACCACACAGTCCTGAGCAGAAGGTCATCAGCGACGATTTAATAAAACGCCAAGAAAGTTCACAAGCAGATAATAAACACCGTCTGACTCACCGACAATAAGGTGAGAGATGCTACATAAGTTTTGTTCATTTATGCTACCAACGTCTATGTCCACAGGTGTTATCACAATCTAACGTATACTTCCAAAACACCGATTAAAATCACTGATTACGAGACTGATCATATTCAAACGTTTGAGCCACAGTCGGCTCGGACCGATGCTTTTGTATCAGAGTAATCGATCTCGTCGTACCAAAGATCTTTGGGTAGTGTGCATCGCGAGCTTTGTCTCTGACCTCAAGAGGGCACTGTGGCAGAGCCTACAGGAGAAGTGTGGGAATCTTACGCCAGGAGGAGGTTCTCATAATCATTACAGCTCGACACAAAAACGCAAACACAACCAGTGACCATTGGTAGTGAGGCACTACATGGAAGTGCTATCTTGAGGAGAAATTTTGTTTTCCACTATGCACACCATTGATCGTTTTGGAGTTGATTCGTTGCTGGTGAACAGACCATGTTAAACTCCAGGACTGCAACTGCATCAGAGCGACTGCACGCTAGTCGTTGTTACCGGTGAGGATTTGCGTTTGAAATCATTGAACACTGTATTCCCTGGTATCTAGTTGGCTCCTTGTTGTGCTCCAGTTATAGCCACACATCAGTTCGGCTTACAGTCAATTGATCTGCTCCTTCTCTGTGAGCAGTTGATATTATTGTTTAATCCGAAACAAACTCAGGCTACACTAATGTAAGCTCCATTATGTTTTCTGGTCATGACCTGCTGTGTGTAGAAGTGCTTTTTTAAAATTTCACTCTAAACTTGACGGGTTGTATTAATTGCAGTGATTCAGCTTAAGTTATTACTAACTGTTCTCAATCTCTATGTCACAAAGAACTTGACTGCGAATTTATTATTGTAATTGATGTGTTCCGGTGTCAAGAACGGTTCTCATTATTCTTTATAAGTATCGCTCTGCTATTTATTTCCTGTACTGGGTTTCGCCAGTTTGTGTGGTGGCGTAAGAATCTATTTGTTTCCGTTCTGTCGGGAGTGATTTGCCCACAGTTATTTTCATTTGAAAAGAGGTATCACTCACAGAATTTTCATGTTGTAAAATACGTATCTTATATTTAACAAGTATTAGATTGTTAGCTTATCAAAAAAAAGGAAAGCAAAAATTTTATTTTATCTTCACGTTACGTGACTCTTTCGATTCAGTAAGATTACTTTTTGCATTTTAATTCAGACATATAAATTTTGATTCAATTAAGATTCAAGTTAAGTTACAAGAAGTTGAGGCAATTTTCCTTTAAGATTTATTCTGATATCAGATCAGATTTGGTGTAAATAAAAGTAAACTTATTATCATCCTTCTTTTTAATTTTGCAAAAGGCATACAATTTTATCTGTTGCACTGTTTGGTTGTTGTAATTTCCTTGCAAAATGTCTCTGGGTTAAAATAAATGTCTTATGAGAATTTTAAAATTTGTGTTTTGGACTATCAGACATTACCAGGGAAAGAAAGGGCAGTTGGGCTACCTCCACTAACCTGACTGCCACCTCATCCTAGGAAATGGATGGGAGAGGGCTCAGCCTGTGCTGGACAAAAGTCTTTATTTTGCAGGCACCAGTCTTTATTTAAACAATTTGATGCAGAACAGCCATCCAGTGTATTCACTACGAGATCTGGACTCCAACTAACCTACCACAGTACTGCCACCAGAGGGCACTCTCATCCGTGACGTAATCCAAGATGGTGGCCACCATGTCAGCCAATGACACAAGATCCATTATCCAAGATGGCGAAAAATAGTGTGTTCACCACAAGGTCCAGGCCTAGTACAAAGTATCACCACCAGAGATCCCTGTCGTCCATCACATCTGTTTTGACAGCTATCTCTCTCTCATGATTCTAACAGAACATACTGACGTGTCTAAAATGCACGCATACATAGTGATGTCACAGCATCTAGCCCGCAAGTGCATACTGACATCACAGAACGTGCTCTAGAAATCTTCTCCACTGTTTGCGATTCTAAGAGACCACGTCTGCTGTGTATAGCCCAAGCGCGCGTACATACTGATGTCACAGCTTCTAGCCCGCATACACATACTGACATCACAGATCATGCTCAACAAAAACTGTTTCACAGCTAGTGATTCTAACAGAGCACATATGATGTGTAACTTACACATCACTGTGAAAAGCGCACATATAACAAAGTTCTCGTCATGTCACCATGTAAAAATAAGAACCAAGTCGAACTCTTGGAAATTCTATAGTGTCCCACAAGTACTTAACGTTCGCATTCTTGATGTTTCCATAGAAAAATTCCTGCCCTAACATAAGCTGTTTACCAGAATAGTCCAGAATTTCATCTTTTCTGCTATATGTCATACCTAAATACTAAAAATAAATTCAGCATTTTATCATCTCAGGACTTTCTAAATGATTTGCTTCAGGGTTTACAAAGCTAAGCTAAATCTAACAAGCACTAGTCCTAATACCAGCAATCTAGAACCACACACATATAGCATTCGCGCTCTAAAATCACTAAGCTCAGAGACTTTGAGCGAGATGCAATAAATCCTTGATTAAGAATATATCTAATTGCATTCTCCTCACATGAGTTCGTAATATACACATAATGACTTCAGATTAAAAGGCTAAATTCAATATCATCCAGTATGTATTCCAAATAGCATCTTCACTCATATTATGAATTCTTCCGTCAATGTATTCAAATCTGTATGGCAAAGACTACGACAGGAAAACTACATCTATTTATCATTATGGGAAATGCTTACTGCATTCACTCTGGATTATATAGCCTGTAAGCGCCCTCGAAGACAGTAGCTATTCAGCTCCGATATTCTGATATATTCCAGAACACAAACCTTGTAAGAATATTTGCCCACTCTTAACGCCTGGGGTGAATGAGGAAGAGACACCGGCATTCCCATTATATTAACAGATTGCAGGAAAAGCCACATGCCATGAAAGTAGTTCACATTCCTTATCTCACATCTGCCAGTTCGTAAACCACCATATTTTGTAAGAAAGAAACTGAACGTAACACTTAGAGATTCAGTGTTAACTACGAACTCGGCTGAAATATTATTTAATTAAAGAAATTCTGTATGAATTAACCAAGTACTTGTTCGAATCCAATTTGAATGATATTTGATAACTGAATGTATCACTTGGAGACTCAGTGATCAAATGAGAATTTCGAGGTTTTCCCATTAGGGTCGCGGTCACCATTCATTCATGACGCAGCGCCTCCCACCCCCACCCCTAGAATGCAGCGATCTTATTGGCTACTGCATCAGTGACGTGATTCGACGTCATAGAAACTATATAAGACCTGCCAGAACTGAACTCACCCTCATTCTTCTTCTGTGCTCCTCTGAGTTTTCAAAGTTCTACAGCTTGTTCCTCTGAGTTTCGCTGAGTTCTACTGCTTATACTTCTCTCAAGATGAAGCGTACCAGCAGCAGCAGCGGCAAGCATCTCCAAGGAGATGAAGACCAATTACCTGGTAAGTACTTTTTCTGCGTTCAAATATCCATTTGTGTCGTTTAACGGATTTTATCTGTGTTATGTGTTCAATGTCTTTGTGCAAAATGTTTTCTGTGTTCACAATCTGTTTGGGCCACAGTCAGGAGACTCTTGCGCCTTTTAACGGATTTTGTGTGTGTGTGTGTGTGTGCTGTAGAAATTTTATTCCATAAGAGATATTATAGTCAGTCTTTTCCATCTTTATAGAATTCATTCCTCCCATGCTGGCAGAGCTGACCCAACAGCTAGAGGTTGAGAAGGCTGAAACACAGTGTGAATGTAAGTACATTTGTAAAATGTAGTTGTTAGACAAAATAATTTCGTGTACTATATCGTGGTGTTTTAAGTGCCTACATTGAGTTGTCTGAGACATTTTCTTTTCTTTTGTTTCTAGATGATTCTATGGATAGAGAGGGAGCTGCCAAGGGTTTGAAGCATTCAGACCAAGGCAGAGGTGAAATCCCTAATTGGGTTCATCAGATAGCGGCCGCTGTGGAGGAAGAATCCGAAAGGCGCCGTCATCTGAAATTTTTAGATGAGGTGCAGGAGATACCAGAGTGAGTGGGAGACCTGAGTGAATGCGCTACTGAGTTGCTCAAGACATGGAGCCAGAGTGGAGAAGGTGAATATTTTGGAACTTTATCTTTATAAAAAATAATTACCATCATCTATTGTTATTATTTATTTTTTAATCTAAATAATTAAACTTTTTTTGTATGTTACAGGGGTATCACACGACGTACAGCGGACATCTAGGGCATTGGTTATGGGGGCAGGAATTGGTCACACTCCACAGAGAAGTGCAGCGCCTTGTATAGCGCTGTTCACAGCTGGGCGAGAGGTGGCAGCTGTGGCTGCAGCACCCACCTGCATCACCCCCGCAAACCCTCTGGCGTCCATGGACAAATCAGCCGACAGAAGAAGAAGGGTATCTGTCTCCCACCTCTCAGGTCAGTAATGGGAACACCAGACCCTGGGAACCATCGCCACAGCCCAGTTGTTCCCATCAGCCATCACAGCCTCCACCTCCACAGACAGTTCACCCTCACCGTCAGAGAAAGGTATATGTACCTTGGCGCATACCCCTCCCTGCAGCAGACATGCCCTCACCAGCCCCATCATTGATGGGGTGGACCCCTAGTTGCAGCAGTAGTAGTAGTAATCTTGATTATTCTGTGGCCAGCGGTAGTGCTCTCCCCCATCCCAATGATAGGGAAGAACATCAGAATAATGGTATAATGATCCCTATAGAATACTCAGTAATTGCTAGGGCTTTTGAGGGGCATGTCTCATTCACAAGGATTGACAATCCAGGAGGGTGCTATCACGACCCTGTCAGGTTTTTAGAAGCATGCCTCCCTGTCTTGGGGACCGAGCTCCTCAAAGTCCTAGATGATCCGAGATTTAATGCCGTTAAATGCAGCACAGTACTTTGCTGAGAGCTGAATCACCTAGCTAAACTCCTGGTGATGCAGAGGCTACAACTCTGCACTATATATGGGGTGATAATGGCATTATTTCTCAGAGCACATCCATTGCTGAGTGGTATCATTAATCCACCTTCAGTGCTATTATTTCCCAGTTTTCTGAGATGGAAGTTAGAGTGTTGGGTAAAGCACTCAGTCATATACCACACCTTGACATCCATACCCATGACTATGATCCAGTAAAAGGAGGATCCAGTTACGCTGATCTCCCTGAGGATATTAAGAAGAAGTGGGCATGTATTAATGTCGAAAATCGATACAATAATGCTTGTTTTGCATGGTCAATCCTGGCTTGTGAGAGAAATTACAAGAAACATTCACAGCATCCGAACAGTTACAAAGTCCACGATATTATAACTTAAATGGTATCGAGTTCCCCATCAATATTCAGGACATACCTAAATTAGACATGCAGAATACCAGATATTGGTTCACGTTTATGGCCTGAAGAGGAATAACGACAAGTCAGATGGGCAGGAAAAGCATACAGCAGTTGGACCCCTCTATTTCTCAAAATTATCAGATGAGCATAATCAGCGTGTAAACTTACTGCTCTACTCTGAAGATTAAAATTACAACTATGTTTGGATAAAGGACATATTCCGCCTCCTTTGTTTCCAGTTAAGTAAGAAATGGTGTAAAAAAGTATATTTGTTTAAGGTGTCTGAATCCTTTTTCATCGTACGAATTATTAGTGATACATCTATCAGACTGTGCTTCCAAGGACCCAGTACGTGTTATTATGCCCACAGAGGAAAGTAACTTTATTAAATTTCAAAATGTTTACCACCACCAGCAATGTCCGTTTGTTGTATATGCAGACTTTGAATGCCTGCTGGATCCTATACTCGCAGTGAAGGGAACCCCTTAGCCTCACATAGAACCTTCACACAAAAACACATACCTAATGTGGCAGCAGCATTCCAAGTTGTATGTGGATATGATTCTGAACTTAACAGTTACAAGTCTTATGTTGGGGACAATCCTGTGGTTTGGCTTCTCACTGATCTTGGAAAACTTTCATGGGAAGTTGTTAAGCTCTACAGCACCAACATTCTCATAACCAAATCAAAGGAAGATGATGAATTGTATGAAAAGGAGGTTAATTGCCATATTTGTGGGCTGCCGTTAGATAGAAAAGTGGAAACTCCCCATAGAGATCATTGTCATCTTACAGGAAAGTTTTGCGGTGCAGCTCATAAGGCATGCAATTTGAAGTATAAGTTGCCACAGCATATATCTGTCTTTTTTCATAATTTGAGTGGTTATGACGCTCATTTTCTGGTTGAGCACATGGCTAATTTCGGTATGTAGAAAGTTCAGGTTAGTGTCCTGCCTGAGAGTGTTGAGAAGAACATTTCTTTTTCAAAACTAATGATGCCAAACATTACGCTCCGCTTCCTTGACTCTTTACAATTTATGCAGACTTCACTCCAGAAATTCGTCGAAACTCTACCTCAGAATCATATGCATATTACTTGATCTGCATTTTCTGATGAGGAAAGGTTCCAGCTTGCGAATAGGAAAGGAGTTTTCCCATATGCATATGTTGATAGTATGGCAAAACTCGATAAAACCAGTCTTCCTGACATATCTGTATTTACCAGTACTCTCACAGGTGATGCCGTAACTACAGCAGATTATGAGCATGCCGTGAATGTCTGACGAGAATTCAACATCCCCAATTTTGCAATTTTGGAGAATATGCAAGACTATACATGGACACAGACGTGCGTTTGCTTGCAGATGTTTTCGAAAAGTTCCGGAGTGTATGTATGGCCATGTACTCTCTGGACCCTACCTTTTATAACGCAGCCCCTAGGTTGTCCTGGGATGCTGTGCTCAACAACATGTGGCGCAGCATCGAACTTTTGACTGATGCTGCAATGCTTCTAGTTTTTGAGTACAGGATCCATGGGGGACATTGCCAATGTGCTCACAGGCATGCGAAGGCAAATAAGCCAGAGGTGGGTGTTGGGTTTAGTGCATCCTATGTTTCGAGTTACATTATGTACATAGATGTGAACAACTTATATGGGCATGTCATGATGCAGCCACTAGCCGTTGGGTTTCAATGGGTACCTGAATACAAATTGAAGGGATTAGGTGGAAAAATAATTTTTTGTTGCAGCTGATTTTGGTGTAGGATATGTGCTTGAGGGAGACCTCACATACCCTAATAATTGGCATGGAGAGACAAGCGACTTGCCGTTATGTCGGGAACAACAAATTCATGAGGAAGCACCATCCCTAAACTGATGGCTACTGTTGGAGATAAGCAGAGGTATATTATTCATTATCATAATTTCCAGCAGTGCCTCAGCTTAGGAATGAAGCTTGTTAGAATCACCTAGGCTATCTCCTTCAAGCAATCGCCATGGTTGAAGGTGTATTTTGAACTAAATACCGAAAATAGAATGGTTGGGACTAATTATTTTGAAAAAGATTTTTATAAATTAATGAATAATTCCATTTTCGGGAAAACTATGCATAATGTAAGAAATGAACGAGATATTTTGATTAGAACCGCAAGGGATGGGTGTTATGGCATGAGAAAGTGTATCACCAGACCAAATTTTAAGTGTGCCACCATCTTAAAAAAACTGTTGCTGTGGAGATGTCGAAGGTTTCAGTAGAATTTATGAAGCCTATTTATTTGAGGATGTGCATAATGATTATCTCCAAATTCTACATTTCATGCTTCCACTATGAGTTTGTGAGACCTCATTTCATAGAAACAAAGTTACTCTATATGGATACTGACAATTTTATCTACTAGATGAAGAACTGTGATCCATATGAAGCAATCAGGTGCCACAGTAAAGAATTCGACACGCACGTCTTCTTATGAGACCGATAATCTTTATGGTATTGTTCCTAAGAACAAGATGGTTATTGGTCTTGTGAAAGACGAGATGAATGGTTTACCGATTAAAGGGTTTGTGGGATTGAGGTCCAAAATGTATGCATATCAAACAATAGATGGGTGCACCCAGAGATGGGCAAAGGGTGTTCAACGTGTGGTATCTCGCTCCCTCATGGTGGAGCACTACTTGCAGTGCCTGTATGGTAGCAGCGTTCAAGGTGCTAATGCACATATCGTTCGGCAAACTAGTATTCGATCACAAGGTTATGAGGTGTACACTATACAGCAATCTAAGGTCGTATTGTCTCCTCATGATGATAAAAGGGTCATTTGTGAGGATGGGATAGAAACCCTCCCATACTCACACTATTTACTTGATGCGAAAGTAGGTGTGTGGGACTTTCATAGAGAGATAGAGAGAAAGAGAGAATGAGTGAGTGAATGGGATGGGGGTTTATGAATCAAATAGTATAGCTCTTTTGTCACAGCGTAATTATTGTTTGTGTGTAATGCGTGGTGTGAGTGTGTGCATATTAGTGAGAGTAAAACATGTATTAATGAGTGTGTAAAAAATCAAGTTTATAGAAGCACCATGTGCTGAAACAAATTAAAAATAAATACAAAAAATTATTTCCTTATATATATAAGCACTATGTGCTGCAAAAAAAATATTGTCTCTCTTTCGTGAATCATGTGTGTGTGTAAAAAGAGTAGCATTTAAGCTTCACCTACCATTAGCCTTCCAGTCAACGTAGTTTGAATTCCTTTCATATCTTTTTTTTTAGTATGGCTGTTTGGGTTGGACGCTTTAGAACCACCCAATTAATTGTTATTATTATTAAAGTATTTCAGCTGTCTGTGGTGAAAAATTTCTAGAGCCACTCAGTTCAAAAAAATTAGAGCTGCTCAGTTAAGTTGGAACCATCCAATTAAATGTTGTTATTAAAGTATTTCATGGGAAGTGTCTAATTCAAACATATATATATATATATATATATATACTCCTGGAAATGGAAAAAAGAACACATTGACACCGGTGTGTCAGACCCACCATACTTGCTCCGGACACTGAGAGGGAGCTGTACAAGCAATGATCACACGCACGGCACAGCGGACACACCAGGAACCGCGGTGTTGGCCGTCGAATGGCGCTAGCTGCGGAGCATTTGTGCAACGCCGCCGTCAGTGTCAGCCAGTTTGCCGTGCCATACGGAGCTCCATCGCAGTCTTTAACACTGGTAGCATGCCGCGACAGCGTGACCGTGAACCGTATGTGCAGTTGACGGACTTTGAGCGAGGGCGTATAGTGGGCATGTGAGAGGCCGGGTGGACGTACCGCCGAATTGCTCAACACGTGGGGCGTGAGGTCTCCACAGTACATCGATGTTGTCGCCAGTGGTCGGCGGAAGGTGCACGTGCCCGTCGACCTGGGATCGGACCGCAGCGACGCACGGATTCACGCCAAGACCGTAGGATCCTACGCAGTGCCGTAGGGGACTGCACCGCCACTTCCCAGCAAATTAGGGACACTGTTGCTCCTGGGGTATCGGCGAGGACCATTCGCAACCGTCTCCATGAAGCTGGGCTACGGTCCTGCACACCGTTAGGCCGTCTTCCGCTCACGCCCCAACATCGTGCAGCCCGCTTCCAATGGTGTCGCCACAGGCGTGAATGGAGGGACGAATGGAGACGTGTCGTCTTCAGCGATGAGAGTCGCTTCTGCCTTGGTGCCAATGATGGTCGTATGCGTATTTGGCGCCGTGCAGGTGAGCGCCACAATCAGGACTGCATACGACCGAGGCACACAGGGCCAACACCCAGCATCATGGTGTGGGGAGCGATCCCCTACACTGGCCGTACACCTCTGGTGATCGTCGAGGGGACACTGAATAGTGCACGGTACATCCAAACCGTCATCGAACCCATCGTTCTACCATTCCTAGACCGGTAAGGGAACTTGCTGTTCCAATAGAACAATGCACGTCCGCATGTATCCCTTGCCACCCAACGTGCTCTAGAAGGTGTAAGTCAACTACCCTGGCCAGCAAGATCTCCGGATCTGTCCCCCATTGACCATGTTTGGGACTGGATGAAGCGTCGTCGCACGCGGTCTGCACGTCCAGCACGAACGCTGGTCCAACTGAGGCGCCAGGTGGAAATGGCATGGAGAGCCGTTCCACAGGACTACATCTAGCATCTCTACGATCGTCTCCATGGGAGAATAGGAGCCTGCATTGCTGCGAAAGGTGGATATACACTGTACTAGTGCCGACATTGTGCATGCTCTGTTGCCTGTGTGTATGTGCCTGTGGTTCTGTCAGTGTGATCATGTGATGTATCTGACCCCAGGAATATGTCAATAAAGTTTCCCCTTCTGGGGACAATGAATTCACGGTGTTCTTATTTCAATTTCCAGGAGTGTAGTATTTAGTATGTAAGTTAGTCTACACCTCTGCTTTAGTTTTAAGTATGGCTCTATAAGGAAAAAAAAACAGCTCCTTGGAGGAATCTCCATATGTGTTGGATTCTAGTAATAAGTTAAAAGTATCTCTATGTTGAAACACATCAAGAACTGAACTGTATCTCAAGAACTATATGTAATTTGCACATCACTAACTAAATTGTAATCTCACGAACTCAATTGAATTGAATAAACGAAAAACCAATTCGTTACCGCACATCACTGTTATTAGTTTCTAAAAAAACCTAATCATTATTTTTTTGCTAAAACATATCTGTGAACATTCTGCAGCAGCATCTGCATTGCACACATACGTCTACAAGATGTAGTGACTTCAAGACACAATTTCAGAGAATTCACTCCAGGCAAGGGCATAGGAATGTGGAAACCTACCTATTAATAGCACATGTTCACAGCGCACAAGGTTGTGGTAAGTAGGTCACACAGTTCCCTCTGCAGTCGCACATCTACAAAACACAGCGCCTTTAACACACAATTTCTGAGGATTCACTGCAGGTAAGGGCACAGGAATGCGGAAGCCTACCTATTAATAGCACTGGTGCTGCTAGTCCCTTGTTGACATCGCACAAGTGTGTGGTAAGTAGATCGCATACTTCCAGTGGACTGCAGGTATAGATGGAAACAGGTATAGTATCATGGTTAAAATTACATGCTAATGACATAGGTGTCAAAAAAATTATACACGAATTGTTAGGAAAAAGAATATTTATTTTCATTCATCCAACTTAAAAGTAATTTTACATTTTCATAAGCAGATACAGCAAAACTTTTTTGATAAATGTTCTTGAGTCGATGGAGATAAGGACACATGTAGAATTCCAGGTCTCGAATAGCAGCAAACTTAAAGATTCGACGCATCCATGAAATCTTCTTCTTCCCCTTGACGTAGATGATGGTATCCATGTGATCGAATAATTTAAGTGCAGTCATCATATCTCTATAGGGTAGGCCAGGATCATCGCAGTGAATTCCATGGTAGAAATGTGTTAACCACTTTGCACTCTTCCGTGTCTTAGCACACCTCACATACTTGAAATATCTTGGTGATGCAATGTTTGCTGAGAATGTCTCTATTATTCTATCATCTTGTGAGTGCGCTATAAACGCAACATCTTTAAATATGTACTGTGTACACTCACCATCATAGAAACCCTGACCGTCCGCAATGATGTTTCACCTTGAGACGTCATTGTGAAATGCTCTAGGTAAGGTGCAGCACCTATTCATTTTCTTACAGCTCGTTGTGAAACACTGATGAGCGGGCAGTAGTTGATCTGGGAGCTTCATAGTAAGAAGCACAAAACCTTGCCTACGTGGCATACGCTAGACAGTATACATTTTGATTCCAATGTGGATGCAAATTTTCGTATGGGTAGGATTCTGAATTGAGGTAGACTTTGGCATTAGTTAACTTGCAGCTGTCAAACAGGGTGGAATCATTTGCTATATTACCTCTTCTATCAGTTTGAAACGCAAGTATGATGAATCTAAGGTCTCTAGATGGGAGAAGGTTTTAATAGCCCATGTTTGTCTGCTCACCGTCAGTAACACTGGGTACTCGAAAACCTCCAACGAGCGAAATGTCAGTGACAGAAATGTACCTGAATTCAGAACTTTTAAAAGCTTCAAACACTCCTCGTCTGATACACTGATTTGAGGCATTTTCTATATTATCTTGCTGATTTTGATCATATTCTCTTCTTGAGCTCCTTGAATGCCTGAGTTATTGTCCATCGCACTCCGCACCAGAATGAGTTCCTGTTTAGTGTTCACAATAATCTCCCTCATGTCCTCAAAGTATCCCATAAGAATTTTTAGGGGTATGCGTGCAGTAAATCGCTTGTGCTCTGCATCTGCATTTTCTAAACTATGCAAATCTGCAGGTGAGGCAGAGACGTATGTTTTAAGGGTCGATGTTATGCTGACATTGCGTGTACGGTCGACTTCAGACCCACTCAGTTCATAGAGTATCTCTTGGAAAAGGAATGCTAAAGCGTCACGTGCAATCTTGGATCCCACTGTATCGCTGCCGTCGATTTTCTTGAGTGACCCCGCTAGATATATGAAACTCTTGCATGAAAGTGTGTGTGCGTCTTGGTGCTGGATGACAATCCTAATTTCATCGATCTTGTTAAATGTGGTTGAAGCGTAAGGTTTATGGGAGAAGTATTCCTGACGTATAGTTATCTCATCATATTCTACTGGACTGGTTATAGTGAGTGGGGACATCATTGTGTGATTTCCTGCCAATTGATTAAGGGAATCTCGTAGTTTGCACGTGTTATCACTTTGCTGTTCGGTAGTGAAGTGGCATGCTGTGGATCGTGTGCACTTGTTTTATACCGTACGCTCATCCTGCCTTAGATGTAATCGTACAATGATTTCCTCATCACGAAACTCGACAAGTTGATTATTCTGGTGCACAACATGCAGCTCCAACTAGTCCAATGTCTGAGCTGTCACTGGAAGGTATATTGCATTGGCAGGGGTCTCAACAATCTTATACACCTTTGCAAATGAAGGGGAGAATCTGTAAATAGTGTCAATCAGACCATCGTTGAGGTAGGAGTTAGTTGCAATGTCACACTCGACTCGGATTGTACTGAAAGGAAGTATGTCCGCAGTCTGATCTGACTTGTAAAATTTACTTGGATTCTTCTTCAAAACCTGCTCTTTCGTGAAACCCAGCAGGGGTCCTATTGAACCTTTCTGGTTAAAGTCAATCGTTGCATTTACAGTTCTTATTTCAGATTTAAGTGTATTGATGTTTGCATGTAGTTCAATACCTTTTCCAGACTGTTTTAAGACTTCATTTAAATCGTCAATATCAATCATATGCGCCCCGTTTTATTTCCACAATTTCTTTCTCACCATTAATATCCACATGCAGTTTGTTGTTAGTCTCAGTGATATTTGGGATGCTATTATACGAATCCAGTCCAATGAATGCAATACTCCAATTCACCAATGCTCAAATCAATTGGCGAGAAGTAATTTGCACGTAATACAGATGATCGTTCTTTTAACGTCAAAGTGTACGACATTGCATCTGAACCTCAACTGACGAAGGAATGTTTAACGCTCTTCCTTGTATTGCATCCTTCTTCTTCTTTGCAAACATCAAGAGAAACATGATGCATAGATGCCCACAGAAGTGTGTATTAAAGACCTGATAGCGTCGATAACTGTAGAACACACATCTTCTGTGAGTGAAGTATCGTCGTAATTCTTCTGGCGGTTGCAGGTCACCAAATGAGTCGAAACAGTAGACGGTACCCGTGTTTTTCATAACATATGATACCCAGTGGGTGCCGGGGCCTCCAACAATATCTAAATTCACAATACCGCATTCACCACTTTTCCACATAGTCTTCAGTAATGTATCCCACATAAACACGCCACGGAATCTTCGTATGTTGAATTTGTTTCTAACAAACTTTTCTTATCAGTGTTTGTGAGTGGTCAATCTGGTAGGACCGCTAATTGGCTTTCTGTTTATTTATGACTAGACCATGACCATTCCTGTACGGTTTCAAGTACAGTCCTTTTCCGATGGCTAAGGCTTCCATCAAGCTGTTATGTCTTCTTACCTCTTCTAACTGCGCTTTGGAGTTTGGCGCATTCTTGGCCGTTCGAGCGATTTTTGCAGCACCACCAGCGAGGGAACCTACCGCGGAGAGTGCAGAGAGGGGGCCGTGATGAGAAACGGAAGAAAACCGCCAGATGTCTTTGGTATTGGTAGAACTGGAGGTGATTTAACCGATCCACTTCTTCTTCTTGCCACATCTTTCTGCTTCAGTGCGTTTTTAGCTGCATACATCGCTGTCAGGATACAGGTCTTCAAACAAGCCTGCTTCCCGCCCTTGTCCTCCTTCTTGTTTAGTGCACAAAGTCCAGCATTCATAGCTCACTTGAAATTCATCACTCCTAAACCCAGCTTAATTTTTCCTCGCATGGTGTTATTAACTGAAAATGCTGCGATGTGTTGAACTATACCAATATCCTTTCTTCTCTGCATCGCCTTAGCCTTATCAGCTAAAATCCTATCTGCATGTGACGACTTGCTAGATCTTTATTTGTGGCGTATGCAGTGTCATGTTCCATACACGCTTCATTGAGCAGATTAACCCCCTTATCACCTCCTGCCAAGCGTTTCTGAAGCTTCGTCCCAGGTCCAAAGTAGTTGTACCCAGGGATGTGTAATTGCACTGACAGTTTGCCTAAAATACCACCACCACTTCGAATGCATCTCCTAGCACGCATGTTATGCTACTGCGGTGGTTATAGACTATGCGCTCCAGTTATAAAGGAAATCGTCGGCATCAATCCAACTGTTTTGAGCAGCAGGAAAACCAAGCCGTTTGACTAGTGTTTTATTCCCATGACGTCTTATGACGCTCTCCGCGAGAAAAACATCCGGTTCTGAGCTTTTCTACAACTCTTTGGTGTAGAAGCAGCCTGCAATTTCTTTACCTTTACCATCCTTCAATACATAAGTTCTAGGATAAGTTCTTTGCACCTTTGAAACTGTAAATATCTCAGTTAACCGGTTCGGTAGGTATGATTTCTCAAATGCCGTCTTGTATTTTGAGATACGTACCAAATCACCTACATTAAATTTCTGTCTGCGTGGATCCAGCATATTAATGCGATACTACTCTGTATCCATGAGTCCATTATCAAGAACGTCGATTGGTCTCATTTTTATTGTGGCATGTTTGGTTCGATTATACTGAGCACTTATTTCTGAGAGGATATCCGTCCATTTGTATGAATTGTGAAGGTTAAAATACATCCACAATCGACCTTTTACTGTTCTGTTCAGACACTCCACGATACTTGCCTTCAGGTGAGTGAATGTTGAGTAGTGATGTATTCCATACCACTGCATCATGGTCTTGAAATACCTACTGTAGAACTCCCCACTGTGATCGGATTGGAGGTTGGTTGGGCATCAATTCGTCCCTGTCTGTAGCAAATGTTCAAAAACATTCGCGACATTTCTACCCGTTTTTGTTTTGACAGGTAATGCCCCGGTAAATTTGGAGTATCTATCAATAATCATTAAAACACATTTGAATCTATTATTCTCATGTGAATAGTCCCTCATACCTACAAGATCAGCTTGCCGCAAGTCATCCAAACCTTTAATCATAACATGCTTACGAGGGTATGTTTTGCGTGCTGGTGTCTGTAGTTCTCGAATTACTGTCTACATACTTATTCAATGATACCATTCTCTCTAAGCTCAGAGATAACTGAAACAACCGCATTAGAATGAGCAGTATTACATGCAGCAGCTGATGCCATGAGCAGCCGTAGTCGATCTATTAGCTCGTTCGGGTCGTCATAATATATATACTACAGGATTCGATTGTTCACTGCTTTATGCTCAATGCCAATACCATCACCGCTGCTGCTGCTGTTGTTGTTTTCCCTTCAAGTATTGGTTTTATAATGGTTTTATATTGCTTATTGCTCAGGGTTTTGGTGATCTTATGTACACTAGTACACTAATGAGGCGGTATTGAATAGAAATGGGGAGAAGAGGAGTTTGTGTCACAACTTGACCAGAAGAAGGGATCGGTTTGTGGGACATGTTCTGAAGCGTCAAGGGATCACCAATTTAGTACTGGAGGGCAGCGTGGAGGGTAAAAATAGTAGAGGGAGACCAAGAGATGAATACACTAAGCAGATTCAGAAGGATGTGGGTTGCAGTAGGTACTGGGAGATGAAGAAGCTTGCATAGGATAGAGTAGCATGGAGAGCTGCATCAGACCAGTCTCAGAACTGAAGACCACAACAACATGTACACTAGTCATCTGCAGTATTTCACAGTACGTTTCCTTATCATTAAATGAATAATTTATCGGTTTTTGGAAGGTCTTGGGAAGATTCATTAAGCCGGGTGTTCTCTCAAACCGCCTATTAGCAATCTGTATTGTGTCATCAGTTACAGTTATAGGATACGTACCCAACATTTACGGTCTTCCCCTGCAAACGCCGAATGTTCTATCTATCTGACCAGGGGCGTGTCGGATAATGGATTAGTCAATGGCAACACCATCGTTATCATGTGTTTTTGTTTTTGCTGAAAGCTGTTGGAGAGATTCAGTAACCGGCTTAAAGGTCTCTCTTACTGTTTGCTGTCGATCCATATGCTCTAACCTCAGCAACCGTAATTTCTCACGAACTGCTTTCAGCGGTTGAATCACATTCTGCTTCGTCGACATCTTACTGTATATTAATCAGACATCTCCGCAATGTGAGGCTTTATATGTCCGGTCATTTTCTTCTTCCCCTTATTATTTACCTGCTCCCCCTTCTCAACAACAAGGAACTCTGCATCTATTTTCCTCTCAATAGCCTCGACCTTTTCTATTAAGTCTGCTACTTTCTTACCCACTTCATTAACTAACACATTTAACGTATTCACCATTCTCAAAAGAATCTGATAATACCTCTCTAGTTCCCTGCGCATACCTCCAACTTTATGCACAATAGCCTGAATTTTCGCATCCATGTACAGGCGAATGTTCTGTCTGTGTACACCCATTCTCTCGGGTTGAGAGCTATACATATGCGCGAATTTGTCCATGATGCAGCGTATACTGATGTACTGACCTCTCTTACCGTGCTATATATCCAAAAACTCTTGTAAGTTTCGCCTGTACCCACCATCACTCAGTTTTCTTGTTCTATCAACAACGAGAAACCCATACTGTGAATTATTCCAGCAATCAGCACATATCTTTACAGAATCATTGAACTACATGTCAGTTCCGACATGTTACAGGTGAATGTGTTTTAAATTCAGATTGTCTTGTTTGAAGGCTATAATGAGGTTCGAATCATCCCTAACCAACTGTTTAGGGATGTTATAGTAAGTTTGGCTTAGATAAAACACATCAGCACCCATATGACGACCGGAACAGAAATATTTTCGAATTTGGTCTTGGTTTTCCGCAGCAACATTGTCAAATATGAAGACAGTGTTTGGCTTTGCTTTTTCAGGTGGAGGGATATCAACAATTTCACTGAATGTCGTGTATGTAACACCATCTACACCACGCAACATTTCCTGCAAATAGCTGATACTTGGGTTGAAACAGTGTTTTTGAGAATACACAAACATGCTTTAGTCGGACTCCATCCACTTGTGTCAGCAGCGTCATGAGAACATCAGTCTTCACACAATTGGATGGACCTTCAATAATTGCTGATATATTATCAGGAAGGAGAATTCTGTTCTTCTTCTTCTTTAGGTCTTCTTTTGCATCTTCACAGGACCAGTCACCAACAACAAAGTCCTTGTGATGAGGATGTTTCACCTCCACTGCCACGATACTAAGTATGCCATGTACTGACAAGTAGTTGACATACATAGAAAGATACACTTGAAGGGACAGTAATAGTATGTGTGGCCACTATAGCTCCATCACTTAACTGATTGAGCTTATACTTGGCTACACAGAGAAAACAGCTATATATGTTACCCATGACGAGTAACTAGATCATTAATTATCTCAATAACTGGTATAACATCGAAAAATATAGTAATAATTGTAATACTTTGACTATAATGAGAGAGGTATGAAATAAATCACAAACACGGTTTGAGATTATATATATAAACATAAATTATTTATTTAAAGATCATACATGGGATGTAGTATTTCAGGAAAATCATTACACTCTTTATGTATCTTATTCTTCATACCTGTACAGTATCTCCCAAACAAAGCTTTTTGACAGGCAATAAATTCGGTACGTATCTCCCTCAAGCCAATAGATGCCTCACAGTACTCAGGTTTTTCACACACACATTTAATAGGTTTCTTTTTAGGTTCAGCGTTCATGTGCAAACAAAGGTGCTGCTCCTAATCATCAACATTTACAACATGCATATATAAGGAGTTTACAACATCATTGTATGCAGAGTCTATGCTAGGCAACCAACAGTTCAGTTTCTCCAATGCAAGATGTAGTGCAGTGTCCAGATCGTATAACTTCATGACTGAGGTGTGCCTTAGATAAACACAGTTTTCACCCAATTTCACACATAATGCACAGTCATCATACACTGTTGTAATAGAAAGTGTCACACCAGTAAGGCAAATGTTTGGGGGAGAACGAGTTGGATGATACTCTGTAGTCATATGCTGATTGATGTAGCACTCTGCAAGAGATATTTCGTCCCAGCCGAACTTGGGAATTGGCACTTTAACACCCTTCGATACATTTTCAATTTCCATTTTCGCATGCAAGCCCCAGACATGATGTGTTCTATACCAATGCGTACACGTTTCGTCCCAATGGGATTAAATTGTACATGTAAGTGAAAAGCATGGGCACACTCTATGCTGCCTTATCCACACCATCTGCTCTGTGTGGTTTCTCTATCACAGGGGCGTTCTACTGGGATGGGTTGTATGTAAGTGACCAGCAGTGTCCTCTGTCTTGATGTTGTTTAGGACCACTAGCAGCAGCATTCAATGTGTGAAGGGCAGATCGCGTCTCCTCATCACATAAATTGATGAGTGGGATGGACAACAGCAGCTCCTTGTCCTGTTCCAGCAAGTGGGCTATGTGCGCTACAGGATCCCACGTGGTCGCTGCAGGATCAGATGTACTAGAGGTTGTTGCTGTCGTATATGTCTAGAGGTTGCTGCAGGTCTCAACATGATGGCAGCCGAGATTGCTACAAGTCCAGACGTGACAGAGATTTGCATGTTGGTGCTTGACCCTGCTGGCTTGGATGCATCAAGGGCTACTGCTGAACAAAGACATGGAAGCATTACACATGGACCAATACACAGAAACAATGAATAATAATAATAATAATAATAGTTCTGACCACAGAGAAAGATGTGATATGGGGAGCTTACTTTTCTGTTTCCTCCTGTTTTGCAGGGCCGTGTTGGATTGCGACTGCTGTTGATGCTTGATTATTCTTCTTCTTCTTCTGCTGCTGCTGCTGCTGCTGACTGAGCAAGGCTGAGGTCCCAGAGCTGACCCTATATCCCCTCCCATGACGTTACCAGATACTGTCATCCTGTTGGCTGAAGTCTACCATGTGACTGGATTAAGGGTTCCTATTGGTTCCTGCCATTTCCTCCACCCTGTACCGTCATCTTGCATTGCATAATGGGAGGGATGACATGCGCTCTAGTGACAGTACAGTGTACTGGGTCCAGACCTCGTGGTGAAGACACTGTTTCCCGCCAAAATCCGCCATGGTACTTGCGCCATCAGCTAACGTCATGACCGCCATATTGGATTACGTGATGGATGAGAGCGCCCTCTGGTGGCAGTACTGTGTAAGAGGTTAGTTGAAGTCCAGACTTCGTGGTGAACACACTGGATGGCTGTATTGCATCAAATTGTTTAAATAAAGACTGGTGCATGCAAAATAAAGACTTATGTCCAGCACAGGCTGAGTCCTCTCCCAGCCATTTCCTAGGACGAGGTGGCGGTCAGGTGAGTTAAGTTAGTGGAGGTAGCCCAACTGCCCTTTCTTTCGCGCCATTTTTCTTACGTTAGTAGAGGCTACAGTATCCTAATGGAATCTGAACTTCCCCCCATTTTCTGGTGGAGGGGGTTAGGAGGTAGCCCAATTGACCAATCTTCCTAACAAAATTCAAACTTCCCGCCAAAATCCGCCATGTTGGATGACGTCATCGCAACCATCTTGGATAACGGTACTTTGGACTGATTTCCCCTTGTCCCAATACTTCTGTGACTACAGACATTGCTCTTCAGGTGACAGTTATTGCTCTCACTTGACACGAGCACGAGCATGGTAGCTGCAGCGCAGCACTTTCTGGGACTTGAGTCGAAACAGTGCACTAGCCGGCACTGTTACGCTGTTTTGCTAATGAGTTCTTAAAATGGTTACTCACGCCGTGGTCAGTTACTGCATTAGTTTCAGTGCGAGCGAGATCAGTAACATGTGGTTACATGTGGAACGTGGCTTAGCTGTCTGTAATTGAAAGTTTTCGTAATTCTTGACTATCCATAATAAAACTTACAGTTCATGATCTCTTAACAATCATTGTTCTCAATCGATGCCCTCACCATCTGCTTCACGAAATGATCGGCACATGTACTCAGTTAATTAAATTCATGGAGAAAGACGAACAAGAAATCGTCGTAATATAACGCTCAGATATGTTACAAGATGATATTTCTAAACTCATTTTTACACGACCTTACTGAATAGTTTTGCAAGAACCACAGGGCGTAGTTCTGCTACAGATAAAACCACAGTGAGCAATGTGATATATACATACACTTGATAAGTTTCATGCTGCATGCCTTACCAGCGTTTCAGGATACGTCACTGGCTGCAATGTGAAAAGCTGCAAGTTTTCGAGCAGTTAAGAAGATACATAGAGTCTTTCAAAAAGTCTGGAAAACAGAAGCTATAAACAGCAGTCATTCAACTAATCCACAAAAAGGAAATAAAACTGACCCCTACAACTACAGAGGAACTTCCCTCCTTCAATCGAATTACAATTTTTTTTAAAAAAGGATTATAAAACAGACTGGAAAGCGACTGAATCACTGATTATAAGACCACCAAAGAGGTTTTATAAGAGGACGATCCTGTGCGGTATTTTAATTCTGAACTTTGTAGTCAGCTATTAGAAGAATGAGAGCCAATGCATTTCTATAACATACGTAGACGTCAGAAAACACGTGATTCGACTGACATAGGAACATTATTCAGTACATTAAGAAGTTTGGAGCTTGCAACACATCAGTGGTAATCGTAAAAAAACACTAACAAATACAAAATACAAAGTTAAATTTTTAAGTGAAATCTCCAAGACTTTTGAGATATAAACTAGTGTAAAACAAGGAGACTGATTGTCCCCACTGACGTTCAGTGGTATACTAGGGAAGGGAATCAAGAAATGAGGGAAAAAAATGAAAGAAGAAGGAATTTACGAAAACATAATTGTGAGAATAGGGAATATGGATCTACATCTACGTCTACATCTACACAAATACTCCGCAACCCAGTGTACGATGCACGGCGTAGGGTTTGCTGTACCACTACTTGTCATTCCCTTTCTTGTTCCACCCACAAATAGAGCGAGGGAAAAACGAATGTCTGTATGCCTCCGTATGAGACCTAATTTCTCGTAACTCATCTTCGTGGCCCTTACGCGTAA
This sequence comes from Schistocerca gregaria, assembly GCF_023897955.1. NCBI lineage: Eukaryota > Metazoa > Arthropoda > Insecta > Orthoptera > Acrididae > Schistocerca > Schistocerca gregaria. The sequence goes on from NC_064923.1 coordinate 613,434,808, forward strand.
TGTTTGTTGGAGGCACTAGAATCATTTGGCAGTCAGCTTCAAATGCTGGTTCTTTAAATTTTATCAATAGCTTTCTTCGAAAAGAACATCGCCTTCCTTCCAGCGACTCCCATTTCAAATCCCGAAATATCTTTGTAACACTTACGTATTGCTGGAACCTACCGGTAAAAGACCTAGCAGCCCGTGTCTGGAACTACACTCCTGGAAATGGAAAAAAGAACACATTGACACCGGTGTGTCAGACCCACCATACTTGCTCCAGACACTGCGAGAGGGCTGTACAAGCAATGATCACACGCACGGCACAGCGGACACACCAGGAACCGCGGTGTCGGCCGTCGAATGGCGCTAGCCGCGCAGCATTTGTGCACCGCCACCGTCAGTGTCAGCCAGTTTGCCGTGGCATACGGAGCTCCATCGCAGTCTTTAACACTTGTAGCATGCCGCGACAGCGTGGACGTGAACCGTATGTGCAGTTGACGGACTTTGAGCGAGGACGTATAGTGGGCATGCGGGAGGCCGGGTGGACGTACCGCCGAATTGCTCAACACGTGGGGCGTGAGGTCTCCACAGTACATCGACGTTGTCGCCAGTGGTCGGCGGAAGGTGCACGTGCCCGTCGGCCTGGGACCGGACCGCAGCGACGCACGGATGCACGCCAAGACCGTAGGATCCTACGCAGTGCGGTAGGGGACCGCACCGCCACTTCCCAGCAAATTAGGGACACTGTTGCTCCTGTGGTATCGGCGAGGACCATTCGCAACCGTCTCCATGAAGCTGGGCTACGGTCCCGCACACCGTTAGGCCGTCTTCCGCTCACGCCCCAACATCGTGCAGCCCGCCTCCAATGGTGTCGCCACAGGCGTGAATGGAGGGACGAATGGAGACGTGTCGTCTTCAGCGATGAGAGTCGCTTCTGCCTTGGTGCCAATGATGGTCGTATGCGTATTTGGCGCCGTGCAGGTGAGCGCCACAATCAGGACTGCATACGACCGAGGCACACAGGGCCAACACCCGGCATCTTGGTATGGGGAGCGATCTCCTACACTGGCCGTACACCTCTGGTGATCGTCGAGGGGACACTGAATAGTGCACGGTACATCCAAACCGTCATCAAACCCATCGTTCTACCACTCCTAGACCGGCAAGGGAACTTGCTGTTCCAATAGGACAATGCACGTCCGCATGTATCCCGTGCCACCCAACGTGCTCTAGAAGGTGTAAGTCAACTACCCTGGCCAGCAAGATCTCCGGATCTGCCCCCATTGAGCGTGTTTGGGACTGGATGAAGCGTCGTCTCACGCGGTCTGCACGTCCAGCACGAACGCTGGTCCAACTGAGGCGCCAGGTGGAAATGGCATGGCAAGCCGTTCCACAGCACTACATCCAGCATCTCTACGATCGTCTCCATGGGAGAATAGCAGCGTGCATTGTTGCGAAAGGTGGATATACACTGTACTAGTGCCGACATTGTGCATGCTCTGTTGCCTGTGTCTATGTGCCTGTGGTTCTGTCAGTGTGATCATGTGATGTATCTGACCCCAGGAATGTGTCAATAAAGTTTCCCCTTCCTGGGACAATGAATTCACGGTGTTCTTATTTCAATTTCCAGGAGTGTATTTTGGTGTCTTACTGCAATCCGACTGGATACGGATCCCAAACACTCGAGCAGTGCTGAAGAATATATCGTACCAGCATCCTATATGCGATTTTCTTTACAGATGAACAACACTTTTTTACAATTACCCCAATAAACCGAAGTCGACCATTCACCTTCCCCACCACAGTCGCTACATGGTAATTCCATTACGTCCAGATATTTAAACGACGTGACTGTGTCATGCAGGACAGTACTACTGCTTTATCTGAATATTACGGGTTTGTTTTGCTTACTCATACTCATTAGCCTAATTTTTTTCGCATTTATAGCTACCTGCCTTTCATCACACCGACCAGAGGTGCCAGAAATATGTAGAGCGCTGTCTGGTATAATTTGATGATTTATGTGTTCGACAATAACACCCAGTACATTGTCATCTATCTACATTCGAAATGATACTTGGAAAGTAGAGAGAGGGCAGTTTAGCTATGATACTGAAACTGGGGAACCTGCTGTTGCATCATTGCTCGGTGCTGAAATCACTGTAAAATTGTTCGCACTATCAACTGTGATGCTTATTATTAGAGTACATATATGGGGTCTTTTCCACCCCATCCATCCACTGGTATGCTGTTGGTTATCGGTTAAAACTAAAGATTGACTGATGTCGCTTGTTTAAGTTGTTTAAGGATCTGCAACGAATTGACACATGGTGCAGGGAATGGCAACTGAACTCAGTGTAGACAAGTGTAACGCGCTGCGAATACATAGAAAGAAAGATCCTTTATCATTTAGCTACAAAATAGCAGGTCAGCAACTGGAAGCAGTTAATTCCATAAATTACCTGGGAGTAGGCATTAGCAGTGATTTAAAATGGAATGACCATATAAAATTAATCGTCGGTAAAGCAGATGCCAGACTGAGATCCATTGGAAGAATCCTAAGGAAATGCAGTCCGAAAGCAAAGGAAGTAGGTTACAGTAGACTTGTTCGCCCACTTCTTGAATACTGCTCACTGGCGTGGGATCCGTACCAGATAGAGTTGATAGAAGAGGTAGAAAAGATCCAACGGAGAGCACCGCGCTTCGTTACAGGATCATTTAGTAATCGCGAAAGCGCTACGGAGATGATAGATAAACTCAAGTGGAAGACTCTGCAAGAGAGACGCCCAGTAGCTCGCAACGGGCTTTTGTAGAAGTTTCGAGAACATACCTTCACCGAGGAATCAAGCAGTATATTGCTCCCCCCTACGTATATCTCGCGAAGAGACCATGAGGACAAAATCAGAGAGATTAGACCCCACACAGAGGCATACCGACAATCTTTATTTCCACGAACAATACGAGACTGGAATAGAAGGGAGAACCGATAGAGGTACTCAAAGTACCCTCCGCCACACACCGTCGGTTGGCTTGCGGAGTATGGATGTAGATATAGATATTGAACGCAATGTAGTGGAAAAGAGTTGGGTTCTGTGAAGACCTAAAAAGGCTAGATAAGAAGAATAACAGATTAATTTTTAACTGTTTTGGCAGAAACCCTAAAATAGCAAAGACGTAGATCAAAGAAGTTCAAGCAGAGCTGAGGGAAATGAAAGTAATGGTGAAAGAAATAGGAGAAAGAGAAAAATCCAGACCAAAAATAAAGTTTCAAGGGTTTTCAGTAAAAACACAAAGAAAAAGCCAGGTGTAATGTGGACAGAAGCAAGAAGAGAACAACATACTCATAAAATGAACAGCTACCGGAACGAAAGAAAGAAGAAAAGAAAGAAGACATAAGTTATTCCATGGCGTTCTCAGTGGGTGAAAACAATAAAAAAAAGCAGTGCTAACGTTTTACATCAAAGGATTCGTGTACTATCTAATGAAACAACGATTTATTTATGGACCAAAGCTGCTTATCGGAATCTTTGTGTAAGATGAATATCTCAAGACAACAATTACTAACTGATCCGTTGCATGATAAGTCTTGATCCAAGTGTTCATGAGTAAGACAATTTAAGGATATTTTTAACTGTCAATCTAAAATAGTGACATTTTCGTCGGATGCAATGAATCTGAAACACCGGTTGGCTTTAGCTGTTTTAAATCCTGGAAGGTGCCATTCGAGTTCACTAGTTTTTCGCGGAGAATAAGTTATAACGGAACGAGAGAGGAAAGCTGTTGCTCACAAGACGTAGAATCCGAATTTCTTCTTGGTTTGCAAGTTCTTGTTCCAACAATCGTGCTTTGAGCTCTTTCTTCTCCAGTAACAGCTCTTTCTGTACTTCATGGTACTCACGTTGTGCTTCTTCAAGTGATGCATTTAATACAGCCTGCAACATATAAGCAATGTTTTTAATATGTTTCCTCTGGAAAGATAAGAAAGTTTATTTATCATTTCTCTGGCTATTAACTACAAATATACATATAAGAGGAGATCAAAAGTTTTCTTTTAAGGGCGTTGCTGTAGCGTATATGCGGCATAGTGCGACTCCAATGCTGGTATATACACTGAAGCGCCAAAGAAACTGGTATAGGCATGTGTATTCAAATAAAGAGATATGTAAACAGACAGAATACGACGCTGCGGTCGGCGACGCCTATATAAGACAAGTGTCTGGCGCAGTTGTTAGATCGGATACAGCTGCTATAATGACAGGTTATCTACATTTAAGTGAGTTTGAACGTGGTGTTACAGTCGGCGAGCGAGCAATGGGACACAACATATCCGAGGTAGCGATAAAGTGGGGATTTTCCCGCACGACCATTTCACGAGTCACAGTGAAGCTTTACGCCTCGCCTGGGCTCGTTAACACCGACGTTGGACTGTTGACGTCTAGAAACATGTTGCCTGGTCGGACGAGTCTCGTTTCAAATTATATCGAGCGGATTGACGTGTACGGGTATGGAGACGACGTCATGAATCTATGGATCCCGCATGTCAGTAGGGGACTGTTCAAGATGGAGGAGGCTCTGTAATGATGTGAGGCATGTGCAGTTGGAATGATGCGGGACCCCGATACGTCTAGATACGACTCTGACATGCACTATGTACATTAGCATCCTGTCTGATCAGCTGCATCCATTCGTGTCCATTGTGCATTCCGATGGACTTGAGCAATTCCAGCAGGACAATGCGACACCTCACAAGTCCAGAATTGCTACAGAGTGGCTACAGAGTGGCTACAAAGTACTCTTCTGAATTTAAAAACTTCCGCTGACCACCAAACTCCCCAACCAAGTACATTATTGAGCATACCTGGGATGACTTGCACGTGCTGTTCAGAAGAGATCTCCAATCCCTCGTACTCTTACGGATGGACGGCCCTGCAGGATACATGGTGTCAATTCCCTCCAGCACTACTTCAGACATGCCACGTCGTGTTGCGGCACTTCTGCCTGCTCGCGGGGACCCTACACGATATTAGGCAGGAGTAGAAGTTTCTTTGGCTCTTCAGTATAAAAACCGATGTATAGGCAAGGGGGTTAGTATGCCATGTGTTTCTTCCCAACTTGCGTGCGCAAAGGTGTAACATTAACTTTAGCGACGTTATTACCAAATGCGTCCCAACAGGACCGGCGTGCTGTTATTCTATTCTTGGGTGCCAAAGAAAAAGCACCGGTAGATATCCATCGGAGCATGAAGAACATCTAAGGAGAAAAATATCTGTCAAACACCACGGTTATGGAATGGTGCGCCAAGTTCCATGGTGGCCGCGATTCCACATGAGACGCCAGTAGATCTGGGAGGCGAGTCTCATCCATTACAGACAACAACAAGCTTGTGCCAACGATGGGAACTAGAGTCGAAAGCGTCAACAGAACAGTGTTGTCATCCACCGTCCCGTCGTCCCAAGAAGTTCAAGAGCCAGACATCTGCTGGAAAGGTGATCCTCACCCTGTTGTTTAATTAGCGAGGCCCACTGCTCATTGATTTCAAGGAACCTGGTATCTTTATCACTGGGGAGCGGTACTGAACAACACTAGAGAAATTACGGGATAACTGCAACAAGTCGTGTTCCTGCTTCATGATAACGCCGAAACACACAAGGCTGTATAAAATTAATACATAATTCTAATATCAGATTTTGAGTGCTTAAAAAATGGCTGCAACGTTTCACACAGCATTTTTTCTACATTTTGCTGCTGCTACAGATTGTCTATGCACATTTGAAGTACATAGACATTTATGCAGATAGTGCATTGCTTTTAGATCGGTGTTTGCAATTAAATTACCATATGATTAAGTATTAACCCTCCGGTAGAAAGCCGGAGTGCAGTAGACCCCACGGACCGTACTTTTGTGTATTAACGCCGAGTTGGAGGCACAGGCATTGCTGAGGTTCTGAATAGCAGTCAGTGGTATTCACCCAAGTGCGCTCCACGCGTTCTCCTCATTCGTGTGCAGGAACTTGACGGGGAAACATCTCCGTTCTCTCCGTTGAGGTTTACTGCACCCCACATTTCCGTGCTTGTTACCTGGATTTTTTATCACTGCCACACCAGACGTAAACCACAGGATCTTTACAGACCCGTGATACTATATCATCATACATTATTACAACACTCTTATCCTTTCCAGTGTAAATAACAATCATTGTTTTGTAACTGGGCCACTGGTATTCGTATTTCTATATACTTTTTTGATTAGAGTGTGTTACAGTTGTGCATATTATATTATATTTTAATCGTCGTCATATGGATGGAAAAGCGCTAGGCTGAAGGAGCTACTGCAAATGACTAGAATAAAAGGAGGAGGCAACCAAGACCGCAGAGGACGAACAATTGCATGAACCGCTACTTGCTGATGGGGGAGAGGAGTCTGGTGGTCAAATTGCAAAGAGTGAACATGACACTGACTCAGATGAGGATGGAATCGACGCCCTTACAATGTGACAATTTCTACATCGGAAAGGCTGGCGACACCAAGTAGATGAAGGATCCTCCAGGCCTACAGAGGCTTAGGACCAGATCATGATCATCAAAAACGCTCCTGGACTGATGAGAAACGCAAAGAATGCAAAGGCTCCTGAGGAGGCCCTTAGTAGTTTCATTACAACAGAGATTGTCCAGATCATTGTCGATTGTACCAACAAGAAGATATAGACGTGTACCGAAAACTACAAGACCTAGACAGATAGCCTGTGTGGGAAGATGGACAAACCTGAGGTCATGGTTCTCCTCGGGCTTCTCTATCCTGGGAGGGATTCAAAGCTGGACAAAAGAACTTGGGAAGCTTCTGGGCCACTGATGGGACTGGTATTGAGATCCTCCCACTGAAGATGATTATGACTAGAGTTAGATTCTTCCTGCGCTGTCTCATGTTTGACGATCTCAGAACCCAACAGGCTCAGCTTGCACAGAATAAACTCTGTCTGAACCATGAATTCTTCGACCAGTTCAACAAGAACTGCCTGGACATTTACACCCTCGGTTGACGAAAAGCTGTAGAGTTTCCTTGACCAAAGCTCAAACCGACAGAGTTTTCCAAGAGAGACACTCTCCATCTGATGTGACTGAATGCCGCATAGCCAAGATATCTGGGTCAAGAAGAAGCCTAATGACCGACATCTGGTACACCAGCGTTCCACTGGCCACTACACTCGTACGCAAGCACAAAATGATCCTGGTTGGAACGTATAGGGAAAACGAAAAACAAATCCCTAAGGCATTCACTGAGGCCACCGGCCGCCCAGTCTTCTGCAGCATGTTGGGACCCAGTAACCAACTCAACTTGCTGTCCTGCATTACAAAAAGGAGATAGTGATTCTTCTCTCCACCTTTCACCCAATGATCATATAGACGAAATGACTGGGAACAAGAAGAACCCTGAGTATTACCTACTGCAATAAGACCAAATGCGGTGTCGACACTTTCAATCAATTTTGCGGAGCTTTCGACGTGAGCCGTACGTGCAGAAGATACCACTCAGGATCTTCTTCTAGCTTTTCAGAGTCGTTGGAATCAATGCGCAAGTGATCCACTTCTGCAACGAGCCTCTGGCAACCCTTATGTGTCCACAAATCCTCAAAACCCTCGTCCTTCTTCGAGGTCAGCTTTACAGACGCCAGGAGACATCCAGGCACCTTCAAAAACAGTTGTAGCAGCGCCTCAAAGACTTGGTTCCTAGTTCCAGCAGCAACACTGTAACACCTCCATCGCCAAAAATGGTGAAAAAGAATTCAATGTGTGGGCCGTGCGGCCTCAAAGACAGAAAGACGAAGTACTTATGCGAAGGCTACGATCAGTACGTTTGTCTCGCCGAACATCCGACGTACCTTTGTCCCGACTGTGTCCCTAAAGCTGAAGCACTTGCCAACTGACTCCAAGGCCATTGTGAAGGACGATCATAGGCACAGTTGTAGAACTTGGACGTTTATTGTATTCTGGATTTATTATGTGAGCACTAATGTGTTCATTGTCAAATGCTATAAAGATAAAAAATTGGTTCATCGTAAAATGTTATCAAGACACGTAACTTGATCATTGCAAAATGTTTTAAAGCTATAATGAAGTGTAACAAAGAAACTAAACCTAAAACAACAAGGTAGTAGAGGTCTTACACAGAAAATCAGTGAGGCAGATTAGGCACTGGGGTGTACTGCACCCCACGTTTATGTTTGTGATATAGAACCCACATTCCTAAGGGAAGGTTAAGAAAAATGGCTAAAGTACGCGCTTACCTCCAGGTCTTTGAGATCGCATTCCTGAAGATAAAGTAAATGTTTCACTCGTTGGTTTATGTGCTGAACTTGTTCCCTGTGCTTCTCTTCTGATTCTTCCATATCTCGTTCTTTGTTTCTAAAGAATGTAAAATAGAAAAATTCAGTCTTAGATTATTTCTCTCCTTTATTGCACGTATCATCACAATAAATGAAATTAACTATCTGTAAAAGTATGTAGTGAGTGATGTGGCATGTAATAATGTATTCATGCCAAGAGTGAATCAAGAATCTTCATCACTGGCAACTTATATGAAAGTGCGTTTTGTTACATGAATGTAATGATATACATTGATCAGCCAAAACATTATAACCACTGCCAACCGTGACGTTGGATGCTGCCTGGTGGCGTAGAGGGCACGTGGTGCAGTAACAAACTTATGTAAACTAACAAACACGGATAGGAGATCACCCTACCGAAGATATGGGCTGCAAATTGGGAAATCCACTGAGATAAGTGACTTTGATAAAGGGAAGATTATTATTACGCGGAGCCTGTGAACGAATATCTCGAAAATGGCGAAGCTTTCGAAATGTGGTGCTACAGAATAATTCAGAAGATTACATAGGTCGATCACGTAACTAATGACGAGATACTGAATAGAATTGGAGAGACAAGGTATCTGTGGCACAACTTGACCAAAGGAAGGGATTGGTTGATAGGACACGTTCTGAGACGTAAAGGAATCACCAATTTAATATTGGAGAGAAGTGTGGGTGGTAAATATTGTAGAGGGAGACCAAGAGATGAATATAGTAAACAGGTTCAGAAAGATGTATGTTGCAGTCGTTATTTGGAGATGAAGATACTCACACAAGGTAGAGTAGCATGGAGAGTTGCATCAAATCAATCTTCAGACTGAATATCACAACAGCAACACTGCAATAAATTGAATAATATCACATATTCTCTCAACTGTGAAGTTTTATTTTGTTTCCTCCTCCACTTCTGGGCGCTACACTTCATTTTCAAGCTGTGTGTATATGGCTGGGAGAGGCTGAAATATACCATACTACTAGTAACACCTTTCAGCATACACTTGAAGTAGGAGGCCAACAAGATCTTTTGGTAAACATGTTGTTCCCAATTATCAAATACATTCAGTAACAATACGAAAACTACAGTACATTTAATTTCAGCAAGCGTAACAGAAGATAGTTAATTTTTGTTGTTCGTTTGCATTACTGAAAGATTATTAATAGAGTACACATTAGATACAGGGTCAAGTGATCCTGCTTTATCTTATTTCAGCTGACCTATTGTGATGTGAGGTAAGTTTAGTTTAACTATTAGCAAAAGAAATTACACAATGTTTTATGCAATGGAATGAATGATTAATAGCAGCATCACTATTAATTCCTATTTAAGAGGCATGCCATTTGTTTCTGTAATCTTATTAGTTATACAGAATTTCTAATTCTAATTCATTTATGCTTCTGATAAATAGTGTACAGCTTCTATGTTTATGCTGACTGCCTTAACTTCGTCTTTTCCAGTCGAAACATTCGTCTCATTTATAACTGTGAAGATGTAGTAGTAGTAGCTTTATTTATCTATGTACTACTTTTGTGGCTTTTGGCCTGAAGGTCGTTCAGTCATCCATGGACCACTTTTAGAAGTATATTGCACATGCCGAGATATTACAGTCGATATGCAGTAAATGCGACCATACACACAGACATTTACATACTTATTAGTCTAGTTTGGGACGGATGGGGCAGATAGTCAGTTGTGACATATTATGAATTAATTTAACTAGAAATGCGTAACAGTTTCGCTTCTACCAGCACACACAAATTTTGATCAAGCACAAATTACTTTACAAATACCGGTATTTTTACTACAGTATAATTTATTTATTTTTTCTTCATATTCCACAGCCGTGACCGAATAAATAGCAAAGATGTAGAGTGTCAAGGATGTGATACGGCAAGTTGGTGTATTGGGTTAAGATATTTGCCTCACATCTGAAACGTGGATTATTCAATTCTACAGGTGAGTACCCATGGTATCTAGGGCGCAATCACTATAAACCATTCGACGAAATTTGAATGCGACCTGAATCAGCAGAGGGTATTTATGCTTTTCAGCTCTCCTGTTTCACACCCTTCTATGGCGTGATCACAGAGGGGCGCAACACTGTTACATGCACGAATAAAACAGCAAAGAGTCTCTCTAACACTCCCAAGTTTGGCAACACCTTTGGTGGCACCTGTGCACCATTGTGAAGCGCATTAAAAATGTACCTATACAGAGACAAACCTTGACCAACTCCTAGGCATCTGCACGCAGGCAACCTACAGACATACCTCATATTCCAAATCCCACAGGCAAGTGCTAGAGTAAGTGGTTAACAGAGGTGCGTCGTCTTAAAAGGACCCTTTGCCGTTTTATTCATGCATGTGTCAATGTCACACCTCTCTGTGACCACACCACTGGAGGATTGGAGAAACATAAACACCCTTTGCTGCTGAACATCACGTTCAAATATCGTCGAACGGTTTTGAATGGTTCGTAGTGATTCCACCCCGCATATCAGGACAAAAATTGCGGACACGCTACACTCCAGACGCATCAGATCAAGTTCAATGGGGCTGCAGCCCCACAATATCCTTGGGGGAAAAGTGAATCGTCGGGGAAGGTTGGCAGTGTCAAGAACGTCGTTTTGTGGCACGTCGCACTGCAAACTGTCGTTTTTGGCCACGAAATGAGAGTAAACGAACGTCCCAAGAGAAGTGATGGTTTCATTGGCGCCCTTTCTGACACTTCTAGAGACCTTTTCGTGTTGATTCTGAGCGACGGTGTGTCAAGCGTTTTCCTTTGCCACTCATAAGAAAAGCACGTGAGTTCAACACTTGGTATAGCTGTTCTGACTTCCGCCGCAGAGGCGTCAAAAGAAGGGATGAAATGTAAGTAAGAGGGGGAGTGGCGACGTTTCCATCTTGTGACACGTCGACGATGGCGATCGGTATAATTATGGTGAAATTCGAGCCAGTAGGACATCACTGACCCATATTACAGCTCACATGAATTTCTGAGCCTTTTTTTTTTTTTTTTTTTTTTTTTTTATTAAGCGTCGGCGAGGCAGAGAGTGACGTCGGAGGGTGCCACGCTTTTGTAGCATTACAAAGCAAAAATGGCGGGGTTTGAAAACAGTTACACTTTAAGTCTCTTGCCCAGTGTAACACTGAAGTTCAAAAATGGCTCTGAGCACTATGGGACTTAGCATCTGAGGTCATCAGTCCCCTAGAACTTAGAACTACTTAAACCTAAGGACATCACACACATCCATGCCCGAGGTAGGATTCGAACCTGCGACAGTAGCGGTTGCGCGGTTCCAGACTGAAGCGCCTAGAACCTCTCGGCCACGCCGGGCTGCCAACACTGAAGTGAAAACTGGTTATTGAGAATAAAGGAAATAAGAACATCGTGCATTTAAATCTTACAAATATGTAGATCTTGGCACTATTGTTAAAACTGATGCTAGTGTGAGTAAATTAGGAGCTGTGTTGTATGGAAGAAGCAGCTTCCATAAAAGGAGGAACTTTGGGCTGCCTTTAATCTCAAGAAGTTCGCCTTTCATATTTTTTCCTATGTTGTGCCTAGAAGAGGGACGAATTATGGGAGTGCTTCTTCTCTTCTTTTCCTCCCAGTATTTCTACATCTTCATAATTCTGGATTTTCTTGTCGTCTGTCGATTTTCAACTGTTCTCGGGGAATTCAGCCGGATACTTCAGCAAGTTGCCTTATTGCCATCCTCAGAGGGTCCTGATGACGGTGCCACTGGGCACAGTCTTATATATTCCTTCCTCCTGCTGTCAGGGCAGAAATGGAAGAATGTTACATATAAGATTAAGGAACACTATGAGTCACCAGGACCTCCGAGGATGGCAACACGATTTTTCAGGAAATAACGGCCGTCGCCTTTCCTGATAATCAAACTGATTTTATCATTTTAACGCTCGGCCAATGACTTCCATTTACAGTACCACTTTGCCTAGTGTTTCATTTCTCGCTAGTGTGAGGTGACAAACTAAATTCTCACCCAACTTTTTAGACTATTAAGTGGATTATTTCTAAAACTGATCAATTATTAGGTTATTTCTTTCGGTTTTAATCAGCATTTCTGTCAATTTATCATAGTTAACTTTTCGTATAAAATGCACGGTAACGTTTCTTCTGACAGTTCTATTACATCAGCCATTTCACGTGTCTATAATCATCGAACTTACAATATGATATTGTGTACTTTTCAATGATTGTATCTGTTGCAGTTTTGTTACATCCTACAGGTGGACCATCTTTAAGAGGCGTACAGCTGTGTTTGAATTCAACCACGAAATTCTTAAATGTTGAAAATAAAATCTCCGTCGTCAAGAAACCGTCCAAAACATTCTGATTTACCTATTTCAGTGTATGCACACAACACAGGTACTTAAAAAATCGTACAAACGTTGCTGTTGTTTGTTGTTGTGGCCTTCAGTCCAAAGGGTGGTTTGAAGTAGCTCTCCACAACAGTGTGTTCCAAGAAAGCCTCTTCATCTCCGAATAACTACAGCAACCTACTTCCACTCGAACTTGCCAGCTACAGTCGAACCTCGGTCTGCCTGCACAATTTAACCACCCCCATAGCCCTCCACTGACAAATCGACAATTTCTTGAACCCTCAGGATGTATCCTATTAACGATCCCTTCTTTTAGCAAAGATGTGTCGTATATTTCTTTTCTCTTCAATTCTATTCAGTGGCTACTCATTAGCTATTCAATATATCTATTTCATCTTCATCATTCCTCTGTAGCATCACATTTCAAAAACGTCTATTCTCTTCTTGTCTGAACTGTTTGTCGTTTCGGTTCCACTTTCTTATGAACCTACATTCCACACAAATACCTTCAGAAAAAAACTTTCTAAATCTTAAATTTATATTCGATGTTAAAAAATTTCTCTTTTTCAGAGACGTATCTCTTGCAGAAACTTTCTGGAGATTAAAACTGTGGGCCGGACCGTCCCTCGAACCTGGAGCGTTTGCCTTTTGCGGCGAGTGTTCTACCGACTTTGTTCTCTCGTTTTATTTCTTTGTCGTTTTTTCATCAGTGGTTCAGTGTGCATGTCACATGACTTCATCAGATTCCATGTATGAGAAACTTTACTCAGTTCCTTTCTACAGAGGGGTGGCCAGTCCCCTTATCGGATAGGCCGTGTGTGCAGGCTGACTGAACTACCCAAGCACGACTCACGACCCACACTCACAGTTTCATTTCCATGAGCACCTCATCTCCCACCTAGGTAGTGTGGGGCGGGTCGTGAGTTGTGCTTGGATATCTTAGTCGGTACAACACTTGTCCGCAAAAGGCGATGGTCTCAGGTTAGAGTCATGGTCGGATACACACTTTTAATCCGCCAGGAAGTTTCAAATCAGCGCAAAGTGAAAACTCATTCTGCCTGTCTTGTTATTCCCAGCCTGCATTTTCATAGCTTCTCTACTTAATCCATCGTCATTTATTTTGTTGCCAAAATGGCGAAAGTAGTTGGCCGCTTTTACTGTATCTGTGAATAGCTTAATGCCTTGAGTATCGCCTATTTTAATTCTACTGAATTTCATTGCGCTTGTTTTACTTTTTTGTTGATGTGCGTCTCGCACTCTTTTTACAAGACGCTGTCCATTCCGTTCAACTAATCTTCCTAGTTCCTTTCCGTATCAGACAGAATCACAATTTCGTCTGCAAAAAGTTTTTCTTTCTTCTTCCTAAATTTTAATTTCCTTTCCATATTTCTTCATGGCTTCGTTTATTACTTGCTCATTTAAAAACTGAATAACATTGGAGACACACTACACAACTTTCTCATTCCCTTATCAACCTCTGCTTCCCTCTCATGTCCTTTGACTCTTACAGCTCAACCTGCTTTCTGAAAAAGTTGTAAATAAACTTTTGCTCCCTGAATTTTACTGCTGCTATCATCGGAATTTTAAAGAGTGAATGCAGTTATCGTTTCAAGTCTTCCTCTAAATCTACAGATACTATAAACATATGTTTGCCTTTCTTTAACCTATCTTCCAAGACTAGGACATTATATACAGGAATAAATTCCGTAAATGCGTCATATTTTAAATTGTGTGCGCTCTTGAAGCTGAATACCACGACAACAGTCCTCACAGTACAGGAGTTTTATCACTACCTGCAACAAATATATTTAACAGATCCTAGAGACATTATTTTCAAGGCGGAATCGTCAAATGTCTGCTTGCTTCATCGTCGCCACACTGTCTCGGAATCCTGCAACGACGGGACATTCGGAAATTTTTGAATGAGACTGCTACAAGAAAATCAGGCTCTTAGTTGTAAAAGTGCACTGGTACCTTAAGGACGAAAGTAACTTTCGCATGATGTGCCACTGCCAAGTAAGGTATCTCAATGGAACATGGACTACACATATAAAGAACTAAATGGTTCAAATAGCTCTGAGCACTATGGGACTTAACATCTGAGGTCATCAGTCCCCTAGAACTTAGAACTACTTAAACTAACTAACCTAAGGACATCGCACACATCCATGCCCGAGGCAGGATTCGAACCTGAGACCGTAGTGGACGCACGGTTCCAGACTGTAGCGCCTAGAACCGCTCGGCCACCCGGCCGGCTAGAAAGAACAGTATAGTAGACAGGGTAACTGGAAGGAATAGCAATGAGATGAACAGAAATGACAATTTTATTCAAAGACTTACACAGAAATCATTGTGATTCACGATGGCCCCCTGGACACCAGAAACGGCGGGACACGGTTCTTAATTGCGCGTGTCATCACCACGGACGGCAATGGCTGCTCTGCGCCGTGCTTCCGTGCTGCCCACAAATATTGGTACGGAGTTCCAGTCCTCCACCACCTCTGTTGATAAACTGTTGGATGGTCGTAGACGTGCTGCACTACCTCTCCCCAGCGCACCCCACACAGGGCAACAAAATAATCTCCAAAGAGAGGGTTTGTCTTTCAAAAGTTAGTGGAATTCTGGAAACTGCTTTAATCACTCCGGGAGGCCTCTGATATATATAATCAGAGTTTGCACCGATTACTGGATGGAGCTACAGCCATGATGAAAAGAAAAACACCAAAATTTCGGACCTTTTCCGTATTCCCAGTCCGAAACTGAGCGTTTAATCGAAAATATCAACGTTACCAGAAATGAAGAGGATTAAATTGTGCAGCGATTGAGTAACAAAACTTTGCCATTTGGTTAAATTTTCCTATAGAAAAGCTGCGTTAGGAAACGGCATTTTCAGTCCGGAACCACGCGACTGCTACAGTCGCAGGTTCGAATCCTGCCTCGGGCGTGGATGTGTGTGATGTCCTTCGGTTAGTTAGGTTTAAGTAGTTCTAAGTTCTAGGGGACTGATGACCTCAGATGTTAAGTCCCATATTGCTCAGAGCCATTTGAACCATTTTGAAACGGCATTTTTCACACTTTCCGAAAGACACTCGTTTCGTCGCTTCAAGACATGTGGCATCTGAGAACTAACCAATTTAACGCAAAAATTTATAAGAGAAAAGTCTTATAGAATCAAATTGTGTTATCATAAGGTGAAAAAAGTAATAAAAACCCAGCTGGTAAGCAAATAACGCTATTATTCAATTATATGGAAATCACATGATTAACAGCAACATCAACTTTCTAGTTTCAGTTGTATAGTTTCTTCCAGTTGTCACTCTTTTTCGTTTACTTTCCAATACACTGAGTCTCTGCGTACATAGGTATGTGTAAAACACAAAAAGCTGCGTTTTGCAAGTCGTTTGAAGGCTTTGGAAAACCGAACTGATTTCGAGAAAGCACAGTTCGTTAAGATGGAGTGTTTGCGTTGCATAGAGTGGCATTGGAGGCAAAGGAACTATTTTCTTCCATAATCACCTCGATTACACCAAGCATTGGTATGACAGAAAGGTCACGATTGGGTTTGGTGGATACCTTGATGTGACAAGTGACAGGGGAATGAAATCAAAAAATGGCTTTTCAAAAAAATGGTTCAAATGGCTCTAAGCACTATGGGACTTAACATCTGAGGTCATTAGTGCCCTAGACTTAGAACTACGTAAACCTAACTAACGGAAGGACATCACACACATGAATGCCCGATGCAGGATTCGAACCTGCAACTGTAGCAGCCACGTGGTTCCGAACTGAACCGGCCGGCAGCATGAAACCAGCTGAGCGGCGGGGCAGAGCCACCAACTCCCACAATTAAGGAAGTAACGTCAGTAACCATGGCATAAGATTTGTATCTGTCGAACGAACAAGATAAACAGCACCTCATTTCATTACAGACTGCACTATTTTAGGCTAAACACTTCAAATCAAGCCAGCTGCTGAGGACGCGGGGAATACTACAACTGTAGCTTCTACTGTTGACATTGCTCAGCACTTTGTGTTATCGTTGGAGAGGACAAAGACCCCCTTGTAAGTCTGGCTGCTTCAGCACCATTGTCCCTAATATTTTGCTCCTGAAACCAGGCAAAGGGAGACATGGTGATGTAGTCTACAACCCCCTAAATTTCAAACTGTCTCAAATATCGAAGAAAAACATTCCCACGAGCCTTCAGAGGCTGCTATATTACTTAATCATTTTTCAGCAATCTAAAATGAAACACTTCAAGGCATAAGAGACCAAAAACAACTTACAGGAAGTAGCAATGATAGAAATTCCAGTGTTACTGCTGATCAGATTGTTGAGGCTGGACACACGTTCATAGCAGCCCTGTATTGCGGAGATGAAGCAAAGCCATTAAAATAATATGCTTCGCTATCTAATCCTTGAAAAAACTGTACGAGTATAACAAAGATATCATTCAACCTCATCTCTTTGACTCCTACAGCAATAACTCCTCGACGGCATTTCCTGAGAACGTAATTGCAAGTGCAAGCTTGGAAAAACAACCCACTAGATCCACTGCAATGGGGCTGGAAGGTTTCAACGTTTGTCCTCTTGCTAGTTCTTACAACTATAGAAGCAGCACCAGCGGAACTGTTGAAAATCATTTACTGCACGTGGGGCACAGGGTGTGTTGGAGATTGTTCCTGCACGAAAAACAGCACCTCATTTCTTTAAGGACTCCAAACTATGCAAAGGCCAAAACTGCACCAATGTTCCAATGGGCGTCCCTGTTATAGACATTGATGACTGTGTCATAGATAATGAAGTTTTGGAAAAAGGAAGAAGAAACTTCACAGAGGGCATGAATATGTAAGAAACGGAAGAATTAGTTAATTTTATATGGACCCTCATTCTCTAAGCGCGTAAAGAATTAATACCATAAAATTAAGAAAAACAGTTGAGATATTAATACTTTATTCTAATTTACCTTGTTTTATTGTATTACTTTAACGCGATTTTATATAATCACTTATAACTCACTTTAATGTTAATTGAATTTTCTTTATTCCTAATAAAACAATAATAAAACTATGACTTCTCACTAACACCATTGTAAACAAATTTTTGGACTGTGTATAGTATAATATCTTAATACTATTACATTAATTTCTTAGTTTTCAGAATTTTTATCTCGATAATGCATAGGTTAGGGATTATGTACCAGACAAATAAAATGAAAAAGTGAATGCTGAAAAAATTCATCGAATGGCAAGTAGAAAGTTGATTTACTTATACACGAAGCGCCAAAGAAACTGGTATAAGCATGCGTATTCAAATACAGAGATATGTAAATAGTCAGAATAAGGCGCTGCGGTCGGCAACGGTTATGTATGACAACGAGTGTGTGTCGCAGTTGTTAGATCGGTTAGTGCTGCCTACAGCAGGTTATGATTTAACTGAGTTTGAACATGGTGTTACAGTCAGCATACAAGCGATGAGACACAGCATCACCGAGGTAACGATTAAGTGGGGGTTTTCCCGTACGACCATTACATGAGTGTACCGTAAATATCAGGATTCCGGTAAAACATAAAATCTCCGACACCACTGCGGCTGTAAAAAGATCCTGCGAGAACGGGACCAATGACAACTGAAGAGAATCATTCAACATGACAGAAGTGCAACCCTTCCGCAAATTGCTGCAGATTTCAATGCAGGGCCATCACCAAGTGTCGGCGTGCAAACCATTCAACGAAACATAATCGATATGGACTTTTGGAGCCAAAGGCACATTCGTATACCCTTGATGATTGCACGACACAAAGCTTTACGCCTCATCTGGGCCCGTCAACTCCGACATTGGACTGTTGATGAATAGAAACGTATTACATGATCGGACGAGTCACGTTCCAATTTGTGTCAAGCGGAGAGAGGTGTACGGGTATGGAGACGACCTCATGAATCCGTGGACCCTGCATGTCAGTAGGGGTCTGTCCAAGCTGCTATAGGCTCTGTAATGGAGTGAAGCATGTGCAGTTGGAGTGATATAGGATCCCAGACACTTCTAGATACAACTCTGACAGGTGACACGTACTTAAGCACCCTGTCTGATCACCTGCAACCATTTATGTTGCATTGTGCATTCCGATAGACTTGGGAAAATCCAGTAGGACAATGCAACACCCCACATATCAAGAATTGTTACAGAGTGGCTCCAGGAACACTCTTCTTAGTTTAAACCCCTCCATTAGCCACCAAATTCCCCAAACATGAACATTATTGAGCAAATCTGGGATGCTTTGCATCGTGCTATTCAGAAGAGAGCTTCACACCCTCGTACTCATCCGGATTTATGGACGGCCCTGCAGGATTCAAGGTGTCAATTCCCTCCAGCACTACTTTAGACATTAGTCGAGTCCATGTCACATCGTGTTGTGGCACTTCTACATGCCGGCGACCGGCACGGTGACTTGCAAGAACTTGAAGGCGGAAGGACACAGAAAAAAGCCAGGGGTAGCTTAGAAATACGACGCAGTATCCACAGACGGACACCCCTTGGGAGTAGAGAAAGTGAACTGGTCCGATCAGAGGCTGCTGAAATGTAAAAAACTAGTTCGTTTAAAAAAAACTGAAATTAGAGCAGAGGCCCAAAGTAAAATTGACAGAAGAATGTAAATTGAAAATATATATGGGCAGAAAGCAACAGGGAAAGAATAAGATAAAACGTGTCTGTTTTAAGAGAAAAGATGGTGACTGATGTCACACGTGGTTTAGTGGGGGAGAAGGGTGCACAGCACGCCATTGTTGAGGACTATCTGTTAGACCAGCGAGCAGTACGGACGGTCGGCAGTTGCACTCCCACAAGATTACAAACTAAGCATTGCTTTTTGGCGAAATCTGAATAAAACTGTGACAAAGAAACGTTCGTGTAGATGGTGAAGTCATTTTGACCGTGAATGAATCTTAACATGTGACCGTTACTGAGGCATAGACGCAAATAGGTAACTGAGCAAAGCTTACTCTGACTGCAACAACACGACAGTTATTGAAAACGGTAAGTCAGCTGCCGCGCTCGCTCCTGTTGTTGCAATTCTTTTTCTGTTTTCTACCATTGATTATTATGACCAATTGGTTATGATCATGCTTACTTTGATGTGGGGTATCAAGTGTAAGTAAAGACTGAGTTCCGTGACATGCGGTAATACAAGATCCTGGCCTTGTGCATTAAAAGACCCACGTGGTAGCTGAGTGAATTATGTTAATACTATCACAATTGGGATTAGCTTGATTGAGACAACAACCAAATGCAGTCAGTATCCGACAGTGGTCTTGAACCCACTTAGAGGGGTATATCCATCTGACCACTAGGTAGCTGGATTCTGGCGTGCAAAGGAGGAGTTTGCAGTTTTTTTTGTAATACATTGGATCAAAGCATTTTGAGGGCAACGTATATCTATAGAATAATTGCTTTTATCAGAGTTGTGTTGGATTATTTAGTAGCATCAAAATGCCTCTTGGTGAACCTTAGTTCTACGTATTTGCTAAGTCCAGAATCGACAGCGTGCCAAATAATGTACGAGTACCTGAACTGGCTGCAGGTAAGGGAAGGTAAGATTAGAGGTCGAGAAAGTGCGGAGGCTGGCTACACTGCCACCGCGCAGGTAAGTCCCAAACAGGGCTTGCCACACCCCTATAAATCTACCGCTTACTGTACCAGTCTGTCCAAGGGTTCCAATACGTTATAAGTTGGAGTTTGTCATTCCGCAGAGGGGATGTTACAAAGTGGCACATTTGCCTAAGGGAATGTTGCAAAATGGTGTATCGCCTAGGAATGTTACAAAATGGTGAATCGAGTTGGCCAGGAAACGTGTAAACGGAGATGCATCACGGAGTGGTACAAAGTGCTTCACAGGTGGGATGGAAGCTTGTAAAAGAAACGCTACAAGAGGTGGCCAGTAAAGTGTAAGAGGAACGTAAAAGATATTAAATTGTTGTTACAGAATAAGAATGTCAGACGGAGTGATTGATCAGTGTAATTTATGCAAAAGGATAAACATTATAGTAGGATAGTGTCCTGTAAGTAATTGCAGCAGTGGAGCGGCTCAGTAGTTTGGCTTGCGTGCTTATTAAGTTATTATGTGGAGACAGTACTCATCGAAAGGGGATGCGTAGTAACCCTGAATCGGGCGCGTGTTGCATAACAACAAAAGCGTGCGCAGCAGTCTGGGAAGCTTTGCTGGGAGCGCTGAACGGCCACTCAAAGAGGAATGGCGACAGCATGTGGTGGACACAGAAGATCCGCGGAAAGCAGACCACGTGAAGGTGGAGCCGGAGTAGAAGCACTGCACAAAGAGGAATGGCGGCAGCGCACAGTGGACGCAGAAGACCCTGGGAAAGCAAACCACACGAGGGTGGAGCTGGTGCAGAAGCACCACACAAAGAGGACAGTGCTAGCAGGCCAAACGGGGAGAGCATCAACCAGGCAGTACGTTGGAGAAGTCATCGAAAGCTAAGAAACCGAATTCTATACCAACTGTTGAACTGTGTTCTAACTTTAGAAAATAACTTGGCTGAGCGCCAGAAGCAGCCTTTATTCAGTTTCGTACGTTTAGTACCTTTGAGCCAGTGGGACACATTAATCCTAAAGTATTCCTTAAGGAATTTGATGGGGTAATGCCAGAGTACTGGATGCAATGAAAGCGAATTGCGTATGTAGGGGGTCACTTAGGGGTGATGCCTTTCAGTGGGAAAGTATAAGATAAAATGTATTGGTCCATGCCATACATTATTGATTATTTCTTCAAAAATTACAGTAAAGTTTGCCCAAGTTGTGTTTCTTCTGTGACAATAAGTTCTACATAACCGGGTCAACTCCTTCATGACCCGCTCACTGGGGTTCGATTAAGGGAAATGGCGAAATTCTGACGTGTCTCAGTCCATGTCACTTCAACATTTCTGTAAACTTGTGGGTTCTAAACTGAGGACCATTGTCTGACAATAAGGTAGCTGGCTACCCCACCTGCACAAAATAATCTTTCTCCAGTTTTTCACTCAATATTCTGGAATTCGTCCTCCTGATTGGGTACAACTTTACTTGTTTCGAAAACACATCTAACACTACAAAGATATAGCTACAACCACGCCTGGATACTGGGAGAGGTCCAAACAAGTCCACTGCAATCAATTCTCGAGGTCCATCAACTTGTACATTCTGTCACAAACCTTGAATGGGGACCATAGCTGCTCTCATCTTTTGACATTGATCACAAGCTTGGACTCATCTCTGCACCCATCGCCACATGTTCTCAAATAGTATCACTTCTTGTAACTTTGCAATGCACTTTCGTGCCCCATAATGTCCATAACTTTCATGCACTAGGTCTATTAATTCATCTACATATTTCTGTGGAAAACAGAGTTTCCGCTCCTCCTGCTCCTCTCTCCTCCTTCTAAACAACACCTCTTGAAGACTTTTATAAAATATTTTCAATTTGCGACGTTGCATTGATCCTAAAATTTGCTTAACGTATCTTAAATGTTCGTCCTGATTCTGCTGTCTTCTTGTAACCTTGCATACCAAATTATGGCCTCATGCTTCGATCCGCTCATCAACCACACCCGCAAACCATCCAAGTTTTCCATTTTCTCAAGCTCTGTTCCCCCTACTGGCATTCTGGATAATGCATCTGCAATAATGTTATCCTGTCCTTTAATGTATCTAATTTCCATATCAGACTGCTGTAGATACATCGCCCAACATCCCAGTCAAGAATGATACAAACCACATCTCTTCATACAGCATAACGACCGATAGTCAGTAAGCACTACTGTGTGATGACGCAACAAATAACCATGAAAGTTCTGAAAATCATACAGTATAGCCAGGGCTTCCTGTTGTGCAACACAGTAGTTCCTTTCAGCTGGCGTAAGCATTCTGCTAGTGAATGCTATGGTTTGATGGTGAGATTCTCCCTCCTTTTCTCCCTCCTGAAATATTTCTATCCCAGCTTGTCCAAGAAAACTCCTCGATGACCCTAAGTTTTCCACCCTCGGATTGTATTTCTGTTTGATCAATGATATTCCCCAGAAATATAATCTTTTCCTTCAGCCAATCTGTCTTATTAAATTTAAGTTCCATATCCCCTTTCTGCATGGCCACCAGTACTTTTTCCAATAATGCACAATGCTGCTCCGCCATCTCTGCGGCTATTAATATATCGTCGATATACACAGTAAGCTGGCCCATTAGCTCAGGTCTGGGCATCTGGTACATGGTTCCTACAAAAGACACTCACAGAAATGTTAAGATCAGATAGCAAGACTACAGACTTACTATTTTCATTGTCGTCAAGTCTGGGTGTAGTCTCTTCAAATAATCGATCTGTTCCATAAGCTCGCCCGCCTCCTGCACTTAGCGCGGTGTTTTCATTATCTGCGGCTCACTCGTGGCGCTGCCAACTGCCTGTCAGCTGCTCGCATTCTCCACTGTGCACGGAACCCCCTATTACCGGTCTTCTCTCTCTCTTTCCTTCTACATTCAGTAGGTGCACCCACTGCCACCTGCGTCCAGCCAGCACCAGCCATCCCTCTCCCCTACAGTGCACCTTGCCGAACGTCAAGGCCATCTCTTACGGCCTTCCTGCTTCTTCCTTTCACTTTCTTCCGCCACCTACTCAGACTTGAACACCTGTTGCTGACCTGCCTCTAACCTGCCCACCAGTGAGACACTGTTTTGTTTAAACTGTCACCTCTTTCTTCCCTGTACCTCTCTCTTGCATTCTGGGCATGAACACCTCTCCTAACAAATCTGAGTGGCTGTACCTTTTCTCGCCGCTGTGCTGATTAATGTCGTGGAAATGTAAACTCTAGAGTTTGTCTAAGAAACTCACATGTTTTTCATAGCTCTCCTATGGAGCTGCTACCAGTTTCTTCCCAACATAAAAAGGAACATCAGCTCTATCCCAGTGGCAAACAACTCGACCCCCATACCTCCATCTCCATGTTTTATGCGGCGCCACCATCAATCACAAAACTGTTTCATAGTGCCGCACTCTACTCGGTACTTCCTGCCTCCCCAAAAATCGACAAACAATTGTTGCTGAATTTCTCCAGACCAATATACTTCTAAAAACCTTTTCTTAAAATCTGTGGAATCGTTGCACTCATGTTTTATGCGGCGCCACCATCAATCACAAAACTGTTTCATAGTGCCGCACTCTACTCGGTACTTCCTGCCTCCCCAAAAATCGACAAACAATTGTTGCTGAATTTCTCCAGACCAATATACTTCTAAAAACCTTTTCTTAAAATCTGTGGAATCGTTGCACTCAATAGCCACCTCATTAGCCCACTGAAAGGCACCACCCCTAAGTGACCCACTACATACGAAATTCGCTCCCGTTGCATTCAGTACTCTGGCATTACCTCATCAAATTCCTTAAGGAATACTTTAGGATTAATGTGTCCCTCTGGCTCAAAGGTACTAAACTTACGAAACCGAATAAAGGCTGCTTCTGCTGAATTGCTCAACGATACATGGCCTGCTCTTGTGGTCAGTTTAGCAGTTGCTTGCTCATTTTGCAATATTCAAGTGGCCATATGCTGATAATGGACCTCTTGATGGTTCTCAAACGACTCACACATTGCTCGACTAGAGGCCAATGCCTGAATCATATCTTTAACATGCAACTGAAAACTAGTATCTCGTTCAGATCTTATGTTACCACTTATATTATCGACTTCAGTATTTATTTTCGTTTCAGAATCCCTCTGTTTACCTTCCAACTCAGTTGCAAAGTTGTGATTAGCAGTCGCATTCTCTTCCAATGCTTTCGTTAATTTAACTAACCTCCCCTTGTGCCCTTTAGCACATTCCTTCTTCACTTGGTCCATATCAGTACCCACTTTATCTCCTAGTTGTTGTAGTTTAATGTCAACTTGCTGCTTCAATTGCAACTTACTCTGAGTGAACTGCTCCATTCTGTCTTTCTGCACCTCCTCGCGTAAATTCGACACTTCCAATGCAATACTGGAGGCTAGTTGCCCATTACCTTGCTTAATATCTTTACTAATTTCTTACCAAAATTGCATCAAAGTTACAAGAAGTGACAGCAAGAAGACATTTTTCTCTTTGTCTGATACTGCCGAAATCATCTGGTCTACTACTGATTCTGACCTGCCTTGAGTAGCCTCAACCCCTTCAGAGATTGAATCACTCAAGTTTAGTGGTACATCTTTTGTCTGTTAGGCCTGTACTTTGCTGTCATCTGCCAAGAAAATTTCCATTCAAAACAGATCTGGGCTAAACACCTCTGTACTGTCCACCCCCGGTAGCTGAGTGGTCAGCATGACAGACTGTCAATCCTAAGGGCCCGGGTTCGATTCCCGGCTGGGTCGGAGATTTTTCTCTGCTCAGGGACTGGGTGTTGTGTTGTCCCAATCATCATCATTTCATCCCCATCGACGCGCAGGTCGCCGAAGTGGCGTCAAATCGAAAGACCTGCAACAGGCGAACGGTCTACCCGACGGGAGGCCCTAGCCACAAGACATTTCTTTTCTTTACCTCTGTACTGCTTGATTCCTCTGTTATACTATCCCTTTTAACAACCTCCTCAGCAGCACCTTTGGCTCTCCCTGGTATGTTACTTTCATCCTGCTCAGACATTCTACTTTTCTAAAATTAGAACACAGTTCAACAGTTGGTATAGAATTCGGTTTCTTAGCTCTCGATGACTTCTCCAACGTACTACATGGTTGATGCTCTCCCCATCCGGTCTGCTATTGCTGTCCCCACTGTGTGGCGCTTCTACTCCGGCTCCACCCTCACGTGGTCTGCTTTCCGCGGATCTTCTGCGTCCACCGCATGCTGTCGCCATTCCTCTTTGTGCTGCCGTTCGGCGCGCCCAACAAAGCTTCCCAGATTACTGCGCACGCTTTCTTTGTTATGCAACACGCGCCCGATTCACGGCTCCTACGCAGCCCCTTTCGATCAGTACTGTCTCCAAATAATAAGCACGCAAGCCAAACTACTGAGCCGCTCCGCTGGTGCAATTACCTACAGTACACTATCCAACTTCTTCTGAAATATTCTTTGCTGTTTACACGTAAGAGAGCGCTTTCTCAGTAACGAGTATCTTAGATTTCGTGACTTCCATATGTTTAAGGAATGACAGTTGACATTGCTGTGCGTGAAATAAGTGACAGTGACATTTATACTTTTTTATGTCACAAATAATTCACCATTTTTTTTCTGAATACGTAACGATTTCCGAAAGTGTGGTCAGACAGGAATCTAAGGGCACAACTTGAATTACTACGAATGAAACTTTATAGTCTAGCTTGGCAAAGTATTTATCTGCTGTCGAACCCTTAACAAGAGTAGACAAGAGATGAAAGATTCCCGCCACAATATTTTCAGGTTATACCATCATATATGAAACATTTTGATTCATCAGATACATGTTATAAACTATAACAAACTTCTATATCTGCAAACACTTTTTTAATTTTGTTTTTATGAAACAAATCGTTGATGTATCATATAGGGAAATAGGATACGTCATCATTTGGATCTCTAGGAGCGAGATACAACCACATTCTACGCTTCTTCTTATCCTTTTACACTCTCTTAAACAATTTTTCAGGTTCGTGGAGATGTGTTCCGTCCACGCAACTAACTGAAGACAGTTTGTTTATTGCCACACGCGTTTCGCTTCTTTGATTTGTGAAGCATCTTCACGAATAAAAGAATCGAAACACGTATGGCAGTCTTCACAAATAAAACAAGCGAAATGCGTATGGCAATAAACAAACTGCCTTCAGTTAGCTGTATAGACGTAACGTACCTCCATGAATTTTGAAGCAACTAAGTAATGGCGGAAAACGGAAAAAATGATGAATTTTTCGGGTATTTCTATAGATGTATTTGTACGATGCGGTACTATACTCCAGCCCTAATTCATATTATGTAACGTAAAATCCAAAACAAGACGTCGATATGAATGAGAATAAAATGACATAATGTGACATTTATAACAGTTTCCAATACACAGTCAATATTCTAACGTAATCATGCATACATGGAAGCACGTGGTCAACGAAATTTGACCAGTATTATCTGCTCTAACCAAACTTTTCGGTACTGTGAAGAGTAGTATCCCTGTGTCAGCTTCTAGCTGCTTCGGGTTCGTACCGCTGTAGCGCTGCAGTGCGTATGCGCCGATCTGAGGCAGATTGCTTTTGATTGGTTGTCGCGAGGAGAACTGACAACAGCGTTTCGGTTCGCTATGACCTTTCAGCATCACTCCCGAAATGCTTACAGAATAATGTTGAGGCTCTCCTTCGAAAACATGACCGTTCGGTGTGCTCACGTACCAAACCGATCGGCAAAACGGCGGAAAGATACATAACAGGGCCCCAGCACAAATATTCATTAGCGTCATTCCATTATACAGCTGATGGTAGTCCATATTCGCAACTGCGAATACATTTCATGTATTTCAAGACTACTGTAGTCCCCGCTGTGGAAGGAACTTCACACTGTAATTCCGAATAACACAGGCACTGCAACATTGTACCACAGTTAATACTGGTTGGTGTAATTTGATTGGTATCGAGTCAAGAACTCCCATCAGCCACCTTCACGTGAATCTTATTACTGTGCAATCATAATACAAGCACAGCAAACAACTCACGCTTTGGAATAGAATTTAGAATTTAATGCCTGTATCATAGTATGATTTACCAATGTACAGTACGAGGAATTTGATTAATCCAACAGTTGTGCTATGTTACATAATCAGCTGCCAATGCTATGTCAATGCAGGAAATAATGGAAGTTGGCATGGCGCAAAAGAGCGGCTGCTTTCCTTCTTCCTTTTGCTGCACAGTTCGGCAAGGAGCTCAAGACACGATGAAATGAAACCTCCACTTCATGGTCAAGTGGCTTGCTGCGTTCCATAATCGAGTGATTTGTTTTGCCCTTCTGCACTTGTTTATAACACAGAAGATGCTATTCTTCGCGCCTTTGATTGAAATCTCTATTAATAAAACTCGACTTGCTTACTTTCAAACTTTCTTTTAAAAAAAAGAAATCTTAAAAGTGCTTGATGTTGGGGATCCTTGGAACAGTATGAGCCTCTGGGATAGCCATCAATTCTCTGGGTTATGATAATTTTGCTGTGGATCCTGCAAAATGATATCCGAACTCATCCACTGAATCGCCCCACTTCAGAAAATTTCTGTGGACACCCATGTGTATTCCGCTGTAAACTGAACCCATTGAATGTTTTTCTTAGCTTAGTTCTGTTGTGTGTCTCCTTGTTTCGTTTGCTGCTCTTTCTTGGTTGTAAAAGGCTCATATAAACCATAAAATACTTTGAAGTGGCATCGCTTTTTTCGGAGCACGGTTGTACCACGTTACTATCATTATTTAAATTCAAATAGCTTCAGGCACAACCATGTATAAAATTTAAAAAATGAGCGACAAACTTAATTGGAAATACTTTGCACATAGGAAATGAACATAACGAAATTTTTAAATTTTGTATCTCCCCCTTTGTTATCATGAAAAAAGAAAGAAATTCTAATGAACATTTAAAGGAGAAGCAACCACTACAATATACGTGATTACTGTCGACATCTTGGGGTTGTGGCAAAAGAACAATGGTCATCGTTACATAGTTCGTAAACCATTCAAGAAAAAATGTAGAAAATTGACTTCCAAACGCGTATTTATTGAACAACTCGGAAACCATGGCCTCCAGCGAATACTTATCCCAATTATCCCCATTAACTGCATTAAATTTCCTACGAAAAGGTCCTGTTCATTTTTTCTATAGGACCAATAATTTGCATGTAGCGTGTGAGGTAGTATGAAAATCTCGTGAGTGGTTTTTGTGGGTGTTGCGGGTTGCAAAAAAGCAATCAGTAGGGGTAGGTGAATCACTATATATATAATTTGTAAGAAATACTGGGACGGCCGGGATGGCCGAGCGGTTCTAGGGGCCTCCATTTGGAATCGATCGACCGCTCCGGTCGCAGGTTCGAATCTTGCCTCGGGCATGGACGTGTGTGATGTCTTTAGGCTAGTTAGGTTTAAGTAGTTCTAAGTTCTAGGGGACTAATGACCTCAGCTGTTAAGTCCTATAGTGCTGAGAGCCATTTGAACCATTTTTGTAAGAAATACTACTTATATTTTACTATAATTTGCAATCATCACTTTTGTATGAAAAAGGTCCTGTAACCATAACTTTCTACAAGCAGTGGCGAATACAGAGAAACCTCAAGGAGGGGGTGTTAAAGATATTTGAGCTACCTTTACTTTTACCATGATAAAAAATAATCAAGTCACATGCAAAGTTCAAGAAAGTTTTATTTAAACTGCTTATACACAATACAAGACAATGCTATCTTATGATACAAAAAAGTTACGGTTGTGGTTCTCTTCCTTAAAGGATGAATTCTATGCGCCTGTTCTTCCTGGCAAATTGGTTAATTGCATCGTCAATAGGACAATCAATGTCAGGGTGAGTGTTCAACAGAGCTAAGCCACTAAGTCGATCCACCTTCATTGCCGACCTCAGCCATGGCTTTGTACGCTGCAGTTCTGAAGAACTTCGTTCTACTGTAGCAATAGATGCAAGTAGACAAGCAAATATTTTATACAGCATGTGCGAAGCAGGATAGTCAGATCTAGGACAAACAGACAACGCTTGTATAACAGAATCACGATCATTAAGGGCGTTTATGGTCGTTTGCCTGTACTGAAGGATCTCTCCCACTAGTCTCTTTTTAATCATCATCATCGCAGTTTACCCTGTGTCTTTGTCTGCCTTTACGACGAGGAACACTTCATCTCCATGTCTAATTCTTCCATAACTGACTTCGCCTCTTCAACAACACGAGCAAAGTGGTTATCAGCATTAGCTCTCATGCCGTCGTACACCTTGAGCATCGACTCTAATTTTGCTTTTGCCATCGCGACGTCCAAGATGAGGTCTTGTAAGATTTTGCTGACTGGATATGTTATGCTCATAGTGTCACTCGGTGGAAAGAGAGTGATAATATACTCGCAATTAGAGAGAGCTCGAAGGAGAATATTGGCTTTGGCAGCCGTTGTTCTATCCCTCCAACACTTTATTTCTTTAATAACTTTGCAAACTGTTCCGAGATTAGCTGCAAATAGAATAACAGCATCATGTCACTCAGCCCATCTCGTTTGACAATGTGACTGTAGCGAGTGTTTTAGGTGACTCTTCAATGTTGGGAACGGCTTGCTAGACGCTGTAAAGCAAGACTTTGCAACTGCGAGAGACAGTGAGGTAGAGCTGATGACTCCGACACGGTGGTATTTGCGCGTTGATAGCTTTCTTTTTTATTGTAGCCACAGCTCCTTTCAATTCTGACATATTAACTGAGCAACCATCACAGCCTATACCAAGATAGTTTTCCAGTGATAGGATTTCCATTGTCCTTAGAATCGTAGTACCTAATACGTCACCAATAACTCTACGCTCTCCATCTCGAGTCTCTTGAGGTTCATCGTCAATGTTTCCACTACAATCATTGTCTTTATGGACGTCAACGAAACCCAAAAATCTTTCATGTAATTTGCCTTCACCATCAACGTATCTTGCAGCTAAACTCAGTTGGACGATGTGCGCTATGTCCATAGTCTCATCGAATATTATGATGTAATAACGAGAGTCTTTGATTTCCTCCAGTATTTTCGATAACATCACTGTTACACAGCATGAAATAAAGTTCGTTACACGTTGCTTTACGTATGTAAGTTGTGTTAGCTTTCGTGGTCTCAAGGAGATTTTTAGTTGCAAGTCTCCAGCTTCAATTCTAAAATCTTAAAAGAGCCCTCGTTACTCACATAACTTTCACGATCATTTTCGTTTTCTAATAGACTCCCATCATCTCTATGCCCCCGCAGAGGAATATTTTGCTTTGCATGAAATATCATTGCTTTTCTTATTGGCATAAGACGGTCTCTGTTTTCCCTAATGCTTTCCATTCTCTGTCTTGACAACTGATTTATGACCTCAAGTTTGCGGTTGTCTCGAGTGGCCAAAAATAATTTTGCATCTGTTGACGCTTCAACGTGGTGCTTGACCTGAGAGTGAGTCTCGAGGTCACCATCTTTACCAGTAAATTTGGCAGACTTCGTTAGTGGTCCAGTCACCACTTTCTTGGCGATAGTGGATTTCTTTCCTCCAACGATTTTATGGTTCACAAAAATTGAACAGTTAATGCAAAGAAGCCTCTTTTTAACTTTTGGGAACACCAGCCATGGATGCTGTTGAAAATGATTATCGTGCACTTGTTTGCGTTCGACCCGTCCTCTCTTCTTGTGCCTCGGAAGTACACTCCTGGAAATGGAAAAAAGAACACATTGACACCGGTGTGTCAGACCCACCATACTTGCTCTGGACACTGCGAGAGGGCTGTACAAGCAATGATCACACGCACGGCACAGCGGACACACCAGGAACCGCGGTGTTGGCCGTCGAATGGCGCTAGCTGCGCAGCATTTGTGCACCGCCGCCGTCAGGGTCAGCCAGTTTGCCGTGGCATACGGAGCTCCATCGCAGTCTTTAACACTGGTAGCATGCCGCGACAGCGTGGAAGTGAACCGTAGGTGCAGTTGACGGACTTTGAGCGAGGGCGTATAGTGGGCATGCGGGAGGCCGGGTGGACGTACCGCCGAATTGCTCAACACGAGGGGCGTGAGATCTCCACAGTACATCGATGTTGTCGCCAGTGGTCGGCGGAAGGTGCACGTGCCCGTCGACCTGGGACCGGACCGCAGCGACGCACGGATGCACGCCAAGACCGTTGGATCCTACGCAGTGCCGTAGGGGACCGCACCGCCACTTCCCAGCAAATTAGGGACACTGTTGCTCCTGGGGTATCGGCGAGGACCATTCGCAATCGTCTCCATGAAGCTGGGCTACGGTCCCGCACACCGTTAGGCCGTCTTCCGCTCACGCCCCAACATCGTGCAGCCCGCATCCAGTGGTTTCACAACAGGCGTGAATGGAGGGACGAATGGAGACGTGTCGTCTTCAGCGATGAGAGTCGCTTCTGCCTTAGTGCCAATGATGGTCGTATGCGTGTTTGGCGCCGTGCAGGTGAGCGCCACAATCAGGACTGCATACGACTGAGGCACACAGGGCCAACACCAGGCATCATGGTGTGGGGAGCGATCTCCTACACTGGCGGTACACCTCTGGTGATCGTCGAGGGAACACTGAATAGTGCACGGTACATCCAAACCGTCATCGAACCCATCGTTCTACCATTCCTAGATCGGCAAGGGAACTTGCTTTCCAACAGGACAATGCGCGTCCGCATGTATCCCGTGCCACCCAACGTGCTCTAGAAGGTGTAAGTCAACTACCCTGGCCAGCAAGATCTCCGGATCTGTCCCCCATTAAGCATGTTTGGGACTGGATGAAGCGTCGTCTCACGCGGTCTGCACGTCCAGCACGAACGCTGGTCCAACTGAGGCGCCAGGTGGAAATGGCATGGCAAGCCGTTCCACAGAACTACATCCAGCATCTCTACGATCGTCTCCATGGGAGAATAGCAGCCTGCATTGCTGCGAAAGGTGGATATACACTATACTAGTGCCAACATTGTGCATGCTCTGTTGCCTGTGTCTATATGCCTGTGGTTCTGTCAGTGTGATCATGTGATGTATCTGACCCCAGGAATGTGTCAATAAAGTTTCCCCTTCCTGGGAGAATGAATTCACGGTGTTCTTATTCCAATTTCCAGGAGTGTAGGAAAGATATAACCGTTTTTAGGTTTCCTTGTACCTGCGAGAAGCTTGTGTTTTATATCTTCACTAATATTTCCTGACGCTAATGTATCCAAATAATTGTCAGTGTCCGTGGAATTAAGGACTCAGTCGATGAACTTTGTTGTGCAAGTTTCGACGAAGTACTGGGCTCTGCCTGCACATATGGTGGTGTTTTTGCGGCTGAATGGTGACAGGAATCTTTAGATGCATCTACTTTTCTTTTTCTTATTAAATAATGATCTATTTTATTATATTGTTGCGACATAGGTAAATTAGATGGCAATTATTCCCGAATAAACACTTTATTCGCACTGAAAAATGCAACACTAGCACATTTAGTAGTAAAACACACGGTCAGATTCCGCGTATTTTTAATATCACTAAGCACAACACAGACTGAAGTCCGTGGTAACAGCCAATAATCACAATTGTTCACTTTTTATCACTTCCAAATTATCGCGACAGTGTACCTTTCAAACTGAGTACCTCGCAGGGACTCTGCTTCCCTTATAGAGCATATGTGCCTCGGTAGTTTAGAGAACATTCACTGCCAGAATGTTCACTTCCATACATTTATGCAAGCACAAATACCTACTGTGAAAGAGCAAGCCAATATGTACTATACGACCTATAACATAAGGGCCAGTTTCCAATGATGACATCATCCGGCAGTTTATGTGTGTGGAACTTCGTCGATTCCGTTCCTTTCTAGTGCATCCAATAGAGGGTCTATATAGTAACAACGCGTTTTTAGGAATCTTCTCGAAAGTCACTATTTCCGAATTGCGAGTTAGGTATGGGAAACTATTGTTACGATTATGAGTCTCGTAACAATATTTTTACTGAGAAATTAGTACGAATTACTATTATTAACACTTCACAAACAACTGATCACTCTAACTCTTGACCAATCTTCACACATGCACTTGTTACAACTAGGACTTTTTACTTATTCATTCTTCAGTCTTAATATTTCTGCTTCTGAATGTAAACTAGCTTCCTATTCGGCGAATTGACCGTATGTATAACGCTAGGTATCGAAGGTTCTCTGTACAAGAAAACTAGAATATTCACAACTTTTCTCGGACAAATGCCAGACAGAATAATGGTATCGAGGTCAATAGAATGGCCGCGACTTTTCTCGTAGGTGTTTGTTAGCTATCTATGTGCCACATAGAAACGTATAAAATACGATGACGCAGATGTGCGTGCTATACAAGGAGGAACAATTACACGATAACTCGATTCAGTCGATCCGACTGACGAAAGAAAGGAACGAATAGAGTGCGGTCTGACTGGCGGAGAGAGGGGGTGGGGGTGGTGGCATGGCTGGGGGAGGGGAGGGTGGCGCCCCGAGCGCCCCCCTTTTTATCCGCTACTGGTTTGCAACATACACCTTAGACTTAGGGTCTCCCCACACAAAGTAATCGCATACTGAATGATCAGATGACATGGGTTGCCAACTAGGGCCATGCCCAGCCTGACCTCTGCCAACATCTCTGTCAGATATGGAGATGTAAATGTGCTACAAGGCTCGGCCAGCTGTATGGGCAGTTGTTCTAACCTGTTGGAAGTAACTGTAGGTCTTTTCTGCCTCTATTAATGCTCCCACAAATGGCTTCAATGGTTGTGTAACGCACCAAAGTCAGCGTCTGGTGGAAGTTGGGACCAATAACGTGGCATGCAGGCACTGCACATCAGACCCCAACCTTCTGATCCTGCAATGGTGTTTCTTGGAAGTTATGTGGATTCTCCACTGCCCAGAACCTGTGACTCTATGAGCTGACACAATCACTCAGATTTAAAGAACATATCGATGTCCAAGCTATTCATTGTTATCTCAGTGAATAGCCATTCACAAAACTAAAGGCCATTCACAAAACTGCAGGATCTGAGGAGCGCCTGCTAGTTTTAATGCATGAACAACATACATTCACTATGTACGCATATGCAGGTTCAGGTGGAATATTCATCTGTATGAGTGATGTGATATGCTATTCTCTCGTAACAGCCAAAGTTAATTTGGTATAACTCTGGAGAATTTTCTGGTGCTCTGAAGCACGTTTTCTAGTGTGTGGGCACGTTTCAGAGCACTTTTTGACTTGTTTGAAACAGTTCCTGCCTGATACCTTTTTCACATGAAGTGTTGCATGGCACTCTTTCTGGCACTTTGACACAATTAAACTTCTCAGAAAACAACTAACCACACCGTTTCCACGACATTGTTGTTATGTAACTTTCCACAACGTACACCCACTGTGCCACAATGAGTACCATCATCCTCCTTGCACTGCTCTGCCTCTCTCACATCGACACAGCCCACACTACCGTCTGACCCAGTGTGGATCATGAGGCGTGCGTACATGTGGTGTGAATGCCATGGTATGTGATTATATGCATATGTCCAATCGTATCCACTGATCCAGGTGACTTTTAGTTGCACCACCATGTATTTTATTGTTAGATAACGCATTGTAGAAATCTTTTAACACAGGAATCGACGTATTTTGCTACAATAACAAGCTGTGGTAATTTTTATAGCAATGTGTTCTACGTGTACATACGTGGATTTTTTCAACGTTATTTACGAGTCTTATAGTGACGTCACATATTAACAATGTAGGAGGCAGAAAGAGTTTATTTGTTTAAATACTATGTTGTGCTAGGTTAGTTGTAATTACGTGTCTCCTTACTCTTTCTTTATTCTGCCTGGGAACACTGACAGATTTCGAATGACACCACCCAAGATCAGCAAGCTTGCAGGTAGAACATGCAGAGATGTATTTATCGTTACATTTTTCCTGATACCCCTATTGCTGATAATATATTATTCACGTGTAGTATAATATGGTAGTTTCGTCTCTAGAACTGCACTATGCCACTTCTGCCCACGCTGAAGAAAACTGCTAGGTGTTCCTTCCAGGCTAACCTTATCAATGTTAAGGGCACACACTTCGCCTTGAGCAGTGCATTGACTAACATATTCCATCATGTTTGCAAAGACACCTAACAATTCATAAGAATCAAATTTAGAAACACTACCATGCTTGGTAATGTGTGTGTTTGAATCTTCCAACTTACTGGACAATTTTTTAAAAGTTTTCTCCGATTTTGCAGAATAAGCTGTGATGACATAACATTATGTAACTCAGCACATTGCATTGTCAAAGTTTCTTATATCGTTAATTATGTTGATGTTTACACCATTTTTCATAATATACCGTGATATCATTAATTTATAATGTCAAAGTATCTTACACTAACACTTACTACCATTTTTCCATAATATGCCGTGACATCTTTAATTTATATACACATGTAATATCAAAGTGTCTTACTTCATAATATTTACCACTTTTATCTACGATGGTGCTGCTTTTGGTGTTGATGGAGTACTCATTACATTGCAGAGAGCTCAAATGACGAACCTCGCGAAATTGGAATACTAATAAAATTAAATTGTTATTTATAACAAATAACCACAACCTGATCCTCTCACTACAAAGCACATACTTCGAATAGAGAGCAACAACTGAAGTGTAACACAACATTTTACAAAAAGTGATGGATTATGCTTTCTGTCCTTCTGAACGACGAAAGATAATCATGTTTAATAATTTTGTTATTAATAGCTATGTTCAGAGAGCGTATTACTGGAGAAATGGTCCATCCTTATGTGCAGATAATACAAGGCACATGGACATTGCATATCTGCAAGATGGGATGACGAGTTTAGGGACTCGACCTGCTAAGGGCCACTTCTTCTTAGACGTCACTGCTTGGAGGTGTGTGCCCACAGTAACAACAATGATGTTGTAGAAGCAAAACCAAAAGAAGGTTATTGACGATTTTACTGCATGCCTGTGGTTACCTGTAGCACGGTGAGCAATTTACAGGAAATATTTAGAAGATTGGAAGAGTTAATAGGCCAGAGCAATACAGACATGAAAAATGAATTAAGTACTAGCACAGAAACTAGTAAAGACTAGAAACAGCTATAAGTATGTATATTTAATAATTACCTAACAATTTATGTTGTACAAACTGCAACATTCGAATATATTTTCTACATAAGAGTTATCACAGTTGGATTGTATCGCTATCAATAAAACTTTGTGAATTGTTGAAATGTAATATCTCTGTTTCAATTTACGTTCTGCATTCGGGCTGGCTGGGTCGCAATGGTTGCTGCCAAACATCGGGCAAGAAATAATTTTATAGCTCATATGACGCGTTTTGGAATTTGTTCATCATTTTGATTGCATTGATTTAGAAGATAACGTTTATTATACTGCCAAGTGAATATACACCTTTGTACGTGACTTAAACTTCAACTTGATACATCTACGCGTTTCTGAGAGAAAGGGGTCTTAATAGACGAACGAACAGACAGACATTCAGATAAAAAATTACAAAAAAACTCGTGTGATGCAATTTCAGATTTACACTTTTCGGATTTTTTTCCCTTCAGTTGTTCTGTGAAACCTTACTTATTGCCAGACTTCATGATTCTAGGCCAACGGGAAGTACCCTATAAGTTTTGATGAGTGAATTTACGAGTATCAAAAAATGTGGCATAAACGACGTATCTGTTGACTGCATTGACTGAGATGCGTTCCTTTCTTACACCGCCAAGGGACCATAGACCTTAGCATGCTACATAAATGTCAACTTGCTACTTCCACCCGTTCCTGAGAAAAGGATCCTAAACAACGGGACAGGCAGACGAAAAGAAAGCGATCCTATAAGGGTTTTGGTTTTACCGACTGAGGCACGGAACCTTGAAAATTATTGAGGGTAAATAAAGCTTATCTGTAGCAAGCAGATTCAAACGGACGTAGGTTGCAATAGTTATGCAGAGACAACAACAACAGCTGTTGTTGTTGTATTAAATTTCATTTCATTTGCGACAAACCTGTTCGAAGTGCCATTATTTTTGCGTTTTTTTGCTTGATTCACAGAAACTGGAGAACACAATGTGGATTGCGAGCTGACGTAACATTTCTGTAAGGTTAGGACGACGCTACGAACCTGAGCCTGGCACGATTTTCTTCTAGCTGCTCCCTAGTGATCTGCCACAACGTTTGAAGTTTATCTCTTTCAAGCTGAAAGTAATTACGTTCTTCTCTCTCTCGCTCCATTTCTTCTCTTAATAAATGCACAAACTCTTCCAGTTTCTCTCTTGTCATTATTGTTATGTCAACCCCATTTATAATTATGGGATCTGGCTTTTTCTTAGGAGGCTGCAACAATTAGAAAACCAAATAAATGTTTGATAAAATATTACATGTAATAAGAGAATATAATGTAATTCTGAAATGCTGGCCGGAATAATGGAAACCGACAGCATGTGACAGCTAAAATAATACTATTAATAATAAAAACATTTAAAAATGTTACATTTTTGCAAGCGCGCCCGATTATTAAATTATTAACTGTTACCACGTAACATCCTGTCTCCTTTATAGCGTTACATCAGGAAACGAGATGGAGAGGAGCTTGGGTTATGCTCATAGAGGTATGATAGCATTTCATTACTTCGCTTAACTGTTACCACGTAACATCCTGTCTCCTTTATAGCGTTACATCAGGAAACGAGATGGAGAGGAGCTTGGGTTGTGCTCATAGAGGTATGATAGCATTTCATTACTTCGCTTGTTACGCTAGGCATAGTATTTACGTTGTGACATTCACGAGAGGTGCTATTGAAATTCGTACCTATGAGCAGAAATAACGAGAAAATACTCTTTATTTTACATAATTAATAGAACGCCGTATTCAAGTTCACACCATTTCCTCAACGAGAACGACCTGTTGTCTGCTCTTATGGACAGAAGCCCACCACTTGACTCAGAGGTGGGACACTGGTCAAGGCGGCAGACCTGTACCGAATGTGTGTGAGGTCTGTAGCGACCACGCCATGAAGGAAGTTAAACCCTGAGCTCCGTCCTTACTTTATCGGACACGGGATTCTGCACCTTAATAGATTGCTCAGTCTGGAGACAAGAGTTCCACTTGGTAATTTTTCAATCGACGAAGGACGAAGTTTTTTAGTTCGGCATCTGACAGTGGGAATTAGTTGCTCTAATAAAGGACTGCAGCTGCTTTGATGAAGCAAGAAAGGCTAACTGTTGTAGAAGATTCACTCACATCTTCCACCGGCTTTTCCGCTTTGCGGTAACTTAGTCGTTAGATTTTACATCGTCGGAGTGGTTTTCTTATAAAAAGTGATCCTTAATCTCCGCCCTCTCTCATGTTCAGAAGACATAACTGCCTCGGCGCTGTGTAAATCTGAATCAGCCTTCCAGACAGAGCTACAGACCATCATACATATCGCTTCCAGCAATGGCTGTAGCTCTGTCCTGATTGGTAAAACACTAGGAAAAAAAGAAAATACATAAAATTACACCACTTTTGTACGCAGACCAACGACAAACAATCAGTACATAAAAGCTTGGTGCAAAATGCCTTACATTGGCGACATTTCAGATAAAGCAAAGCACTCCGTCTTCAGGCCACAAGTGGCCCATCGGGACAATCCGAAAGCCGTGGCATCCTCAGTTGAGGATGCGGATAGGAGGGGCGTGTGGTCAGCATACCACTCTCCCGGTCGTTACGATGATTTTCTTTGACCGGAGCCGCTACTATTCGGTCGAGTAGCTCCTCAATTGGCATCACGAGGCTGAGTGCACCCCGAAAAATGGCAACAGCGCATGGCGGCCTGGATGGTCACTCATCCAAGTGCCAGCCACACCCGACAGCGCTTAACTTCGGTGATCTCACGGGAACTGGTGTATCCACTGCGGCAAGGCCGTTGCCCAACATTTCAGATAAGATTGCAGGAAAGTTAAAGTCTCACAGCTACAGACCTGCATTTTATAATACCAACAGCATATCAAAATTTTTATTCTATAGTAAAGAAAAAGTACTGTTCTTGGAACAGAGTGATGTGTCCTACATCATGTGAAATCAGTGTGAGAATGTATATATTAGTCAGTCAGGCACCGTTCTGGCCATCAGGTCATCTGGACATGAGAGAAGCTGGAGTTTCAGGAAGAAAGATTCAACCTTTGCTGACCATGCTTTAAAGGAAAACTATACATATGATGTAGGCCTTTGATGTA
The DNA here is from genome assembly GCF_023897955.1 of Schistocerca gregaria. Classification (NCBI taxonomy): domain Eukaryota; kingdom Metazoa; phylum Arthropoda; class Insecta; order Orthoptera; family Acrididae; genus Schistocerca; species Schistocerca gregaria. The sequence goes on from NC_064923.1 coordinate 613,474,411, forward strand.
AAGTTTTACATTCAGCTAAGAGGGGTCAAACTGGAAATCCATGAACATGAGACAGAATGCCAGGTTAGTGTTAAATGATCAGACTCTACTTCCTTTATTCCGTTCGTTAAATTAAGATTTCATTACAAATACTAAATTCAGATTGTAAATTGATCTTATTTCTCGTCAGCTGTTAAACATATCTCCACATAAAAACTTTGTTTCCCCCATTTTTAGCTAACATAATTATTTCTATGTAATAAAAAATGAAATTTTTCTGTAAATACATCTAGGTCACTTCTGTATTTCTGGACAAATAACATATGTGTAAGTCACAAATCATTTTTATCTCTGTTCGTGACATTCAGTTGTCACATAAAGATGGTCTGGTCTAACTGTAAGAAGCACAAAGTTAGTTCACGTCCAAAGAAATATATTTTTGCTGAATATTAGAAGCTGTTTCCCTGTTTAAAATTATAATTTTATAATTTATTTATTTTGCCTGATCAGATTAAGGCCGTCACCACACCAGGATTTGATAAATATTAATCTTTTTCAATTACAGTTTAATTAAATTATGAAACAGAAGAGGAAGCACTTTAACAGATGTGTTTGTGAAGGGTGTGCACTCATTCGCGGTTTGAGATGTCTTGGTGATGGTTCCTATTTGCGCTAGAAACATGGGGTAAAAAGTTTTTGGCTTAGGCCGGACCAGCGCCAATTTGCATGGCCATTCGAACAGCTATCTGACTGCAGCTATGTCACAGTATATTAAGCAAGGTTTGAACGACGAACCAAAGCTGGTTCGCAGGCAGATTGTGCGAATTGATTAATTCCTTTTACAAAACATGTTAATTGTTCTGAAATTAGTGCTCAGCTAATGGCAACATTTGTGCGTGCACAGTTGGGATATTACGTGCAATTAACACGTTTTTCTGGGAGGTTTTTGAGGCACGCCACTTAACTTGTACAAATCGGCTCAAATTTTGCACTAAGGTAATTAAATAGGCAAAGTCAAAATTACATTTTTATCAATAATCTTTATCGGTTGTGTATTGTAATTAAGAGTAACTGCTCAAGTACTTGTTGGAATACAAAGTTAGCGTTTGCGACTTCTGGTTGGCTATTTTTCGTTAAAATGGGCTGTGATCTAGCACTGGTGACAGATTTTTTCGTGCTAAAATGTCATGATTAAGAAGGGGACACAGTATTCTCTAGTAAGACGTCGCTATTTCGTCACATACGTTTAGCATCGCTGATGATCATTTTATAGAAGATGATGTGAACATACCACAATTTCGGTACTTTAATTGGATGTGAATTTCGCACACAGTTGCTATTAACACTTTCGGGAATGTACAACTGGGTTGTGTCAGACAGAATCAATGTTGTATTTGGCGTCCAAAGTAGTAATTTCACCCTCTTAAAGTTAGCGGCCGTAGTGTCTGAAATTGTAATTTAGGTGTACGTTTAAGGACTGTTGTATGGCGTTAAAACACCATCGACATTTTCGTATTGAGTATCTTCTGCTCTACCACTTGCTCGCAGACATCAGATTCAGAAAAAAGACGAAAAAATGGTCTACCGATTCAAAAGTTGCACTGCTCGTCAGAAATGTGTATGCAAAATTCAACTTCCGACTTGTGGTTTCCGGTCTGTGGTAGAATTGTGAAAGCCTTACCGGGATAATACAATGGATGATATTGCTATATGCTAGAACTACACCTATGCCGTGAGTCTGAAATTATAGTAGAAATATAGAATGTACTGTGCGAAATATCACCGAGTTGATTCATGCAACCAAAGGTCTATATCACTAGTTCTAGCCGGCTGCTCAGGTTTGGAGAACGTCTTATGCCGTTTCTGGAGACAAACAACAACATGTATTCCTTCGCTTTCAGCCTATCAAGAGCTTGTTTAATCCATGTAATGCAGAATAGCAACACTGAAAAGAGTCCAAGACGTAACAAAATGAGGAAAACAAAGAATGCCTATGCGGGAATTTTAAATGAACTAATGAGCTCCTAGCAAATACCAAGCTGTTCTTAAAGGTGGGAGGATGATTCTGATCACTCACGACCCTGGATAGCGTCACTTTCGACACGTTATTTGTTGATTTTTACCATTAAATTTATATAAATATTCAATGACATATATGACACCTATCGCCATTTATAGATCCTATGCAAGCGGCTGATGTTATGTATGATCCATAAAAGTTCCGTGGCATGGCAGCAAATTCAAATGGCTGTTTCATCTTGGTGTGAGTGAGCTGGTCGTCAGCGCTACTGTTTGCTGGTTCGACCGTCTGTGGACCGAAGGTACACTATGTGATCTAAAGCATCTGGACATCCCCAAAAAGATACTTTTTCATATTAGGTGCACTGTGCTGCCACCTACTGCCAGGTACTCCATATCAGAGACCTCAACAGTCATTAGACATCGTGAGAGAGCAGAATGGGGTGTGCTGTGGAACTCACGGACTTCGAACGTGGTCATGTGATTGGGTGTCACTTGCGTCATACATCTGTATGCGAGATTTCCACGCTCCTAAACATCTTTGGTCCACTGTTTCCTATGTGATAGTGAAGTGAAAACGTAAAGGGACATGTACATCACAAAAGCATACAGGGCGACCTCGTCTGTTGACTGCCAGAGACTGCTGACAGTTGAAGAGGGTCGTAATGTATAATAAGCAGACATCTATCCAGACAATCATACAGTAATTCCAAACTGCATCAGGATCTAATGTAAATGCTATGACAGTTCTGGGGGGGTGGGGGTGTTAAGAAACTTGGATTTCATGGTCGAGCAGCTGCTCATAAGCCACACATAACGCCAGTAAATGCCAAACGAAGCCACGCTTGGTGTTAGGAGTGCATACATTGGACGATTGAACAGTAGATAAACGTTGTATGGAGTAGACGAATCACGATACACAATGTGGCAATCCGATGGCAGGGTGTGGGTATGACGAATACCTGCTGAACGTGAACTGCCAACGTGTGTAGTGCCGGCAGTAAAATTCAGAGGCGGTGGTGTTATGGTGTGGTCGGTTTTTTCATCGAGAGTGCTTGTACCCCTTGTTGTTTTGCGTGTCACAATCACAGTACAGGCCTACACTGATGCTTTAAGCACCTTGTTGCTTCCCACTGTTGAAGAGAAATTCGGAGATAGCGACTGCATCTTTCAACACGATCGAGCACCTGTTCATAATGCACGGCCTGTGGCGGAGTGGTTACATGACTGTAACATCCCTGTAATGGACTGGCCTGCACAGAGTCCTGACCTGAATCCTATAGGACATCTTTAGGATGTTTTGGAACGCCGATGTCGTGCCAAGCCTCACCGACCGCCATTGGTACCTTTCCTCAGTGCAGCACACCGTGAAGAATGGACTGACAATCCCCAAGAAGCCTTCCAGCACCCGATTGAACGTATGCCTTCGAGAGTGGAAACTGTCATCAAGGCTAAGGATAGGCCAATAACATTTTGAATTCTAGCATTATCGATGGAGGGCGCCACGAACTTGTAAGTCATTTTCAGCCAGGTGTCCGGATACGTTTGATCACTTAGTGCATTATAGAGCACTGTCGCTCAAAACGCTTACAGCATACTCGACTTATTGCGTTCATATTCGCTGCTTCCGATGTAGAGATCAAAATGTGTTGTGTCGCTGGGAGATGTTACAGTCATCTATCACCAATTGGTACTCACTCAGCTGTTGATGGCATTTCAGTTTCTCCTCATGAAATGTCATGCACGAGTATTACGTAAGCCATTACCCCCGAAAGTTGTCACTGTTTTCCTTTGCCTATATTTATCGCGTTTTTGATAGTATGATTCAAATTGTAATGTTTCACTCTCAAATGTCGATGGCTTCCATGTTTACTTTCGCGTGTTTGTCTTCTGTGTGATGTTGGTGATGTCATTACTGATAAATCGCCTCAGCCCACTTCACACCGAATTAATTTTTGGTGTGAATTTTACAACCACAGTACCCGAATCTTTTCTTTTCCACTTCAGAGCCTGTCTACTATGTCAGGAGACGAATGTGCATCTCTTGACGTTCAGTTTCCCTCTTGAATGTATATAAGTGTACAGAGTGCGGCGCTTCAATCCGTACAAATTTCAGTTTGAATTTCCCGCCGCATCATAATTCCACGGGAGGTCGCGATTGGAGTCCTTGAAAGCCATAGGCCCATAGGAAACAGGCAGAACCTCAAAGTCGCCGAGATGTTACGGACAAGTTCGGAGTACAACCAAAGAGTTGCTATTATCGCTAGTCTTCAAGTTGGGCATTCGCTCACTGAAATAGTTCGATTCTTCGGGTACCCGAGATCAACCTGCTTACGATATTGTGGGCAAGTATAAAGTTTCGGAGAAGTCTAGGGAAGGTTCCGCTAACCCGGCGAGAAACCCCATTCGAGGAAACTCTGGTCACGAACTGTGGCAGTCATCAAAAAGGCTCAGGCACTGATTTCCGAGGACCCGGGCCAATAGCTGAGGAAATTGGCGTCAATATTGAATGTCAGCAAGCGAACAATGTGTCGGATGGCAGAGGAGCACCTCATACGAGCCATTTTGTCCAAAACTGGCTCTTGGATATTAGTAGGACAAAGTTCGTACAGCACCACTCTGCACTGTTGTCAAATTTATTCAAGATAGCAAATCAATTATGGCGGCGATAGATGTGGCAACGTCGCAATGAAGCCATCGCAATGACGTCACAGCGGGAAATTCAAATTTTGGCGGGAAAACAGGTCAATTGGCCTACCTCCACTAACCTAACCCCCCCTCTTTCCACTCCTCCCATCCCAAAGAAAATGTCGGGACAATTTTGGCGGAAAGTTCAAATTTTGGCGGGAAAATGAGTCAATTGGGCTACCTTCACTAACCTAAGTCATCAAACCACCACCTCTTCCCTGGAATTGACAGGAAAAGAGCTCAGCCTGTACTGGGATGCTGGACAGGATGGACATAAGTCCTTATTTTGCAGACATTGTTAATTTAAACAATTTGAGTTGTCATAGACAGTAGCTCCATTCAGTGTGTTCACCATGAGCTCCGGAGTCCATCCAACCTAGTAGACAGTACCTCCACCAGGTGGCGCTGTCATCCCTCCCATGATATGATCCAAGATGGCGGTCTGGAAAAAATGTGAGGACCAATAGGAGCACTGAATCTGGTCATGTGTTAGATTTCAGCCAGTAGGATGGCAGTGCCTAGTAACATCATTGGAGGGAGTATTGGACAGGCTCAGCAGATCTGCAACGTCAGTCTCGCACAGTCAGCCAGCAGTAGCAGAAGAAGAAACATGAAGCATCAGCTGTTGTCACAATCCATAACAGCCCTGCAGAACAGGAATAAACAGAGAAGTAAGTGCCCCATATCACATTTTTGTCTGCTGATAGCAGTATTATTATTGGCTGTTTTCGTGTCTTGGTCTGTATGTAATATTTCCTCCTCTTTCTTCAGCAGTAGTCCTCGACACATCCACACCTGCAAGGGCCAGCACCAATATGCCGATATCTGCCACCTCTAGACCCGCAGCAACCTCAGCTGCCATCTTGTCGAAAACTGCACCGATCATTGGCCTGGGGCAGCGATGACGTCCAACATGTCTGAACCTGTAGCGACTGTGTGGAATCCTGTAGTGCACATAGCCCACTTGCTGGAGCAGGACAAGGAGCTGTTATTGTCTCTCCTGCTCATTGATTTGTGTGATGAGGACATGCTGTCTGCTCACAATATGTCGAACGCTGCTGGTGGTCTTAAACAACAGCAAGGTTGAGGACAGTATTGGACACCAACATACGACTCATCCCAGAAAACCATCCCTGAGCTAATGCAGGTGCAGAGTGTCAATGTTGTGGATAAGAAGGATCAAGTATACCCATGCATTTCAGTTTTACATACAATTTAACTCACGGTGGAACGAAACATGTAGACATGGGTATAGAAGCACTTCAGGACTGGGGCTTGCATGTGAGAATAGAAACTCAAAATGCATCGAACGGTGTTGAAGCGTCTATTTCTGAGTTCGACTGGAACACATATGTCGTGCAGAGTGCTACATCAATCAGCAGATGACTACAGTGTATTATCCGACTTCTATCCCCCTCCCCCCAGTCATTCGCCTTAATGGTGTGACACTATCTATTACAACAGTGCATGACGACTCTGCACTGTGTGTGAAATCAGGTGAGAAGTGTGTTTATCTATGGCACGCCTCAGTTATGAACTTATACGATCTGGATACTGTGCTACACTTTGCATTAGGGAGATTGAGTAGTTGGTTGCCGAGCATAGGCTCTGCATACAATCATGTGGTAAACCTCCAATGTGTGCATATTGTATATGTTGATGATTTGAAGCAGTATCTTTTTTTGAACATTAACACAGAATCAAACGAGAAATAGGTTAAATGTACTTGTGAAAAACTGAAGTACTGTGAGGCACCCACTGACTTGAAGTAGATACGTGTCCATGGGAAATACTGCACAACTGTGAAGAAGAAGATAAAGAAAGAGTCTTATGATTTTTTTGAAATATTGCATCCGATGTATGGTATTTAAATAAATAATGTATGTATATATAATCTCAATGTAATGTATGTATATATAATCTCAATTTCATATCTCCCGTTATGGTCCATAATATAATCTACACTGGTTGAAAATGTTAAAATTTTTATGTTCATTACTTCAAGATCTAATAAAGTCAGTAATTTTTTTATGGAGAAGGCTGTGGATTGCTGTTTTATAATAAAGGTTAAATTACATGTTTGTATTGGTAGCACTGTCAAAAACAACACTGAATCGTTTCATAGTATAAACACGCATTGTATGTCGAAGTACTAACGTTTTTTCAAGGAAAAGTGACGAATAGATTGGTAAATCTCTCAAGGAGTAAAGTATGACGTCAAAACGGAGTGTTTAAAAAAACGTGGCTTTCATGGTAATAGATTTTCGAATAAAGGGAAACATTGTGTTCAACATGTGGCATGTAAAGTTACAGACAATGAAATGCAGGCAAACTCATCAGTATCTGGAGAAACACCCATTAGTGCTTCGAAGATTAAAATAAAACGTTGTGGTACACAGTTTTCTCAAAACGTAAGTGATGTAAATGGTAGGCTCGGTTATATTATGATAGATTTACACATCCTAACGAGGGTGTTAGCTGAATGTGTGTGTTGCAAAATATGTGGAGGGCCAGTTAGTTTTCATGAAGACAGTGGAGTATCAAATGGATTAACCAGGAAAGTTACCATTAATTGTGCCAGTTGTAAATATACTCATTCATTTTGGAATTCTGATTAGTGTAAAGATAATCATTTTGAAGTAAATGTACCGTGGTTTTATGGATTGAGAGCTATTGGCAAAGAACACACTGTAGCAGAAACAATGTATGCCATGCCTACCTTGTAAAATCTACAAGTATCAAGGATTTATTGGAGCTGCTGTGGAATCTGTTGCATATGAGTCAATGAAGGGTGCTACAAACGAAGCTGTTGAAATAAATGATGGTATGACTGACATACCAGTAGCTTTTGATGGCACTAGGCAGCTGTAAAAATTCTGTTGCTATGGTGACCAATGTGGGTACTGGAAAGGTAATAGATTTCCAGATTTTACCAAACATTCTTATAAGTGTAAATCAGGGAACGAAGAAGGGCATATCTGTGGCAGAAATCATGAAGGAACAAGTGGTGGTATGGAAGCCTCTGCAGCTATTGAAATTTTGAGTCGAGCTGTGAATGAAAGGAGAGTGTGTTACACTAAGTTTTTAGAAGACTCAAAAGCATATAACAGTGCAGTAGCTGCTCAGCCTTATGGTGAGAAGATCATCAAAAAACTGGAATGTGTTGATCATGTCCAGAAGAGGATGGGCACCAGGTTGAAGAAGTTAACACACGGTTTCAGAGAGAAGAAACTTTCTGATGGTAAAACCATGAGAGGCAGGCTGACAGACAAAATGATTGATGAACTACAGCAGTATAATGGGATGCCCATTAGAAATAATACTGCGGATTTGTTGAAAATGAAGCACACAGTATGGGCTATCATCTTCCCCAGACTGTCAACTGATAAAAAATCAGTGCACCACCTTTACCCTCCTGGATCTGATTCGTGGTGCAATTACTGCAATGCCCAGTACTCAAACAGTTCATACAAGCATAAACATTCCATCCCAGCAGCAGTCATGGATATCATAAAATCTATTAATAGATACCTGGCACCTCCTGTGTTATTGAAGAAGTGTCCATATGGTCAGACTCAAAATCCCAATGAGTCATTCAGTAATCTTATATGGACTCATATACCAAAAAATGTTTTTGTTGGGATGAAGACACTAAAGTGGGGGGGGGGGAGTCAGTGATGCAGCTATTGCCTTTAATGATAGCAACATTAGTAGGATGAAATTGCTACAGCATATGGCAATTAATCCTGGAGGAAACTGCATCAGAGAACTTGAACAGATGGACTAGGTTTGCATTGATAAAGTAGATTATGCAGCACTGTTGTTCACTAAGGAGCCCAGAAAGAAGAAAAGAAGAAAAAATTTGGTAAAAGATCAAGAGGATGATATACAGTATGGTGCACAGTGCTTCTGAGTGACTAAAAATAAAAAAAAATAAGCATATATTGAGTTACAATGTTTTAAACTTCAGAAGCCATTCCTGAAAATTTACATTTTCTCTTGCATTTTTCCCTAAATCTCAGAAACCACTTCAGGTAGTGTATTCAAATTTTCAGGGAGTAATAACATACATATCCTGTGTCTACTGAGCTAAAAGAAGAACATAATGTTATGTATAATTAAAATGATTTAGGACAACATACAAAAAAGTACCCAAAATTTAACCAAGTAATTAAAAAATTGTATTTGAGAAAGCAGCGGCTGAAATGCAATTATTGTAGTTCAGTAGACTCAGAACATACAGTTAAATGTCCTGTAAAAGTTTCATGTCCATGGCTACAGTGGTTCCTGAAATACAGGGAAGCCAAGTCACTAAATTTAACATTGTCAGGATAGGTTGAGGCTATCGAGGGGAAAATAGATGTAGAGTTCCTTGTCGTTGAGAGGGGTGAGCAGGCGGATAATAACAGGAAGAAGAAGAGTGGATATTTAAAGCCTCATGCTACAGAGACGTCTGATTAGTATACACCGAGATGTCAATGAAGCAGAAAGTCATTCAAGCGCAGAAAGGGGTTCGAGAGAAATTATGGTTGCTAAGGTTAGTGCATAAGGATCAACGCTAAGAAAGACCTTTAAGCCAGTTACTGAATCTCTCAGGTAGCTCTCAGCAAAACCAAAACCACAGGATAATGGCGTTGCTGTTGACAAATCCATTATCTGTCACGCCCCTGGTCAGACAGATAGAACATTTGGTGTTATAGGGGGGGGGGGGGGGGGCTTTGAGTGCATGTTCAGTTTGCATCCCAGAAATGTAACTAAATGACCCAATACAGATTGGTGATATGCGGTTTGAGAGAACACCTGGCTTCATGAATCTTATTTTCCTAAGACCTACTTTAAAACAAATAAATCAGTGAGTTAATGATAGGGAAATGTACCGTGAAATACTACATTTGACTGATGCACATAAGTCGCAAAAATCCTGAGCAACAAGGAATATAAAATCGTCATAAAACCAATATTTGGAAGGCAAAAACAACACCAACAGCAGCAGCAGCGGCGATGGTATTGACTTTGAGCATAAAGCAGTGAACAACCGAATCCTGCAACATATACACTACGGGCCATTAAAATTGCTACACCAAGAAGAAATGCAGATGATAAATGGGTATTCATTGGACAAATATATTATACTAGAACGACATGTGATTACATTTTCAACAATTTGAGTGCATAGATCGTAAGAAATGAGTACCCAGAACAACCACCTCTGGCCGTAATAACGGTCTTGATATGCCTGGGCATTGATTGTGAGTCAAACAGAGCTTGGATGTCGTGTACAGGTATAGCTGCCCTTGCAGCTTCAACACGATACCGCAGTTCTTCAAGAATAGTGACTGGCATATTGTGACGAGCCAGTTGCTCAGCCACCATTGACCAGACGTTTTCAATTGGTGAGAGATCTGGAGAATGTGCTGGCCAGGGCAGCACATTTTCTATGTCCAGAAAGGCCCGTACAGGACCTGCAACATGCGGTCATGCATTATCCTGCTGAAATGTAGGGTTTCGCAGGGATCGAATGTAGGGTAGAGCCACGGGTCGTAACACATCTGAAATGTAACGTCCACTGTTCAAAGTGCCGTCAATGCGAAAAAGAGGTAACCGAGACGTGTAACCAATGGCACCCCAAACCATCATGCCGGGTGATACGCCAGAATGGTGATGACGAATACATGCTTCCAATGTGCGCTCAACACGCCAAACACAGATGCGACCATCATGATACTGTAAACGGAACCTGGATTCATCCGAAAAAATGTTTTGCTATTCGTGCACCCAAATTCGTCGTTGAGTACACCATCGCAGGCGCTCCTGTCTGTGATCCAGCGTCAAGGGTAACCGCAGCCATGGTCTCCGAGCTGATAGTCCAAGCTGCTGCAAACGTCGTCGAATCGTTCGTACAGATGGTTGTTGTCTTGCAAACGTCCCCATCTGTTGGCTCAGGGATCGGGACGTGGCTGCATGACACGTCACAGCCTTGCGGATAATATGATTGTCATCTCGACTGCTAGTGATACGAGGCCGTTGGTATCCAGCACGGCGTTCCGTATTACCCTCCCGAACCCATCGATTCAATATTCTGCTAACAGTCATTGGATCTCGACCAACGCGAGCAGCAATGTCGCGATACGATAAACCACAATCCCGATAGGCTACAATCCGACCTTCAACAAAGTCGAAAAGGTGATGGTACGCATTTCTCCTCGTTACATGAGGCATCACATCAACTTTTCACCAGGCAACGGCGGTCAACTGCTGTTTGTGTATGAAAAATCGGTTGGAAACGTTCCTCATGCCAGCATGTTGTAGGTGTCGCCACCGGCGCCAGCTTTGTGTGAATGTTCTGAAAAGGTAATCATTTCCATATCACAGCATCTTCTTTCTGCCGGTTAAATATCGCGTCTGCAGCACGTCATCTTCGTGGTGTAGCAATTTTAATGGCCAGTAATGTATATTATGACGACCGAACTGGTCAACTGAGATATTTACTGTTTCAAGGGTACAAAGAAAGAATACTAGAACTTACATCTTGAAGGATAGTAAAGGTGAAGAAATTGCAGGTCGCTGCTACACTGAGGACTTGCAGAAAAGCTCGTCACATTGCAGATAGGATTTTAGCTGTCAAGTCTGAGGCGATATGCAGAAGAATGGGTATTGGTATAGGTCAATGCATTCCAGCATTTACAGTTGATAAAACCATGCGTGGAAAAATTGAGTTGGGTTTAGGAGTGATGAATATCAAGTGAGTTATGAATGCTGCATGTTGTGCACTATACAAGAAGAAGGAGAATGGTGGGGAGCAGAGCCATTTGAAGAACTGTATCCTGTCACCGATGTATGCAACTGCAGCTGCTGGAAAGTTTCTTGGGGAATGGAAGCCCATTCTTCACGGAGTCCTGCACTGAGGAGAGGTACCGACGTCTGTCGGTGAGGCCTGGCACTATATCGGCTTTCCAAAACATCCCAAGGTATTCTATAGGATTCAGGTCGTGACTCTGTGCAGGTCAGTCCATTACAGGGATGTTATTGTGGTGTAACCAATCTGCCACAGGCCATGCATTATGAACAGGTGCTCGATTGTGTTGAAAGATGCAATCGTCATCCCAGAATTGCTCCTCAGCAGTGGGAAGCAAAAAGGTGCTTAAAACATTAGTGTAGGCCTTTGCTGTGATAGTGACACACAAAAATACGACCACATCATAGCACGACCGCCTCTGAATTTCACTGTTGGCCTACATATGCTGGCAGTTCATGTTCAGCGGACATTCGCCATATCCACACTCTGCCATCGGATTGCTACATTGTGTACCGTGATTCGCCACTCCATACAACGTTTATCCACTGTTCAATCGTCCAATGTTTACACTTCTTACACCAAGCGTGGCGTCGTTTGGCATTTACTGGCGTGATGTGTGGCTTATGAGCAGCTGCTCGACCATGAAATCCAAGTTTCTTAACACCCCCCCCCCCCCAGAACTGTCATAGCACTTGCATTAGATCCTGATGCAGTTTGGAGTTCCTGTATGATTGTCTGGATAGATGTCTGCTTATTATACATTACGACCCTCTTCAACTGTCAGCAGTCTCTGGCAGTCAACAGACGAGGTCGGCCTGTATGCTTTTGTGATGTACATGTCCCTTTACGTTTCCACTTCACTATCACATAGGAAACAGTGGACCAAGGATGTTTAGTAGCGTGGAAATCTCGCATACAGACGTATGACGCAAGTGACACCCAATCACATGACCACGTTCGAAGTCCGTGAGTTCCACAGCACACCCCATTCTGCTCTCTCACGATGTCTAATGACTGTTGAGGTCTCTGATACGGAGTACCTGGCAGTAGGTGGCAGCACAATGCACCTAATATGAAAAAGTATACTTTTGTGGATGTGTGGATACTTTTGATCACATAGTGTATGTCAAGAATACTTCTCTCATAAATCTTATGCTTCAACTACATTTAAGAACGATGATGAAATTAGGATTGTCATCCAGCACCAAGACGCACTGATACTTGCATACAAGTGTTTCATATACACTCCTGGAAATGGAAAAAAGAACACATTGACACCGGTGTGTCAGACCCACCATACTTGCTCCGGACACTGCGAGAGGGCTGTACAAGCAATGATCACACGCACGGCACAGCGGACACACCAGGAACCGCGGTGTTGGCCGTCGAATGGCGCTAGCTGCGCAGCATTTGTCCATCGCCGCCGTCAGTGTCAGCCAGTTTGCCGTGGCATACGGAGCTCCATCGCAGTCTTTAACACTGGTAGCATGCCGCGACAGCGTGGACGTGAACCATATGTGCAGTTGACGGACTTTGAGCGAGGGCGTATAGTGGGCATGCGGGAGGCCGGGTGGACGTACCGTCGAATTGCTCAACACGTGGGGCGTGAGGTCTCCACAGTACATCGATGTTGTCGCCAGTGGTTGGTGGAAGGTGCACGTGACCGTCGACCTGGAACCGGACCGCAGCGACGCACGGATGCAAGCCAAGACCGTAGGATCCTACGCAGTGCCGTAGGGGACCGCACCGCCACTTCCCAGCAAATTAGGGACACTGTTGCTCCTGGGGTATCGGCGAGGACCTTTCGCAACCGTCTCCATGAAGCTGGGCTACTGTCCCGCACACCGTTAGGACGTCTTCCGCTCACGCCCCAACATCGTGCAGCCCACCTCCAGTGGTGTCGCGACAGGCGTGAATGGAGGGACGAATGGAGACGTGTCGTCTTCAGCGATGAGAGTCGCTTCTGCCTTGGTGCCAATCATGGTCGTATGCGTGTTTGGCGCCGTGCAGGTGAGCGCCACAATCAGGACTGCATACGACCGAGGCACACAGGGCCAACACCCGGCATCATGGTGTGGGGAGCGATCTCCTACACTGGCCGTACACCTCTGGTGATCGTCGAGGGGACACTGAATAGTGCACGGTACATCCAAACCGTCATCGAACCCATCGTTCTACCATTCCTAGACCGGCAAGGGAACTTGCTGTTCCAACAGGACAATGCACGTCCGCATGTATCCCGTGCCACCCAACGTGCTCTAGAAGGTGTAAGTCAACTACCCTGGCCAGCAACATCTCCGGATCTGTCCCCCATTGAGCATGTTTGGGACTGGATGAAGTGTCGTCTCACGTGGTCTGCACTTCCAGCACGAACGCTGGTCCAACTGAGGCGCCAGGTGGAAATGGCATGGCAAGCCGTTCCACAGCACTACATCCAGCATCTCTGCGATCGTCTCCTTGGGAGAATAGCAGCGTGCATTGCTGCGAAAGGTGGATATACACTGTACTAGTGCCGACATTGTGCATGCTCTGTTGCCTGTGTCTATGTGCCTGTGGTTCTGTTAGTGTGATCATGTGGTGTATCTGACCCAAGGAATGTGTCAATAAAGTTTCCCCTTCCTGGGACAATGAATTCACGGTGTTCTTATTTCAATTTCCAGGAGTGTATTTCGAGCGGTCATTCAAGAAAACTGACTGCAGTGATACAATGGGATCCAAACTTACACGTCGGCTGGAGTGGCCCTGCGGTTCTAGGAGCTACAGTCTGGAGCCGAGCGTCCTCTACGGTCGCAGGTTTGAATCCTGCCTCGGGCATGGATGTGTGTGATGTCCTTAGGTTAGTTAGGTTTAATTAGTTCTAAGTTCTAGGCGACTGATGACCTCCGAAGTTAAGTCGCATAGTGCTCAGAGCCATTTGAACCAAACTTACATGTAATGCTGCAGCATTCCAGTTTCGAGAGATATGGTATGAAATCAATGGGTTTGAGATCGACCATACACGCAGTGTCAGCATAACATCAACCCTTAAAATATACGTCTCTGCATCACCCATGGATTTGAATGGTTTACGAAGTGTAGGATAGTTCATAGACGATCTGGAGGGTAGAACAGTTGCAGAGTACAAGCGATTTACTGCAAGCTTACCTCTAAAAATGCTTGTGTGCTACTTTGAGAACATGAGGCAGGTTATTATGAATACAAAATAGGAACTCATTCTGGTACAGAGTGCAATTTATAACAATTCATACATTTAAGGAGCTCAAGAGGAGAATATGATAACAATCAGCAAATTAATATGGAAAATGCCTCATGTCAGTGTATCAGATGAGGAGCATTTGAAGCTTTTAAAAGTCCTGAACTCTAGTATATTTCTATCACTAACATTTCGCTCATGGGATGTTTTCGAGTACCCAGTGGTACCGACTGCAATCAGACAAATATGGGCTTTGCAGTTAGACACACCTAGATTTGTCATACTTGCTCTTCAGACTGGTAGAAGAGGTAATATAGCAAATGATTCCATTGTGTTTGACAACTGCAAGTTAACTAAAACCAAAATCTACCTGAATTCAGTATTTTACCCCAATGACAATTTACACCTGCAGTGGGATAAAAATGGATACAGTCCAGTATATGACATGTATGCAAGGTTTCGTGCTTCATACTATGACTGTGCGGCAGATTAACAAAAAGGATGTCTACTCAGTCCACGGAAGTTCAAGAGGCTATCACCGACCATCGTAATAGACTGCTCAAAACAGAACGAGATAATTATGTCTGGACCCATAGATGTGCGAATTGAATCTGAAAATTCGACAAATTTCCCAGAACACACTGCCGTGTATGCTCTACTTCTACATGACCATGTGAGGAACTACTGCCTGCTCACTGGTGTTGTGCAACGAGCTGTATAAATGAACTAGTGCTGTGCTATACCTAGAGCATTCATCAATGGCATCTCATGGTGTGAAAATTATTGCAGACGCTCAGGGTTTCTATGATGGTGAGTGTAGACAGTTCATATTCAAAGATGTTGCATATGTAGTGTACATAGAAGATTCAGAAATAGTAGAGATATTCTCAGCGAACATTTCATCATCGAGGTCTTTAAAGTATGTGACATGTGCTAAGACACAGAAGAGTGCAAAGTGGTCAACACACTTCTACCATGGAATTCACTGGGATGATCCTAGCATACTCTATAAAGATATGGTGACTTTGCTTCCATTATTTGACCACACGGATACCACCATCTACATGAAGGGGAAGGAGAAGATCTCATGGATTCATCGAATCTTCAAGTTTGGTGCTATTCGAGACCTGGAATTCTACAGGTGTGCTGCTCTCCATCGACTCAAGAAGAACAAGAAGCTGTATGAAAATAGTGTTGTTGTGTCTGCTTATGAAAATGTAAAATTACTATTAAGTAGGATGAGAAATAAATGAATTTTTACCTCAAAACCTGTGTTCTTTCTCTCAGCCCTGTTCCTGCTTTGTCAGTGTCCAGTTTTCACCAGATACTACCTCTGTGGCTTTTTTTCAAGCACAGGAGATATACACTCCTGGAAATTGAAATAAGAACACCGTGAATTCATTGTCCCAAGAAGGGGAACTTTATTGACACATTCCTGGGGTCAGATACATCACATGATCACACTGACAGAACCACAGGCACATAGACACAGGCAACAGAGCATGCACAATGTCGGCACTAGTACAGTGTATATCCACCTTTCGCAGCAATGCACGCTGCTATTCTCCCATGGAGACGATCGTAGAGATGCTGGATGTAGTCCTGTGGAACGGCTTGCCATGCCATTTCCACCTGGCGCCTCAGTTGGACCAGCGTTCGTGCTGGACATGCAGACCACGTGAGACGACACTTCATCCAGTCCCAAACATGCTCAATGGGGGACAGATCCAGAGATGTTGCTGGCCAGGGCAGTTGACTTACACCTTCTAGAGCACGTTGGGTGGCACGGGATACATGCGGACGTGCATTGTCCTGTTGGAACAGCAAGTTCCCTTGCCGGTCTAGGAATGGTAGAACGATGGGTTCGATGACGGTTTGGATGTACCGTGCACTATTCAGTGTCCCCTCGACGATCACCAGAGGTGTACGGCCAGTGTAGGAGATCGCTCCCCACACCATGATGCCGGGTGTTGGCCCTGTGTGCCTCGGTCGTATGCAGTCCTGATTGTGGCGCTCACCTGCACGGCGCCAAACACGCATACGACCATGATTGGCACCAAGGCAGAAGCGACTCTCATCGCTGAAGACGACACGTCTCCATTCGTCCCTCCATTCACGCCTGTCGCGACACCACTGGAGGTGGGCTGCACGATGTTGGGGCGTGAGCGGAAGACGTCCTAACGGTGTGCGGGACAGTAGCCCAGCTTCATGGAGACGGTTGCGAAAGGTCCTCGCCGATACCCCAGGAGCAACAGTGTCCCTAATTTGCTGGGAAGTGGCGGTGCGGTCCCCTACGGCACTGCGTAGGATCCTATGGTCTTGGCGTGCATCCGTGCGTCGCTGCAGTCCGGTCCCAGGTCGACGGGCACGTGCACCTTCCGCCGACCACTGGCGACAACATCGATGTACTGTGGAGACCTCACGCCCCACGTGTTGAGCAATTCGACGGTACGTCCACCCGGCCTCCCGCATGCCCACTATACGCCCTCGCTCAAAGTCTGTCAACTGCACATATGGTTCACGTCCACGCTGTCGCGGCATGCAACCAGTGTTAAAGACTGCGATGGAGCTCCGTATGCCACGGCAAACTGGCCGACACTGACGGCGGCGGTGCACAAATGCTGCACAGCTAGCGCCATTCGACGGCCAACACCGCGGTTCCTGGTGTGTCCGCTGTGCCGTGCGTGTGATCATTGCCTGTACAGCCCTCTCGCAGTGTCCGGAGCAAGTATGGTGGGTCTATCACACCGGTGTCAATGTGTTCTTTTTTCCATTTCCAGGAGTGTAATTTGAGGCATGTCTGCTGTATATATTTGGAAGAGGACACTGCCATGCGCCTCCTGCTCCCATAACCCAATTTGTGCTGCACGGTAGGCGTAATTCCATGCAACCATTCTGTATACTTTGTTACTTTCCATCTTAAACTACCCCTCGTTAATGTCACATATCTTCAGCAAAACTAATGTCATTTGTGACCTTTCTCTGTTTGTGTGTGTGTGTGTGTGTGTGTGTGTGTGTGTGTGTGTGTGTGGCATAATTCTATTAACCATTCTATATACTTTGTTCCATCTTAAACTTCACCTTGTTAGTGGCACTCATCTTCAGTAAAACAAAAGTCATTTGTGTCCTGTGTGTGTGTGTGTGTGTGTGTGTGTGTGTGTGTGTGTGTGTGTGTGTGTGTACATAATGCATTAGAGGAT
The DNA here is from genome assembly GCF_023897955.1 of Schistocerca gregaria. Taxonomy (NCBI): domain Eukaryota; kingdom Metazoa; phylum Arthropoda; class Insecta; order Orthoptera; family Acrididae; genus Schistocerca; species Schistocerca gregaria. The sequence goes on from NC_064923.1 coordinate 613,492,286, forward strand.
AGGTTTTTTTTATAAATAACAACAACAAAGATGTATGGTGACAAATATTTTTTCTTCATTTATTCAGTTCACACAAATACAATATAGTCAATATAATTCTTGAGGTACAATGTGGTTTTTGAGGTACAAGAAGCCTTATAGACATATATACACTTAAAAACTATTCTGACTTGGATGGCTAGCAGCAGGTGAGAAATTACAAGCTACAAATACATTGCATATGAACAAATAAATAGATATACAATTTTTTCTGTTTGTGCTTTTTGATATTTTTTTGTTTATGCTTTATTAAACCTTTTTTCTTTCACACAGATGGTGTGCATATATAGACTTTTTTCTTTTTCTTATCCTGTTTTTCCACACATCCTCTATGTGTATGTGTATACATACATACACAGTACACAGTACACAAATATTTGCATCACACACACACACACACACACAAAATTACTTACACTATGATAAAAGAGTCATACTACTACTCTGCAGACACACTCTCTCTCCCTCTCTCTCTCATTCTCTCACTCTCACTCAGAGTACCTCACCCATTCCGTCCAGTCAGTACAAATGTCCCTTTTATCATCATGAAGCGACAGGTGATTTTAAGTTGCACCACAGTGTACACCTTATGTCCTCTCGATGGAATAACCATATGTGGTGGCTGCAGTGCAGCACCGTGAACACCACTGAACAGGCACCAGAAATAGCCTTGGATAGAGAGGGCTCTCAATGCCATACAATGCACACCTTTAGCCCACCTCTGGGTGGCACCTTCCAGTATGCGATACTCATACATTTTTGGTGGCAGACCTACAAACTCCACAATCAGAAATCCATTCAACTTATCTTTCATAAGAATGATAACCTTCTTGTTCTGTGGAACAATACCATAAGAATTATTGCCCATGTATGAGCATGTGTTGGAGTCATTAGTGTGGTACCTCATTACTTCATATGGATCACAGTTCTTCACCCAATAGATAAAGCTACAGTATCTGCATCTAAATAAAATAATTTAGGATCTGAGAAATGAGTGTTCGCAAACTCATAATGAAATTGGTACATGTGGAGCTTGGATAGGTCTACTATCCACATCCCCACATAAATAGGTTTCGTAAACTCTACTGCAGTCTAAGCCATCTCCACATCAACAAATTTCTTATTGAATATAGTGATCAATTAAAATTTGGTCTGAAAATGCATTTTCTTACGCCATAATGCCTATCCTATTGGCTTCTAATCAAAATTTCACGTCCTTTCCTCAAATTCTCCAGTGTTTTACCGAAAATTGAATTATTCAATAATTTGTAAAAATCTTTCACAAAGACGCACAACGTGGAAGCTCTTGCATTCAAATCAATATACTCCTTTAACCTGGGGACTGCTTGAAGGATATAGTGTGGGTGATTTTAACCAGCTCCAAACCCAAGCTGAGACACTGTTGGAGATTATGATAATGAGTAATGTATCTCTGCTTATTTCCCAGTACTGTCATCAGTTTCAGCATGGAGCCTCCTCGCAAAACTAGTTGCTCTGGACACAGTGGCAAATCGGTGTGCGCATCATAAAAACTAATAGGGTATGCTAGTTCTGCCTCCAGCACATAAGCTACATCAGAGTCAGCTGCTATGCCCTCCCTGATTTTTCCACCTAATCCCTTGCATTTTTCATCTGACACCATCGAAACTCACCAATCGGCAGTGATTGCTGCATTACATGCCCATATAAGTTATTTACATCCAGGTACATTATGTAACTCGAATCAAGGGATGCAATTAACCTGTCACCCATCCACGGGCTATTTACCTTCACATACCTATGGACACTTTGGCAAAGTCCCCCACGGATCCCTCACTCAAAGCAAAGATGTGTGTCAGTGTCAGTCAATATTTTAATGCTGCACATTGTTTTCTTGAGCACTGTATCCCAAGACAAGCCAGAAGCCATGTAATAAAAGGTGGGATCCAGAGAATACATGGCCATGCATAGACTGGAATTGCTCGAAAACATCCACAAGCAATCGCGAGTCTGTGTCCATGTAAAGAGGTGCATACTCTCCTAAAGTGGAGATGTTGAATTCCCACCAGACATTCAAGGCATGTTTATACTCTGCATCCATTATGGCATTGCCTGTAAGATTGCTGGAGAATGCAGTTATGTGGGGTAACCTGGTTTCATTGAGTTTTGCCATACTATCTACATACTCATTTAGGAAAACCCCCTCCCAGTCACAAATTGAAACTTCTCGTCATCGGGAAATACAACTCGAGTGATATGCATATCCCCCCGAGGTAGTGTTTCATTGGGTTTCTGGAGTGGTGTCTGCATAAAACGAAGTGTATCAAGGAAGCAGAACGTAATTCTTGGCACATTCGTTTGGAGAATGGAATGTATTTCTTGACTGAACTGATCTTTCTCCCAACCGAAATCAACAAACAGCTCAACTAGAAAGTGAGCATCATATCTACTTAAATTATGAAAGAAAACGGGTATGTGCCTTGGTAGCTGGTACTTCAAAGACACATATTGAGAACTGCGCCACAGAACTTCCTCATAAGATGACAGTGGTTCCTATGAGGGCTTTCTGCTTTGCTGTCTAATGGCAGCCCACAACTATGTCAGTCAACTGCGTTATTGTACAAATCTTCATTCTCCTTTGATTTGGTTGTGAGAATGTTGTCGTTGTAAAGCTTATCAACTTCCCACGAAAGTTTTTCGAATTCAGTGAGAAGCCAAACCACAGGATTATCTCCGACATAAGATTTGTAGCAGTTAAGACTGGAATCATCAGACAGCACAATTTGGTATGCTGCCATATGTGATACATGTTTTTCTGTAAAGTTGGTATGTTATGCCACAGGATCACCTTCACAGCGGATCACTGAAGCAAGAAAGCATTCAGAGTCGACATACACTACAAACGGGCTTTGCTCCTGGTGGTGAGCATTCTTAAACTTTATTAATCTGTTTTCCTAAGTAGGCATAATAACACATGCCGGGTCCTTGGAAGTACAGTTTACTAATTGCATCACTAGAAATTGTCTGAGGAGAAATAACTCCAGCACCTTAAGCAAATATGCTTTACACAATGATTAGTTGATAGTTGGGAGGTAAAGAGTCAGGATATGCCTTTGATCCAAACATAGTGATAACTATCACACTCAGAGGAGAGCAGCATGTTTAAATGCAACTCACACTCACCAACAAATTTTTAGAAATGAAGTCGGCTGACGACAATATGCTTTTCTTGCTCATCTGAATTGCTTTTCTGGGCTATAAGCGTGAACCAATATTCTGGTATTCTGCACCTCAAATTTAGGTATGTCCTGGATCTTGATGGGGAGCTCGATGCCATCAAAGCTATACACCCGCGAATATTATCACCTACATGGTATGTACTGGGATGCTCAGGATGATCCCTACGATTGTAATTTCTCTTGCAAGCCAAAACTGACCATGCAAAACAAGCCTAATAGTTTCTATTTTCGACATTAATGAATGCCTGCTTTTAGCTATATCTTTAGGGAGCTTGATATAGCTAGACCTTCCATTTACTGGATCACAGACATATGGATGAATGTCCAGGTGTAGTATTTGGCTGAGTGCTTTAGCTGACCCTCTGACCTGCATCTGAGAAAACAGGGCCTCTATAGCAGTCAAGGTGGATCTACGAAACCACTCGGAGATTGATGGTCTCCACGTTATCACGCCATCTTCCCCCCAAAGATAATGAAGAGATGTCTCTTCAACACCAGAATCAGCTTTGGCGGGGTGTGATAGTTTGATGCAGAGCACCACACTACTTTAAATAGCGGGATACCACAGACCACTGACTACTTAGAGAAACTCCGTTTCAACGACGGGAAGGTACAGCCTTAGAAAACTAGCAGGGTTGTGATACCCTCCTGCTGAGTTCTCGATTCACGTGAACAAGAATCGCTCCTCAAAGTCGTCTACAATCACTGAACATTCTAATTGTAGTATGGTATCACTGACCTGGTGTCCTTCACTAAAAGAATGGGAGCCAGAATTGCCACTAGCTGCAGGATCTTCTATATTACTATTAATGCTATTCTCCGTCCACCCCATTGATGATGGTGCTGGGGAGAAGCAAATCGGTATCCGCCGAGGCACATATACCTTGCATTTACAGCGATTCTGGTGAGGATGATATGATGACGATAGTTATGATGGAGGAGGATGCTGCGGTACTACTGGGTCAGACCTATGGGAATGGCTAGGCTGCAGTGATGGTTCCTTATGCTGTTGTTGTTGAAGCTGCTGCTGCTTCAGACCTGACCCAGTAACTTGAGGAGTGGTAGCTCATCACTCAGCCTTTAGACCCCAGAGCAGCGGTGACGGCGGCGGTGGTGGTGGCGGCGGCTGCTTCCCACATGGCAACTAGCGGCGTCATCATAGGTGATGCGTGCCTATCCAAGCACCGCTTGTTGAGGAAGAAGGTTTAGCCACCACCGATATGCACAACCACACTGTGTTGTGAGTCCATTGACGTGACCACTGTAGAAGAAGAAAGATAGTTAAGTACACTGCTTACCACTGCTGGCGCAGTGGAAGAAGGAATACTGATGATTACAAGGTTATAAGCAGAGTGAGTAATTACTTTTTTCACTCTGGCTCCCAGTCATTAACATTTCATAGAGCAACTCCAACACACCCTCAAATAAGTCATTATCATCATCATCATCATCATCATCAAACAGGGTCTATTTCAGTGGCCCTTTGTCTGATCCATTCAGGCATATCATTGTGCTCGTCAGAATCGACATATGGCAATTGGTCAGTATCGCCTACAACAACAACAAACAAGATACATAAACGGAAAAAGCAAGTATGAAGTAAGAAAATTTCGAATTGCTGCTATACAAGGACCAATTACAATGTGAACCCACCTCAGGAAGCTGCACTTTGAGAGTCTACCACAGTCCAGCCCCCTCCTATCTCTCCTCACACTCTAAGATAAGATCGTAGAGTTGTACTATAACAAGGAGACGGAATTAATAAGGCGAATTTAACATACACACGAAAATTTACACTCAAAGTACAAATTATTTACTCACTTGGTAATTCTGCCTTCAGAACTCTACACACCTCTTGCCACTATACTCTGAATCGTTGCTGCTGTTACCTCTCTTAATCTTGGACAGAAAAAAAGCACACACATACAGATAAAGATATGCACAACGAGGTGGACAGCAATGGACTGAGGACAATGGAGGTTGGTGGTGGGTTCACATATAGACTGAGACAACCAATGAGACAGCTTCATTTGAATGGACAGCCAATGAAAAGCCTGTATGGAACGTCACTATTTCCTAAAAGGGCTTGATGTGACCATCATCTCTCTTTCCAAATAAAAAGAATGCTTTCATGATTAATGGTGTTTTCATAAGCATGCACAGACACAATGAAGATTTTTAGCAGCGAGAATGTTTACCGTTTCTGAGATGTATGTTGATAGCAGGACTTTGTGATTTCCGGTAAGGGTAACAAGTGATGGATGGGATACTTCCTTAGGACCATCAGGAAGAATGCTTCCCATGTTATTCTGGGATATTTCCGCAAACGGGTCCTGTTAGGACAATAATTTCAATCCAGACAAGATGAGACATCACGAAAGCTTCTACAAAAGCGACTGTTAACTATTTCTGTAACACTTTAAGATTTCCAGGAAGGGACTGATATGTAATGGATGGGCTGTCCTATTAGGATCGCTAGGAAGAATGCATCCTATGTTATTCTGGGATACTTTCTACAGTGCATCCAGAGGGAGACTTAGCTGTAATTTACATAGATATGATGTGTCAGTATAACACTGACAACCTTTTAGCTGTGCCTGCTAGGTTGAGTCACAATGCAAATATCTCGTAGCTAACCATCAGCTACACTGGGCAGGTAAACTCGTGCACACGACCCAGCATATCTTGCATGTGGGACAGGCTTTCCCATTAGGATTGCTAGGAAGAATGCATCTTGTGTTATTCTGGGATGTTATCGTCAACAGCTTCTGAAAGCACTGGAACAGATTTCTATAGTGCATCCAGAGGGAGACTTGCTGTTATTTACATCTACATGAGATGTCAGTATACAATGACAACCTTTTAGCTGCACCTACGAGGGTGGGTCGCTAGGCAAACATCTTGCAGCTATGCATCAGCCACACTGGGGAGGTAAACACATGTGTGGCCAGACACTTTTTGCATGTGGGCCAGATTGGACCTGTGTACACACCTTGGGATCTCTGTAGGGAACAGTTTGCTGATACATCATGGTCGAATTGCTTAACGATAGTTCAAAAGTTTTTTGTATGGAGTAAGTGTTTGTGCGCTGCATTATTTTCGGCTGTTTAAGCGTTGTGAGTGTGTGTTCACAGAGCATTATACCAGCATTATTTTTTGACAGTTTTACATTTAGTGAATATATATGTACATCAGTGAACTGAATTATTTCAGTAATTTACGAGTAGTCTGCAGGTCTGTAGGCTGTGCAATGCATTATTTCAACATTTTACAATTAGTGACGGTCTTTGTAGAGCGTTATACATGCATCATTTTGCCAATTTTATGTGTAGTGAACGTGTCTGTACATCAGTGTACTGCATTATTTTGTTAAATTACGAGTAGTTTGCAGGTCTGTAGGCTACATATTATGACCCCAAGCACATCAGGCCAAGTGTTTTGTATCAGCACAACAAATAAACTATGTGAAGTCCATCCCTAAATAAATTGTTCCATCTTCCCACTGGAAATAAATAAAGTACACTCCTTCCTTTCTCCAGCAGCTAGACACAGCTAGACACAGACTGAGTCCTTTTCCCGCCATTTTCCCCAGACTGCCATTGGAATTATGTCATCGGATGACAGCGCCCTCTGTTGGTGGTACTGTGGTATACTAGGTTAGTTGGACTTTGGACTTCATGGTGAACACAATGGATGGAACTGCTGCCTATGACAACTCAAATTGTTTAAGTATACAATGCATGCAAATTAAAAGACTTACATCCATCCTATCCAGCATAGACTGAATCCTTTTCCCGCTAATCCCAAGGAAGAAGTCGTGGTTGGATGACTTAGGTTAGTGGAAGTAACCCAATTGACCTATTTTCCTGCTAAAACTTTCCTATCATATTCTTAGGTTAGTGGAGGTAGCCCAAGTAATATTTCTTCTCCACCAAAATTTCACACCATTTTCTTGGGAAGGGAAGAGGGAGGGGAGGGGGAGACGAGAGGGTTAGGCTAGTAGAGGTAGCACAATTGACAAATTTTCCCGCCAAAACTTGAACTTCGCGCCATGAAGTCATTGCGACATCGCCACATCTATCGCCGTAATCCTGGATCCGACATTTAGAACCAATCCTGCAACAACGCAGAGTGGTAGCATACGAACTTCGGATAATTTTGACATGTTCTGATCGAACGAGTTGTAGCCCCCGAATACCCCACATTTGAACCATCTCGACTATTATGTTTGGAGTGTAGTCGAAAGGGTTACCAGTATAATTCTTGCATCTCTACACACCGGTATCGAAGCAGCATTCATGAATATAGACAGCACTGTTTTAAAGAGTGTGCACGATCGCTCAGGACAAGATTAGAGGGCGTCACTGCGGCTGAAGGGGGTTACATTAAGTAATGTTACTCTTGAAAGATACCACTACTTACATGCAGAAGGATTTTCATTTTAACTGTATTTTGTTTTAATAAATTTTCTTCAAAAAAGTTTCATCTGTCCGAATTTAAGTGCTGCATCCTGTATGTATGTATGTTTGGGTTATAGATTTTTGGTCTACATTCCTACATTCCTCTCTCATTAACTATTGGACAAACTTGGCTGGAGCAACTTTTTAGCGCTTCTCAGTAGTAACCATCCCAACACATTCTCAATTGACTAAACTTGGCTGGACCAACTCTCTGTAGTGCTTCTCAATCTCAGCATTCCTCTCATTCCTACTGCTGTTACTCTTCAACTATCATTTGGGTTAAAGTATAAGTAAGGGATTTCTGTCAGAAAGCCCACTAGTCAGAAAATCACAATTTTGGGTAAATGAAAAACAACGCGTATCTTCACCCCATAAGTAGCTAATTTGTTTTTATTTTGTCTAAATACACTGTAGAAATAAGGGTTCAGAAATAAGGGTTCAGAAATAACTGAGGGATACCAAATAATATTTTCTGGGTGTGGAGGAGGAAAATGGATTGGACTACCGGAGTTCTTATGGAAACCAATAAAGATGCCACTAATGTTATGCATAACAGCATTATAGTTGTTCACTATATAGACGTTATTGTCTGAATGAAGTAATATCACACCGTTTTTATATTACTTAAACAATTATTTATTACAAAAAGAGGATGAAAAATGTAATTAACAGCATTACATTATTTTCACATCCATCACTGCCTGTCTCATAGTCACAACTGGTTGTAGTTGAATCCACTGATGCAGTTGTACCAAACAGTCTTGAGTAGTACTCTTTGCTTGCAGGATTTTCGAGGCATTTAGCAAGTTTTAATATGTTCTTAGCCTTCACAGGTCTCTCTCCAGGAGGGGACGTGGAAGCTCCTGGTAAGTTGATTGTGTCAGGAGTTTTGTACTTCAGAACTGTGATGATGTGACTGCGGTACATATGTTGTAAATATACAGCTTTGTTTTTCAAGTCAAACAGCATAGATTGAGGAATGCCTGAATGCTGTCTTTTTGAAATAAAAACTGTCGGTTGCTCTTTTGAAAACCTTGAAAACATGGTGGGTAAATATCTCAAAATCAAATAGACATGGACGTTTTCGCGCTTTCAGAATACTTTCATCCCAGGTTCTGGGAAGCTCAGCAATGGTAGTCATCCTGTGTTGGGCACACACAAGTAAAAAGTCCTCATCATTTGGTAGGTAGCTATGTCCACAAACGGGAACAAAGTGACGTATTTAAAACTTTTGAGAATGTAAACTAGAGAGAAGAGGAAATAAACCACTGTTTTAGTTTTGTTTTGCCCAGGACAACTGCCACTTATGAAATCCATCTCATCCAATAACTTCGAATGTGGGATGTAGTTTATGAAATGTAGCGCCAGTGACATAACCTCATTGGGCCATTTCATTCCCTCATTTTCTAAACATCTCTATATTTTGACATTCCCCTTTCCCAAATCGTGTATCCCATATATGAGGACTCGTTGGTAAATGAGAAGAGGTAAGTTCTGCATAAAATCGAGATGTAACTAACTTTTTCCTGTCTGGCATTCACAATTGATACTTTTCTTTCAACCCAGCAAGCCTGCAGGTTTCTGAGGTGAACAGCTTCCTGTATCCCAAAAGCTTTTCTCTCCGTATCTTCTTTAGCTGCATTTATTTTTTGCTAAAGCGAATGGTGTCCTTTGCAAGTGTTGTGACCAAGCAAGCTGGTAAAATTTTACTTCCCCTCTTGTTTTGCCATCTGCCTCTTTAAATTCGTTTTTTTTCAGTTTTAACTAATTACCATTGTTGTTGTTGTGGTCTTCAGTCCTGAGACTGGTTTCATGCAGCTCTCCATGCTACTCTATCCTGTGCAAGGTTCTTCACCTCCCAGTACCTACTGCAACCTACATCCTTCTGAATTTGCTTAGTGTATTCATCTCTTGGTCTCCCCATACGATTTTTACCCTCCACACTGCCCTCCAATACTAAATTGGTGATCCCTTCATGCCTCAGAACATGTCGTACCAACCGATCCCTTCTTCTAGTCAAGTTATGCCACGAATTTCTCTTCTCTCTAATTCTATTCAATACCTCCTCATTAGTTATGTTATCTACCCATCTAATCTTCAGCATTCTTCTGTAGCGCCATATTTCGAAAGTTTCTATTCTCTTCTTGTCTAAACTATTTATCGTCCATGTTTCACTTCCATACATGGCTGCACTCCATACAAATACTTTCAGAAACAAATTCCTGACACTTAAATCTATACTCGATGTTAGCAAATTTCTCTTCTTCAGAAACGCTTTCCTTGTCAGTGCCAGTCTACATTTTATATCCTCTCTACTTCGACCATCATCAGTTATTTTGCTCCCCTAATAGCAAAACTCATTTACTACTTTAAGTGTCTCATTTCCTAATCTAATTCCCTCAGCATCACCCGAGTTAACTCGACTACATTGCACTATCCTCGTTTTGCTTTTGTTGATGTTTATCTTATACCCTCCTTTCAAGACACTATCCATTCCATTCAGCTGCTCTTCCAAGTCCTTTGCTGTCTTTGACAGAACTACAATGTCATCGGCGAACCTCAAAGTTTTTATTTCTTCTCCATGGATTTTAATACCTACTCCGAATTTTTCTTTTGTTTCCTTCACCGCTTGCTCAATATACACATTGAATAACATCGGGGATAGGCTACAACCCTGTCTCACTCCCTTCCCAACCACTGCTTCCCTTTCATGTCCCTCGACTCTTATAACTGCCATTTGGCTCCTGTACAAATTGTAAATAGCCTTTCACTCCCTGTATTTTACCCCTGCCATCTTCAGAATTTGAAAGAGCGTATTCCAGTGAACATTGTCAAAAGCTTTCTCCAAGTCTACAAATGCTAGAAACGTAGGTTTGCCTTTTCTTTATCTAGCTTCTAAGATAAGTCGTAGGGTCAGTATTGCCTCACGTGTTCCAACATTTCTACGGAATCCAAACTGATCTTCCCCGAGGTCGGCTTCTACTAGTTTTTCCATTCGTTTGTAAAGAATCCGCGTTAGTATTTTGCAGCCGTGACTTATTAAACTTATAGTTCGGTAATTTTCGCATCTGTCAACACCTGCTTTCATTGGGATTGGAATTATTATATTCTTCTTGAAGTCTGTTGGTATTTCGCCTGTTACATACATCCTGCTCACCAGATGGTAGAGTTTCGTCAGGACTGGCTCTCCCAAGGCTGTCAGTAGTTCTAATGGAATGTTGTCTAGTCCCGGGGCCTTGTTTCGACTCAGGTCTTTCAGTGCTCTGTCAAACTCTTCACGCAATATTATATCTCCCATTTCATCTTCATCTACATCCTCTTCCATTTCCATAATATTGTCCTCAAGTACATCGCCCTTTCTGCCTTCCCTTCTTTGCTTAGAACTGAGTTTCCATCTGAGCTTCTGATATTCATACAAGTGGTTCTCTTTTCTCCAAAGGTCTCTTTAATTTTCCTGTAGGCAGTATATATCTTACACCTAGTGAGTAGAACCTCTACATCCTTACATTTGTCCTCTAGCCATCCCTGCTTAGCCATTTTGCACTTCCTGTCGATCTCATTTTTGAGACGTTTGCATTCCTTTTTGCCTGCTTCATTTACTGCATTTTTATATTTTCTCCTTTCATCAATTAAATTCAGTATTTCTTCTGTCACCAAAGGATTTCTCCTAGCCCTCGTCTTTTTACCTACTTGATGCTCTGCTGCCTTCACTACTTCATCCCTCAAAGCTACCCATTCTTCTTCTACTGTATTTCTTTCCCCCATTCCTGTCAATTGTTCCCTTATGCTCTCCCTGAAACTCTGCACAACCTCTGGTTTAGTCAGTTTATCCAGGTCCCATCTCCTTAAATTCCCACCTTTGAGCAGTTTCTTCAATTTTAATCTACAATAGATTGTGGTCAGAATCCACATCTGCCCCTGGAAATGTCTTACAATTTAAAACCTGGTTCCTAAATCTCTGTCTTACCATTATATAATCTATCTGAAATCTGTCAGTATCACCAGGCTTCTTTCATGTATACAACCTTCTTTCATGATTCTTGACGCAAGTGTTTGCTATGATTAAGTTGTGCTCTGTGCAAAATTCTACCAGGCGCCTTCCTCTTTCATTTCTTACCCCAAATCCATATTCACCTATTTTTCCTTCTCTCCCTTTTCCTACTGCCGAATTCCAGTCTATGACTATTAAATTTTCGTCTCCCTTCACAATCTGAATAATTTCTTTTAATTCATCATACATTTCTTCAATTTCTTCATCATCCGCAGAGCTAGTTGGCATATAAACTTGTACTACTGTAGTAGGCGTGGGCTTCGTACCTATCTTGGTCACAATAATGCGTTCACTATGCTGTTTGTAGTAGCTTACCCGCATTCCTATTTTCCTATTCATTATTAAACCTACTCCTACATTACCCCTATTTGATTTTGTGTTTATAACCCTGCAGTCACCTGACCAGAAGTCTTGTTCCTTCTTCCACTGAACTTCACTAATTTCCACAATATCTAACTTAAACCTATCCATTTCCCTTTTTAAATTTTCTAGCCTACCTGCTCGATTAAGGGATCTGACATTCCACGCTCCGATCCGTAGAACGCCAGTTTTCTTTCTCCTGATAACGACATCCTCTTGAGTAGTCCCCGCCCGGAGATCCGAATGGGGGACTATTTTACCTCCGGAATATTTTACCCAAGAGGACGCCATCATCATTTAACCATACATTAAAGCTGCACGCCTTCGGAAAAAATTACGGCCGTAGTTTCCCCTTGCTTTCAGCCTTTCGCAGTGCCAGCACAGCAAGGCCGTTTTGGTTAGTGTTACGAGGCCAGATCAGTCAATCATCCGGACTGTTACCCTTGCAACCTTGTTTTGACTATTTCTAGTTAGTATCTTTTGTTTTATGGTGAAATCAGTGATTGTTTCGTAACTTAAATTCGATTGTTGACGTATAAACAAATATAAATTCTGTACTAATTTGAGGGAACAACTAATAGTAATCTCAAAGGATCTATTTGGCTCTGTTCGAAAACATGTTAGAAAAGCCAGACCTTAATTAATTCCCAGGTAACTACCAGTTTTGTCAAAAGTGTTGTTTGCGTAACTATATATCTTAATTTCATTATTTAAACACATAATTCGGCCTAAAACCTTGTAGTAGAAGAAACTGTCAAAAAGACGGAATTTTTCGATGTATTCAGTTATTTTAATGGGTTAAGTTTTAATTGTAATTTCTGTAAATTAAACATCGAACAATGTGTAGTTTCAGCACCTATTACTGTGAGGACATATAAGGGCCCAATTTTTGGGCATGAGACAATCAGTCCACGACCGAATTTCAGACGAGGAACCTGTGTTGGTTAGAACGACAACAATGCATCAACTTAACAGTGTAATAAATGTTACACCAATTGGCTTTGTGTTAAAACAGTGACAGTGTCTGCTCCATACGTAACTTTCTATTCTTCTAGAACTGTGGACTTTGTGATTAGGCTTTTACTACTCGTAGATGTTCAACAGTAAACTATTGTAGCACTATATGAACGTTCGCCTGCAAAACCAGTAATGCAGCTTATCGAAGGTTGAACAACAGTGCACTGGCCATATATTAAATGTGTATATGGGGGGTGGGGTGAAAAGTGAAAGTAAATGACTGTGAAACGTAATTGCGCATCTGTCGGTTATATCATGTAAAGTAGTCCGCTTTTGGCTCCCACACCCCATTTTTCAGCCAGTACGTCGACACTGAGGGCAGTCAACAAACGATGAAACACAGTAGATGAACTGCTACTGTGTCAGGTCTGGGATATCCGAAATGGATGTTGAAAGTTTCGGAAATATGTGACTGAAGTTTGTAGGCCACACTTATTCGGCAGGCGTTTAGGAAATGGAAACGTAGTTCCTTGACAGTAAGGTCATCTGGCAAACAGCGCCTATTGGGACTTGTTTTGCAAACAAAAGCATCTTCTCCTACTAACCGCATTTTGCAGGTGAATGTCGCGGCCTGAGGTTTCATATCGTCTTCATCATTTGTTCATGGTCAAAAGTATGCGATACCTTGCATGCCTATCAAACCAGTGAGATGCCTATCTTGGGTGTCTTTCACATCATTTTGTTAAAATTTTCAGTGATACTGCGCCGGGCTTCTTCCCCCACTTTCTCAGAACAATGCAACCTCGAACACTCAGCCGAAAAAAAAGAAAAAACTTATCTTTTACAGATAAACTGATACTGCAGTTTCCTTAGATGTGGTACGTATACCACAATCAGAGAAATAATGGGAAGTAACAATAACAATTATTATAATTAAGGTGACCATTCATACTCATTGTACCAGTACAGTACTGTAGCTTTTCAAAATTAATTTTATAGTATAAATAAAAGTAGTACATTTCATGGCATTCTTTCTTTTAAATTTAAAAGAAAGATGAAGATAAAGAGATAAAACTGACTTCTGATCTATTTCAAATATGCTAGCTTTGCATTTTTAAAAATGGTCACCTTATGATAATGCATACGATATCAATCAGTAATGACAATACAATAAATACAAAAAAAACACGAAACTGCAGTCCTCTCCAGTCATTCAAGCCAGTAGGCCTACCAATTTCCCGCTGTGATTAACGTGTTCTTCACCGCGTACTTTGGCATCATGAATGTTACTCTCTTTTGTCTTTCTTGCTTTCTTTCACTCTGAGCCGTAAAAACTTGGAGAACAGGAGTATAACATAGAAGAAGGGGCTCGGCTTTAAACAAAGTGTAGCATATCAGTGGTTTCTTGGACGTTTAGCAGAGCACTCTCGAGGTAGCTGCCTGAAGCACCAGTGACTAGTGGTGTTCTTGCTAGCAACAATCCACATTTGTGGGGGTGTTGCTGAACTGACGTATTTTTACAGGCTTACACAGTACTACTTGAGGTGTTTTTGACAGGAGAAGAACTATAATCACTTGCGCAATGCTACCGAGCGAGGTGGCGCAGTGATTAGCACACTGGACTCGCATTTGGGAGGACGGCGGTTCAATCCCGTCTCCGGCCATCCTGATTTAGGTTTTCCGTGATTTCCCTAAATCGTTTCAGGCAAATGCCGGGATGGTTCCTTTGAAAGGGCACGGCCGATTTCCATCCCAATCCTTCCCTAACCCGAGCTTGCGCTCCGTCTTTAATGACCTCGTTGTCGACGGGACGTTAAACACTAATCACCATTGCGCAATGCTGAGCGCTACGTGATGGGGCATGTAGCTCATTTCCGATTTTTTGGCTAGTGTCGGTTTTGCCAGCAATCCTTCTAGTGTTTTCATGTTTCCCATCATTTTAGCTCGGGACCCACATGGCTTAGTCGGCACAGCGAGCACTGTGGCCCTGTTTTCTGGCTTCGGCCCTTAGTGGCCGTGGGCGGACTTCTCGATCACCAACTTTCCGATCGCGTAAACGGGACTTCTCCCCGGCCTGGCATTTGTTCGTTGTAACAAAGATCTATTGGTACTATCCTACTACCTGCAGTTGTTTTAAACATAGCACATGCGGGGTTAAACTTAGGAAAGGGGGTGTGGCTGCAGTAATATTATCTACTTCACTTGAGGTAATTGGACCAACAGCATGCATGTGGCGTCTCTGTGCACGGAACTGTCAACGGTGCGTCTCCAGGGTGAATTGAGGAAATGGAATTAAGAGAAGCAGTATGCAAGAATTCTATAATTAACCATATACCTCTGATTCAGAACCTTTTACTCCCGGTGAGCATACGAAGATGAAATCATGTATGTGGTCTGTTATTCCAGATATGTCTGTAGAAGAGACACCATATATATAATTAAGGTAAGGCTGGCCAATGAGCCCTTCAGTGCAGATGAACACAACGCTGTAGCTCTTACAAGATATGTCTGTAGAAGAGACACCATATATATAATTAAGGTAAGGCTGGCCAATGAGCCCTTCAGTGCAGATGAACACAACGCTGTAGCTCTTAGGAGAATCGGCGAAACGCCGCGAGTAATGAGGATAATGGACAAGGACACTATTTCAGTAGTGTGCGGATAAGATGGGAATTCGGGAGGCGTGCTAGGGAGTCCGTGTAGTTGCGATGACAACTGTGTCCGGAATGCTTAGTGTGAGAGCATCTGCCTAGTGAGCAGGAGACCCGGGTTCGAATCCTGGTAAGGAACGAATTTTCATCTTTCACCATTGATGTAAATCAATACCCACTAGCAGCTAAATTTCATTATTTCCTTTGTGTACTGAAGATTAAATAACTGACAAACGACAATACCTTGGATGACATGTTTCATTTGGGAACAATGTCAGAGCCTCATCTGTTCTTTAACTAAGAACAGGTTATAGTCAGTGGCGCAATACACAGCTGACTCAGAAGACGCAAGTAATTTGGAGCCACAGTTCACAGCAGATTTCTGTAAATAGGGTGCCATGTCAATCGCCACGTTAGAATACCCTGTGTTCAAGTGCAATGTCTGCTCTACATAAGCGCTATAAGTAAATAAAAATTTAAAAAAAAACATTCAGTGGAGATAGTGATATACACTACTGGTCATTAAAATTGCTACACCACGAAGATGACGTGCTACAGACGCGAAATATAACCGACAGGAAGAAGATGCTGTGATATGCAAATGATTAGCTTTTCAGAGCATTCACACAAGGTTGGCGCCGGTGACGACACCTACAACGTGCTGACATGAGGAAAGTTTCCAACCGATTTCTCATACACAATCAGCAATTGACGGGCGTTGCCTGGTTAAACGTTGTTGTGATGCCTCGTGTAAGGAGGAGAAATGCGTACCATCACGTTTCCGACTTTGTTGAAGGTCGGATTGTAGCCTATCGCGATTGCGGTTTATCGTATCGCGACATTGCTGCTCGCGTCGGTCGAGATCTAATGACTGTTAGCATAATATGGAAGCGGTGGGTTCAGGAGGGTAATACGGAACGCCGTGCTGGATCCCAACGGCCTCGTACCACTTGCAGTTGAGATGACAGGCATATTATCTGCATGGCTGTAACGGATCGTGCAGCCAAGTCTCGATCCCTGAGTCAACAGATGGGGACGTTTGCAAGACAACAACGAGACCATGGTTGCGGTTAGCCTTTACGCTGCATCACAGACAGGAGCGCCTGTGATCGTGTACTCAACGGCGAACCCGGGTGCACGAATGGCAAAACGTCATTTTTTCGGATGAATTCAGGTTCTGTTTACAGCATCATGATGGTCGCATCTGTGTTTGGCGACATCGCGGTGAACGCTCATTGGAAGCCTGTATTCGTCATTGCCATACTGGTGTATCACCCGGCGTGATGGTATTGGGTGCCATTGGTTACACGTCTCGGTCAGCTCTTGTTCGCTTTGACGGCACTTTGAGCAGTGGACGTTACATTTCAGATGTGTTACGACCCGTGGCTCTATCCTTCATTCGATCCCTGCGAAAGCCTACATTTCAGCAGGATTATACAGAACCGCATGTTGGAGGTCCTGTACGGGCCTTTCTGGATACAGAAAATGTTGGACTGCTGTCGTGGCCAGTGCATTCTCCAGATCTCTCACCACCTGAAAACGTCTGGTCAATGGTGTTCGAACAACTGGCTCATCACAATACGCCAGTCACTACTCTTGATGAACTGTGGTATCGTGTTGAAGATGCATGGGCAGCTGTACATGTACACGCCATCCAAGCTCTGTTTGACCCAATGCACAGGCGTATCAAGGCCGTTATTTTGGGTACTGATTTCTCAGGATCTATGCACCCAACTTGGTGAAAACGTAATCACATGTCAGTTCTAGTATAATATATTTGTCCAATGAATACCTGTTTATCATGTGCAATTCTTCTTGGTGTAGCAAGTTTAATGGCCAGTAGTGTAAAACACGAAGATACACTTAGACCTTCTTAGGATCTGTGGCTGTTACAGAATGCCCAATAGAAGATGTGAACTATACTGTTACTACTGAGCACTTGCCTCCATTTCTGATTTGTCCCCCTAACAGACCTGTCATTTTCTAAAGTAACGGTCGATTGCATAACTACGAGAAAATCGTACTAATGTGGAGTAATAAGGAATTCCAGTTGATATTGTGGTCATCACATCTGATACGTGTCTACAATAAAGAAGATATACATGATTTTATTAGCAGCTTAGAGCTCACAGACTATCATTTCACATTACATCGTACGTAGTACGTAAAGGCCTCTAGTCGCACCAAAGTTAGCGTCCAGTCACTCATGGATAAGGCAGTAACAGAAATTGATAGTACCAAAGCCAAAACAAAACTGCTTAATTCTGTTTTCAAAAGTTCCTTTACAAAGGAAGACCCAGAGTATTGCAACAATTCAATCCTAGTACCACTAAAAAGATGAGTGAATTTGATATTAGTGTCAGTGGCGTTGAGAAACAGCTGAATTCGCTAAAATTAAACAAACCCCTGCGGTCCATGGAATCCCTGTCAGATTCATCACCCAATATGCGGCTGAGTTAGCCCCTCCGTTAACTGTACTCTAAGCAGATCTCTCGAACAAAAACCCGTGCCAGTAGCTGGAAGAAAGCACAGGTTGCACCTGTCTACAAGAAGGGTAGTCGAAGTGATCCACAAAACTACCATTAAATTCCTTAACATCCTTTTGTTGCAGGGTCTTAGCAGATATTCCGAGCTCAAACATAATGACGTATCGCGAACAGAACGACCTCCTAAGTGCCAACCAACATGGATTTCAAAAACAGATCATGGCTAGGACTAGCTGGGGATATGGAACGTATACCTCAAGAAGCGCAGCACGAATGGTCACAGGTTTGCTTGACCCACAGTAGTGTGTCACAGATATGATGAAAGAAGTGAACTGCCAGATTCTTGAAGATGGTTTCCGTCTATGTCGATAAAGTCTACTACCAAGTTTCAAACTGAGCGAGGTGGCGCAGTGGTTAGCGCACTGGAGTCGCATTAGGGAGGACAACGGTTCAAACACGTCTCCCGCCATCCTGATTCAAGTTTTCCATGATTTCCCTAAATCGCTTCAGGCAAATGCCGGGATGGTTCCTTTGAGAGGGCACGGCCGACTTCTTTCCTTAACCCGATAGGACCAATGACCTCACTCTTTGGTCCCCCTCCCCCAAATCAGCCAACAAACCAAAGTTTCAAGAACTGGCCTTAAATAATAACTCTAGGAATGTAGTGCAACCCGCTACAAATCGCTCCCAAAGGGATCGTGAGGACAAGATTAGGTCAATTACAGCACGCATGGAAGCATTTAAACAGTCATTGCCCCTGTACTCTATATGTGAAAGGAATGTGAAGAAGCCCTGATAACTGACACAGTGGGTTGCACCCTCTGCAGTGCACTTCACAGCAGTTCTCAGACTACAGATGTAGGTGTAGGTACAGATGTAGATTTCTAGGAACTGTGTGTGGTTGTATGGTGCTAGCTACCTTTGGTCACTGAGAACTTAGCAAATTGCAATTTTTATCCTTAAAATTGAACAGAACATTATTATAAATGTGATCTTCGAGATATGTTTGTTCAGAAGTTCCTGCCAAATCTATGCATAGCAATTCCCAAAGTTTCGTTTAAGGCACAAATCCAACTTTCCCCCTGTCCCTCTACAGAGACAGACTTATCGCCTCGGCATAAGTAATAGACATTGTACCTAGGGTAATATGCCGTGACTACTCAAAAACATTTCGCCTTTCTCTGTACTCTCCTTGCAATTGAAAATGCCAAATGCTCTTGTTTCTAAGGGCTTCCATTGCGTCGTACATTCATTTCGCGATGTTTTTTTCGTTTTTGTTGATAATGTCAAGAACTACTGAAACCGTAAATACATAAATATTCTTATGGAGCGGAACACTATCTGTCCGTCAACAAAATTACATATTCAAACTGCATACAACCTATTTCATCTAACTTAAATAAGGTATGGTGAAGATAATAAGTGTATGTTAAGTGGTAGCGATAGTATGTTTGGCGGTTAATAAAAATAATTATTCAATAGTTTTGACTATTCGTTTGTAAGATAATGTGCACAGTTTGCTCCAACCCTTCCACGAAACTAATTATTATGCAAAAGAATATTTGAAAACTAAGTTCGGCATTTCTGGATTTGCTGTGCTTTAAATAGTTTCAGTTCCAGCGTCATTCGTTATGGGACAGTAACTTTGGTGTTACTGACAGTCTTTTATCTTCATTTCTTTTGGTTTTGTTCCAGGTCCGCGCGACCGCTGTGGTCGCAGGTTCGAATCCTGCCTCGGGCATGGGTGTGTGTTATGTCCTTAGGTTAGTTAGGTTTAAGTAGTTCTAAGTTCTAGGGGACTGATGACCTCAGAAGTTGAGTCTCATAGTGCTCAGAGCCATTTTGTTCCAGGTCTTTTGATAAGATTCCGCTGGGGTAGTCATTGAAAGCTTCATGCGATGTTCTTTTGACAGCCAAACGGATTTCCATATCCTTAGCCATAACCAATGTTTTACACTTATTGTTCAGCAGTTCTTTTAGAAGTTTCTTAACACAGATGTTCTCTCCTACCACGATCTGCTCTACTAGGTATTTATCAAGTGCTTCATCAAGTGTTCTAAAGTTGAGCCACAGTTTTACTAATTGCTAAAACTCAGAGTTACACATCTCAGGTTCATCCCATTTACTGAACATGCAAATCTTTCCACTTGTTAGCTTCCCTTTGCACACTGGTAATTGTCGTTGCTAGAACCACCTTATGATCACTGAAACCAGTTTCAGTGTGAACATCATCAAAGAGGCCAGCTCTACTTGTCATTAGATCTAATATATTTCTGTTTATATCTGTTCTAGGTAGTGTCCAAAAAGGCATTTAGTATTATTTTGTAAGATGTCAAAATTTAGGAGAGCGTAACAATTTCACTAATCTATTTGATTATTAATGTCTCCTTCAACGATGACATTTTGATTAGGGAACATAGGTAACCTTGTTCTAGAGTGATTAACTCCTTGTCCACACGCTTCAATCCGCACATTTTAATGGCAAGACAGTGACAACAATGGTGACAAGGCAACATGTTTCCCGCATATGTAACAATGTGGCAACTGAAACATGGCGTTAAAACTCATGTTAGTTCGCATGTGTGGACACGCTACTCTGCAGTCCTGCAGCGTGATGAAATATTGCGTGTGGTCAGTCCCATTAAACAGAAGAGCCATTTCAAACAAACCTGAAAAGAAAAAAAAATCTATCGCGTGGCTTGGACCTAAATAAACAATTCGATGCAATGAGTGAGAGCTCCAAGAACAGCAAGCCTGTTTCGTCCAAAAACAAGAGGATCGAAATAGACATCCTCAGCAGCAGGGGCTGATTCTCATTCTAACATAAACCTTACACGCTCAGCGACAAAAAGTTTGATGTTCTGTCGGAAGAACTAATCGTTGGCTAGACTCTACCTGTAAGGCTGAGGTTGTGCCAAATTCAGTGCGACATGTGGTTAATGCCAGTGCTGCAACTACCAACGAAATGCTGTCTTTCGTTGCCCTACTCAACATCAGCGGATCTATATTAATTCTTTAACACGTCGTATGATAGACCAAAAACAGAAGAAAAACGGGATTTAACATTTCGTAGACGTTGAGTTCATTAGAGATCAAGCAGGAGTTTCTATCTGGGAAGGAAACCAGCCATATTGCTTTAAAAGAAACTTTCACTTGATGTACCTCCAGCGACTTGGGAAAACCACCGAAAGCGTAAATCTTGATGTTCGAACAAGAATTTAAACCATTTTCCAAATGCGAATTCATTGTTTTAACCAATTAGCCACTTCACTCGACTACACTTGTGGGGCATTGGCACCTTATAGTAAGGATGTGATATAAATGCTTACTGACTGTTATTGGCCACTACTGAATGGGAAAGCTGTATTCTGCACTGTGGCCCATTATCTTACTGCTACATCTACAACAGTCGACGACGATACCTGACATAAACACTTTGTTGTACATGGGCATTATCTCTGGCAGTTTTCCCCAAATCCAAGCCTCAATGAGAACCCTTGAGATGGTATATGAAGGTGTATGACGAGCCGAGTGCCTACTCAACCCCAGATATGGAGTGTCCTATGTGCAGAGTATCCATTATCAAAGGAAGTGGTATCGTCCATTTTAGTCCTGCGCTTATCTTTCCCGCCGATTGTCAGTACAAGGTTTGAAGCAATTGTTTGCTGATGATGCCTTGGTGTACGGTAAGGTGTGGAAGATGAGTGACTGTAGGAAGATAAAAAAAAACAACTTAGACAAAATTTCCAGTTGCCGTGATGAATGGCAGCTAGTCCTAAACGTGGAAAAATTTAAGTTAATGTGAATGAGTAGGAAGAATAAACCTGTATCGTTCGGATACAGTATTACTAGTGTCCAGCTTGACACAATCAAGTCATTTAGATATCAGGGCATAACAATGCAAAGCGATATGAGGTGGAATGCGCATGTGAAAACTGTGGTAGGGAAGGCAAATGGACGACTTCAGTTTATTGGGAGAATTTGAGGAAAGAGTGGTTCACCTGTAAAGGAGACCACATACAGGAAGTTTGGGCGACCTATTCTCGAATACTGCTCGAGTATTTGGGATGCGTACCAAGTCGGATTGAAGGAAGACATCGACTAATTCAAGGGGGCTGCTAGATTTGTTATCTGTGGGTTCGAACAAAACCTAAGTGCTGCAGAGATGCTTTGCGAATTCAAATGGGAATCCCTGGAGAGTAGGCGGCGTTCTTTTCTGGAAACACTATTGAGAAAACTGCAGTGAAACATGTCTGGGACAAAAAGCAAAATTGTGTTTTGCTAAAGGCGGGCCCCACTCAAAACACATGCTATTATGGAAACCACATTAGTAGCTGACTGCCGAACGATTCTGCTGTCGCCAACATACATCGCGCATAAGGACCACGAAGATAGAGAAATTAGGGCTCATACTGAACGCGTCGATCGTTTCCCTGGCCCGTTTTGCTGTGAATGATGGAGCGTTATCATGGAGCAATATGAGTTTGTGTTGCCTTTTTCCATATTCCAGTCGTTTTTCGCGTAATATTTGATTTAAATCTATTATTTGCTGCTGGTAGCGTTCATTGTTAACGGTTTCGCCAGGTTTTAGCAGTTCATAATAGATGACACTCTTCTGATCCCACCGAACACAGAGCATTGTCTTTTTTTCAAAGCGATTTGGTCGTGTAGTGGATGTCGATGGTTTGCCTGGATTCCCCCATGATTACGACGCTTAGGATTCTCAAAATATATACATTTTTCATCACCTGTCCCTATTCCACGGAGATACGACTTTCGTTTGCATCTGGCAAGCAGCATTTCACAAGTGATCTTTCGATTTGCTTGCTGTCTTTCATTCAGTTAATGCGGAATCCATTTTCCCACTTTCTGCACCTTTCCCATAGCTTTCAACCGAACAGAAACGGCTTTCTGCATTACATTCCGCGAGTTCCTGTTGAGTTTGAGTATCATTTTCATCCAATAAGGCCTACAGTTCGTTGTCATCTTAACTTTTTCGATGGTTCCCCGCGCTCTTCGTTTCTCACGCCAGAATCACCGCCGAAAGCTTCGTCAAGCAGTCGATGCGATTCTGCAGCAGTTTCTTCAAATGGTAACAGAAAACAGTGCTGTGCGCAAATTGTAGGCACAAAAGTCGACATGTTTACGGGCTTGTAACAAGTATCAGTGTATGGAACTTGAGTTATTGTGTGTTGACAGTCGTCGTCAGCCGTTATAGGAAGCAGAAGGCGCTGCAGATATGGCCTCACGGGCCTACACTGACGGCTAGACCATGTATACGGAAATTTCCGTTTCATACTTCTGCACCTGGTACATGTAGAAGCCAACCCGGTAAAGTAACATATTGAATTATCGTGATTGTCCATGGGTGTAATGCATACTTGTGCGAGAAAAAGTATGGACAATGTTAAAAATATGCCAATGTCTGCTAAAGTTAACAATGAAGTGGAGCTGAATTCTCGTCACGGAGCGACTGTGGTCTGATTGGATCTAGTCCACAAAAGTGGATACATCATAAAATCAAATATATTGTATTCATTTCGATAGTACACTCTAATCAGCATTAAGAGGATATGATGAGACAAACGTATCAGAAAATGGATATATATATATATAGGGCGGTCCATTGATCGTGACCGGTCCAAATATCTCACGAAATAAGCGTCAAACGAAAAACCTACAAAGAACGAAACTTGTCTAACTTGAAGGGCGAAACCAGATGGCGTTATTGTTGGCCCGCTAGATGGCGCTGACATAGGTCAAACGGATATCAACTGCGTTTTTTTTAATAGGAACCCTCATTTTTATTACATATTCGTGTAGTATGTAAAGAAATATGAATGTTTTAGTTGGACCACTTTTTTCGCTTTGTGATAGATGGCGTTGTAAAAGACACAACATATGACTCACAATTGTAGACAAACAGTTGGTAACAGGTAGGTTTTTTAAATTAAATTACAGAACGTAGGTACGTTTGAACATTTTATTTTGGTTGTTCCAATGTGATACATGTACCTTTGTGAACTTATCGTTTCTGAGAACACATGCTGTTACAGCGCAATTACTTTTAAGTACCACATTAATGCAATAATTGCTCAAAATGATGTCCGTCAACCTCAATGCATTTGGCAATACGTGTAACGACATTCCTCTCAACAGCGAGTAGTTCGCCTTCCGTAATGTTCGCACATGCATTGACAATGCCGCTGACGCATGTCGTCAGGCGTTGTCGATGGATCACGATAGCAAATATCATTCAGCTTCCCCCACAGAAAGAGACCCGGGGACGTCAGATCTGGTGAACGCGCGGGCCATGGTATGGTGGTTCGACGACCAATCCACCAGTGATGAAATATGCTATTCAATATCGCTTCAAACCGCACGCGAGCTATGTGCCGGACATCCATCACGTTGGAAGTACATCGCCATTCTATCATGCAGTGAAACATCTTGTAGTAACATCGGTAGAACATTACGTAGGAAATCAGCATACGTTGCACCATTTAGATTGCCATCGATAAAATGGGGGCCAATTATCCTTCCTCCCATAATGCCGCACCATACATTAACCCGCCAACGTCGCTGATGTCCCACTTGTCGCAGCCATCGTGGATTTTCCGTAGCCCAATAATGCATATTATGCCGGTTTACGTTACCGCTGTTGGTGAATGACGCTTCGTCGCTACATAGAACACGTGCAAAAAATCTGTCATCGTCCCGTAATTTCTCTTGTGCCCAGTGGCAGAACTATACACGACGTTCAAAGTCGTCGCTATGCAATTCCTGGTGCATAGAAATATGGTACTGGTGCAATCGATGTTGATGTAGCATTCTCAACACCGACGTTTTTGAGATTCCCGATTCTCGCGCAATTTGTCTGCTACTGATGTGCGGATTAGCCGCGGCAGCACCTAAAACACCTACTTGGGCATCTTCATTTGTTGCAGGTCGTGGTTAACGTTTCTCATGTGGCTGAACACTTCCTGTTTCCTTAAATAACGTAACTGTTCGGCGAACGGTCCGGACACTTGGATGATGTCGTCCAGAATACCGAGCAGCATACATAGCACACGCCCGTTGGGCATTTTGATCACAATAGCTATATATCAAAACGATATCGACCTTTTCCGCAATTGGTAAACGGTCCATTTTAAAACGGGTAATGTATCACGAAGCAAATGCCGTCCGCACTGGCGGAATGTTACGTGATACCACGTACTTACACGTTTGTGACTATTACAGCGCCATCTATCACAAAGCGAAAAAAGTAGTCCAACTAAAACATTCTTACTTCTTTACGTACTACACGAATATGTAATAAAAAATGAGGGTTCCTATTTAAAAAAAAAAAACGCATTTCATATCCGTTTCACCTATGGCAGCGTCATTTTTTTTCTTTGCGGGTTGTTACATTTCAGTACGAGTTTGATTAACAATTGAAGAGTCATTTGTAATCACTATTAAATATACGTCTAAAACGATATGATGCTTTAGCGTACGTAGAACTGCATTACATTCTGTATTCGTCAAGAAGTTAAAGGCACAGACTACGTAGCGATAATAGCTGATAAACCAATATGTCGTCGTTCTATCAACCATAAACCTATTGAGAGAATATGGAAATTTATCAACGTAGACAGGCATGAAAACGAAGTCGTTTTCAAAAACCTAAATTAACAGCAAAAATACTTTGACTTTATTCATTGTTCAAAGTTATAAGGATGCAGCTTAATTATTCTATTACATAATCATGTGCACCAATAACTGCCACTGCTAAGAGGTAACAGGTACAAGTGCACTTACGATGTCAGTAGCTTTGCGTTGTGTGCTGCAGCTGGTCACTGTTTCTGCGGTGAATGATGGGAAGGCAAGGAATCAATGAGAGATTAATGTTCAATAAAAGTCGCCATGATGTGAAGCGTATGAAATTACGTGCCGGCATAATGGAACACATTGTGCAGAACGTTGTCATATAAAACAGAATACCGATATTCCATAAAATTTAAACTGTAATCCTAGGTTTCTGCGTAACAACGACCTCGGAAACCAAGAAATTTCGAAAATAACTCACGAAGTTTTTTAAAGGTTCAGTGGACCACACTGTCCGCAACCACAGTCCGCAACCACAGCCGGTTTTCCTCCAGTCACATTCGCTGTCATTCCCAACTCTCAGCCAAATAATAACACTGAACACGAAACATCATCCCAAGAAATCCTATCATATTTCGAGAAACATACAAGAAATTCATGCTAAAACCAATAACCAACGTTATAATCAACAAGAGCGTGATCAATAATTGTCAATCTCGCGCTATCAGTGTCGAAAACAAAAGACGTCAAATCATATTTTCCGTCGAAACAAGTCATGAGATTTAGCGATTCACATTGGCTGCTCTAAACTATCACCCGTATGGACTTGTAGATCACATTTCTCATGTATTCTACAAATTAAAAAAAAATGCAAAATAAGGCTACGGTACCTAAATTACAGAGCTCACTATTCCTGAACTTACCATTTTCAGCTATTTTAGACAGGTTGTTTCCTTTTTAACCTTGAAGATCCTGAAAAGGAGGCTGTATAATTCACACTATAGTAAAGTGTAGACTCGTCTGCAGTGTTTTGATTGACTGTGTACTTCTAAGAGTAAAACACACGGTTTTAAGGGACTTCTTTGACATCAGAGTGGCAATAACTGGTACTATTATGTGCTGCAACTGAGGGTTAAAATAGTTTCCGGAACACACAAAGTATTACACATTTAAAGGTAAACTAATATATTTCTTGGAGCAATTATTCGATTTGCAAATTAGTATAAGCGACGGAAGAAAAACAAAACGTAACCCATTTAAACCTACTGCACCTTCCATGAAAGTTATAATGTTCTCGATGTACCCGTTGTCTTTCTTCGAATGCAACCAAGTCCAAGCCACCGTCCCAAAATGATATGTCTTCTCTTATATGTCAGCTCTTAGGAAATATTACGTTTGTTGCATACCTTTGTGGCGTTTTTTGTTACTATCATATTACAGCATTGATTACATCTGTGTCACGTCATTTGTCGTATAACATGTGTTATGCTTTTAAATAAATCCTACGAGTGAGCTAAAAAGATGGAATTACAACAGAAGAAAGAGAGAAAAAGAATACCGACAGAACATTTTTGCCATAGTCTTCTTTTTGACTTGATTGGTAGAGCATTAGCAGGAGACGTGATACAAAACGTACCGTTTTGCCCCTCTGAGAGGAGAAGGATATTAGAGAAGCACAGTCTATCCGTGGGGTCATTCCGGCGTGAGAGTCCCAATACTGCTGAGAAGAGCTGAACTTTCATGAGCCTCATGCACACTTTAGTCCACGATTGTCTATGTCGGTCAAGTAGATTAATAAATTAACCGTTACTAGTCACATACTGTGCAACACATACAGCATATAGTGAACTTATATTTTCCGACTGATGGATATATTAAACTTGTTGAATACTAAACATCTCGTGGCAGGTGGCTATTCGTCCATCTATGGTCGCTCATTATATTAGCTAGTGAACAGCAATGAGTATTTCACGTACATGGTGACATACGCTCGGATATAGCGAGGCAAACAGACATTACGATTTACCTTAGAAAACAAAAAAACAAACATGTTTATAGCATTTGTGGATTTAGAGGAAGCTTTCGAGCATGTTGACAGGACTGCATTCTTTGAAAATCTGAAGGCAGCAGGGATAAACTACATGGAGCGAAAGTGCATATACTACTTGTACAGACTACATTTAAAGAAGCTGAAGGACGAGACTGGGTTGTAATCTGTCCCCAATGACAAGCAGTAAAGGAAATCAAGAAAGAATTTGGAAATCGAATTAAAGTTCCGGGAGAGCAAATGAAAACTTTGAGATACGCTGACAACATTTTAATTCTGTCGAAAGAAGCAAACGACTTGGAGAAGCAGTTAACCAGAATGGAAGTTACAAGATGAACACCAAAAAAGTAAAACAGGGTAACGGGATGTAGGCGAACTGAATCAAACGACGCTCAGCAAATGAGACACTACAAGTAATAGACGAGTTTTCCTATTTGGAAGCGAAATAACTGACGATGGCCGAACCAGAGAGGCTAGAGATCGGAAAGTACAAGAAAAGCATTTCTGAAAACAGTAATCTGTAAACATCTACATCTACATCCATACTCCGCAGGCCACCTGACGGTCTGTGGTGGAGGGTACTTTGAATATCTCTATCGGTTCTCCCTTCTATTCCAGTCTCGTATCGTTCGCGGAAAGTACGACCGTCGGTATGCCTCCGTGTAGGCTCTAATCTCTCTGATTTTATCCTCATGGTCTCTTCGCGAGATATACATAGGAGGGAGCAATATACTGCTTGACTCCTCGGTGAAGATATGTTCTCGAAGCTTCAACAAAAGCCCGTAGCGGGCTACTGAGCGTCTCTCCTGCAGAGTCTTCCACTGGAGTTTGTCTATCATCTCAGTAACGCTTTCGGGATTACTAAATGATCCTGTAACGAAGGGCGCTGCTCTCCGTTGGATCTTCTCTATCTCCTCTATCAACCCCACTTGTCGAATACAGGTTTAAGTGTTAGGAACTTTTTTTTAGCTATTTGAAGCGCAGCGTCTTTCGGAAAGAAACAACTCGGACACAAAAACAATAGAAGCACGTGAAATTTTGTGCTGCAATAAAATGCTGGAGATTATATGAGAAGACAGGATAACTAATGACGAGGTCGTCTTCCTCTTCACAGTATGGAATAGTCTTACAGTTTGGTCCTGTATCGCCCTATATCTTTTTTTGCATCCTTGCTCGGTTTTCTTTCATTTAACAGTACATATTGTGTTGTTCTCTTAGAATGTTGTTTTATGTTTTACATCTGTGTGCAGGTCCTCTAACATTCCTTAAAAATTTCGTTTCAGTCGACTGAGGTTCTACATCGAATAGGGGAAAAATGAAATTCATGGCACAAACTGACTAAAAGAAGGGATCATTTGATATGACACAACATGAAGCATCAAGCAGTTGTTAATTCGGCAGTGGTGGAAAGTGTGGGGAGAGGGAAA
The DNA here is from genome assembly GCF_023897955.1 of Schistocerca gregaria. Taxonomy (NCBI): domain Eukaryota; kingdom Metazoa; phylum Arthropoda; class Insecta; order Orthoptera; family Acrididae; genus Schistocerca; species Schistocerca gregaria. The sequence continues at coordinate 613,521,572 of NC_064923.1, forward strand.
ATAGTAGAGTGAGGGGGCCATCACTTGAACACAGTAAGCAAGTTCAAATGACTGTAGTTGTTCAGAGATGAAGAGGCTTGAACAGGGCAGACAAGTGTGGAGAGCTGCATCAAACCAGCCTTTGGAGTGGAGACCACAACAACAACAGATAACGCTTCTGTGGAATGTTGATTGAATCACTTATTTCAGAAAGAGTCAGTTTTTGGTGAAAATGAGCAGTTGCTGGAAACAGTTTCTATGATTGCAAACACATCGTTTGGTAATGAAGGTACCTAAAAAAAGTTCAAGTACCATGTAATGCCTGGAGACCACAGGCTGGAAGTGTGAAAAAAGCTTTTTTTTCAGTTGTACGCTGTGGCTTAACACAGAGCGAGGAGACGACAGACTTTATTATTGGTGGGAAAATCGCCTACTGACAGAACGAGGACAACAAGAAAACTGGGCAGTCCAAACAGAAGTTATGGATAAAATTAAAGAGCGCATACGTTCATTTCCCTCATACACCAGTCACTATACTTCAAGGGAAATTAAATATCTTCACTCAGCTCTGCGCATTACAAAGGTGTATTGTCTTTTCAAGGAAAAGATTCCAGGTTCACAGATGAAGTGCTCATACTGTTGCAAGATTCTCAAAGATTGCTTTCAGTTGGATTTTGATGAACGACGAGTTGGTACCCAAGTGTTTGTGTGCAGCTTTAGAAGCCTAATTCAACGTTAAATGACACTGCAATACTAGATTAGATAAGATTAGATTAATACTTGTTCCATAGATCATGAATACGACACTTCGTAATGATGTGGAACGTGTCAGGTTAATGAAATATGTCTGTACAAGATATTACACTACACAAAATATTGCATGACACTAATGCTTAAGTTAGTTTTTTTCCCTCCCTTAATTTATATCTAAAAATTCAGCCAATGAGTAGAAGGAGTTGTCATCTAGAAATTCTTTTAATTTATTTTTAAATGTTGGTTGACTATCTGTCAGGCTTTTGATGCTGTTCGGTAGGTGACCAAAGACTTTTGTGGCTGCATAATTAACCCCCTTCTGTGCCAAAGTCAGATTTAACCCTGCATAGTGAAGATCATTCTTTCTCCTGGTGTTATAGCTATGCACACTGCTATTACTTTTGAACTGGGCTGGATTATTAACAACAAATTTCATAAGTGAATATATATACTGTGAGGATCCCTAGATCCTTAAATAGATGTCTGCAAGATGGCCGTGGGTGGGCTCCAGCAATTATTCTGATTACACGTTTTTGAGCAATGAATACTTTTCTACTCAACGATGAATTACCCCAGAATATGATACCATACGAAAGCAGTGAATGAAAGTAGGCATAGTAAGCTAATTTACTGAGATTCTTATCACCAAAATTTGCAATAACCCTAATAGCATACGTAGCCGAACTCAGATGTTTCAGCAGACCATCAATGTGTTGCTTCCAGTTTAACCTCTCATCAATGGACACACCTAAAAATTTTGAAAATTCTACCTTAGCTACAGACCTCTGTTCAAAGTCTATATTTATTACTGGAGTTACTTGTAGCAGCTGCTAAATAAGCATTACATGAAAGAAAAACTAACAAGTTTTACAGTGGGTATGAGGGAATGAACAGCTATGTAAAAATAATGACAGCATTATTGCTCTCAATTCTGACAACATACAGAACTTATCCCTCCCATGCATTCCAATGCAATGGACGTATTATTACAGGCAGATTTTTGTTTACCAGTTTGCAGTACATAATCTCAGAACTGGAAGTGCCCATTCAATTTTGTGCGATGGAGGCCAAGGAATGAAAGGCAGAAATGAATCATCAGAGAACTTGCAAAACAAGAACCTATACATGATAAAATTGTTACTAGGCCGCACAGACAATGCCAAATTTGACATAACTTGTAGTCGCTTTCCAATCCGCAGTAGTTCATGCTTACTGCGTCACCACGATTTTAGTCTAGTGAAGCGAGTACTCAAAAAGAGAGAGACAGATACTATGATCCGTTAAAAATTTGTGAAAACATTTGCTCTTCTAGAATTCCTGGTAAATTTAATGTTCACATGGTAACACCAGAGGCTATACCAAATTTCAAAACAGGGTGGCCAAAACTGTACAAGCAAACGTCCTTTTCAGAAGAATTTAAATCCAGTGCAGCTCCACAATCCTAAAAACAAGATTTTCACCATTTCTAATTTCATGCAGTTTGAGTACACGTGCCACTAAAGGCATAGTTACTACTTCACAATACATGTGCTTTTAATAAAGGACACTTTTGTATTAACCCACAAAGTGCTATGATCCCCATTTGGGGAATTGTTTCTGCAACGGAGATTCTGCAATTCTAATAATGCTGGTAGTGCATCCTACCATTTTCCATTGTTGTCCAGACCTTGGTCGAGCACTTTCATTGAAGTTTCGTTAGTTGTTGTTAAACGAGTGAGTTGTACACTTATTTCTGTGGCGAAGCTACGTTTTTCAGCGTTACAAGAGTAACTCATTTTCAAAGCAACGTTGTTGTTGTTGTTGTTGTAGTCTTCAGTCCTGAGACTGGTTTGATGCAGCTCTCCATGCTACTCTATCCTGTGCAAGCCTCTTCATTTCCCAGTACTTACTGCAACCTACATCCTTCTGAATCTGCTTAGTGTATTCATCCTTTGGTCTCCCTCTACGATTTTTACTCTCCACGCTGCCCTCCAATACCAAATTTGTGATCCTGTGATGCCTCAGAACATGTCCTAGCAACCGGTCCCTTTTTCTTGTCAAGTTGTGCCACAAATTCCTGTTCTCCCCGATTCTGTTCAATACCACCTCATCAGTTATGTGATCTACCCATCTATTCCTCAGCATTCTTCTGTAGCACCACATTTCCAAAGCTTCTATTCTCTTCTTGTCTAAACTATTTATCGTCCATGTTTCACTTCCATACATGGCTACACTCCATACAAATACTTTCAGAAACGAATTCCTGACACTTAAATCTATACTCGATGTTAACAAATTTCTCTTCTTCAGAAACGCATTCCTTGCCATTGCCAGTCTACATTTTATATCCTCTCTACTTCGACCATCATCAGTTATTTTGCTCCCCAAATAGCCAAACTCCTTTACTACTTTAAGTGTCTCATTTTCTAATCTAATTCCCTCAGCATCGCCCAAATTAATTCGACAACATTCCATTGTCCTCGTTTTGCTTTTGTTGATGTTCATCTTATATCCTCCTTTCAAGACACTATCCATTCTGTTCTTCCAAGTCTATTGCTGTCTCCGACAGAATTACAATGTCATCGGCGAACCTCAAAGTTTTATTTCTTCTCCATGGATTTTAATACCTACTCCGAATTTTTCTTTTGTTTTCTTCACTGCTTGCTCAATATACAGATTGAATAACATCGGGGAGAGGCTACAACCCTGTCTCACTCCCTTCCCAACCACTGCTTCCCTTTCATGCCCCTCAACTCTTATAACTGCCATCTGGTTTCTGTAGAAATTGTAAATAGCCTTTCGCTCCCTGTATTTTATCCCTGCCACCTTAAGAATTTGAAAGAGAGTATTCCAGTCAACATTGTCAAAAGCTTTCTCTAAGTCTACAAAGCAGTATAAGCAGTGTGCGATTTGCAGGGGGGGATGGCGGGGGGGGGGATTTCCCCCCCTCTGCATCAGACCATCTCCTCCTCTGGTTTTAGTTTATGCATCCCAACCTGGGATGTTTGTTTCCCACGCACTGGAGTGAAACTTTACGTATAATTTAAATTTGTGGAGCCGAACACTGAAAGTTTTTGATACAGTCTTACTATTAATACTATTAATATCTTTACTTATTAATTTTGAAAAAGTGTTATGTAGTAGGTAAGCATTTCAAAACATTTAGAACTAAACAACAAGATGACGCATGCCACAATGTTGCAAGACGTCGCCCCAGCGTAAACGTGGCTTTAGAGCCAGTTCTGTATTGTATGGTGGATGTGATGTGCTGCGCACGAAACTAAAACCTGCAATCAGATCAAAACGTCGTGGAAAACTGTGAAGAGGTGTCATGCTGCAGCAAGATAACTCTCGCCCACATTCTGCCAAATGGACAACCGACGTAATAAAGGAGTTGAGACTCGAGGCGCTGGAACATCCACCATACAGTCCAGACCTGGCTCCAAGCTATTTCCAAATGTTTGGACCCTTAACGGAAGCACTACAGGGAAGAAGATTTGAAAGTGATGAAGACGTCATTGCTGCAGTACAAAACTGGTTACAGATGCAACCGATAAACGTATTTTCTTATGAAATAAAAAAAACTCATAAAACGTCAGGAAAACTGCATTGAAGTCCAGCGAGGTTTTCAGCAAAATAACGCATTTTTCAGATTTCTATCATCACAATAAGTACAGCTTTTCACAAATGTGCCTTTACTTTTTGAATTCCCCTCGTATACCTGTATGTAGATGATTTTGTAAATAAGCTTTACCTATAATGTACTTTTAAAAGATATAACAAGGGATGGCTTTTTTGATAGTGCTTACGCGTGAATAGGGAGTTTCGGCATGAACATCTATTTACAAATAACTGTTTAACCATGGATAAGGCGACGGTCCAAGCTAGTAACATACATAATTATACTAACTCCCTAAGACATCCCCCCCCCCTCCCACTGGTAAATGCACAAATCGAACACTGAGTATAAGTGATGTTATTATGTAAATTACTTCCGATATCTGTGTAGAGGCATGTTCTGTAATCGTTTGAGAAGATGTTTATCAATCATTTATTTCGAAGACCTATTTCCTTTCTATATGACACCTGCCTGACCTTCGATCCCCATTTGGGGCTCATGGCTGTTTGAATGTAAAACTTAATTTTGCTTTTATTCGCTCCTCAGGCATAATGAGGTGGTGTTAAGCAGGGTCAACCCAAATTAAGTGGTCCAATAAAAATTAAGTTGGTTGTTTGACCAGTTTTAAATATTTTAATTGAGAGGTGAAACAGTTTTTAACAAAATTTTACCTTTCATCTTTACTGAATGGCGGCCATTTTCGTTTGTAAACGCGCAAGGATGTATCAGTTTAGAAATGTTAGCAAAAATATGACTCTCTCTGCACTGGATTAAGTTACAACATTGCAATTGACATGATTATTTTTAGAAAAGTGTCCTCTACAACATTGTCTATTACAAAAAATACCCTAAATTCAAAAATAACCATTCAAAATGACCTCCAAAGTTTGGTATCCAAATTTTCAAAAATCCACTTTTGAGGCCCAAAAATAACAAACAAGGAGTTATTTATGAGAATCTATTTTTTTCCTATAGTTAGATATCATACATTACTAGCCTCATATAGAGCAAGATCACTTACAAATATTTCCTTAATTTTTTATGACTTTTTGAATTATGAAAATATTCATTTTTTGTAAAATTTGGGGTGGGACTGAATATAAAAATATGATTTTTGTACAGTTTGTACACCTACATGATAGCAAAAATTTCAACACTGATATCTGACTGTGACCAAAATTATGAATTTTTGAAAATGAGGAGATGATTCACATTACTCTACAAGTGATCTTATGCCTGTTGCCTACTCATGTGTGATATTGGGGGGATATAATCAATACTTACTGGAGTAAGATACTGAATTACATACAAAAAGTGGAAACATCACTGAAATTAATATTTATATTATTTTGACAAATAAATGTTTTCAATTAAATCCATCTAGATGCGACTGTTCCTAAACCTGGTGGTGAATGTTAAGAACACTTATTTCTTCAGACAGCTTCTGTGATATAGAATAAGACCTCCCAGTTGCTGTGGTAAGTTCAAGCACTGTTTCCTTAAAACATTATCCATTGGTATCCAAACTTTGTCACTAGTAGATTTCTTGAATGATGTTCTTACCCCTGCAGGATGGTAAAAATGCATAAGAACATCGTTTTCCAAACTTATTCTTTCAACCTCTGCAAGCCACCACTGTGCATCATACACACATGCCACTGTCTCATTCAGTGTTAAAGACAGAGATGTAATTTTACTGACACAATGATCCTCATAAATTTAGGTTCTGTTGTTACATAGCATCGAACTAAGTTTTCTGTAATGCCAAGGAATTTGTGGAGATGCATTGTTCCTTTTATTGCTATGCAGTTCTCAAATCTAGTTTGAAGTGTTGTTTTCATATGCAGAACTACTACTTCTTTCTTGATCAGAAAACAGGTAATGCCTTTAATATTATCCTTGCAAAAGACATACATGTCCTGTACTGTAAGAATTTGGTATGTGGTTGATCTATGTAGGCTGGCTTTACTTACTTCACGTTTTGTTGCACCTGCTACTCCATCACATGCATTTTTACCACGGCAAGATGCAAAAATGTGCCATTCAGCCTCCAACCGAAAGTCTGCTTTGTGGTTGCACAGATTTGAAAAATTCTTTTTGTTCTTATACTGACTACCACTTCCATATCAGCTTCTCAACCTTGAGAAAATTTTCTTTTATATAATTTATTACATACTTTTGGAACACATGTATAGCCGAAGTGTTGTGCTCCAAGTAGTCGCTTAGAATGCAAATTGAAGAACTGCAAACTTCATCTTTCTCATTTTTAAAGTAGAGAATAAATGGATGTATTGTTGCTGGTCGCTGACCCAGTGCCACCCTCATATTGCATCCTGAATCACAAATGTAAAATTTTCTGCAAAATCAGCTAGAACTATGTATTCAGTTTCATGAAGTTGAGCTTTTTCGTCCTTCAAAAACTCACTTTGGATTTTAGAAACGTGTGACCGAGTCATAGTATTCCATAATTCTCGTACGAAATCGCGCAGAATCGTACTCTCTCTACGAAACGTAGTTTATAAAACAAACTGTTAACTACGTACGTCTTTCCTTCTGCTGATTTTGTTTAAATAAATACATTTTCAGTGCACATAATAACGTTAGTTGTTCGCTGCTGAGTGAAAGTCCTGCGCCAGCTGTCTGGACGAAAGCGAACGCCCTTTGGAAGAGGGTAGCGGCCGCCCTTCATCTGACACCTAGTGGACACTGACACAAAAAATCTTAATGGTGTCTCTGCGGCGCGTTCCGCTGCTTTTCTCAAGCCACAATTCAGCCATTCACTGACCCCCGCTAACGTAAACTTTGCACTGAAAAATGTTACTGCAAATATTCAACAAAACCTATGACCGCGGTAACCTAATGGACTTTACACTGCATGGCGATCATTTAACGTGGGCTTCTACCCAAAGCACAATGTGGATGAAGGGGCTTGATGCGCAAATTCGGTGGGCACACAGGATTGTACAATGTCTGACTACCTGCTATCAGATCCATCCACACCGCAGTAGCACACCACAGCAGACTCGAAACGTTACCTTAGTTATGCCAATTGTCAGAAAAACTATTTCTAAAATTTTGAAATCGTTAAACGTTTTTCATTTACTTACTTTTAGTGGTGACAGTGCCTTTCAATGGCCCTAATTTGTATATTTATATATATTATTTCGCGAATTTACTTTGAAACAACATGGAAGCAAACTCAGACTGCCCAAGTGGCAGACATCTTTACTTTTGCAAAACTTGTCATGTAAATAATGAATTATCACGAAACGCAAATTTAAATTTAAATTTGTAGCAAAATTAATGTTATTCAATGGACTGTAGTTTATTTCTTTGGACAAAGCGAGCACATTTAAAGATGGTGTTATAAACCAAAGCAATTTCTTAGATTGAAAGTCTCCCTCTTTCTACTATGAAGCAGTTCGTAATAATAATGAATTTACTCATCGTACCTTTTACTCAATTATTAAACAAACAAGCAATTTAACTTTCAAACCGACATTATACAACAAACATGACCAAGAAACAGGACTGGTGGTGGATTGGACCAGAAATTTTCGGAGAATAAGTTTGCACATAATCTATTTTTTCGTTTCAAAGTAAGTTGACTGTAACCCCTTACATGTTCTGAGATCAAACAAACAACTCTATAAAATTAGTGCTTGCCTTGAGTTGCGTGCTGGAGGGCTCATAGTACTGTTGGTACAACAATTTTGGTCGGCTCTTCACGTCCCCAGTGATGGACTTCCTTACTGATAGCCACGTCACAAGCAGCATCCATCTTTACTCGTCGGAGCGTCGGCCGAATTCCATCATAAAATTATTCGGACAATCTTGCTTTCCGAATTGATACAAGCTGGAGACGACTTTGGGGCATAAAAGCCGCTGCCGTCCGAATATTTGGTTGCAATTCTTTCACAACTTTACTACCATATAAGCCTCACTTTAGCGGACCTATCACAGCCCGATACACGCGCTGTGAAGGCTCCCACGCAACTGTCTTTCTTTCCACCGTCTTTTCCCTTGGCGCTTCTCTCACCAAGGACACCTCCACAACATGTTACGTAGAACCCTTTGTACTTCCCATCACCTTATTCTGTACATTTGTTTAACACATTAACACTGAAAATTTGCCCTGAGGTGGTTACAGTTCACCACAATTTATTCATTGAATGGCAATAACATTTTCTTTTTGTTAATTAAGAACTGGGTATGAAGTAACTCTTTTATATCAAAGAGCTGTGCATACAAATATACCACTTTTACACATTCATTTGCTGTCTTCTTTTACATCTCTCTATCACACCTAATATCGATCTTTCAACATACCAATACCCTAAAGCGAAGTTAAAAAAAATTCTAAAAATTTATTTAATTTTTGACGGTGGCATCACAAACATAGTGGTGCCTTCTGAGTTTTTGCCAGTTACCAATTAAAGTTTCCAAGTACTCTTTCTGAGAATAACCACTGTTTCATTTCTGCCCTGTCATTTGTGACCCACTGTTTGAGTGTTATACTGTCTGGCATTTCATCATCATATTCATGAAACAATTCAATAACGGTTTCCTTACCAGGGCATTTATTACACAAACAGTCTTAACTGTTTGTGTCACAGACCATTAAATCTAGTAACTCTTTGTAGTTAATATCACTGAGTTTTGCACCTGCAATCATCAATTCGATATTTTGATAATATAAACAAATATACACAGAGTGTGTCCCTGAGGATCCAGCCAAAAATACACTATTAGGGCGGAGGTCACAAAATTTTGACCTTCCAATTTTCTATTTAGGATAAGAATTTTTGATAGCTACATAAAGTTCATTTAAATTTGACAGCACTAGTCGATTCTGCTTTTTTTCTTTAACTCCATTTATAACAACTCTTTTTCTATCATTGCATCCTGGGCAAATTCTACTGTTTTCATCATATTCAAAAAACAGCTGGGTGTTTTTAATTGTTTCTTCACTTATACCCACTCCTTTCTTCTTTCCTAAAACTGGAAGAATGCCTTGCTGTTTCGCTACTTTTCTGGTTAGTTTAACTAAACGATGAGAAATGTTGAATTCATGAGCTATTTTTTCAATATATTCCGTCAAAGCGAAGAAGATTTGGCATCAAATTTGTACGAAGTGAAAGCAGTTCCGGGTATGTATGGGGCTTTATTGTTTACACTCGAAAGGGCACTAATTATGGTAGCCACTATCCAGATGAAAAAATAACGTCTCGAATTGTTTTGGAGCTTGAACACGATCTACTCGGGAAAGGCCATTGTATTTATCTTGACAACTGACAACTGGTACACCAGTACAGATTTGGTGGACAAACTAACCAGCAGTAACACTGATGTTGTCGGGACAATGCGGCAAGACAGGAAGGGGTTCCCTGACTTCGTAAAAAAGGAAAAACTGAAGGAAGGGGAGTTTATAACAGGGTACAAAGGCAAGCAGATGGTAATGAAATGGAAAATAAAAAGAGACGTAGTTATGGCCAGCAACTTCAATGACGATACATTTGTAAATGTAAACTCGAAGAAGGGAATCGTTCAAAAGCCACAAGTTCTCGTTGACTACAACAAGTATATGGGGGGTGTGGATAGGTGCGATTCTCAGTTACAAAGCTACCAGATGGCCAGAAGCATGCTGAAAAAATACTATCAAAAGCTTTTCCGCCACTTGTTGGACATTGCATGCTACAATGCATACAGTGTGTAGAAGAAGCATGGTGGCGAACAAAATAGAATGAGCTTCCTGATAAGTCTTGGTGAATAGTTGACCACATCTTCACCACATCAAGGGACATCAGTAGGACGCCCACCTTGAACACCAAAAGCAACACGCCTTACAGCCAGGCATTTTCCAGACCTTCTGCCACTCACAACGAAGAAAAGACCAACAAGGAGATGTGTGGTGTGTACGAAAAAAGGCCTTCGCAAAGAGACTTCATACTGGTACCCAGAATGCGAAGTTTCCTTGTGTGCAGCACCTTGTTTTAAAATGTTTCACACTGAAAACGATATGTAATATTGTGAAAATATAGTTTTGTTAACGTCTGCAATATATTTTATTCATTTCCACCCAATATCAGTTTAAATTCAACAATGAAAACGCGAAGGAAAACGTGAGAACAGTGTGCAGCACCACTGCGAACGGGCGCTCTGGCATGTATTACCCACTGTGGAAGAGGCGTGTGTGCACAAACTGCTCACTTAACAGGTCTTTAACTCCATTTATAACAACTCTTTTTCTGTCTTTGCAACCTGGGCACATTCTACTGTTTTCATCATCTTCGAAAAACTGCTGGGTATTTTTAATTGTTTCTTCACTTATACCCACTCCTTTCTTCTTTCCTAAAACTGGAAGAATGCTTTGCTCTTTCACTACTTTTCTGGTTCTTGACCATGAGTCAAGGAGTAAACTTAAAATTTTAACTTTTTCCTCTTTAGATGTCACTGAACATTTAATTTTTAATTTCTCTATTAAGCTCAAATATTCAGTGTCAGATGAGGCTGGTAGGACGTTTTCTTCTTCTATAGAAATAGTATTGGTATCTATGTTATTGAAGCATGATTCCAAGTCTTTTCTAATTTTGCCTGTAATTTGTTTTACCTTATTTTCAATAGCTGGTTTTCCTTTTCTGCTACTTAATTTTATTATTTTCGAAGCAGGAGACACTTTTAACTTAGAACAAGCAAAATCCAATATGCTAACAGCTTCCTCACTAGGAGTATAAATGTCATTAACCAGGTTACATGATTCTGGATCTGGATTCACAACAAATATATTTGAGTAACAATTTGGACACAGGAAATTTCCAGGAATCACATTCCATTTCGCTTGGGAAGCTGTTTCACTCTCACATCACAAGGACAAATGTTGAATTTTTATTTCCCTCAAACCTTTAGTAATAGGCTTTTTATGAACTTGGATCACAGCACTTTCTTCCAAAATTGTGGTTGTACTTCAGAATATATTTCTTCTCGTGATACACACTGATGTTACATGTAGATGAGATGTCTGTCTGTGAAGACATCGACGAAAACATATCTGAAAATACTGTTCCATCTGATGTGCCAGGTTCCTTGGAAATTCATGCTAATAGAGAAGAGGAAAATGAGAAAACAGGCCAAAAATGAAAGGTACTGTCACTTGTAATTGGACAACAGAAGTTGCGACTTACTCTAAAACCTATCCTGATACAGCAGAAATTGAACAGCGAAAATTAAATTTGGTGACAGCACTAAAAGGAAAATCTGATGTTGAATACTTTGAAGTTTTTTTTATGAACAGGTACTGAAGTTGATTGTCAGTGAAAGTGTCCGATGTGCCACACACAACAATAATCACAGCTCTGAGTTATCCAATGGATGCATAAAAAAGTTCATAGGTATATTACTCTTCTCTGGATAGCATGCTCTTCCACAGTAAAAGCTATACTGGAATGAAGATGAGGACTTCGATGTAATGTGTGTACAACAGTGTATAAGTTGCAACAGATAACTGAAAATAAAGCGCCACCTTCATTTCAATGATGACATGTCTGAACAGAATCCCACAGAGGAAAGGGATAAACTTTTTAAAATTCGTCCGTTGTTGGGTACACTGAATAATAATTTCATGAAATTTCTAGTTTTTCCGACTGCCTGAGCATTGATGAGCAAATGGTATGGTATTATGGACACCATTACCCAAAACAGTTCGTTTGCGGGAAACCAGTCAGATTTCGATTAAAAAAATGGGCCATGTGCTGTTCTCAAACCAGTTTTTGTTACCATATGTCAGTCTACGAAGGAGAATCGAAGGATACAAGTGATGTTTCAGTTCTGGGACTTGGGGGATCAGTTGCGGTGAATATGATTTCTTTTCTGCAGACTACTGAACATCACAAAATATATTTTGATAACTTTTTCATGAGCTTCTGTTTGATGAAAGAGCTCTCAGAAATGAGAGTATCGGCAACTGGAACTACCCGTATCAACCGAATGAATAACTGTCCAATAGAACCTCAGAAAAGCAAGAATAAGAAACGAAGAGGAGCATATGTTCGTAGATATGACAAGTATATGGAGATAATGACAGTAATGTGGAAGAATAATAACTGTATCGCGCTCTTGTCAAACCATGAGACAGGTCATCCAGTAAGCCACATAAAGAGATGGAGCAAAGCTGAGAACAAAGGAGGGCAAGTTCCACAGCCAAAAATGATTTCATAATATAACAATCATATGGGAGGTGTGGACAAACTGGACGTAGACATATCGTGTGAGAATTCGAAGTAAGAAATGGTACTTCCCATTGCTCACCAATGCATCAAACATAGCATCGGTCAACGTGCACGTCACTACTGCCTCTCGAATGAAAATATTCCGCTGCTTCAATTCTGGAGGATGGTGGCAGGGGCATATCTTGTTCAATCATCTGCGGATTCTGCTCTGAAAAGGGCAGGACATCCACCATACCGCAATACCCAAAAATCATCCCTTTTACGTGTTCCAATTGCACTCAGGACTTCTAGAAACAGAAACATGATTGAACGCGCAACAGTGGGAAACCGAGAAAATGTGCAATTTGCAAGGAAATTGTGGGGAAACAGTGGTCTGTGTGCAATGTGGGACTCCATATTGATTGTATTGTCATCTGGCACAAAAAATAAAAGAAAATGTAAAAAGAGAGTGGCATGTTCCATGATTCAAATTTGGGGATCGATTAAAATAAATCATTTAATTCAAAGTTATTGCATTTTTTATTTTATATTGCTTTTCCTCATTTTTACATCAATCAGGCAATGCGGAAATAAATGCAGATCAATGAAAAAAATTTGTACTTACTTACTTAAGGCACACATTTCACGATCGAACAGCGGAGGAGTGGTACTCAGGCGTCAACTTTAGGTTACAATATCTCCTGATGTAATTAACATTTTACAATTCAACAAATGGCAATCATTACGTATTTGTTTATATGTTCACATGTGCTAACAAAACTAACAGGGTTCCATTACAAAAAGTAGGTTTGTGTAAAAAACATACTTCCGTGCATTTTTGTATGGTTTGTATTAACCAATTACACTAGCCCCTCTCCTCACGTTCGGTCTGTGGAATCAATTCGTCAGTATTTGATGTGGTTTACGAAATACATCCAGCGGTAATGTTAGGTGACTCACCCTGTATATATATTGTAATTACATTGCATTATTCAGGTACGAAACCTTCCCATGAAACCATCTTATATAAAAGGGCAAATAAATTAATGAACTACAGTTTGATTCAATAAGAGAAGAGTTAGTTTATTAAGTTCATTTTCAATTCCCAAAACTTTATTTCTCTGAATTAGGTCATTTGACAAATAAGCGATTTATTTGTAGCTCTAAAGATATTGGTGGACCATCCAGACGTTTTGTGATCATAATCTAAGGATTAAAAGACTGCATTAAATGTTGATGTCACATGATAATGTAAGCCTTCACACTGTTAGCATGATAAAAATTATTTTTTAAACCTGGCTCCAAATTGTTCGTCTGCATACCAGGAGTTTTCTTTATATGCAGACTCGAGAAATTATCGAAGACTGGAGGAATATCAAATATATTGATGATGGTTTACTACTTGCTATAAGCTCTAATAAAACTTATTATAACCACATTTTGTTAAAAACCATAGTGTAAGCCTGCTCTGGGGCGGTTTGTCGTCGCGCAGCAGGACAGCAATTTTTGTTTTGATCTTTAAAGCATTTTTTTTACTTCCATCCAAAATGTGAAAATAACGTCTTACACAATTTTATTTCACCAATTTAAGCACTAGCCTGCCTTTTATGACTATATATCTCCATCATAACACTGAATGAAATGTTTGGACCACTGCCTACTTAATCCATGGTACAGGGTGGCCAGGAACAGTCTGGAAAGTTTGTAAGGGTGTTCCAGAGAAGGTTGTGCTTGGTAATAACTGTGAAGAAAAAAATCGATATATCACGCCGTTTGAAACTTATTTAGCATTGCAGTCAACTAATCAGGTCGTCGCGCCCAAAATTCAAGCAGCCTGCCAGATACAGTGTTGCAAACATGTTCGTTTTATTTCTTCACACTGAGCAAATGTAGTTTTTGCGCATCTAGATTAAATTCATCACTTCCCAAAGAGGCACATTTTAATTGGTAATGTGCATTTGGAAAAGTGGTAACTCAATGACCCAATGATAAACGTGCATTACCGCATTTTCGCCCGTGCAGGTTCTTGAATTCTTGTTTGGGATGACTTTACTGGCTAACTTCAATGCTAAATGGCTCGGAAACGGCGCAAGGTATCGAATTTTTTTCCTTAATTATTTCTCATAAAACCCTCCCCTTACCTTAAAAGCTTTTTTAGACTGTTTCTTACCGTCTTGTATATATTGGTACTGTACCAAGTAAATTGATCAGTGTGTTCAGTTGTCCCCACAGTAAGTGGGGAGAGATGCAGATAGCCGTTTTTCCAGGTTTTTACCCCCTCTATAATTACCATAGGCGAACCAAAGATTTGCCATCCAGTGCAGGTGCTGACTTGAGCATGCATTTTTTTTTTTTTTTTTGTGAAATGCATTGGAACAATGTAGACAAATCTACTGAAAAGACACAGCTCAGCTTAAAATTAGTGACAAAAACGTAAAACATCCCCACAAAAACAGTACTGAGCTACATTGCCCACAAACCGTAATTCAAACAAATTCAGGTTGCCCCGTTGTTTCAGCCTACACCGTCTCTTGCGTGAGTTTACTGACAGACGATTTTTAAGAGCTTTGTTAACAATGTTGTACTGTCGACAATATTGTGATGCAAGTTCACAATAATTCTCAGCAGATCAGAAGGGAACAGAGCATAAAAAGAATCACTTACACAAATTTTAAAAACGTGCAGCTGCATTTAGACTTTCCTTTCATATACCACTGATGAAACTTTCTCGTGTGTCCAGCTAGGTGGCTGTTAGATTAGATTAATTATTCATTCCATAGACCTATAAAAGAAGGAAACCTCCTGGCCATGGAACATGTCAGATAAACACATTACAAAAATGTAATTACAAAAACTTTAGTTTAATTAATTTTAATGATCCTCAGTCAATAAACAGTAAAATTATGTACATGAATTAAATTTAAACTTCTAATATTTACAGATTTAATACTTACATATACTTTCATTAAATCCGTCATTCAGACAGTTGCTAGTTTCTTGGCTATTACAACCAAGTATTGTTAAAAATTAAAGTACATTTTTCATTTCAGTGATCCTCAGTTAAGAAGTCAGATTACGTACAAGAATTAAAATTAAACTTCCACTATTTACAGACTTAAGACCTACATCTGCTTTCCATACATACATCATTCACAAAGTAGGTAGTTACTTGGTTCTTACAACTGAGTATTTTCAAAAATTAAAGTATAATAAATTTTCATAAAAATGGTCTACTGCACTTGTTAAGAAACTCATGGATGGAATAGAGGGAGTTGACCACCAAATATTCTTTTAAATTATGTTTAAATTGTGCCTTGCCTGAAATTAAACTATTAATGTTTGCTGGTAACTTACTGAAAACATGCATTGCTGAATACTGGACTCCTTTCTGGGCAAGAGTAAGTGATTTTAAATCTTTATGTATATTGTTCTTATTCCTAGTATTGATATGTACTAAGCATATACACTCCTGGAAATTGAAATAAGAACACCGTGAATTCATTGTCCCAGGAAGGGGAAACTTTATTGACACATTCTTGGGGTCAGATACATCACATGATCACACTGACAGAACCACAGGCACATAGACACAGGCAACAGAGCATGCACAATGTCGGCACTAGTACAGTGTATATCCACCTTTCGCAGCAATCCAGGCTGCTATTCTCCCATGGAGACGATCGTAGAGATGCTGGGTGTAGTCCTGTGGAACGGCTTGCCATGCCATTTCCACCTGGCGCCTCAGTTGGACCAGCGTTCGTGCTGGACGTGCAGACCGCGTGAGACGACGCTTCATCCAGTCCCAAACATGCTCAATGGGGGACAGATCCAGAGATCTTGCTGGCCAGGGTAGTTGACTTACACCTTCTAGAGCACGTTGGGTGGCACGGGATACATGCGGACGTGCATTGTCCTGTTGGAACAGCAAGTTCCCTTGCCGGTCTAGGAATGGTAGAACGATGGTTTCGATGACGGTTTGGATGTACCATGCACTATTCAGTGTCCCCTCGACGATCACCAGAGGTGTACGGCCAGTGTAGGAGATCGCTCCCCACACCATGATGCCGGGTGTTGGCCCTGTGTGCCTCGGTCGTATGCAGTCCTGATTGTGGCGCTCACCTGCACGGCGCCAAACACGCATACGACCATCATTGGCACCAAGGCAGAAGCGACTCTCATCGCTGAAGACGACACATCTCCATTTGTCCCTCCATTCACGCCTTTCGCGACACCACTAGAGGCGGGCTTCACGATGTTGGGGCGAGAGCGGAAGACGGCCTAACGGTGTGCGGGACCGTAGCCCAGCTTCATCGAGACGGTTGCGAGTGGTCCTCGCCGATACCCCAGGAGCAACAGTGTCCCTAATTTGCTGGGAAGTGGCGGTGCGGTCCCCTACGGCACTGCGTAGGATCCTACGGTCTTGGCGTGCATCCGTGCGTCGCTCCGGTCCGGTCCCACGTCGACGGGCACGTGCATCTTCCGCCGACCACTGGCGACAACTTCGATGTACTGTGGAGACCTCACGCCCCACGTGTTGAGCAATTCGGCGGTACGTCCACCCGGCCTCCCGCATGCCCACTATACGCCCTCGCTCAAAGTCCGTCAACTGCACATACGGTTCACGTCCACGCTGTCGCGGCATGCTACCAGTGTTAAAGACTGCGATGGAGCTCCGTATGCCACGGCAAACTGGCTGACACTGACGGCGGCGGTGCACAAATGCTGCGCAGCTAGCGCCATTCGACGGCCAACACCGCGGTTCCTGGTGTGTCCGCTGTGCCGTGCGTGTGATCATTGCTTGTACAGCCCTCTCGCAGTGTCCGGAGCAAGTATGGTGGGTCTGACACACCGGTGTCAATGTGCTCTTTTTTCCATTTCCAGGAGTGTAGTTGGAAAAAAGAGATGTATAATTTACAACAAACTTCATCAACGAATAAATGTACTGAGAAGCTGTGGTTAATATGCCGAGTTCTTTGATTTAAACCACTCATTACTCTTATTATACGCTTCTGTACTCTAAACATTTTTTCTCTGTTTGTGGAAATACTCCGAAATATGATACCATATGACATAATGGAGTGAAAATAAGCAAAATATGACAGTTTTTTTATATTTATATCTCCTATGTCTGACATCATTCGCATTGCAAACACATACTTGTTTAGGCGCTTTAGCAGTACATTAGTATGTTGCTACCAACTAAATTTATTATCAAGTTGTAATCCCAAGAATTCAACACTCTCAACTTCTCCTATTTCCATGTCATCATATTTTATGCACACAACAAAAGGAAATCTCATGGAAGTTCTGAACTGCAAATAGTGCGTCTTTTCAAAGTTTAATGACAGTGAATTGGCTATGAACCACTTATTAATGTCAGTAAAAATTTGATTAGCTGCCCTTTCTAAACTTGTATTTGTATTTACTATTTATTGCAATGTTTGTATCATCTGCAAATAAGACAAACTTGGCATCTGGTAATTTAACAGATGACAGGTCATTAATATACACAAGAAACAGTATTGGACCTAGTATGGAACCTTGGGGAACACCACATGTGAAAATTTTTTTCCCCAGTCAGATAATGTCTGATTGCCTACTGCTGCAGTGTTACATAATGACACCCCTAGTTTTCTGTCAGTAAGATATCACTGAGACCACTTTGCAGCAATACCAGTAACCCCATAATATTTTAATTTACTTAAAAGAATGCTGTGATTTACACAGTCAAACGCCTTTGACAGGTCACAGAGTATGCCAGTTGCCTCTAATTTGTTGTCCAATGAATTACGGACATTTTTGCTGTAAGGGTAAATAGCTTTCTCAATGTCAGATCCCATAAGAAACCAAACTGTAGCTTTGACAGTATGTTATTTTCACAACGATTCTTAAGTAGACACTTGAAAATAGCCTTTTCAATTATGTTGACATAACCTGCTGGAAACCCTGAGAGCTTTTTGTCTTGTAAAATGTAATTTACATATTAAAGCATTTTCTTTGCCAATGACCAATTATTTACAATGCTGCACAATTATCTGCATATAATACTATAAAAACCCCATGAACCATGGACCTTGCTGTTGGTGGGGAGGCTTGCATGCCTCAGTGATACAGATGGCCATACCGTAGATGCAACCACAATGGAGGGGTATCTGTTGAGAGGCCAGACAAACGTGTGGTTCCTGAAGATGGGCAGCAGGCTTTTCAGTAGTTGCAAGGGCAACAGTCTGGATGATTGATCTGGCCTTGTAACACAAACCAAAACGGCCTTGCTGTGCTGGTACTGCGAAAGGCTGAAAGCAAGGGGAAACTATGGCCATAATTTTTCGCGAAGGCATGCAGCTTTAATGTATGGTTAAATGTTGATGGCGTCCTCTTGGGTAAAATATTCTGGAGGTAAAATAGTCCCCCATTCGGATCTCCGGGCGGGGACTACTCAAGAGGATGTCGTTATCAGGAGAAAGAAAACTGGTGTCCTATGGATCGGAGCATGCAATGTCAGATCCCTTAATCAGGCAAGTAGGTTAGAAAATTTAAAAAGGGAAATGGATAGGTTAAAATTAGATATAGTGGGAATTAGTGGAGTTCAGTGGCAGGACAAACAAGATATTTGGTGAGGAGAATACAGAGTTATAAATACAAAATCAAATGGGGTTAATGCAGGAGTAGGTTTAATAATGAATAAAAAAAAGGAGTGCGGGTAAGCTACTACAAACAGCGTAGTGAACGCATTATTGTGGCCAAGATACACACAAAGCCCATGCCTACTACAGTACTACGAGTTTAGATGCCAACTATCTCTGCAGATGATGAAGAAATTGATGAAATGTATGGTGAGGTAAGAGAAATTATTCAGGTAGTGAAGGAGACGAAAATTTAATAGTCGTGGGTGACTGGATTCGAGAGTAGGAAAAGGGAGAGAAGGAAACATAGTGGGTGAATATGGATTTGGGGTAAGAAATGAAAGAGGAAGCCGCCTAGTAGCATTTTGCACAGAGCATAACTTAATCATAGCTAACAATTGGTTCAAGAATCGTGAAAAAAGGTTATATACATGGAAGACTCCTGGAGATACTAGAAGCTATCATATAGATTATATAATGGTAAGACAGATTTAGGAACCAGATTTTAAATTATAAGACATTTCCAGGGGCAGATGTGGACTCTGACCACACTCTATTGGTTATGAACTGTAAATTAAAACTGAAGAAACTGCAAACAGGTGGGAATTTAAGGAGATGGGACCTGGATAAATTGACTAAACCAGAGGTTGTACAGAGTTTCAGGGAGAGCATAAGGGAGCAATTGACAGGAATGGGGGAAACAAATACAGTAGAAGAAGAATGGGTAGCTCTGAGAGATGAAGTAGTGAAGGCAGCAGAGGATCAAGTAGGTAAAAAGACGAGGGCTAGTAGATATCCTTGGGTAACAGAAGAAATGTTGAATTTAATTGATGAAAGGAGAAAATATAAAAATGCAGTAAATGAAGCAGGCAAAAAGGAATACAAACGTCTCAAAAATGAGATCGACAGGAGGTGCAAAATGGCTAAGCAGGGATGGCTAGAGGACAAATGTAAGGATGTAGAGGCTCATCTCACTAGACCTTTGGAATAAAGAGAGCCACTTGTATGAATATCAAGAGCTCAGATGGATACCCAGTTCTAAGCAAAAAAGGAAAAGCGGAAAGGTGGAAGGAGTATACAGAGGGTCTATACAAGGGCGATGTTCTTGAGGAAAATATTATAGAAATGGAAGAGATTGTAGATGAAGATGAAATAGGAGATACGATACTGCGTGAAGAATTTGACAGAGCACTGAATGACCTGAGTCGAATCAAGGCCCCGGGAGTAGATAACATTCCACTAGAACTACTGACAGCCTTGGGAGAACCAGTCATGACAAAACTCTGCCATCTGGTGAGCAAGATGTATGAGACAGGCGAAATACCTTCAGACTTCAAGAGGAATATAATAATTCCAAACCCAAAGAAAGCAGGTGTTGACAGATACGAAAATTACCGAACTATCAGTTTAATACAGGGTGTTTCAAAAACGACCGGTATATTTGAAACGGCAAAAAAACCAAACGAGCAGCGATAGAAATACACCGTTTGTTGCAATATGCTTGGGACAACAGTACATTTTCAGGCGGACAAACTTTTCGAAATTACAGTAGTTACAATTTTCAACAGCAGATGACGCTGCAAGTGATGTGAAAGATATAGAAGACAACGCAGTCTGTGAGTGCGCCATTCTGTACGTCGTCTTTCTGCTGTAAGCGTGTGCTTTTCACAACGTGCAAGTGTGCTGTGGACAACATGGTTTATTCCTTAGAAGAGAGGATTTTCTGTTGTTGGAATTCCACCGCCTAGAACACAGTGTTGTTGCAACAAGACGAAGTTTTCAACGGAGGTTTAATGTAACCAAAGGACCGAAAAGCGATATAATAAAGGATCTGTTTGAAAAATTTCAACGGAATGGGAATGTGACGGATGAACGTGCTGGAAAGGTAGGGCGACCGCGTACGGCAACCACAGATGGCAACTGCTAGTGCAGCAGGTGATCCAACAGCGGCCTCGGGTTTCCGTTCGCCGTGTTGCACCTGCGGTCCAAATGACGCCAACGTCCACGTATCGCCTCATGCGCCAGAGTTTACACCTCTATCCATACAAAATTCAAACGCGGCAACCCCTCAGCGCCGCTACCATTGCTGCACG
This sequence comes from Schistocerca gregaria, assembly GCF_023897955.1. Classification (NCBI taxonomy): domain Eukaryota; kingdom Metazoa; phylum Arthropoda; class Insecta; order Orthoptera; family Acrididae; genus Schistocerca; species Schistocerca gregaria. The sequence goes on from NC_064923.1 coordinate 613,542,822, forward strand.
AGAGACATTCGCTAACGATATAGCGCACAGGATTGATGACGGAGATATGCATGTGAGCAGCATTTGGTTTATTGACGAAGCTTATTTTTACCTGGACAGCTTCGTCAATAAACAGAACTGGCGCATATGGGGAACCGAAAAGCCTCATGTTGCAGTCCCATCGTCCCTGCATCCTCAAAAAGTACTGCTCTGGGCCGCCATTTCTTCCAAAGTAATCATTGGCCCATTTTTCAGATCCGAAACGATTACTGCATCACGCTAACTGGACATTCTTCGTGAATTTGTGGCGGTACAAACTGCCTTAGACGACACTGCGAACCCCTCGTGGTTTATGCAAGATGGTGCCCGGCCACATCGCACGGCCGACTTCTTTAATTTCCTGAATGAATATTTCGATAATGTGTGATTGCTTTGAGCTATCCGAAACATACAGGAGGCGGCGTGGATTGGCCTCCCTATTCGCCAGACATGAACCCCTGTGACTTCTTTCTGTGGGGACACTTGAAAGACCAGGTGTAACGCCAGAATCCAGAAACAATTGAACAGCTGAAGCAGTACATCTCATCTGCATCTGAAGTCATTCCGCCAGACACGTTGTCAAAGGTTTCGGGTAATTTCATTCAGAGACTACGCCATATTATTGCTACGCATGGTGGATATGTGGAAAATATCGTACTATAGAGTTTCCCAGACCGCAGCGCAATCTGTTGTTGACAATTGTAACTACCGTAATTTCGAAAGTTTGTCTGCCTGAAAATGCACTGTTGTCCCAAGCATATTGCAACAAACGGTGTATTTCTATCGCTGCTCGTTTAGTTTGTATTGCCGTTTCAAATATACCGGTCATTTTTCAAACACCCTGTAAGTCACAGCTGCAAAATACTAACGCGAATTCTTTGCATACGAATGGAAAAACTGGTAGAAGCCGACCTCGGGGAAGATCAGTTTGGATTCCGTAGAAATGTTTGAACACGTAAGACAATACTGACTCTACGACTTATCTTAGAAAATAGAATAAGGAAAGGCAAACCAACGATTCTAGAATTTGTAGAATTAGAGAAAATTTTTGACAATGTTCACTGCAATACTCTCTTTCAAATGCTGAAGGTGGCAGGGGTAAAATACAGGGATCGAAAGGCTATTTACAGTTTGTAAGAAACCAGATGGCAGTTATAACAGTCGAGGGACATGAAAGGGAAGCAGTGGTTGGGAAGGGAGTGAGACAGGGTTGTAGCCTCTCCCCAATGCTATTCCTCTGTATATTGAGCAAGCAGTAAAGAAAACAAAAGAAAAATTCGGAGTAGGAATTAAAATCCATGGAGAAGAAATAAAAACTTTGAGGTTCGCCGATGACATTGTAATTCTGTCAGAGACAGCAAAGGACTTGAGTAGTATGTGGGTGTATAGGGAGCAGCCCCTCTTCTAAGGTTCATTTTAACCATAACTTTAATTAACTTTTAAGGTCCCATTGAACCTTAAAAAATATTTTCCTTATCTGTTGGGTAATCTTGTTTAACCTTAAATAAGGTGCTAGTATACCTTAAACTCATTTTATTTTTAAATCTTTTTTAAGATTTTAACCAACCATACTCTGTCCAATGAGGTTTCTAAAAGTAAATCTTCTTTAAGGTGAAAACTAACCATAAAAATTTCTGGAGAATTATGAAACAATTCATGGTTCAAAGTAACCTTAAAACGTAATCTAAAGTTATCATTAAGATCAACCATAAAAAATTCACAAAGTTTTCTTGAAAAATATGAGTAAAATATGGTTCAAAGTCACCACAAAACATAATCAAAAGTGTTGAGAAAGATTATGATTAAACTTAATCTTAAAAAAGTATTAAATGTGTTGTGAGAACCATCCATTCTATTTAAATAAAGAGTCTCAATAAAAAGTGTTAAAAGATGTGGTTAATCTTAACCTTAAAATGTAATCGAAGATTTTTTCAAGAATTATTCCTATACTGAAAAAACCACCTTCTATGGTCCTATTAACCTTAAAAAATTATTTTACTTATCTTTACAGTGCGCTCTAAGTATACCTTAAAAATTATTTATAGTCTACCATTTTTCTTAATCTGTTTTAAGATTGTGTCTACCTTAAAAATTATTATACTTATCTTAATCTTGTTTAAGATTGTGGTTTGTGTCTACCTTATTTTCCTATTTATTTTTTATTCAATAACCCCAAGGATATGTTTCAATAATACCACCAGCCTCCGGCTCAATCATTCTAAGAACAACATGTAAAGTTGTTTTGAGGGAAGCTCTACCTATTTTGGAGTTGGAAGAGTGCGAGAAGTGTCATGATGAAACAGGTAACTTATTTGAAGTTGAAGTAAGAGGAGTCAGAGATGTAAATAAAATATATTTTAAAGCTATCGATATTGAAAAATTGTTTGAAATGGAAAACTTGGTTAATAGTATAAGATTACAACAAACTAATTATAAAGTGAAAGAAGATTATGTGTTATTTTTTGTGGCCCGTCTAAATACATCTTATTTAGTTGGGACAGAAGGAAAAAAACTAGTCAAACGAACATTTTTTACTTATAATGGTCTTTTAAAGGTTATATTTAGATCAAATTCAGGCATAGGATATCTATTTCGTGATTGGGCTACAAAAGTGATATATACAGCTCATCTCGGTACTGAAGAACAAAGATTTGAGCAAGCTTTAGATATAGCTGAAGTAAACGCAACTCTTGTAAAACCTGTTGTTTCCATAAATTTTAATGGCTTGTGAACCATTAAAATTAAAACTTCTCCATCAAAAGTTTTCAGTAATTAGTCCATGCTTAAGATCGTAAGTCAAGTTTCTTTTACCATACATAATTATGTATGCTAAAGTGTTTTCAGGAATAGGCACATTAAAAGTAGCTGACAATTTCATGGCAGTTTTTTGTGCAGTGAAAACATTCTTTCTCCTACTCATATTGATTACGTAAATAGGGTACGAGTTAATGAAATTGTATGCACTAATTTTATGGTCGCCTTTCAATTCAGTTATTCTCTTAAAGTCTGCAAATGCATTGTATGCCTTCAAACAAGTGTCTGGAGGATCTATGTTTCACAGTTCTTCAGGAAATATCTCATTTCTGCCATTCTTTAGATAAATGTTTTGGAGATGCACGTGATCATACACTGATGAATGAGCATCTTGGTTTCCTTTCCTATTGGTCTGAAACACCACAAACACAAAGTAAGGCATGTCGAACTCCATAGAGTTGTAGTAATTCGTTATATCTAGCTCAAAGTTTCTCTTACCACTAATTCCTGCTATTTCCTGCGTCTGAAGATCAAAAAATGAAATCGGAATCTTAGGGTCCTTTAGCATCTTTTCTCTTAGCTCTAGTTCATAATTAGGCTCATACTTAACAATGGGTACTCGAATCTCCATATTTGTAATGGTTACTTTACCCAACTCAGGTCGAGAGCCTTCAATATCTGCTCCACTATTATTTTTTGAAAACCATCTAAACAAGGCATCGCCAGCATTTGCGCTTCCCACAAATGTTACTGTTAAGTCACCTTCCCACATGATTTCTTTGTAATCCTTAAAAAATCCACCCAACATTTTTAACGGATACAACACCTCGTTTTCCTTTCTTCGTAACTTACCATTGTTAATGAAATTACCCTCGAATCTAATGTCATCGTCGAGAGAAGAAGTAAGATGATATAAAACCGTTGAAGAAATGCTTGGATACTCTAACCTGTAGATTATGTGACCTCTTTTCTTAACAATTACTGCACTCCATAACTGTGTCGGAAAGTTGTCAACGAGCTTAACATTCGATTTACCTTCGTAAGAAGTGTAATCTGATCCATTTGCGTGAGTAACATTATAGGTCATATACAAGTAAGCATTGTTGTCAAACCAACCATCACCAACTTTGATGTCTATTTCTACATCTTTGTTCGGTAGGTTTAAATTATTCCTAGTCTTCTCATTTACTGGAAAAGACTGCCACTGATAACTTTCTATTTTATTCATTTTATTTACTGCAAGATTTTAATTAAAACATTTCTAAAAGAACTGTTACCGACGCTCCTCCAAAATCTATCGCAGCATCATTTTCATCCGTTACACTTACTTCCAGGTTTTGAACTTTATCGTGCACAGGGAAAAATAACGGATAAAACGGTTCGTATATAATTGGACTGCCAAACTGTAAGTGACCACACATTTCCAACTTGGGTTTAAAACAAGCAATAATATTTGTCTCTCGATGAAAGTGATCAGAATCCTTTACAAACATACCATCAGCTAAGTTAAAATGCACTTCAATTTTTTCAAAAGGGATTATTTTCGGTAGCTCATTTGCTACAACTTTTGTTGCAGGTTCCACAATTTCGTCTCTAAAACCTAGCATCCTCCCAATACTACATTCCTTATTAAAATACAGCTTAAAGTCTAAGCTTTCTATCTCAACTCTATTTAGGATTTCGTTAGCCTTAATCTTTATATTACTAGCATTGAAAGGTTCCTGGCTCTGAATACACCTCTCTAAATTGTCTAGACTGTACTGCCCTGATGGAATATTTAAAGTATTAACCACACCATCTTTCTCATAGTGTAATCTGTTATTATCCTTTGTGACATTTGGAGTTATGAATGTAGAATAAAACCCGACCAAACCAACCTTTGTATACGTGTTTCTTATTGGTACATTTAGCCTCTTTTTTAAGTTTGAGGATGTACCACTAATTTCAAAAATTCTATTCATTTATTAATTAAGTAATAAGTAGTAAATAAAAAAGTAAAATGACTGATTGGGATCCAAAGATCAGAATTCGAGAAAAACGAATCAAAAGCAGACATGGGAAGTTATTACCTAGTTCAATTCGTTGCGCTATCGTTGGACCAAGTCGATGTGGTAAAACAACTTTAATGGTTGATAACCACCTTCTGTGCCCTGGATGGCTTAACTGGAACACCATTAAACACTTGTACATCTACTCGAAAAGCTTAGAACAGTTTAAGTACAAACATCTTATGGAAAAATGCGAAAGAATTGAAAAGGAACACAACGAGAAAGTAGCAACCTTTGTTAGTAACTGTGATGACGTTATACCATTAGATGAGTGTGAAGACCGCTCTGTTGTGGTGTTTGACGACTTTATATCAGAAAACCAAGATATTGTAAGAGAATACTTTACCAGAGGAAGACATAAGAACATTGACTGTTTCTACTTAGCGCAAACCTATTCTAAAATACCCAAGCAGTTGGTGAGAGACAACCTTAACTTTTTGAACATATTTAGACAAGATGACATTAATTTGAAGCACATCTACGACGAATTTGTAGGTGGAGACTTTAAATGGAATGACTTTAAAGAGCTTTGCAGTAAGGTGTGGAACGAGGACTTTGGATTCATAACTGTTGACATGACTCGAAAGCTGTATGATGGTAGGTACCGTAATAAAATTAAAACTTTTATCAGATTTTAATGGTTTTTTAACCATTAAAATACCACACTTTTTCTGTGTACCCAACTATTGTGTGAGCTATCAAAACCTAGCCACTTAACAAATACTTTTTCACCCTTTTTTCTTAAAACTTTTTCTACAAGATACACATCTGGATACTTTGTCTTTTGTAACTCCTGTTCGTAAAAACTTCCTTTAATTTCTTCTTCACTTGTATCTCTTAACTTGTATGTAGTCGGACTTGTGTTATTAATCTGAGTCACTTCAAATATTTCTGTCGACCAATTAGCAGTATAGCCTTTCTCGAACAAGCCTTTAAGTTTACTTATCCTAACTTTGTCACCTATCTTGAATTTGGGTGCATCTGTTTTGAGTTCCGCTGTAAAAGCGGCCTTCACCACCTTTTTTGCATTATTTTCATTTACGTCTACTGGTTTTATCCCTATTGTTCTGTGTTTCCTGTTGTTGTAATCATACACCAGTTTTGGAAGTAGCTCAACCCATTTTTGATTGCCCTGGAGTGCAAATTGTTTCCACATTCCTTCTTTTAACGTCCTGTTAAACCTTTCAACGATTGAAGCCTTAACTTCTGTAAACGTAGAATAATGATTTACACCTTCAAGCTTCATCAGCTCCTTGAAGTGTTTATTGTAGAATTCTTTATCATTATCTGTTTGTAAATGTTTCGGCTTCCTTTCTTGTAGTATACCTTTAAAAGCGCTGGTAATACTTTCATCTGATTTATCTTTAACAGGAATAGCCCAAGGATACTTTGAAAAGACGTCTATTACAGTCAGTAAATACTTCATACCGTTGTTGAATTTTGATATACCTTTAAGGTGACCAGAATCCATCTCAACCAAGTCAGCTTGCCACAAATCATCTATACCGTAAGCTATAACAGCTTTTCTTGGAAAATTCTTTCTCATTGGCTTGTGAAGCTCATGTATAATTTCTTCACGAATACTTTTACTTGTCTGAGACATTACTTTATTTTTATAAACTTACTTTTCTTGGTATTACACACCCCACAATAGCCCTCAATCCTATGACGGCCGTTTTTCGTGGCAACAGTGTGAGGCTGAAGTGTAGCAGTAAATCTCTTGCACCTTAGGCACCAAATATGTTTCTGTTCTATCATTTATTTAATTGAAAATTAAAAAATCAAGATTCTAAGCCCTCGTCAATAGCATCTTTAACTGATGCTAGTTCGCCAAATAGTAAGAGTCTTACGTCAACAGGGACTGTCTTCGCCGACTCTTTTAGACTTACGGTTAGGAAATTTCCTTTATGAATTAATATTGGGTTATGCTTATTCTCAATTACGTGTACTTTGTCATACATACTTACTGCAACATCAAAATCATTAAATGTTCAATCTTTGTTTATATCTTTTCCAATGACAATAACTTTTTTCAGTACAAAATCATACTCGAAGGTGTACGTTTGTTGTTCTAATCCAGTGATAAAAGTGAATTGAACTGTTTGTTTATCACATATTTTGTTCAGGCCTTGTTCCGTTTTGTTGATGTATTGAGATAAATCACCTTTTGTATAATAATCTGAGAAAACTTTTTGTAGGTCCTTTTTACTGTAAAAATGGTCGAGGTTGGTTTTACTTACATAATTATTAAGGGTTGTTAGTATACTTGTGTATTTGGCATTAGCAACATCATTAACAGCATCGAGCTGGCTTTTAGTGACTGCATCATATCCACCTATGGCATCTGCCACGTTTACAATGCGCCTTCCTTTCAATGATACCCAGTTCTCTGAAAATGAGAAATACTTCTTAATATTAAGTTTACTGATACTAGATTCTAGTCCGTTTGTAACTTCTCTGACATCGTCTAGTTGTTCAATACCCTTCTTTACCTTATTTCCAAAAATATCCATTTATTGTATCAAGAATTTTAATAAAACTCCATCCATCTGTAAATAGCTTCAGTACCATCACACACAAATGACCGCATATAAACTGATCGAAATTCTGAATTCTTTCTGAGTTGTAAAACAGATTGTCAGGACCCAGGTATTTCACTAAAGCTTGTGGTATACTGCCACCGAATGAGTCAAAAACGTATTTTTCATCACCCTTCTTGAAGTAGCATATCCAGTTAGTACCTATGTGATCAGATGTATCCAAGTTAACTACCCCTGATTCTACTTCTTTAGGTTCTAACGGTAACTCGTCGGCCACGAATACACCTCTAAAATTTTTGATTTTTAAAGACTTTGCTAACCTCTCGATATCATAGTTGCTCAACGGGTGATCATATTTTTGCACAATTTTTTCGACTTTTTTCTTTAAAAAAATACCATATCCCGCTTTCTTTTCCATTTCAAGATTATGCCTCTTTTGCTCCGCTAACTCTGCGTCTTCCTTTTGCTTCTTGTGCACAGCACTTGTTATTGCCGCAGCACCACCAGCTAAGGACCCGATTGCTCCCAACGCTGCAAGTATCAGTGGTAGAAATCCACCTACATGCTTATTCAATCCAGAACCTGCTTTCAATCTCTTAGAGTTTAGGTACTCGAGTATCTTCTTCACAACAGGTATAGAAAATGTTATCAGTAAGCTACCACCTTTTTAAGTTTATTAGCTTTCTGTTTCATTTGAGTCTCTGTAACATAAGCATCTAGAAAGCCATGATTTTTCAGGTCGTCATTGGACAGTTTTATTTTAATAGATTTCGCTCTCGGATTCCCACTGGAGGGAATGTTGTAGTCAATACTAAATCCTTTCATTTATTATCTCAAATAAATTAAATATTTTAGTGCAACACTCATATTAAATTTTAATGGGTTGTGACCCATTAAAATTACACTTCTTCATTCACATTCACAGTGCCCATCCATTATCATCTAAGCCTAGATCTAGCTTCCTTTTCCCAAACATTATTCCAGCTACAGCTGTTGAAGCTAATCTTTCTCCTAGGGAAGCATCTTTGCTGAACATCCTTTCCTTTGCGGCCTTCTGAAGTTTTTTATCAGCTTGGTGTCTTTGTTCCAAATCTTTATGGTCTCTGTAGGCAATATCATGCCTTTTACACGCTTCATCTAGAGGATTAACTCCTGCATCACCTCTAGCTAATCTTTCTTCTGGTTTGGTACCAAGGCCACAGTAATTGTATCCAGGTAAATGCATTTCAACAGGAAGATTATTAATTAACGTGTTCACTAAACCCTTTCCATAACTTTCTGCCTTCCAGAACGTATGAGGAAGATTATTCAGGAAACGAATTAGGTAGGGTATCCCCTTTGGATTATTTATTATGAAGTCATTAAATTTACTCGTAAGCATCTTGGTTATTCCGACTTTCTCATTGTGGTAGTTATAATTTCCTACATTCTCTTCACCATGAATAACCATTAGCCTATCAATTAAATCTCTGACATCATTCATCCACACGTACTCGACTGGTTTGTCTGTATACATCTTTACAAAACCCATACCACCCTTTGTGTTTGGCGAGTTACCACGTTCTTTCTTGAGTGACTGCAATATTGGTTTAATGATGTTGTTGTATTTTTCGCTACTGCTTGACTTGGGTTTATTCCCCTTTGGATCATTGTTCTGATATATCGCATTGGTAACCTTCAGCATAGTTGTATAGGTATCAAGATCGTCAGATGTGTACTCTTCAGGTGATACGGTTTTCTGAGTCAGGAGCTTCATAAACCCATTGGTGGCTTTAAAGGAGTTACCCTTCACCATAATATTATCGTTGTTGAATGTTACTTCGGAGTCACCCATGTAATGCCTTCCATTGTCAAAACGGAGACCAAAAATTGTGTCACCTAGAGCGCCTAAGTATTTTGAAACTTTTGGGCCCAGGTAAGTTGTTGAGTAGTCTGAAACAGCCTTCATCTTCTGCCGTTCCTTGTCTTCAATTTGTTCCAACATAGGCTCCAACCTCTTACGTGTCTTTGGTGTGATGGGGTCATCAACAAATAAGCTTCTCTCAAACGATGTTACCTCAGGAGTAGGTGGTATAGGGAACATATCGTCAAACCCCCCATCGTAAGGTAGTAGCTGCTTTTCAATCTCACGATTTTTTTCTATAGCGTCAATCACTTCTTTCCCTATCGCATCTAATTTGTCAATTACTGGTTGGTCCTCCTTTTTGTATTTTTCGTATTCAGTTATAGGCTTAATTTTCCATTCTTTAAATTGGTCTTTGATTTGTTCAAATTTCTTTGTTGTTTTTTGCTTGCTTAACAAGCTTTTCATCATATTTTGCAAACATTTATTTAAGGAAAAATAATAAAATTATTCGTTGGACGTTGACGTTGGGACGTTTGGACGTTGACGTTGGGACGTTGACGATTTTAAGGGTAAAAAGCCATTAAAATCAATTTAAAAGAACTCAATATCGTGTATCTTGTTGTCTTTGTTTGTTTCTTTGGTACCATTGTATAACATCTTTAATCCAACCAAAGTATTGCAATCATCCCAGCTTAATAATTTGGTGTATCTATCGGGTAATATAATCTTGTATTCACTGTCGAGTTGTAGAAAAATCTTTTGGCCATATTTTGTACTTATATTCTCAGCATTTGTAATGGTAGAAGTGTGTCCCTTTTCTAACTCATTCAGCTTCGTAAACGTTTTGTTGGCGCTGTTAAGTTTCAATAGCAGTTGATTTCGTTCCATTTATTTACTGCAATATTTTTTAAAAAAAATTCTCGTTAGGGTTTTAATGTTTCTAGCTGAATCACAGTATCTTTTAAACTCTTCACTAGTGCCGTAAAAGAAGATGACTTCTTGGGACAGTTTATGCCAAATAAAGAAAGATCGAATTTACCTGCTCTTACTAGTACGTTTGAGAATTCATTGTATTCATATAATATACCATCCTTGAAGAAGTACAGCAAACCGTTTATGTATCTAAAAACAGAATCAAAGGCTGAAGGTACTCCTGGGAAGCTTTTACTAATCACACCATAAGCTTTTGCTTTCAAGCTACATTCATCGATTTCTGCAAAATATATATGGTCATAAAAAATGAAGGTTCTACCAGAGTAAGTGTTCACAGCTCCATGTACAACAGAATTTTGTCGCAACCCTATATCAGATACTATTTTTGGGTAACCAGGTTGTAACGTTAAACTCGGTATCTGAACCATGTGTATCATGTTATTAATGATAAGAACGACTTCACCTGATGGTCTCTGATAAACAGCAGATACATTTTCGAATTGTTGAGGTAGAAATGTTAACCAGTCTGTGATTAGTTGTGGTTTTGAAAGCTCGTCATTACTATTATCCAAACCCACGTTCCATAAAAAATGTATAGAAACTCATTCACAATTACGGAACTTCCAAACTGCTTCAGTGTGCACAGTTCAGGCTCTTTTTTGGGTACTGCTTCAGGCGAGGTTGAAGCTGGAGTAGAAGTAGGGCGCTGTTCTGTATCGCTAGAAGCACGTTTCCCGTATAAACTTTGAATACCACGTATATCATCTTCAGATAGCTCAGGATAGTGTTATTGTAAAATGCGTACATCACCGATTCAGAGAAATCTGAATGTGCCATACCCAACATGTGACCAATCTCGTGAACTAGAACAACAAACAGGTTTGTCTGTGAAGAAGGTGTGTTACTGTCCATTTCCATGTACCAATATTCATCCTGATCAACGCGGATTTCAATGGGGTCATTGTACAAATTAGGAAAATCTGCATGAGCTAGCACGCTTCCTCTACCATCAAAACTTCGTAGACAGAACTGTAGGGCCGAGTTTTGACGTCGGTGTGCTCCCCTCTTAGTCGAAATGATAATATCAGGACTTTGGTTGCTGTTCTCAAAAGTAAGATCTGTGTGTTCTTGCCACATTTTAAATGCAGATTGTGCCACCTGTAACATTTTTCTAGTTGCGAGATAGTAATGCCATTTTATATTCTTCTTATTTCACTTGTAGATGTGCGTAGTAAAGCTTAAAACGTTATCTTCCACGCCACACCTCGGGTTCTTCATTAATTGTAAAGTTTCATCAGTCAGCTCACCATTAGCCACGAGATGATATTTCTGTTGGAATAATGTAAGTGCATCTTTGTACGCTTCTTCACTCAGTTGAAAAAGTTGATCTTCTTGATAGTCCAAGTACCCAAAGCTGTGCAAATATTTTACTGCTGCTTCATCGTAAGCAGATACAAATGATAATATTGATAATATAATTATTTTGTTCATTTATTTGAATGGAAATAATAAAAATGATTTTAAAAAGAAAATAAATAATTAAATGAAATCAGGGGTAGTATTTAAGCATTTTTGACACTCTGCCTATGTAAAAGAGATCTACCCACGGTACCTGTGTAACACTGGTATCAAAAACTTGTTTTACAAGAGTTGCGTTTACTCCAGCTATATCTAAAGCTTGCTCAAATCTTTGTTCTTCAGTACCAAGATGATCTGTATACACCACTTTAGTAGCCCAATCACGAAATCGATAAACTTTTGTTATTGATAGTCTAATCAATGATGAGTTGATGGATAACAGAAAAAATGGTTCACTTTTAACTGCAAAAGAAGTCTTTGAAGTTGTATTGATGGTCTTAAAGAATCTTAAAGAAAGGTTTGCTCTTTTCATTTACGCTAGAATGAAGTGACGTGTCTCGCCTCTTGCGACATCTTCACGGCCAAGGCTGCTCCGACTGCGATAGCCAGCTGGGAGGCCAGCGGTGAAGGTCGGTCAGCCGATGTCATGAGTGCCTGCATTAGTCACAACAGCGCTGCTCTAGCGTAATATTTTAACTCAAATGTATATTATTCACTTAAACGTAAATTTTCCGCTAATAAATTGTTGTTTTTGGGTGTTGTTGTGTATGTTACACTACGTAATGTAAGTAAAAATATACGGTAAGTCGGATGAAGCGCAATGCTGAGAGAGAGAGAGGGAGAGAGAGAGTAAGATTAATAGCTTACTTGAATGCATTTGTTTCGCCGGCGCGGTAGCTCAGCGCGTTCGGTCAGGAAGACTGGCCACCTTTCTGAAGAAGAAACTGAGTAAAGTTTTCATCGTGGAATTTTGAGTGACGTCATGAGACGTCCGCAATGATCTGCTCTCCCTCATCTGCTAAGAAGCATGGGACGAGAAGTGGTAACAAAGACGAAAAAAACCCTGTGGGGCAGAAGAACAAGGACGACGAAGAAATGATACAAACAAAAGACCCCACAGGGTTCCTCGGCGCCGAGGTTTTGCTGTTTTCGACAAAAATTATTTTTTAAATTAGATAATACATATAATAAATGTCTGTGAGCAATAAACTAATACCTCCTTGTAGCATGACGGCTATAATGAAAGGCGGCGACAAGTCAGCAGTACTTCCTTTTGATATAAATAAGGTGCCAGAAAATATGTTGTTTCCCGTTTTTAATTATCAGCGCAGCCTTCAGTATTTACAACTGATTATTATGGAACATATAGAAGACGAGAGAGAACTCAGTGCAATAGGTGAAGGTATGTCACAGCTAGAAAAACAATTTGAGAAGTTAATGGTTGAAATAATACCACATTATAATTAAATTAGATGAAGATATTATTTTTAAGGGCTACGAAACCTTAAAACTATTTGTTGAAGGTAAACGAACTGTACGTATGTACAAGTAGGAAGATATTTCGAAATCATCGATAATAGTAAGTACTTGCTTGTTATTGTACACTAGTTTGTTGTTTTGTATATCAGTAATTGCTTCCATTTATTATATACAAAAATTAAAAAAACTATTAGAGAACTAGACGTAAGTGATTGACTTGTATCTAAATATGGTCAAAATCAACCATAAAATATTTGAGTAGTTGTATCTAAAACTATGGTTAAATTAAGGTATAAATACCCAAATATTTAGGTATAAAAGAATATGAAAAGTATAATAAATGGATACTCAAACAAAGCGAGAAATTTTCTATGTCGCCTTATCAGAAGAATTGACTAAAGATGGTATAGATTATACCATTGAGGGGTTAATGGCATTTATAGATCAGTTGTCTGACGAACAGGTTCACAAGTTAATACAAACTAAAACTAAAGAAGAATGGCTTGCTCTCTCCACAGAAGACCGCAACAAATTCGAAATAGTTGCTATCCGATAGATTAATGGCTACCCTAATATATAATGGATTCTTTAATGGGTAATTACCCATTAAAGAAACTGGGAGTGTGTACTAATAATAAGTGAACAGTTTTGGTAAATTTATGTTTATACATTAAGCATAAAAAGTGTATTTGTTTATTTGTTGTTTTTACAAAATAAAGGTAAATTTAACCTTTAAAATTTTATTTTTTCGAGGTTATAAACATGATTTTTTTAAAAATAAAATAAATAAGTAAAAAAATAGCAACAATGAGTTTGTCACCTTAAGCACTTAGACTATGTGAGGAGTTTGGTGGGTTCTGGAAGCTGGTGGAGAGTCTGGAATTTAAGTTTTATGAAGCTAACGCAAAAGTTTTAGAGAACATACTACACGAATATAAAGAGTACAAGTTCTGTGAAGGCTTAGCAAAATAGAGATTTCTCGCGACCTCGTCCAGTAACGAGGAGAAGGTAAGCCCCCATTTACACACTTTGAAACAAGTTAAAGAGTACCTTAAGGAAAGGAAAATTAGATTCACTAAGAAGGATTGTGAAGATAAATTGAGAATACTAGCTTACGATGAAGCAAAAAGAGAACCGAGACAAAACTTTGATAAAACATTTTGATATGAAAGTTAGCTTTTACCTTAAAATTTTGGTATCTCTGAATATTCTTTAATGGTTAAATTGGACCATTAAAGGAAGATTTTTTCGAGTTTATAAAAATTGATTTTTTCAAAATAAAAAATACATATAATAAATGAATATGCCGGAAGGAAATAAATATAACTATGCAGATAAACACTGCAACAAGTGTGGGGTGGACATCACTTATAAGAACTGGTCCAGGCACTTGAAATCAAAGAGTCATCTTAAGAATGACCCAAACAATGAAGAGAAGAAGGAGCAATACAAGGCTAAAATATACCGCGAAGATCTTAGAAACATGGCTAAAGATTATAATCTTAACGGCCTTTCGAAAATGAAGAAATCGGAACTTAAAGAAGCTTTGGATAAGACTAAGGACATGTTGTACAAGAAGCAGGATTTGGAAAAGCTAAGGGTACCACAGCTTATAAACATCGGCAGAAGTAAAAACATTAAGGTGACTGTTAGGATGAGGAAGGCTGAAATAATCGAATCCATTTTGAAGACGCAAGACATTGTCTTTCGTAATAAGGTAGCTCAAGAGTTAGGCTTCCACGAGGACTTGATAGAACCACCTGAACGCAAGCCACCATACACCATCACAGAGACCAACTCGCGATTCATTAAGAAATTTAACGCGACTGAAGTAGATTACACCATAAAGGTAAGTAAGATAATGGAAGTTGAAAACGCCATCAACGCAATGATTAAACTGGCCAAAGAGAAAGGGAACTACAAAAAAAGAGACAAATTAACAGTAGTAGCAAGCAACCCAAATTTTCACCACGACATTTCGACTGTGGTTCAATCAGACATCAGTGCTAGAACATTCATGAGCCATATTGGCAGAATTCTATCTTCTAACGACAACTTAAATATCACACAAACCAGGTTCAATATTAAGATTCTGAATGTACCTAGAGGTCAGGGGAAAGTACAGAAAATTATAAATCTATCTGAAGATAAAGAACAAAGATAACTTGTGCTGCCCACGAGCCATTGTAACAGCCCTGACCTACCACACGAATGAAGTTCTCGATAGACCGCTTAGTGAAATGGAAATTAAATTAGTTAGGCAAGGTAGACCTATTCAAACTGAGCTAACCCTAGAGCTGTGCAAGAGACTAGGTAACTACAACGAAGAAGGCTTCACACTAGAGGACATAAAGAACGTAGAAGAATTGTTGGGTATTCAGATAAAGGTTGTGTGTGCTGAAAATTTTAATTCGGTTATATACTCGGGCCAGGAGAAGGATACTAAACTTTATTTATACAAAAACGGGAACCATTTTGATGTTGTAAACAGTATGAAAGCTTTCTTGGGTAGTGTATATTACTGCCAGGTTTGCGACTCACCTTACAACAACAAGGATAAGCACAAGTGTAAGAAGAATGTAAAGGTGTGTATTTTGTGTAAGAAACGGGCGCACTCCCCCGAAGGTAACGATAAGGTTTACTGTAATGAATGTAATAGGTATTGTTACTCTCAGGAATGCTTGAATCATCACTCTAATTTTTGTAAGGCTGTTTACAAGTGCAGAGGGTGTAACATGATTCTTAAGAGATCTAAGGAACACAAATGTGGATACTCCTTCTGCTTTAACTGCATGGAACCTTGCAAAACAGCCGAACATCAATGCTACATACAGAAGAAGCAACAGAAAGGTGGAAGGTGTGAAAGTCGGTGTATTTGTAAGGCTACCGATAAGGAGAGTTTTTTGGAACACTTTGTAGCTAAAAACAAGGATAAACTTGTCAAAAATGCAAAGCTCATTAGGCTTCAGAAGAAACTGGCGAACGGAGACATTTCAGAACAAGAGTATAAAGTACTCTACACTAACACACTGATGGAAATTGTAACGCTATTCAATGGTTGTAGGTATACAGAGAAGTATATTTGGTTCGATTATGAAGCTATGCAAGATACTGGAGTGCACACCCCTAACCTCGTAGTTGCACATTACATCGACGGAACCAAATTAAGCTTTAATACGAATGAAGAGTTCTGTAAGTGGTTGATTTCTAAGAACCATCAAGGTTACACCACCATCGCACACAACGCAAAAGGGTATGACTCACAATTTATCTTGAAATACTGTATAGAGAACACTTTGAAACCATATACTATATACAACAGAACCAAGTTAATGATGCTTGAGGTAAACAATTTGATTAAGGTTATCGATAGCCACAATTTTGTAGCTTCGCCTCTGAGCGAGTTTCCTAAAACATTCGGACTGAAAGAACTTAAGAAGGGCTACTTCCCACATTTCTTCAACACAAGAGACAATCAGACTTATGTAGGACCTATTGCTGAGACCAAATACTATGGCGTAGACACGATGAAGACAAAAGCTAGAAAAGAGTTTCTTGAGTGGTATCATCAAAAGGTTAAAGAAAATTATATATTTGACTTTCAAAAAGAATTTATGGACTACTGTAACTCTGACGTAGATATTCTGCGTAGGGGTTGCTTAGAGCTTAGAAAGCAGTTCTTGGAAATTGCTAACATAGATCCATTTCAGTACATAACTATTGCGAGTGTTTGTATGGGTATTTATAGGTCCAAGTACCTCCAGGAAAATACTATGGTTGTGATAAAAAGTGAAAGGAAAGAAATGTATAGTAAAGAGTCGATAGCGTGGCTCAGCAAATTCGGGGGTGTACAACATGCTTTGAATGGTGGTGAAGTCATGATTCGTGGGGCAAAGGTTGACGGGTTCAATAAGGACACTAATACCGTATACCAGTTCCACGGTTGCTTTTGGCATGGATGTCCTGATTGTTATCAAGAAGAGACTATTAACAATGTTAACCATGAGACCATGGGAGACTTGTACGAGAAAACAAAGCGAAGAAGTGACCAAATTAGGGAAGCAGGGTACAACCTTGTCGAAACGTGGGAATGCAAGTGGGCTAAGAGTAAAGGATACAACAATACTACTCCAATCGTTGAGCCCTTGAACCCTAGAGATGCTTTCTGTGGAGGGAGGACCAATGCAAGCAAGCTTAAAGTTCAGAATCAAAAGCTGAGATACATAAATGTATGCAGCCTCTGCCCTACAGTTCAGTATTTTGATTACTATCCTGTCGGTCACCCTATAAAATTATACAAACCTAAGAGGTACAACAGAAATTGGTACGGTTTGATTAAGTGCAAAGTATTACCACCGCGCAAGCTATATCATCCTGTTTTGCCTATTAAAAAGGATAAGTTGATATTTGGGTTGTGCGGAAAGTGTATTGAGGAGAAATGTGATGCTTGTCAGCACTCTGATGGTGAAAGGGTGATAATAGGAACGTGGACTACAGATGAAGTGAAGAAAGCTTTACAGAAGGGCTACAAGGTGGTAGAAGTATACGAGGTTTGGCACTTTGAAGAAAGAAGTAATGATCTATTTAAAGGATACGTTAAGGACTTTATGAAAATTAAGCTAGAAAAGAGTCCTTGGAAAGAAGACTTTGAAACTATTGAAGAGTACACCACAGCGGTTAAGGAACATCTTGATATCGATCTGAATCCCGAAGAAGTGGTTCCAAATCCTGGTAAGCGTGCCGTTTCAAAGATTTGCTTAAACTCATTGTGGGGTAAATTCGGTCAAAGACAGAACTTGACCCAAAGTGAATACATAGTGGATGTAGGGAGGTGGTACAAAATAATGTTAGATGATAGGGTTGATATAAGCAATATGATTTTTATTAATGATAATATTGTACAAGTCACCTATAAGTATAAAGACCATTTCATTGAAGACTCCTACTCAACCAATGTGTTTATAGCAGCATTTACAACTTCTAATGCGCGCCTACGGCTTTATGATATGCTAGACAGGCTAGGGTCAAATGTGGTCTACTACGATACTGATAGTATTGTTTATATTGATGATGGTACCAACACTGTTGAAACTGGTTGTATGTTGGGGGAGTGGACTGACGAACTGGGTAAGGATGATCATATCACAGGCTGGATTTCTACAGGACCTAAGAGTTACGGGCACGTGACATACAAAGGAAAGGAAACTATGAAGGTGAAAGGCTTCACGTTAACTTATGAAAATTCTAAAGCACTCAACATAAATAACATGAAAAATACTGTGGATAAGGAGATAGATAAGGTTAAATTAAACTACAAAATGATTACGAGAGATACAAAAACCAAAAGATTGATTAATAAGGAGTTAGTAAGGAATTCAAATTTGACTATGATAAGAGAATGATTGAGCCGGAGGCTGGCGGTATTATTGAAACATATCCTTGGGGGTTATTGAATAAAAAATAAATAGGAAAATAAGGTAGACACAAACCACAATCTTAAACAAGATTAAGATAAGTATAATAATTTTTAAGGTAGACACAATCTTAATTAAGATTAAGAAAAATGGTAGACTATAAATAATTTTTAAGGTATACTTAGAGCACACTGTAAAGATAAGTAAGATAATTTTTTAAGGTTAATAGGACCCTAGAAGGTGTTTGGTTCACTGTAGGAATAAGTTTTGAAAAAATCTTCGATTACATTTTATGGATAAGATTAGCCACATCTTTTTACACTTTTTATTGTTACTCTTTATTTAAATGAAGTGGATGATTTCACCATAATTTTTAATACTTGTTTAAGATGAAACTTAACCATAATCTTTCTCAACCCTTTTCAATGCGTTTTAATCTTTTTTAAGATTAGTTTGAATCATATTTTTTAAGAAAATCTTGTGACTTTTTCATGGTTGATTTTAATCACAGCTTTTGGTTACGTTTTATAGTGACTTTGAACCATAAATAATTTCACAAGTGTGAAAGAAATTGGGATTTAATTGTATGGTTAGTTTTCACCTTAAACAAAGATATACTTTTGGAAACCTCATTGGATAGGGTGTGGTTGGTTTTAATCTTAAAAAAGATTTAAAAATAAAATGAGTTTAAGGTATACTTGCACCTTATTTAAGGTTAAACAAGTTTACCCAACAGATAAGGAAAATATTTTTTAAGGTTCAATGGGACCTTAAAAGTTAATTAAAGTTATGGTTAAAATGAACCTTAGAAGAGGGGCTGCTCCCTATACACCCACATACTACTGACTTGGAAGAGCAGTTGAATGGAATGGACAGTGTCATGAAAGGAGGTTATAAGATGAACATCAACAAAAGCAAAACGAGGATAATGGAATGTAGTCGAATTAATTTGGGTGATGCTGAGGGAATTAGGTTAGAAAATGAGACTCTTAAAGTAGTAAAGGAGTTTTGTTATTTGGGGAGCAAAATAACTGATGATGGTCGAAGTAGACAGGATATAAAATGTAGACTGGCAATGGAAAGAAGAGCGTTTCTGAAAGTATTTGTATGGACCGTAACCATGTATGGAAGTGAAACAGAGACGATAAATAGTTTGGACAAGAAGAGAATAGAAGCTTTCGAAATGTGGTGCTATAGAAGAATGCTGCAGATTAGATGGGTAGATAATGTAACTAATGAGGTGTTGAATAGAATTGGGGAGAAGAAGAGTTTGTGGCACAACTTGACAAGAAGAAGGGACCGGTTGGTAGGACATATTCTGAGGCATCAAGGGATCACAAATTTAGCATTGGAGGGCAGCGTGGAGGGTAAAAATCGTAGAGGGAGACCAAGAGACGAATACACTAAACAGATTCAGAAGGGTGTAGGTTGCAGTAAGTACTGGGAGATGATGAAGCTTGCACAGGATAGAGTAGCATGGAGAGCTTTATCAAACCAGTCTCAGGACTGAAAACCACAACAGCAACAATACTAAAAAGTTTTATTACTTTCAATTCAAAACTTCTAACAGGTAATTTCCGACCGGAAAACTGGCCAACGCTGCTGAAGGACCCTGACCGTGAGGGGTCTGTTACCTCTAGCATGTGTTACATGGATAAACCGCCTCTGTGCTTTCCTTTCCCTCAGTAATCAATTCATTGCCCTGATGGTGGGCAGTGTAAAAGTTGAAGGGGCAGCAATATCAGTCACAAAATGTCATCTGTGTAGTTTCTGTCTGAGCCTCAGTGAAGTACAAGCCTGTGTAGCTGTGCATCCAAACTTAGTTATCCACTTACTCTCCTTGTATTATCATTGTTGGTTTTGTCCCCGCTGCTTCAGGGATTTTAGTTCCGAAGTACATGAGGACCTCCCATAGTGTTCCTGCACTGCACATGGCTTCTGTATGTGCAATTGTGGAAATTGGTAGATTGGGCCATCTTTTGATAAACGACCTGTGCCATCTGTCTATGTCTCACCTAGAGGGAAGGCATTGGG
Organism: Schistocerca gregaria; assembly: GCF_023897955.1. Lineage (NCBI taxonomy): Eukaryota > Metazoa > Arthropoda > Insecta > Orthoptera > Acrididae > Schistocerca > Schistocerca gregaria. The sequence continues at coordinate 613,563,247 of NC_064923.1, forward strand.
CTTATCCTAAATAGCTCTTCAGTTGGGAATTCATAAAGTAAGTGCAGGACAAGTCAGATCACCGTCTTTTGTAAGCTTTAGATATGTTGTCTCTCTGCAGGATTTCTCCCAACCAATGACTTCAAACTCGAAGGTGGGCATGTAGAGCCATGTAAATTGTGACTCCTAATTTGCGGAGGGAGTTCTGATTGTGGACTGTGGAAGGGATAGAGCACACACAGTCTTCCTGTCGTTTTCTTGTGCAGCTCATCCACTTGTTGACTCCATATAAGGCGATAGTCGATGGTGATGCCTACGTATTTAGTAGGGGCTTCCCCAAGGCACTGCTGTTCCCTAGACATTTACTTGCATAATGTATGCAGGAGATGACCTTCTAGCGAAGACCAAGGTGTGTCTCTTCAAACCATTGAGTTTCAGCCCCAACTTTGTTGCCTACTGTGTGGGGACATCACAGGCTCATTGTAGATGGCTTTGAAGATTGGGGACATTTGCACTACTAAAGTAGAGGACTGTATCATCAGTTTATAGGGCCAGCTGGAGTTGGGGGATTCTTGGCATGGCCATTGCATACAGCATTTTATATGTGGCAGGGACACTCCCATGGTGAGGACTTTACTGAAACAGCCCTTATGCCACATCATATCGATGGGGGACCGATGACTTTAGCAGTCTGGTCCCTTCGATCTTACAAACCATCCATATCGACGGCTCTTAAGACATTGAGCAATATTGGTCCAAATTATTTCTACCTCTCAATGACATCCACTGCCTCCTGACAGTGTACGAGCTAATGGGTCGTTTCATGTCCCTGGCGAAACTAAATTGCTCATGCAACAGCAGTCGTACCAAGGTAATGTTTTACAAGCTGATGGACCGATAGCTGCTTGCTATCGGGCATCCAAGAATTAGTGGCTGATGAAAGTGTTTCACTAGCAGAAATAGCTAGTACTAATGTTTCTGCAGAAGAAACCAGTGCAAGACAAGATCTCCAAGACGAAAGAAAATCATCTAAGGATCGTAACAGCTTTCAAATTGTCAATGATCTTAGCGATCCGGGAAGCTGACCATATATTATAAACTACAATTTTAGAATAAGAGCAATGAAGGAACGTCCACAAGACATTGGTGAAAAACGTCATTTCCTGTGGATAGTGAGACAAGAAAGTGCTTTACTGCTTTTCATGGCGTCTGTCAACTTAAAATGCTGAAAAAGTTGTATATTCTCAGACAAACGATGTTGCATATTACTTTTCTTGCAACTTGTTTTGAGTGCTGGTGCTATTACAAGAAATGGTTTCAGAAACTGGCTAAGCTTGTAAAAAGTTCTCTCTAACCATGAACTATACTGCAGTCATATTAATTAAATGTGCAAATGGAAAGTGCTTTCACAGATAATTAAAAACTCAAAAGTAATGTATCAGGCATCTCAAGATGAAACTGATCAGGAGGAAAAGAGGTGGAGATCAGTTACTTCCCATAACATATTTCCTTGGCGAAAGAAATCTTCCATTAAGAGGTGACGACGATGTGTAGGGAAAACCCAGTAATGGAAATATTTTAGGGCAAGTAGCATTAATGGCCAACTTCAGTCCTATATTAAATGATCATATTAATCATGTGGCTAAAACTGGAAGGCTGGTTAATTACTTAAGTAAGGACACACTAAACGCTACCATAATTTCTGCTGAGATGGTATCTATCAGTCTCAAAAATAAATATTATTCAATAACACTGGACTGTACCCCAGATTATTAAGTCACATGGAACAATCAATTGTGGTTTTAAGACTGGTAGATGTGTTTTCCAAACCAGTTTTAACTGGTTTTTTTTCTTTTTTTAAGCATGTGACACACTGGAAGAGGCCTTAAGTGATTGTTACTTCAGATGCTACATACTAGAGTGCTGCAACGCTCAATGTTTGACCGGTCACGGCTCGTCTGTTGACAGGGGGACCGAGCCGCTCGTGTCCGGCCCCACACGACTCGGCTCGGTGATGTACTCGCCCCATGTCTGTTGTCTGGATTCCGGACACGCGGATAACCGAGCATGACCGGTCACCGCTGACGTCTTGACGTCTCACCTCGCCTCGCCCCGGCTCGCTTCACTGTACTGTACAAATACAACGCCTCTCTCTCTCTCTCTCTCTCTCTCACACACACACACACACACACACACACACACACACACACACACACACACACAGTATTTATCTCTGTCTCTCTCTTTTAATACAAAAGTAACGTTTCCAAGGACAAGTACGTGACACAGCTTAAATCGTAGAGCACTTTCTTTTATAATATTTACTCCCGTCTTCCTAACGTCCGGGAATTTTGTTGTAAATAAAACACTGATCACAAGAGACCAATCTGTGTTAATGTATTGTGTTGTAAGCGTCAAATAGTGCACCTCATTATGCAGATCAGTCCACATATCAATTGTCGCAGCACGTTTTATTAATAACTTCCGCGATAACAGAAGGCATTATGCTGTTTTGTATTGCATCAGCCTGTTCTTTGACATGTCTACTTAGAGTAGAGGGACGTGGCATGACATCTGCCACGTTAACTTCTCCATAATGCGCATCTAGATGTATTAATTCTTGGCCTAGTTATCTGAAACCTTCACCGCAAAAACAGCATCAAACGGTCTCATATCTTTAGCACACATTGCAACACACTTTGCTCTAATACTATTTTTTATTACTGCCGGTATTCCTTAAGGAGCTGTATGTTTGTGAGGTTTCTTGCAACTGTGTTTCTTTAAATGAGTGGTTCCTGATTGGAAACACAATAATGTGGAACTGTTTAGACACACTGTTTCTTTGTCTGCAACCAACAGAAATGTACTCCATATTTGGATTTTTAGACCTTTCAGTTTCTTCAATGTGTAAACATTGGTTTCAGTCTTATGTCTTACTGCACTGGCTTCCTCGCGCTACTTGATTACAGAGAGAGAAGCCGGTAATGGCTGCAGCCTCACACTAATAATGACACGTGTAATGTGTTTGAAGTTACCTGCTACGTATTCGGTCACGGCATCTATGCTCGGCCACGAGAACTCGTGCGGGCAGCCTATCCAGTTAGGGTGTGCTTGCCCCATCTCGTATTTTATGCTCACTTACTTGGTCATGCAGGACTCTACTACATACCCTTGGCATACCACTTGTGGATTGTAGGGGACGATCTTACAGCAATGGGAGCAACATGAAGGACAAGACGAGCAGAAAGAAGCACATATCATTGAAGAAAATCCAGCAGCTCATTATATCCCTTCTATGCTGATAGCTTGAACTTCGTTGTTATCAATGCAGCTACATCGTCTTTTACTACGCTACACTATTTTGGTGTTGGTTCAAACGGCTCTGAGCATTATGCGACTTAACTTCTGAGGTCATCAGTCGCCTAGAACTTAGAACTTATTAAACCTAACTAACCTAAAGGTATCACACACATCCATGCCCGAGGCAGGATTCAAACCTGCGACCATAGTGGTCGCTCGGCTCCAGAGTGTAGCGCCTAGAACCACACGGCCACTCTGGCCGTCTTTGGTGTTGGTAGTTCAGGGATTGTTGACATTATTTTCGGCCTCTGTAAAGGACTAGGAAGCTCTCAAGCACCAGTATCCAGTCTCTTGAAGGAAATCTGGAGATTTAAGTTTTATTTGTGTGCTGTCATATGGCATAATGTCCTTTGCCATGTCAAGAGTGTCAATAAAACATTTCAGCAAGAATGTATGCAATCAGACACTACAGTAAAATTAATAAAATCAACACTTAGTGTTATTGAAAAATATAGAGCCAATAGTTTCAAAAATGGTAAGAAAGACGCAGAGGAATTGATTGCATCTTTAGAAAATGTTGCCGAGTTAACAGAAACTTCAGATCATAACATTTAGTCTTTCAGGGCCAGTGTCTTCCTTAATTAAGCTTCTGGGCTACGCGGCCAAGATGGAACAGTAGAAGTTCTTCCTCCTGATGTTTCGTTGCCAACTGCATGTAACATCTTCCGAGGTAAGTAACCAACTGTTGCTAGGGTGTGGAGCCTTATAATTAAGGCTTGATTCTGTAGACCTATTTTTCTACGATTTTATGACTATATAATAGATATTACGGCTCAGACAAAAGCTTACAAACAATCACTTCCTCTCGTAAATTTGCTATTGGAACAGGCTAGGGAATGGTTAGTTGTTTCAGCAAATACTGTCCTCCATGCATTTATCAGTGTATATAGATTTGAAAGACGGGAGACAGATAAATTCAATAGAGTGGGAGTCTGTAATTGTCTTCATATAATATGTGTGTCCAAATCTTTTTATTTACTATAAAGTTACAGTAGTAGACCATGTTAAGTGTGTCTATGACATGGAGCATGATTATGTGTGATTTATATTTTAGTTTCCCGAAGGATGAACAACGAGTAAAGATGTGGCTCCAGAAAATAAGGAATAATTTTGTCCTCACAAAATATTCCAAAGCATGTTAAAACACTTTGAACAGGAATGTTTAGAGAGAGAAAAATTTGGACATGTGGGGATGAAGGTAGACGCGATACCAACTATTTTTAATTTTCCACAGCACCTACTACCAGTTTCTGCATTCAGCTTAAATACATTATCTGCACAAAAAAATAAAAAACACAATAGTGTAGCTAATCAAAGTACACATTCATCTTTGGTATATTATGCCTTCAATTTATTTTCTTCGCCATTTGATTAAGAAGCGTGAAATATTAGTAAACATGTTCCCAAACTCTTTCATTTGTGTCACTTTCCACTTCCCTTAATGGAGTTTTTATGGGTTGACTGTTACATGATCAACTGTATTCACTTAACTATACTCTGATCGCCTTTTTTCCCCTTCTTACTCAGTCTACTACTTATTTAATAAACTAGGAGAAAGTACGTAAAATGCGTTAAAAAACACTTCAAAGTGTCATCAGTAAGAAAAATTGTGCGTTAGGTCGTAAAAACGAGAAAATAAATACGCAGAAAAAAGGGCGAATTAGCAGGGATATAATCGCTAATGTGAGGGAAATTCGGTGTTTTTCGGACACTTGAAAAAGTACTAGCGTACTGCCAAGTTGTTTTGGAAGACTGTCACTGCAAAAATGTATGTCAGGCTCTGTAATACTATAAAGTGCCGTATCATACCGAAAACTACCAAAAATCGAGTGCATCTGAACTGTGACACCTATCGCAAAGAAGCAGAATACCATACCACTTGCCCTTAAAATTTACGTAGCTGGTTTATTCCCAGTATCAAATCGATACTGTTAAAATGTCTGCGCAATATATATAAATAATCCACGATACGTACGAAAAGAATCTGTCTGTACTAGGGATGTAGTGACATTCGATATATACAGGGCGCTATACGGACAAACACACGACGTCCCGAGAACACGTGACCAGGCCGGCAATGCATGTGGACAATACAAAATCTGTTCTGCACATGTGAATGCTCACTCCAGAGATATTTACTCTATGTGGCGACGCAAGGATGTTAGTAAACATGATGTTAGTATCCATCATACTTTATTCCACTCGCTTTTACTCTCACACTCTCTAAATGTAATAGAGTCATTTGTTCTCAAATTTAAGTGCATACCCAGAAACTGAACATGTATATAAATAACAGTACTGCATTGCTTGCACAACCAATATGATATGAGAAGTATATCTTTAATAATGAATTATCAACAGTTCCACACTACACAAAATATCTCAGAAAAGCAGCAGCTGGGTAACTTCCAGTGGGCAGCACATCCGTCTCTGGCACGCCATAACCTCAAATTTCTCATCACACACCCAGTTCAGTGAGTACTTGTGTGTTCTCTGGATAGCGGAAAAATTAAAAATACGGCAAAATCCTATAACTATAATTGTGGTTTTTCATTCTGAACAATGGCTGAATTTATGTTACCTTATTGGAAATATTCATTAATTATAACACAGCAAACTGCTCTTCCAGGTGATGTATCATCACGATACATCTGCTGTCCAGGTAGCACAGGTTCGTTATCTTCGATGTTGCAGCCTCTCTCATTACGTAACTGATATAAAAGTCGAGAAATTTCTGGATCTTCTGGTGGTTCTTCACTGCTTGGACTACTCGCAATATTATGCAAGACAGCCGTACCCACAATTATTGACATTGCTTTCTGTGGATTACTTCTTATTCCTACAGATAATATTGGAAATCTCTTCACTTACCATATTTTCTCTCAACAGTGTTTCTAGTTTTAATATGATAACTGTTATATCGATGCTCTACTTCATTTTGCGGATTTAAAAGTACAGTTAACAAGTAGGATCTACAAGCATAACCACTATCTCCCAATAAGTGACCTTGTGCTATTTCTCCGTTTTCAAACTGAGCTCTGGGAGCACAGTTGAAAAATATGTTACTGTCGTACACAGAGCCCGGCCATTGAGCGACAGTATCTGTTTTTAACAAATTGTGATCACTAATGGTTTCGCAGCTAAAGGAAAAATATGATTTTCTATTGCGGAAAACATCTGCATTATGTCCTGCACGACACTGAATTCTTATATATGTACAACCCAAGGCACCAAGAACGGCAGGAAATCGGTCCAATTGACTAAAACCATAAATCACAGAGTGCACTACTTCTCTTGTAGGAAATTTTATAAAGCGAGGAGACGTTGATGCTATGTCTGATACATCACTGATGCTTCGTTGTGCTGTTGTAAAATGTACATTACTGTTGTCCCCAACGAGAATGTTGAATGCACCTGTTGCATATACCCTTAAAGTAATCAAAAGTCTGTTTATCGGCGAAATAGGGTTATTAAGATCAGTAGGAAATTCTATCCTATGATTAAGTTGGTTTAATAATCACCACACTGCTTTTTTTGACACAGGAAATCTCACTTCAAACTTCCTGTCACCACAATCTTCAAAAGGGTTTCCCCTTTCCACAATCACTCCAACACGGTTTCGGCCACGATTTAAAAGGTCAAGGTACAACAATTCCTCCTCGATGCCGTCCATAACATCAAAACGCGCCGCCATCTTAATAGTATGCTTCTAAAACCGCGGTTAACCCGAGACAACCGGGAAAGAGCCCCGGTTAAATATAACCGTGGTCGATTCCCTCGATTAACTTAGATCGATGTTGGTGCATCAGAATTTTGGGTTGAACAGGATTATATATCGACTTCAGCGCGGTTAACTGTTAATCAAGATTGGTGCACACGGCCATAAGTCTTCTTATTATCTGTTAAAATTATCGTGGTGTTTATAAATCTCTTGGCTTCTCTGTACATACATGCATAATAATATATCTTAGCTAACACAATTGTCTCACTAAATTTTATTTCATGATCACCGTCTTCAAAACCATGTTTTGCTACAGCCGATCTGTTGGTGTGCAATAGGCAATTCCATTAGAGCTCGGTTAGGCGGATATTAACACTTGTCTTTGTTGTTCCAATATAAACCTTGTCACAACTGCACAGTATTTTATACATCCCAGTGGTTGCGAAAGGGCGTTGTGCGTCTTTCGCCGATCTTAAACATTCACTGATTTTCTTGGTGGGTCTGAAGATTGTTTCTACTAGAGACTTGCCAGCACTTTCCCAATACGGTCCGCAATATTGTGGATAAATGGAAGAAAAGCTTTCCCCACTGATAGGCGTTGTTGTTGCATGTTCTGGGGTGGAGTGCTCGATCTATCTCATTATAAGTGTATGCATTTTCTGAAAAGCTGCTCATGAATGATTTAGTTCCTCTTGCAGATAAACTGGCTCACAGACAAATGTCAGGAGGAATAATTTCTACTATTCGACCACAACCTCTTCGCCCATAAGTTTTAACTAACATTAAAAGGCAGTTTTCGTACGAAAATAAGGATGAACCTGTTCCAGGGGAAGAGAATCGCTTACGGTAAACTACCATAGTGTTGTGGCTGACACCTCTATTATGTCTTTGATGAAAATGTTTTCGCAGCTGAGTAACTGTTGTAATGTGTTCATTGTTATTTCTAACATAAAGAACTCGGCAACAAAGAAATAAGTTCTCACCAGAGGATGTAGAAATCCTGCAGAAGCTTTGAGACACACTAAAATGCATTTAGGAAACATAAATTCGCAGGATCTCTCAAACAAAATGGAAATAGTGTTTCCTAAGCTTCCACAAACTGCGGACACACTTTTAGAAATACTTCCGTACGTCTTCGAATGAACTTTCAAGATGTTTACCCAAATTTAACAACTGTGCCCCCTCTATATGGTGAGTAGCAATCTACCCACTTTGTAAGTTGTAAAAATTGATTTTTCACAAGATATTTGAAAAAAGAGGAGCAATCTTGAAGAGCTAGTCACCAGGAATCTCAGAGAGGCTACAATCGTACAATAATCTTGTGAGGATGTTCTCTTCCGAAGAATAGGAGCAGTGGCAGTCTTAAAGAATCCTTTCAGATGTGGTGAATGTAAGGGAACACTTGGGAAAAACCCTAACCATCGATATTATTGAGTTCTTCACTAGAGCAGCTCAGTTCAGGAGTGACTAGAATGCAGATTCAGCTGACTACTCGATAAGCAAAACTGGTCTGTTAGTCCCCTAACGCTGGTCGTTGTGTCCGAGCGGTTCTAGGCGCTTCAGTCCGGAACCACGCTGCTGCTACGGTTGCAGGTTTGAATCCTGCCTCGGGCTTGGATGTGTGTGATGTCCTTAGGTCAGTTAGGTTTAAGTAGTTCTAAGTGTAGGGGACTGATGACCTCAGATGTTAAGTCCCATAGTGCTTAGAGCCATTTGAACCAAGTCCCCTAACAAGCCTACACATGTAATACTTGTTTGTCAGTCAGCTGATAAATTTAAGGATGTGTAAGGCCGTTAAGAGTACGACAATTTATGTGAGGTAAACTGATATAAAGTGGAGGTTGCTTTGAAGACGATCATGATATAATATCCCTAAAGGTACAATGAGTCCATTATGTTTGCAGGTAGTTGAAGTCTCGATACGAATTCCAGCAAACAGATGAACAAAATGAGCATTTAATGTATTAATATGATACTTTTAACTGTGGCTAACAATGAAGCCTGACTTGGATCAGGTACAGTATCCACCTGAACAGGAAGAAAGTTTCCTCTTACATTAATTTAATATGGAATATTCTTCACTTATATTTTTAAATACAAAATGTACGTCTCAATGAGCAGAAAATTTTCACTTTCATGCCATTGCACAAATTTGAGATGTGCTTTAATATGTTTAAGGTGTGCTCAAGTCTAAATCTGCAAATGGTTTCCTTGTGGCACAACAGATTTTTTACACAACAGAGATTAGTTCAACACTCAATATGCAAATGCAGTGGTTTTAAGACTAACTTCTTTTGTGATTTTTTAAGCGAAAATAATAATGCATTCACTGTTATAAATGACTAAATATTGTAAATTTTAGGTATCTCTTACAAGTCACATGTTTAGAATGAAAATTAACATGATAATTAATTGTGGTTGATGTACCTCTTTGGCGACAGCTGAAAATGTGTGCTCCGACCGGGACTCGAACCCGGGATCTTCTGCTTACATGGCAGAAGCTCTATCCATCTGAACCAGTAAGGACACAGACGACATTAGTCTGTGCAAACGCGCACAGGTTGCCCGAACTCTTATGGGAATCGTCACATTAGTGTGCATGAGTAATGAGTGGATGGGCAAATATCTATTTGGAGCACTACGTATGTAGATTGTGGACAGTTGGGAACGTGGGTATCGCGGGAAGCGTGCATGGGATAAGTCCCTGCAGTCGCGCTATTTGTCTGTGTCCTCGGTGGCTCAGATGGATAGAGCGTCTGCCATGTAAGCAGGAGATCTCAGGTTCAAGTCCCGGTCATGGCACACATTTTCAGCTGTCCCCATTGAGGTATACCAACAACATCTGTTGGTAGCTGAGGGTTTCAATTAAATTTCATTTATTCTAGAGAAGCTGCACATTCATCAATGGTATCTGTTCTTTTGAAAACAGTTACTGTCTTCATATATGAAAATTAACATGTTGTAAATTATAAGATTGTGCACCATGCCATCACAGCATACTTGTCACAGTACATACACTAAGGCTTTAGAAACAACTTATTTGTCACTAAACGCACAAATTAGGTAAGCAAAGTTGTAAAATATTTCTACTCCAAAGTGATCTTGTTATCTTGCATGTGAAGCTTCTGTTTGACCTCCTTTTATAAACACTTCTAGGTGTGTTCCTCTTCACCATCTAACAGTAGTTGGCAAGCTTTGTGGTTTAATTATTTACATGTCAAGTTCTTAGGACCAAATTGAGGAGCTAATCTCCAAGATCATGGAATGTGTCAGTACATGAAATTACAACATAAAAGTAATAACAGATAGATAAAATGTTCATGAACTCATAAAAAGTCAAGCCATCAGTTTAAGTAAACGCAATCAACAATACAACAAGAACAGCATAATTTTTCAAGGAACTCCTCGACAGAATAGGAGGAGTGACCCATGAGTAAACTCTTCAATTTTGATTTGAAAGTGCGTGGATTACTGCTATGATTTCTGAATTCTAGCGGTAGCTTATTGAAAATGGATGCAGCAGTATACTGCACACCACAAGAGCTAAGCAAGCCCAATCCAAATGCAGGTTTGCTTTTCTGCCGAGTATTTACTGAGTGAAATCTGCTTATTCTTGGGAATAAGCTGGTATTATTAACAAGAAATGGCAGTAAGGAATATATATATTGAGAGGCCAATGTTAAAGTACCCAGACTTGTGAACAAGGGTCGACAAGAGGTTCGTAAACTTACACCACTTATTGCCCTAATCGTCCATTTCTGAGCCAAAAATATCTTTTTAGAATGGGAAGAGTTACCCCAAAATATAATACCATAGAATATATGTGAATGAAAATAAGCAAAGTAGACTAATTTTCGTGTCGAATGGCATCATTAAGTCTTTGAACAAGATTGTCAACATGGACTCTCCACGACTGTCTACTATCTATTTGAACACTTAGAAATTTGAACTGTTCGGTTTCACTAATCATATGCCCATTGTGTGAAGTTAAAATGTCCGGTTTTGTTGAATTTTGTTTTAGAAACTGTAAAAACTGAGTCTTAATGTGATTTAGAGGTACTTTATTTTCTACAAGCCATGAACTTAGGTCATGAACTGCACTATTTGAAACCGAGCCAATGTTGCACACAACACCCTTTACTACCAAGCTAGTGTCATCAGCAAACAGAAATATTTTATGGTTACCTGTAATACTAGAGGTCATATCATTTATATAAACAAGGAACAGGAGTGGCCCCAACACTGATCTCTGCCCCCCCCCCCCCCCCCCCCCCACTTTACTGTACCCCACTCAGACCCCACATCACAGCCATTCTCAACATTGTGAATAATGACCTTTTAGCTGCCTGTTGCTAAAGTAAGAGGTGAACCAATTGTGAGCTGCTCCCTGTATTCCACAATGGTCCAACTTTTGGAGCAATATTTTTTGATCAACACGATCAAACATATTAGTTAAATCAAGAAATATGACTAGCGTTCATTTTGGTTAACCCATCCAGCACCTTAAAGAGAAAAGAGAATATAGTATTTTCAGTTGTTAAATGACTTCTAAGGCTGACCTGTACATTTGATAGCAAATCGTGTGATACAAAATGATCAATTATCCTTACATACACAGCCTTTCCAATAACTTTAGCAAACACTGATGGCATAGAAATAGGTCTAAAACTATCTACATTATCCCTTTCGATAAAGCGGCTTTACTACTGAGTAGTTTAATCATTCAGAAAACTAATCATATCTGAAGGAAAAATTACAAATATAGCTAAATACAGGGCTAACATGTGCAGCACAGTACTTCAATATTCTGCTAGGTACTCTTATCATATCCAAGAGAGTCCTCAGTCTTCAGTGATTTAATAATTGACTCAGTTGTCAGTGATTCAAAAATTGACTCAGTTGTCAGTGATTCAAAAATTGACTCAGTTGTCAGTGATTCAAAAATTGACTCAGTTGTCAGTGATTCAAAAATTGACTCAGTCGTCAGTGATTCAAAAATTGACTCAGTCGTCAGTGATTCAAAAATTGACTCAGTCGTCAGTGATTCAAAAATTGACTCAGTCGTCAGTGATTCAAAAATTGACTCAGTCGTCAGTGATTCAAAAATTGACTCAGTCGTCAGTGATTCAAAAATTGACTCAGTCGTCAGTGATTCAAAAATTGACTCAGTCGTCAGTGATTCAAAAATTGACTCAGTCGTCAGTGATTCAAAAATTGACTCAGTCGTCAGTGATTCAAAAATTGACTCAGTCGTCAGTGATTCAAAAATTGACTCAGTCGTCAGTGATTCAAAAATTGACTCAGTCGTCAGTGATTCAAAAATTGACTCAGTCGTCAGTGATTCAAAAATTGACTCAGTCGTCAGTGATTCAAAAATTGACTCAGTCGTCAGTGATTCAAAAATTGACTCAGTCGTCAGTGATTCAAAAATTGACTCAGTCGTCAGTGATTCAAAAATTGACTCAGTCGTCAGTGATTCAAAAATTGACTCAGTCGTCAGTGATTCAAAAATTGACTCAGTCGTCAGTGATTCAAAAATTGACTCAGTCGTCAGTGATTCAAAAATTGACTCAGTCGTCAGTGATTCAAAAATTGACTCAGTCGTCAGTGATTCAAAAATTGACTCACTCTCCTACTTGTCCGTATCACAGAGGAGTATTTCAGACATCAATCTTGGAAGGACATTTTCCAATAGAGTTATACGATTCCCTGCAAAAACTAAATTTTTATTTATTTGTTACTCCGATATACCAGTAATTTCAGAGTCAACATCTATAAGCAGTTCACTAACTTTATCTCTAATACCTCTTATATTTTGATGAAATATGCTAATTCCTTCCCTACTAGCAAACATGACGCCCTCTGAAGGTGAACCCTTAGTTAGAGGGACTTCTTTTAAGCAGGTATACCTATCAGTCAACTTCAATCTAAAAAAAGGTTCAACTCTACAGGAATTTTTCCATGTGTAATCCCACCACCACCACCACCACCACCACCACCACCACCACCACCACCGACTACACTGTCACCTACAAGCTTTGCCAGCCTCATCTTCCCCTTCCCTTGAGGTGCAGGCATGCCTAGTGAAACCCAACCTACTGATAGACTCAACTGGCACCACTGAAATGTGACTCATCCCCTCTGCCATCAGTGCCTTCTCCAGCTTCATGTCAACGCACCTAACAGCCACATTAAGATGAGGCTGATCATGACACTGAAACAGTTGCACAAAATGCACACTAGTGCCACCAGTTTGAGCAGCTATCTTTACCAGGTCACCACCTACATCATATTCCCTGCCCATATCAAGACTGTTCCCTGCTCCACTCACTATCACTACCTCATCTTACTTTGTAAAATTCCTACTTAAGTCCCCTATGCTGTAAGTCACCTGAGCCAACCCTGCACTAGGCTTCACAATGCTGGTGACCTGGTACTCACTCCCCAACACTTCCTGCAACTGCTGGCCAACATCTCTACTGTGCAAACTACCTAGCAGCAGAACCACCTCCTTTCTGTTAGACTTTGCAACTGGCTTGGCCTCCTAAATGCTGAGGGCTGCTCTACACTGACAGTTGATCAAATCTCTAGCAGATACACAAAGTGTAACTGTCTGAATACCACCTCCTCGTAGCTGCCTTCTTGCCAGCTGCCAGTTCCCATTCCCTAGCACCCCTCACCCTCCTCAACCTATCTAGTTCCTTGTTTGCATGTTGTGACTGTACCTGAAGGGCACAGATCTTACACTCCTGCTCCCCTATCAATTTATTTCTACTACAGATTCTGCATTCCCAGGAGAGGATCTTGCTAGAATGCCCACTGACTTCCCCACTGCATCCCCCTTCATCACCCAATGAAAATACTTTGAAAAATCGCTCACCATAACCCACTACTCACAAAACTACGACAGAGCCCACACTTATTACTCATGGTAAAATTTTACAGTTACTGAAAAAAACTATACGTCTACGTTATCTAATTTCAGTTACACCAGTAGAACTATTTATAGAACTAACAATAGCAGTCTTGAAATTCTCTCTCTACTTAGAAAGCAACTACTTTTATTAATACTACTAAATCACAAGTAATACCAACAAAACTTCACAAAATTACTAGCTAAAACCAAAATTCAAGTGGTCACTGGAACACTCAATGAAGTTAAAACACTAAATGAGAATTTTACTGAAATATTTCACTAGAAACAATTAGAAACATCAGTCGAAAACTAAAGCACAGAATTTACTAAATGACTTCAACGCACGCAAAACTCAAACACAATGAGCAAATGTTTCCAAAAGTTTATTAAATCGTTATTTCATCACAAACAGCACAAAACACCACTTAAAACTATTAAATTTAATATCTGTATAACAGTGCACAAATAACTTTGTCAGTACTTACCTTTATAACCGCTACAACCGCATCAGCTCCATCTGCCTTGGTATCTTGTCTCTAATTCCTTGAGATCTTGGTGGAATCTCTCCCAGTGTTCTTCACTGTAGTCCCCAAGATTCTCAGGAAAGTAGTCCGAGTGAGAATGTAGTACGATGACCTTGAATGCACTCAGTATTTGGTTTACCAAGTTTTTTTATTCTGGGTCCTTCGTATTACCTAGAAATTTTGTAACAGCATCTCGGAATGATTGCCGATGCTTACAACTCTTTTGAATTCATTTTATTTTCAAAGGTATCACCACCAAGCAGCTTCCCGATATCTGTGCATGTAAATATACCATCTTTCACTTCTACATTGCTCAAACCTCGGACCAGAGGCAATGCCCTTCCTTGTCCAATGCCTTGACAAATTGTTTTGTGAGCCTTAGTCAACTTAGTATGGAGGGGTGGCAAGAGATCTTGGTGGAATCAGATGCTGCAATAAGATTCACTTTCTCAATTGTGTGTGTGTGTGTGTTTTTTTTTTTTTTTTTTTTTTTACTAAAATTCCACTGTCTCCCAGATCATTCCTTCTTAATTCAACGCTGTGCAATTGCCCGACTGTCCCACTCGCAGATGAAACAGTGATATATAACCGGACTGTAGACTTAATATGAGTGAAATAACTTTGAAATAATTAAACAGTTGCCATTTATGTTCTTCATATTTCATCTTAGTCAACAGTAATTCCAAATTTTCATAAGATTCTCTGTGAATCACTGAGTAACCAACTTGAAGTGGGACACACAAATTTCCATTATGTAGGAGGACACTTCGAACTGTGTTTTGATGCATCAATAAAAAGTCTCCATTTGATAGGGTCATAATTAGGTAGTCTCATCTTAAGCATCACTAGCTGGATGTTGTTACAGAATACTTGTTTATTTTCTTCTGAATAACATGGAGCGAAGTTTAGTTCTCGTTCTCTGTCCAAGTGTATGAAATCTCTATGTTGAGCAAATTTTCTTTATTAAGCCTGGAGCACAGTATTTCTGCAGATTCCTTTGAGAGCCCAGGGTCAGGAACTAGATCATTCAATTTTGCTTGAGTTAAAAATCCAGGAATGCGTGAAGCATCATCTTGTTCGTAGTCACTACCTACTTCACTACTGCAGATTTCTGATTTCAGATGTTGATGCAGGATACTTGTATGATCACTTTCGGACAGAGCCATCTAGACCATTGAGCGTGGGAAAAACAGCAGACAGAATATTTAGGTATGTTATGTTGTGCCCGTTCCTTGCATTGCACCCTGTCAGATTTCAGGAGTACAAATAATTCTGTTCCATGGTTACTTTGTTCACGTCACATTATGGGCACCTCAAAAGTCAATGCTTTTCTTGTTCTGCCGATCTGGTGTTGAAATAGTATAAGAATATAGTCTTTTGTAATGGTACTGTCATATAAAACATTGTCAGACTTCTTGCTGTGTTAATTCACAGTAAAACCTTGACCTTTCGATGATTTTCACCATTGTCATCATCAGGAGCAACTGACTGTCAAAATCACTGCTTTGGTGGCCTCAGAGACCACAGACGGCTTCTGATTGGTCAGTAGTTACATCATGCTGTCACAGACTGTGTCAAAGTCTGCGCTGGTGGTGCCACCACTACCGACATAGTGTAAAAATTGTGACAAACATTTCTGGCTCTTCTCTGCATCGAGCTCACTTCCATGGATTGCTAAGATTGTATCCGCTGTCACAGTTGAAGATTTTCTCACACGTTCTTGTTTCTACAGCCTCTTTATAATTATAGAGTCCCAATATGTAGGAGCTTCAGACAAAATTTTGTTTCATCAAGCAGTATTTTATGTTTGTTTGTGAGCTGCAAATTTACCCAGCTCACAATTTTAAATATGCGGTTGATGTTCTGCACAGCAGTCAGAAACAGTGCACGTGGACTGACCAAAGTTGTTTGGTACATGTCCTGCATACTTTATTTTGATACCACGATTTGTCCTGGTCGCGAAGCTGTACGCCAAAATAAGCACAATATGCTTCCTTCAAAATGTAGTTATGTTCTGTACCGCGTCATAGAAATAAACTGTCTGCACACATAACAGAAAATGTCAGTACTGTTCTTGCACCCTTGATGTAACATTTTGAATTAATCACTGGAACTCACTACCCCAAGGTCAAAAAATGTATTGAATTTTCAGTCCATATTTTAATTTTGACCATGTGAGGATCATGTTATTTCACATGCTCTCATGTTCATGACGATTTTGCACTGGGTCTAATTCTGTTCTGGAAATCCATGACAGCCTGAATTTTTTATTTAAAAGTCACACTGTTGTAAATTTCTGCTTCCTGTATGTAGTTTTCTTCCAGGTCCCTTTCCCTTTGATCAAGTGCATTTTGGTTCTCTTGTTTAGAAGCAATTGCATAATCTAATGTGTCAATCTGTCTGGTCTGAAGAACATGGCTCCCCTCCTGATGTGGACTAAGATTCTTTCTGTCTGGGTACAGAGTTCTTCGTTCACTCGTCTTCTACATTGACCATCTCATGTTCTTCAAGGTCTTCTGAGACTCCGTCATTTAACAAATTCCATACACTGACCATAAATACCTGCTGCTAACAAGAAATCTGTTATGTTTGTGAGTCCAAAGAAGTTGACTAAAGCAAATCAGAAAGGCAAAGACCTTCCACAAATAAATAAATAACAGAATGACTGACCTTGCCATAACATGGATAGAAAAGATCGAAACAAACCACATTCACCCCATTTATAACCTTGTATAGCCACAGTCTGCAGATTTGTATTCACAATTACAATTGTAAGATAAATACAATTAGTGGCACTCCTTGATGTTTGATCATATAAATTAAGACTGTCACAATTTTTTTTTCTTTTAAATTAACTGTGTAACACATTTCAAGCATCCAGCATTGGGGAGACAAGTCCAAAAAGATGGGTGGTCAGTTAATCGCTGGTCGTTCAAATGTACAGTAAATAACTGTTTGCGTCACGGAAATGGCAGAAAGAGATAAGAAGTATCACATTGTTCACTTAGTGTGGGTGCCTGGAGGCTTCACTCAACATGCTAAAGAAGTATTCCACCTACTGAAGGAACAACCAACTGCAAATTACGGCACTTGTCGGAACAAACAATGCTATTATATGGGCTCCGAAGTCTTACTAGGGTCATTTCAATGATAGGTAGAGAAAGTTGAGAAGGCCAGCGACACTCATGGAATTTCAACAAAGTTCACAATTTGCTGCACTGTCTTAACTGATTATGACCCCCTGGTTCCAAGTTGAGATCATTAAAAATCCTGCTGATCAGCTGCAAAGGCATTCACAACAAAGTGCCATAGTTTGAAGCACTCCCAAAAAGAAGTGGAGCTCACACAATACTAGGTAAGAAAAAGCTAGCTAAAACCTAAAATTGATAGCTTTGCAAGTTTTGGGGTAATCTAACTATACAGAAAAGATAAGCTAGTCGAAAATAGAGGTGATGCATTTGTTGCAGTGGACAGATATTCAAATCTGCTGGTATAGAAACTGAAGCAGCTGCATGAGCAATTGTTTGAATATAAATTAGTATCAAGTGTGGGCATAAACTTATAATTGAATCTTTCTATTGACCAACGAACTCACTGTCAGAAATAAAACGAGAACTTCCATGAAAACCAGCAATGCACAGTGCTTGTTTCAGTCCACCCAGCCCATGTTTCGTGACCCGACCCATACGGGCCGTGGGTCGGTCCACCTGGCTGGTGAGCTGAGCACAGACCACCAGGCTGGAGCAAATGAGCTGATGGGCCAGCCTGTTGACTCGATACTCTGCCGTGCCGTGCACCCTGCTCGCGATACTGTTGCAGCCTCCCTGCCGGTGCTGTGGTGTGTCCTACATCTGTCTAAACCATATTAAGATATATGAGGAAAGAATGACTCATTCACATTTCAGGCTATGTGATTACTATTAAGAGTCTACTCATTATTACAATAACTGTGGTTATCAGGCACTCTTCTCTATGAGAATGCAATGCCTTTAATTCCGCCAATATATGTTTTATTTGCACTGTTTGAAAATTAAGACACATAAACATGAACATACCCACAGCAAAAGAATTCTCTAGTTGCTAGTAGTGTGAAAAAACTTTCTTCTAAAGTGTATAGTTACTGCAACAGACTGAAATTAAATAAAAGCTGTGATTACAAGGAAATACGGTGTTCCCCATGCTTTCACATTTTTTTCCATCGTAGGTTAGCCTTGTAGTTAAAGCTATTTCTTTCATGATTTTCTCTCATAAAATGAATAAATAAAATGCAGTAATCCAAGATGTCAGTTGATTAAATACACAACAATGAAAATCCAGTACTGGTATTCAATACTGTAGTACGGACTAGAAACGTAGAACTATATTTTAATGTTATGCTAGTCAGATTCTTCTTTCTCATGAAACTAAGGATATGTTTTAGTACAGATCATTAGACAAATAAATTTCTGTCTTGATCGCATATGTTATAAAACTCTCATCACTGGCTTGGGCTTATGGCAATCATCAGATCATAAAAACAGATACAAATATCATCATTGAATAATCTGTACACAACTTAATGAAAGTAATAAAGACTGGTTTTAATTAGTGGAATGAATGCTCAGTCAAATAAAACAGTTTCAGTTGAAAGAACAGAAACAAGTTCCAAATGATAGAAAAACTAAAGACTGGTTTCACTGGAGAAGAAGGAATGAATAATTCAGGGAATATTAGAAACTATAATGGACAGCGTTGATGGTTTCATTGACTTTCTCCAACAGTCAAAAGAATTAAGGATTTAATTCAACCTATGAACCTACAAGTGAATGAGTTCATTGTTTTCCAACAACTGACAGAATTGATTTTTATTTGGTTATTCCCATTACTAAAAGAGTCATGTTGCTTATCACTCCATGTCAGTGTGTATTCTGTCTAAGAGTGTAGCACAGCAGAGTTATTAAGAAACAGGCTGTGCCATGAGTAACCAAAAAGCACAGGCCTGTGGGCGGGGGAAGTGGCGGGCTGCTGGGTCATGTCCACTTGCTGATTCTGGCCCGGCAGTCTGCACTCAGTTCATGGGGCATGTGGGCTGGCCCACGGCCTGTACACGCCAGGCCACAAAACATGGGCTGCTCAGGCTGAAACCAGCACCATGCGTAACTCTAATAAAAACCCCAGTTCACTAGTATATATCATCCTCAATCACAACATCAGTATTGTACAAGACATTTATCATCCAACGACCAACTGAGTGGGAGTAAGTGATGGGCATGACAGACATCCTGACAGGACATGCTGTGAAACAATATTTAATGCCTTCTCTGAAAAATATCTAGAAGTCCTATAGTGATGGTAATTTTTAGAGCTAATGGCAGCAAAAAGACCAGGCCTCTTTTGACAACGTCCACACAAACTGGAACTGATGACCAGGAGGTGTCCGTGGCAGTAAATACTAACAAAGTGCAAGGGGAACTACAACAAGCAGAAAAACTTACACATTCAATGCAATAGATAAATAAGCAGAACCATCACATCAAGGCCGAATCTTAACTCCAGACACAATCAAGTAGACATACTGCGGTTGAAGTTTAGATGAACAGTGGACCAGCCACAGAGTGCATACGTACCTATACGAACAGACTGTGATGGCAGGGTATCCTCCATGGGAAACAATCTCGGTAAAAAAAATTCTATACAAAGAGTAACTACTGCACAATAGATAAACATAGGGCTTTAGATAGATATGTGCTAAATAAAACACATTTGATTGTCAAAAGAGCAAAGTGTGAAGTCTTCAATGACTTCCTTAGCAGAATATTATTGAAAGACTATCACAAACACCAAAGAAATTTCCAGTCATCTCTAAAGGCTGTAAGTACATCAAAATTAGCGCCCAGACACTCATTTATGGCACAGGAACTGAATTTGAATGTAACAAAGCAGAAGCAGAAGAGCTGAACTCCATTTTCAGATACTCTTTAAAAAACAAGATACAGGAGTATCGTCCCAATTTAATTCTTGCACCACTGTTAAAATGAGAGGAGTAGATACTATCACAGGTTTTGAGAAACAACTGAAACTGCTAAAATTTAACAATGCTCCAGGGCCCAAGTGAGTCCTGTCAGATTCCACACTGACCTTCCAGCTGGGTTAGCTGCTCTTTTAACCATAATGTAGCATAGATCCCTCGAACAAAAAACTGTTAAGTGGATGGAAGAAAGTCACATTTACATCCAACTGCAAGAATTGCAATTCAATATTCTTGATATCTACTTGCTGGAATAGCTCAGAAGATTTTCTGAGCTCAAACATAGTGACGTCTCTTTAACATAATGACCTCTTCCATGCCAACCAGAGTGGATTCTGGAAACGCTGGTAAGTGAAACACAACTCACGCTTTTTTCACTTGACATCCTGAAAGCCATAACATCAAGGCTGTCATGTAGTAGTGGTATTTTTGAGCCCTGAAAAGCATTTTACGCTAAACCAATGTTTATTAGCGAAACTGTACCATATGACATATCAAGTGGAAGTTATCACTGGCTTGAGGATTTCTTGATAGGGAGCTTACAGCATTTTATACCTGCTGGAGAATCATCAAAAAATACAGAAATAACTTAAGATGTGCAACATGTAAGTGTAATTGTTCATGTTGCATATTAAGAGCCTGGCACACAACATTAACAGTAACCTGGAAGTTTTGCCATTGCTGCACTTATTTGTAATGAAGTACAATCTGGAGAGAGAAAAAAGAAGCTCCACAAATATCCAGTCAGATCTTAATAAGATTTCAAAAGGATGTAAAGACTGGCGATTTGCTTTAAAGGTTCAGAAATGGAAAATTGTGTTCTTCACAAAATGAAAAAATAATAGATAGCAAAGGCGATACAACAAAAAGACTTACACATTGAGCTTTCAGTCAAAGCTTTCTTCAGAAAAGACACACACACACACACACACACAAACACACACACACACACACACACACACACACACACACAGTTTTCTTTTCTGTTGAAGGCTTTGTCCAAAACGTCAATGTGTAAAGTCCTTTAGTTGTGTTGCACCTGTCTGCAACTCAACATGTCGTCTTCATAGTGAGTAGCAATCTCTCCTTTTCATAGTAATGCTGACATTCCAACATGGACTTTCCACTGTTTAATTTTACAG
This sequence comes from Schistocerca gregaria, assembly GCF_023897955.1. Taxonomy (NCBI): domain Eukaryota; kingdom Metazoa; phylum Arthropoda; class Insecta; order Orthoptera; family Acrididae; genus Schistocerca; species Schistocerca gregaria. The sequence continues at coordinate 613,584,896 of NC_064923.1, forward strand.
TGTTAGTACGTTACAACTGCAGTCAGTTAACTCATTCAAATATCTGGATTTAACAATTTGTAGAGATACAAAATGGAATGATTACATAGGCTCAATTGTAAGTAAAGCATGTGGTAGACTTCAGTTCCTTGGCAGAATACTAGGGAAAAACAGTCAGTCAATAAAAGAGATTCGTTACGAAACATGCATGCAACATATCCTAGACTACTGCTTACGTGTATGAGATCCTAACCAAACAGAAGTAACATGGGATATATGGGGGCAACACGAATGGTCACAGGTTTGTTTGAACCACAGGATTTAAATTACCAATCACTCCACACACTTGTGACAACATGAATCACTACATCTACTTAAATATAATAAATAGTTACATATGTTGTGAGGGATATGTTTTACATTGCATTTGCATAATGAATGCACCCTCTGTAGCTGACAGATATTATGTCAGACAATTGGTATGGTACATAGCTTAGATCAAAGAGAAGGCACTCAAAGGCAAGTGGATAAAACAAAGGAGCCCAAATTTTGTGTATAAACTGGCGCTCACCTATCCTAACAGTTCTTAAAATATGCCTGACAGAGCTTGGCAGCAACTCAGTGAGAGAATACATTGCTGAAGGCATAGAAACACTTAACTACTACAGTGGCACCTGCATTCTTTTCAATAACTTTTGTCCAGTAATTAGCCCAAAGTCCAGTGTGATGGTCCCCATTAGAATAGCTTACTTAAAACGTCAACTAAGGAGACTGTAAAAAAAAGCTGTACAATTTGAGGAACACTCATTTAGTTATGGCAAATAAATGAGTCTACAATACTAGCTTCCTTCCGTTTCTCAACTCTCCCTCATCTTTGGCTAGACTCAAAATATTAGGAGACACGACAGCAGTTATGAACTTCAGCTGGTGCCTGATAAATTCAGATGTGTAAGCTGAAAGTGGTGTCAACATGCAATAAAGATAATATTGTACATCTTACAGCTTTTCAGTGATGCAGCATCCAAGCTTACCAGAGGTCAATAAGAAGCAAGTAAGTCACACTATGAAGAATTTATCACTATGTTATGTGCCAAATGCACATACCAGCAAGAATCATGATATCAAACAGCAGTAAAAACTTTAAATCTCCCCCATTTCATATATCTTGAGACCTTAAGTGCCATTGCACTTGTCTTTTTAACACAGACAGATCCCTGGTGAACCAGCAAACTCCTGGATTTCTGCACATCTCTGTAATGAGCACTGACTGACCACACACATTTCAAAATATATACCAGTGTTTCTCGTCATTCTCAGTCTTGTTAATATATGTTGGTAATTTATTTGGTACAACTTTGCTAATTAAAGTGGTAAAGTGCCCACTTTCTATATACCTGAGGCACTGAGCAGTCGACAAGCGTATGAACAAGACTGAAAACTTGACTGAGCTGTAACATTTACTCCTTGTCAGAGTGCTCTCTCTCTCTCTCTCTCTCTCTCTCTCTCTCTCTCTCTCTCAGACACACACACACACACACACACACACACACACACACACACACACACACACACTCCACTCAACCATACTGTCCTTGACCGCATTACACAATAGGAGATTTCGTGGGTGTTTCGTGTTGCTTATAATCCTTACAATTCCTTACAATTTACAAAACAGATTTTTTTCTCAAAATAATTTAATTATACTGTTCTCTTTTACATACTTTTCAAGCTCAACAAATGACTACAACTTAAGGGAACTGATGACATAGTCAATCTTTAACTAACAGTATACACACAGTTTAAAAATTGTGTGTGCCAACACATTATTATGATGAATAATGAGTTGAAGCAAACATATAAAGTAATAATGAAATAACAGTCAATAAATTAAAACAAAAAGTGTTCAACAGTCATAAACTGAAACTAATTCCCACATTTATCTACCATCTAATATGTTTTTTGTATTCTTCATTAATGCTCATCCTCTTAATACTTTCGTATCCCAGGATGATGGCAAAACTAAAACAGGCAGACTGTACAAGACGTGCCGATAATCCTTTTGTAAATATTCTCAGTCGTTCTTCAGCCCATAATATACTGAAAGTTTGTTGAATAGAGTCTATTCTCTGGACCTGTAACAGAAAAGCTGTGAAAAACATTTATTCTGTGCACACCGACACACAAACATACACACAAAATTCAAGCTTTCGCAAACAACGGTTGCTTCGCCAGGAAAGAGGGAAGGAGAGGGAAAGACGAAAGGATGTGGGTTTTAAGGGAGAGGGTAAGGAAAGACTTACCTTGGGGGGGGGGGGGGGGGGAAAGGACAGGTGCACACGCGCGCATGCACGCACGCACGCACGCACGCACGCACGCGCACACACACACACACACACACACACACACACACACACACACACACACAAAAGCAGACATTTGTAAAGGCAAAGAGTTTGGGCAGAGATGTCAGTCGAGGCGGAAGTACATAGGCAAAGATGTTGTTGAATGACAGGTGAGGTATGAGCGGCGGCAACTTGAAATTAGCGGAGGTTGAGGCCTGGTGGGTAATGAGAAGAGAGGATATACTGAAGGGCAAGTTCCCATCTCCGGAGTTCTGACAGGTTGGTGTTAGTGGGGAGTATCCAGATAACCCGGATGGTGCAACACTGTGCCAAGATAAGCTGGCCGTGGACCAAGCATGTTTACCCACAGGGTGATCCTCATTACCAACAAACACTGTCTGCCTGTGTCCATTCATGCGAATGGACAGTTTGTTGCTGGTCATTCCCACATAGAAAGCTTCACAGTGTAGGCAGGTCAGTTGGTAAATCATGTGAGTGCTTTCCCACGTGGCTTTGCCTTTGATCGTGTACATCTTCCGTGTTACAGGACTGGAGGAGGTGCTGGTGGGAGGGTGCATGGCACAGGTTTTACTCTGGGGGCAGTTACAAGGGTAGGAGCCAGAGGGTAGGGAAGGTGGTTTGGGGATTTCATAGGGATGAACCAAGAGGTGACGAAGGTTAGGTGGACGGCGGAAAGACACTCTTGGTGGAGCGGGGAGGATTTCAAGAAGGATGGATCTAATTTCAGGGCAGGATGTGACGAAGTCTTATCCTGCCGTAGAGCAACATTCAGAGTCTAATCCAGTCCTGGAAAGTATCCTGTCACAAGTGGGGCAATTTTGGGGTTCTTCTGTGGGAGGTTCTGAGTTTGAGGGGATGAGGAAGTGGCTCTGGTAATTTGCTTCTGTACTAGGTCGGGAGGGTAGTTGTGGGATGCGAAAGCTGTTTTCAAGTTGTTGGTGTAATGGTTCAGGGATTCTGGACTGGAGCAGATTCATTTGCCACGAAGACCTAGGCTGTAGGGAAGGGACCGTTTGATGTGGAATGGGTGGCAGCTTTCATAATGGAGGTACTGTTGCTTGTTGGTGGGTTTGATGTGGACGGACATGTGAAGCTGGCCATTGGACAGATGGAGGTCAACGTCAAGGAAAGTGGCATGGGATTTGGAGTAGGACCAGGTGAATCTGATGGAACCAAATTGAGGTTGGAGAGGAAACACCAAGAGTTCTTCTTCACTGTGAGACCAGATCATGAAGATGTCATCAATAAATCTGTACCAAACTTTGGGTTGGCAGACCTGGGTAACCTTGAAGCTCCACCTGGACATCAGGAATTTGATTACCTTGGCAAACTATGTATGTAGTGTTGTCTGAAAGCAGACTCAGTCCCTCAGCCACATACTCCCGACAATCAAGTACCACGGTCGTGGAACCCTTGTCTGCCGGACGAATGACGATGGATCGGTCAGCCTTCAGATCACGGATAGCCTGGGCTTCAGCGGTGGTATGTTGGGAGTAGGATTAAGGTTTTTTTTAAGAAGGATTGAGAGGCAAGGCTGGAAGTCAGAAATGCCTGGTAGGTTTGGAGAGGGTGATTTTGAGGAAGAGGAGATGGGTCCCGCTGTGACGGAGGACGGAACTGTTCCATGCGGGGTTCAGTTTGGATAGTGTCTTGGGGAGTTGGATCATTAGGAGTATGATTAGGATCATTTTTCTTCCTGGCAAAGTGATATTTCCAGCGAAGAGTACGAGTGTAGGACAGTAAATCTTTGATAAGGGCTGTTTGGTTGAATCTGGGAGTGTGGCTGTAGGTGAGGCCTTTGGATGGGACACAGGTTTCGGATTGGGAGAGAAGTTTGGAGGAGAGGTTAAGGACCAAATTAGGGTGTTGTGGTTCCAGATTGGGTTGATTAGAATTTTGAGGTTTTGGGGGGAGTGGAGCTGGAAGTGGGAGATTGAGTAGATGGAAGAGACTGGGTCTGTGTGCAATGAGAGGAGGTTGAGGTTTGCTGGAAAGGTTGTGAAGGGTGAGTTGCCTTTCCAGAGGTGGGAAACCAGGAGATTGATAGTTTCTGAGGTGGAGGGTGGCATGCTGTTCTAATTTACAGTTGGCCTGTAGGAGGATGCTCTGAACAGCCAGTGTGGATGTGGGAGAGGAAAGATTGAGGACTTTTATTAAGGATAGGAGTTGCCGGGTGTGTTCATTGGCTGAGTTGATGTGTAGGTGAAGGATTAGGTGGGTGAGGGCAATGGATTGTTCAGTTTGGAACTGGTATAGGGACTGATGGAAAGAAGGGTTACAGCCAGAGATGGGAACTTTAGGTGTGAGGCCTTTGGGGGTAATGCCAAATGTCAGACAAGCCTGAGTAAATAAAATAGGGAGCATAATATGGCTAGGGAGAAGGCATGTTTGCGGAGGGAATGTAAATAAAATTTAATGGGGTCGTTGTAGGGATGTTGTGAGGGTGACATGGTATTAGATGGTGGAAAGTGTAACATGAGGCTGAAATGAAAACAAAAGTAAAAATATATGGGGAGAGATGTAGGTGAACTAGAAAGGAACTGTAGATCTGGTGTGAAAAAAGACGAAAAAGTGTTGGTTAAAGCTGAGCTATGTTGATCTTGTGGTGAACTTGGGTTGGCAAACAACGATGTGCACAAAGGTTAGCTCAGCTTTAACCAACACTACTCCCAACATCACCACTGCTGAAGCCCACGCTATCCGTGATCTGAAGGCTGACCGACCCATTGTCATTCTCCCAGCAGACAAGGGTTCCACGACCGTGGTACTTGATCGTCGGGAGTATGTGGCTGAGGGACTGCGTCAGCTTTCAGACAACACTACAAACAAAGTTTGCCAAGGTAATCCCATTCCTGATGTCCAGGAGGAGCTTCAAGAAATCCTCAGAACCTTAGGCCTCCTACAAACCCTTTCACCTGACTCCATCAACCTCCTGACCCCACCGACACCCCGCACCGCTACCTTCTACCTTCTTCCTAAAATTCACAAACCCAATCATCCCGGCTGCCCCATTGTAGCTGGTTACCAACCCCCACAGAACGTATCTCTGCCTACGTAGATCAACACCTTCAACCCATTACATGCAGTCTCCCATCTTTCTTCAAGGACACCAATCACTTTCTTGAATGCCTGGAGTCCTTACCCAATCTGTTACCCCCGGAAACCATCCTTGTAACCATTGATGCCACTGCCTTATACACAAATATTCCACATGTCCTGGGCCTCAATGTGATGGAGCACTTCCTTTCACGCTGATCACCTGCCACCCTACCTAAAACCTCTTTCCTCATCACCTAGCCAGCTTCATCCTGACCCGCAACTTCTTCACTTTTGAAGGCCAGACATACCAACAATTAAAGGGAACAGCCATGAGTACCAGGATGGCCCCCTCGTATGCCAACCTATTTATGGGTCGCTTAGAGGAAGTCTTCTTGGTTACCCAGGCCTGCCAACCCAAAGTTTGGTACAGATTTATTGATGACATCTTCATGATCTGGATTCACAGTGAAGAACAACTCCAGAATTTCCTCTCCAACCTCAACTCCTTTGGCTCCATCAGATTCACTTGGTCCTACTCCAAATCCCATGCCACTTTCCTTGACGTTGACCTCCATCTGTCCAATGGCCAGCTTCACATGTCCGTCCACATCAAATCCACCAACAAGCAACAGTACCTCCATTATGACAGCTGCCACCCATTCCACATCAAACAGTCCCTTCCCTACAGCCTAGGTCTTCATGGCAAATGAATCTGCTCCAGTCCAGAATCCCTGAACCATTACACCAACAACCTGAAAACAACTTTCGCATCCCACAACTACCCCCCCAACCTAGTACAGAAGCAAATTACCAGAGCCCCTTCCTCATCCCCTCAAACTCAGACCCTCCTACAGAAAAACCCCAAAAGTGCCCCACTTGTGACAGGATACTTTCTGGGACTGGATCAGACTCTAAATGTGGCTCTCCGGCAGGATAAGACTTCCTCACATCCTGCCCTGAAATTAGATCCATCCTTCTTGAAATCCTCCCCACTCCACCAAGAGTGTCTTTCCGCCGTCCACCTAACCTTCGTCACCTCTTGGTTCATCCCTATGAAATCCCCAAACCACCTTCCCTACCCTCTGGCTCCTACCCTTGTAACCGTCCCCGGAGTAAAACCTGTGCCATGCACCCTCCCACCAGCACCTACTCCAGTCCTGTAACCCGGAAAATGTACACGATCAAAGGCAAAGCCACGTGGGAAAGCACCCACATGATTTACCAACTGACCTGCCTACACTGTGAAGCTTTCTATGTGGGAATGACCAGCAACAAACTGTCCATTCGCATGAATGGACACAGGCAGACAGTGTTTGTTGGTAATGAGGATCACCCTGTGGCTAAACATGCCTGGTCCACGGCCAGCTTATCTTGGCACAGTGTTACACCATCCGGGTTATCTGGATACTCCCCACTAACACCAACCTGTCAGAACTCCGGAGATGGGAACTTGCCCTTCAGTATATCCTCTCTTCTCATTACCCACCAGGCCTCAACCTCCGCTAATTTCAAGTTGCCGCCGCTCATACCTCACCTGTCATTCAACAACATCTTTGCCTATGTACTTCCACCTCGACTGTCATCTCTGCCCAAACTCTTTGCCTTTACAAATGTCTGCTTGTGTGTGTGTGTGTGTGTGTGTGTGTGTGTGTGTGTGTGTGTGTGTGTGTGTGTGTGTGTGTAACTGTCCTTTTTTTCCTTTAAGTTAAGTCTTTCCGCTCCCAGGATTGGAATGACTCCTTACCCTCTTCCCCTAAAACCCACCTCCTTTCGTCTTTCCCTCTCCTTCCCTCTTTCCTGATGAAGCAACCGTTGTTTGCGAAAGCTTGAATTTTGTGTGTATGTTTGTGTTTTTTTGTGTGTCTATCAAGATGCCACCTCTTTTGTTTGGTAAATCACATATCTTTGTCTTTAGATATATTTTTCCCATGTGGAATGTTTCCCTCTATTATATTCTTTTCGTATATTTGTCTTTATATAAAGAAAACTGAACAGACTTGAACAAAGGAGGATACTGGAATACTAGATGAAAGTGACTTTAACCTACCTAGTATAGGTTGGATTCACTACAGGTGATACGAGCAGATAGTCTAGTGTTGTAAACCTGAAAACTTTTTCAAAAATTATCTTGGGCAGTTAAAAACCGAGTGGAGATATTTTACACTTTGTACCTACAAACAGATCTGACATTATGAGTGTCAGTGTAGAGACAGGGATGAGTGCCCACAATGCCATCACAGCGACAACGGTTACTGAAGTTAATAAATCCATCAATAAGGCTAGGAGAGTTTCATGCAGACATGAAAGGTAAGCAGGTGTTAGCATCCTACTTACACAATGATTGAGCATCAATTAGTTTCGATATGATTGACTTAGAGGAATTATGGGCAATCTATAAAAAGATTGATGCAAGAAGCGTGCAATTTCCATCGTCATACTTAAGTAAAAGATCTTGAAGTGTTGCTGCTGATGTTTGTTTTATGGGTGTTAGGCTCGGATCCAAGGCATAATTCTGTGCCTAACATTTCATCTTCAAGTACTGGTGGCATCATCAGAAGCTTTATTTAATAAAGCAGTTAGTCTCCAACAAGCTCATCAAGCCAAACTGTATATGTATCCACACAACAGTTGGTTCATGATGTCATCAGACCATTGCCTAAGATTGCAGAGTCTCATCAACATATGTTATGGAATTTTTGGTACGGATGAGTTGATGCTGTTTGTTTTATTTAGCACTAGAGTCCACAACTTGTCTAGTTTCAATCCTCCTCCTCTTCGGTTACAGTTGTTTTTGTGCTTTCAAATTTCTATGGCCTCTCTGTACATCCTAGCACATTAATGAAAATATCCTGATAAAACCAGTGTCATAGAAATGAATTTGGTGCTTCCCTGGTCACAGTGCATTATCTGATAAGGTGGTCACTCCAAAAGAAATGCACACTAGTTTTGTAAAAATACAGTTTTCATTCTGCATGGGTGGAAGTTTTACTGTGTGTAGATACATCCTTCCCACTTGTTTTCAAACTTAGTTCAACCTGTTCCCGTGAGTGGCACCATCACAGCATGTCTTCAAGACGGCTGCTACACTTGATGTTCGTCAGAAGCAACGTGCTGCCATGGAAATCCAGTGCTGTGAAAATGAGACAGTGGGAAACATCCACAAGAGATTGAAAAAAGTCTATGGAGATGCTGCTGTCGATTGCAGTACAGTTAGTCAGTGGGCAAGCAGGTTACATGATGAAAGCGGGCACGGCAATATTGAGGATTGTCCTCGCAGTGGCAGGCCTTGTACTGCATACACTCCAGACAATGTGCAGAGAGTTAACGAACTGGTGACTGCTGACAGACGCATTACAGTGAACGAATTGTCACACTACGTTGGGACAGGGGAAGGAAGTGTTTGCAGAATACTGAAAGTGTTGGCGTTAAAAAAGGTTTGTGCCAGGTGGGTTCCCAGAATGTTGACAGTGGCTCACAAGAAAAATGGTATACAGCAAACTTTTGGAACAGTACGAGAATGGTGGAGATGAATTTCTTGGAAGAATTGTACAGGTGGTGAAACAGGGCTGCTTAATTTTTCTCCAGAGACAAAAGAGGCAACCAATGGAGTGGCATCATGCAAATTCACACAAGGGGAAAAAAATCAAAATCACACCTTCTGCTGGAAAAGTTATGGCTACGGTGTTTTTTGATTCTAAAGGACTCTTGCTTGTGGACATCATGCAAAGTGGAACCACCATAAATTCTGATGCATATGTGACAATACTGAAGAAACTTCAAGCTTGACTGAGTCGTGTTTGACCACATCAGCAAAAGCAGGACGTTTTGTTGTTGTACGACAATGCATAGCCACATGTCAGTCAAAAAACCATGGAAGCAATCATAAAACTCGGATGGACAACACTGAAACACCCGCCTTACAGTCCTGACCTGGATCTATGTGACTATCATCTCTTTGGGAAACTGAAAGACTCTCTTTGTGGAACAAGGTTTGGAGATGATGACTCCCTTGTGCACGCTGCCAAACAGTGGCTCCAACAGGTTGGTCCAGAATTTTACCATGTGGGTATACAGGCGCTGGTTCCAAGATGGTGTAAGGCAGTTGAGAGAGATGGAAATTATGTGGAGAAATGAAAATATTGTTCCTGAAGGATGTAGCTACACACTGTAAACTTTCAAACATGTAGAATAAAAGATGGATTTTTTAAAAAAAATTTGTGTTCATTTTGTTTGGAGTGACCCTCGTACTTTTTATTTATCTGCCTTGTCCAGGCGACAACTGTTCATGTTCCTTAAGCTGGGTGTTAAAGCTCTTCTTTCTGTAGTTCCTCTGTAAACATGACGTCAAGTGCAGGCACTGGGTGTAGGTTCTTTGCAGTGTTAAAATATGCATGCATCTTTCTTGTTTGTTTATGCACTGTCTCAATACCATGTTTTCTGAGAAAACTGCAACTGCTACCTGTGACAATTTTTACAAATGGTAGGAAAACTTTCCCTTTAGTTGGTTCTTTCTCATCAGAAGCTCTAAACCTATTACACTCTATGATCCTATTTATATCTTTGTTGGAGAAGTCCTTTCACCTGAAGGCAGATCTTACATGACTGAACTCGTCCACCAAGTGCTCTGGTTCACAGATTCTTTTAGCTCAGTCCACCAATGTTTTGATAACTCCTCTTTCTCTGTGGTATGATGATGGGAATTTTTGCGAGGGTACCTATCTTCATACATCGTCTTTCTGTAGAATTTATGCCCTAGTTGTGTCAGGTTTCCTAAGTATCTGTACATCCAAAAATGAAATACGACTTCTTTTCTCTTTTTCCATTTTTCCATAGTGAACTTTACATTATAATTTATATCATCCAAAAAATTTACGCATTTTTAGAGTTCTTTTTTTACATGGGTCTATATAATGAAAGTATCATCTACATACCACAGCCAACATGAGGGTTTCTTCTTTGCCATCGACAGGTTTGCTCGTTCAAATTTTTCCATATAAAAATTTCCTAATGACATCACGAACAGACTGTTGCATGGATACATGTAAACAGATCGGCTTGCTGAGACCGTTTGAGACCAATTGTTTTCTAAGTCATTAAAACCTTTGTTGATGTCCCCAGCATTGGAATATGAAATGTTACACAGAGCATTCTGCCTTGAACTGCAGCCTAATGCACATAAAATAAATATCAACAATAGCACAAATACTGACTGTGTAAGCCTCCTTTTTACGTGCTCAGAATCTGAGAAAATTCTGGTCCTACAAAAATCACTAAGCAAGCAGCTTCTATCCACTATCTCACTGACCAGTCTGGTGTAGCAATAGAAGACAGCAAAAGGAAAACTGAACTTTTAAAATTCAGATTTAAGAAGTCAGTCACATTGGAGGTTCATACTGGCACACCACCATTTGACTGTGACACAGACTTCCATATCAAGGACACAGAAATAGGTATTCCTGGTATATAGAAACAATGGAAAAAGTTGAAAACAAATAATCACCTGGTCTAGATGGAGTGCCAATTTGGTTTTACAGGCAGTACGAAAGTGGTTCCTGATTTAGCTTGCATTTATTGTGAATCTCTCAACCACCATGACATCCCAAGTAATTGGAAATAAGCACAGCTAATTCCTGAATACAAGGATAAAAGAATAGATCCGCAAAATTACAGACTAATATCTTTAATTTCAGATTTCTGCAGAATTCCTGAGCATATTCTAAGTTCAGATATAATGAATTTCTTGAGGCAGAAAAGCTTCTGTCCACAAATCACCAATGATTTAGAAAGCATTGCTCTTGTGAAACTGAGCTTCCCTTTCTCACATGATCTCCTAGAAACCATGGATGACAGGCAACAGGCAGAGTCCATATTCCTAGACTTCCAGAAACCATTTTATATGTTGCCCCACTGCAGACTGTTGATGGAGGTCCAAGCAAATGGATTAGATTCCCACATATGTGAGGGACTCCAGGACTTCTTACATAACAGAACTCTGAATGTTGTCCTGGATGGTGAGTGTTCATCAGAGACAAGGTTGTTTTCAGCAATGCTCCAAGAAAATCTCATAGAACTGCTGTTGTTCTCTGTAGGGTGTACCATGTAAAACTTCCACCATAAACATTGCAGAAAAGAAAAGTGCTATTAATTGCAGTTTTCAATGAGTGGATTGGTAGTCAGGGGCTCGTACTGTCATTCAATCTTTGTTGTTGCTAGGTATAATGTTGTTATGTTTGGTTACAGTGTGCTTGTGTGTTCTCCGAGCGCATTGCGACCTGATAGCAAGTGTGTGACAGCCCAAACAGTAAATCATGAATGTACAATGGGATTTCCCAATGCAGGAAAAGCCAACATGCTCATGGTGTACGGAGAGTATAGGAAAAAGTAGTTCGTTCTTGTGTGGTGTATGAAGCCAAATATCCCAATAGATGTCAATCATCTCAGCAATTATTTATTAACTTCTTCACACACTTATGTGAAAGTTTTAGTGCAAGACCTAGACAACAAAAAAGAAGGAAACAACTTACAACAGAAGAGGAGAAAATTGAGGCTCTTGTTGCTGTTGCAGCTGATCCGCACATTAACTCCCACGTGTTTGCATGAGGAAGTGGCACGAGTCATGTTTATTGATGAAGCCATATTTACCAATCATGACCAGGTTAACCACTGAAACAGCCACTAGTGGTCTGTTGATAACGCCCGTTGGCTTCCTCAGGTGGAACTTCAGCATCCACAAAATGTAAACATGTGGTGTGGGATAGTGAACAATCAGCTCATAGGCCCATTATTCATAGACAGAACACTGAACATGCACAAGTATCGCAGCCTCCTAAAAGATCATCATCTACTGATTCTAGATGATGTTCCTCTGCAGTCTAGGAGGATCCAACATGATGGCTGTCCATCCCACAGTGCATGAAGAACTAAAGAATGTCTTCATGAATTGTTTCCAAATCACTGAATTGGATGCAGAGGGCCTGTACCTCAGTTGGCCCATTCCCCAGATTTGATGTCCTATAGACTTTTTTTCTCTGGGAAAAGCTGAAAGATGCTGTCTACAAGAACATACCAACAACCAATGATATGCAGCAATGTATTACAGCAGCCTGCTCGGACATCACTGAAATGTGTGCAGCAGTTGTTCCACACCAGACTGGAAACATGTATTGCTGCTGTCAGTGGTCATTTTGTACACTACCTGTGATGGTCAATTGTCTCATTACTGGTCAGAACCCACATAATTAGTGTATATAATTGGGTTGTGTTTTAGTGTGTGCTACCAAGGGTATTGCACAAATGTCGGTGTGGAAACTTTTCAAAATATGGTATCTCGTAAACAACTCTCACTAGAATCCTGCAACAAACACCACTGATACTCTAATTTACCTACTTTTTATTTGTTGATGTCAACAGGCACTGTTCCATTTAAAAGTGTGTGTGTTTGCATAAAAATACACTTTTTAAGTATTTTTACAACCTGTCGATTGATTACAAAATACAAGCCCCTGACTACCAATCCATTCCGTGGAAACCCCAGATCAATAGCACTTCCAGTTTCCACAGTATTTGCAATGCTAGTTTTAGGTCATTCACATTCTATATACATAAATTATCTGACTGACAGGAAGAGCAGCAATCTGCAACTGTTTGTTTGCTGATTATGTTGTAGTGTCTGGCAAATTATCATCATTGAGTGATTGTACAAGAAAACAGGATGATTTAAACACAATTTCTATTTGACTTGATGAATGGCAGCTTCTTCTACAGATAGAAAAATTGTAGTTAAAGTAGAAGAGTAGGAGAAAAAGGACCCTATAATTTTCAATATAGTATTAGTGGTGTGCAGCTTGACACAGTGATTTTGATTAAATTCTAGACTTACCACTGTGAAGTGGTATGAAGTTGAACAAGCATGTAAGGTCGGTAGTTGGGAAAACCTCATCTATAAAGGAGACCATGTATAAAACGCTAGTTTGACCGTTTTTCATTCCTGCTCAAGTGTGTTGGATCCCCACCAGATCAGATTATCTGGCAGACATCAAAAGCAATTCAGAGGCGTGCTGCTGAATTTGTTACCAATAGGTTCCATCACCATGCATGAATTACAGGTATGCTTTGTGAATTCAATTGGGAATCCCTGGATGGAAGACAACATTCTTTTCATAAACACTATTGAGAAAATTTAGAAATTTGCAGTTGACTGCAGAACAATTCTACCATTGTCAATATACAGAGAAATTAGGGTGTTACATGGAGGCGTGTAGACTGTCACTTTTCACTTTCTTCATTTACAAGTGGAACAGGAAAGGGAACGACGGCTAGAAACGGTACAAGGCACCCTCCACCATGCACTACATGGTGGCTTGTGGAGTGAGTATTTAGATGTAGAAATTGATTAAACTTTTACTACCTAAGGGTTCACTGTCAAGGAAAAGAGGAATGTGACAATTCAATGATTATGCATTAAAGTCTTGCCAGTTCAAAGGCTGCACGAGGTCAAATTAGGAGGAAATCAACAATGAAATGGTGGGGACATATGAGTGCTGGAAACATAAGTAGTTAGAACTTGGCAGAGACTGTAATGCAGCAGAGAAAAGAGAAAAACAGATTAAGAAGAGCATGGACAAGAAAAACAGACTGTGGCAGAAAATATGATACAAAGTTTGGCAAAGAAAAGGAACAGGAAATGAGAAGCGATTCGTGGAAAATAAGGAACCAGATGAAAGAAAATTATAAATGGCAGAAAAACACAGGATAATAGCAGCTGCAGAAAAGGAGGCGGCAAAGTGGAAAGGATGCTATAAAAAAAAGGACTGATTAAGAATATGCAAAGTGGATGATGGGAACCACTGATAAGCTCCTCAGTTTCCTTCTGCAATTATGCGGTACTGGCACACCAAAGAAGAATTCGTATTATATGCCCCAACCTCACAACAACAAATGTTGTGATTGTTGTTTCAAAAACACACTGTCATGACAGCTCATCTTCAGGGGCATTGAAAACATGTTAGGCATGGCAACAATGCTGTCAACAACATACAAAATTGAACTAATGCTGTGTTGCAATATAAGGTTTGTACTGGTGCTACTTTGGATTGCCAATAGAGACAGTGTTCACTCATTCTAAATGACATTTGGTGTCCTCACATGGTCCTCTTCATTTGATTAAGAAGGTTACAAATAAGAGGGAGCATTCAAAAAGTTTTACAGCAGGTGCAGGCACTAGAGGAATAATTATAAGGGATGGAGGAAATAATTTGACCCAAGACATTAGGTACAACCAGACTACCAAAGAGACTGACAGGTAATGAATGATTATTATGGGTTTGCGTAGGATGAGCTTAACTTTTTGGACGCAACTCAAAGATCTAAATCCTAGTGTGGAAGTTTGTTGATACATTCCAGATAAAGATAACAATGTGCAACAAGAGGTACATGGGCTTGTATTTGGTTCCTATTTTTAAAAAATCTGTGCTCCTATGGCTGAGGATGGTGGAAATCTGTATCTATATCAGGTTAACTTGTTTGCTGTTCACCGTGAAGGCAGCTATGGCTCTGCCTGTGTATTTATGTGGCAATCAGTGCCTAGACACAAAAATTAGAAGATCTGCACATTTTGAACATTCTTTCCCTCCACATTTGCGGCACTTTGCCAAACAGAGATTTCTTTTTTATTTACTCCATTTTACATATCCTCTCCTTAATTATATTCTTCAAGTTACACAGTTCTATGAACGATAAAACTGGTTAGAAGTAAATGGATACTGACAGACAGTCATCCAAGTAAGATTTGGCAAGCACACTTTTACTGTTCTAATTTGGCCCCACACACAGCCATACCATTAATACATGTGCAAATAAGTATTAACTTAACTATCTTCTAATTGAAAAACAACAACATAGTTAGTACTCCAAACTAGACAATGTGAAACATATAAATACTAAAATAAAAAATGAGGCAATTCCAAAGAATCAGTACATAGCTTTTAGAAACTAATACGGAAATGCTTTTGACAAAGACCACAGATACAGTATTTAATGGGATATACTCAAACAGCATCTTGACCTGCAACATAGCAAAGACTGATGATGAATAAGTTTGAGCTGTGTCACACCACAGACACACTATGTTTTTGTGCTGCCTTCACTTACTGATTCAGCATCTGGAAATATGGTTCACACATAAGGGAAAGGTGGAAGGGGCAGGGGGGGGGGGGGGGAAGAGACCATGTAAAAGTTTTCTTATCTGAGTGTCTTACTTGTTCTGCAGATGCCATAAATGTCAGAATCGGTACACCAAGCTCAAAGCATTGCCACAGTGCTCTACAACCAGTCACCACGAGGTCCAGAGAATTTGTCTACCACAAGAGATGGCCACTGACAATGCACCTGACAGGCTTCAACAATAATATTAAGATTGTTAATAAGTACATCAGCCTGAAATAATGGTTCCAATCTTTTTTTCCTTTGTCCAGATGGGCAGCTCCATTTTAACCAAGCTGGTGACTGGTATGGGTCTTCAAGGGAAATATTCTTGGTTAAGATCGTTATCAGAAGCAAGCTATTGGGTTCAGTACCAATGATATTTATAGTGTCACACATCCTCCCAAGATAAAAATGATAAGGAACAGATTAACAGAGACAGGATCCACCTATTTAATAATTCATGAGGTAAATAAAGATCTTATGCAGCAAATTATGTTTAATGGGTCTGAATAATTATTTCTTGTAACAGTCTGTTTATGGGGCTGTATAGAGCAAGTATTAATGACTGCAACTGTGATTTGCTGATTGGTGATAAGGTGACTGGTATCTTTTTTTTCTCCATGGAATATTGCTTGAGGTCGACAGGCCACATTTCGTTCGTTAAAACACCCAATAGCTCAGACGGCAAACATGAATGAGAATGTGTATTTTAAAAACAAAAAAAAGGGGGGAGGGGGGGCATTCCTTCAGGAAATGGCAAACTGTCAAAGATTGAGGGCAATGAGCACCAAGTGGTGGGAGAGCACCACTTAACAAGTGGTGATGGCTAAAACGACAGTGCCGAATACACAACCTAGCTAAAATGATCTCCTCATGGTGACAGGGCCAAAGAGGTGGTCGTCCAAGCTGCTGGGAGAGGTTTAATTCCATGGAGTTTGTTCCCATCAAGGGAAGATCAGTGGTGATACCAAAGTCACACCACATACTGACAATGGTAACACACAGATCATTGGAGGAATGGAAAACCTGGCGGGCCAAGGTATGAGAACTGCAGCCCTGGCAGCAGCCTCGTTTCCCATCAGACAGACGTGACCAGGAACCCACAAAACATCACAGTGGCTCCGTCAAGAGTGAGCAAGTAACAGCTTTCCTGGACCTGTTGCACTAAGGGATGGACTGTGTATAAAACATACAGAAGCTCTGAAGGGCACTGGCGGAGTCTGAGCAGATAACACAATTGGAAAGCCTGTGTCACCAGATGGCCTGATACAGGGCGAAGAGCTCTGCTGTAAATACTAAGCAGCATTCTGGAAGCCAACATTGAAATACATTGGTGCCAATGACAAAGGCATATTTGGCGCCATGGTCAGTCCGAGAGCCATCAGTGTACACTAAGGTACTACCATGAAGGTCCGTGCAAAGATCGTGGTACTTATGGCAATAGAGTGAGGCTAGAGTAGTGTCCTTAGGACGAAATGAAGGCCAAAGTGAATGCAAGCAGCTGCACGAAGCCAAGGTGGTGAAGGGTTTACACCTGTCAGGTAAGTGGCAGGCAGCACGAAGTTAAGCTGCCGGAGCAGGAGCCAAAAGTGAACTCCAGGAGCTAACAGAGAAGAGGAACAAGCCCCATATTGGTAGTCAAACAAGTTAACAAAGAAGGAGGCATAGGATGGGTAACCAGGCATGGCAGACAAGCAGTATACGTATCTGTTGAGGAGAAAGTCATGGCAGTACGACAGCGCAGTTTGGCAGCTTGTGCATACAGACTCTCAAATGGGCTAGTGTAATAAGGGGCCGGTGGTCAAACGGATGCCATGGTGGTGGATAGTTTTGAGATGGCGTAAGAGGGATGGACATGGAGATGCACGAACAAAACAGCCATAGACTAGTTTCAAACGGACAAGGGACCTGTACAAACAGAGAAAGGTGGTCCTATCCGCTCCCCAGGAACTACCATTAAGGACACATACAACATTGAGGGACATTATACAGTGGGCAGCCAGGTAAAAGACATGGGAGAACCAAGAAAATATCCTATCAAGCATGACCCCAAGGAATTTCACTGTTTCAACAAACGGAAGAGCAACAGGGCTAAGGAGTAAAGACAGTGGAAGAAACCTACTGCACCACCAGAAATCCATAAAAACAGTTTTGTCAGCGCAAAAGTGAAAGCCATTGCAATGTTCCATGAGTCAAGATGACAGAGACATCACTGTAGACACTGCTTAAGGAGAACTGCAATAGATGGCTCGATTGTCAACAAAAAGGGAGCCAGAGATGCCTGGAGAGAGAGAGAGAGAGAGAGAGAGAGAGAGAGAGAGAGAGAGAGAGAGAGAGAGATAGGTCATTACAGGGTTAATGGCAACAGCAAAGATGATGAGGCTCAGGACAGAACCCTGAGGCAAACTGTAGTCCTGAATAAAGGTATCTGACCAGGCAGTATACTCACATACCTTGAAAACGCAGTCTTTTAAAAATTCCTGAAGGAAACAGGGCTGGTGGCCACAGAAGCCCCACATGTAGAGAGTATGGAGGATACCAGTCCTCCAGCAGGTGTGACAAGATGGCCAAATTCAGAATGGTGCACTCGACATCCACACTGTACAGTTGTCAGTAAATTGCAAGACCCGAGCCACCATAAAAGCCGGGCATGAATCATATGTTCTATCACCTTGCAAATATAGCTGGTGGGAGAAATGGGGGACACCTGGAAGGAAGTTGTTTGTCCTTACTGAGCTTGGGAATGGGTATGACAATGGCTTCAGGCCAGTGTCTGGGAAACGTGCCCTCTGCCCAAATGCGATTGTAATATTAAGGAGAAAGGACTTGCTTGCAAGAGAAAGGTTCTGCAACATCTGAATGTGATCATCACCCAGCCCTGGGGCAGATGACTGGGATGAAGTGAGAGCATGATCTAGCTCCATCAGAGTAAAGGCAGCATTGTAGCACTCACAATTCTGGGAAGAGAAGGGTATCGCCCAAGCCTCCTCCACTCATTTCCGCTGAAGAAAGGCAAGGTGATACTGGGTGGAGCTCAAAATCTCCAGAAAGTATGGGCCCAAGGTGTCAGAGATATCAATAGTATCCACTATGACACCATCTGCTACTCTCAGGCAAGAAAATGGGGAATGGACCTGGGTCCCAGAGAGACCTCGGAGGTTGGCACACAAGGCAGAAGAGGGAGTGGAACTGTTAAAAGAACTAGTAAAGGAAATCCAGCTAGCTTTTATGCTATCCTGAAAAATCCAATGAGACTGTTTGTATCAAATGCAGTTTGCCATCATAAGATGACAGTTAAAAATGCAGAGAGCACATCTCCGTGCACGAACTGTGTCACGGCATGCCTCAGTCCACCAAGGGACCAGGACACAGCACGGTAAACGGAAGTGCGGCACCTAGAATAATGTTTGTAAGGTATCCTACCTGATCATCACAACTGAGGAAATGTTTGTCAAAAATCACCAGGGAGAGGTAAAGCCTCCAGTTGGCCTTAGAAAGCTGCCATTTGGGTGTGCACATAGGTAGGGCAGGAGTCAAACTGATGGCACACAGGAAATGGTCACTCGAGTGTATGTCAGAAATAACAGAACACTTGAGATGATGGGCAAGCTGAACAGTGCCAAAGGAGAGGTTCAAATGGGAATAGGTGTATAGAGTTGTGTGTGTGTGTGTGTGTGTGTGTGTGTGTGTGAAAATATGGACTGCAACAGCTTGATGCTGGGTAGTCAGGGAGATGGGTTGACTATGAGTATCATCTCATATGAGCAGCACGACTTCCCCATAAAATGGAATGCTATCCCCAGGGGGAAGGTCAAAGTGGACCAGGAAGAAATGTAAGCACTCAAAGTGGTTATAAGGACACAGTTTTGTTTCCTGGGGGCAGAGAACAGGTGAACGCCTCAATTCCAAGAGCAGCTCTTTGATGGATCGAATGCCATGAATGTTCCATTGGCGTAGAGACATGACGAGAAAAGGGGAGGAGGAAAGAAGTTAATTGGTGTCACCTCAGCAGCTGCCAAGTGCCAGCCTTCGAAGATTCACTACTCCACAGTGGCTGGAGGATCCTGTTCCTTGAGATCTGCACAGGCATCAGCATTTTCCTTCTGTCGGTCTGCAGAATCCAGGGCATAAAAACAGTTGGCAGAGCACAACGGCGACAGAGGTCAGCTGGGCGAGGGTATAATGTGGAGACACCATCGAAGAGGATCTCGGGGTCAGCGAAGGAGAAGACCTTTTGCCTTTGTTTGATTTCTTGAAGCCTTTCCTGTTAGATGGGTGGAAGGATGTAAGATGTCTTCCCGAGAGTATTCCTCCTGTCCTTTCTGGCCTTCTGGTTGTGTAGCAGGCGACCTCATCCCTTGAGGCGAAAGTTTGCTGGCTTTTTTCCACTGCTGGAGGAGGAGATACGGATGCTACCGTGACACTGGGTGATTTTACAATGGTGTTGTAGAATTTGAGGTTGCATATCTAGGTGGCCATGTCCTTCGTGGAGCGACATGTAACAAGAACAGTACTAGTAAATGCCATATGGTAGAACGCATGGTTTCTGACTAGCCAACAACCCGTGAGTGACCAGGCAAGGCACTTTTCCCTTCACCAGGGCCTCCTGAACAGCCCACTCATCAAGATAAATGGGACAATCGCGAGAGGAGGCAACATGGTCACCACAACAATTGATACAGTGGGGTGGAGGTGGCAGACAATCGCCCTCATGAGCATCCCTATCACAGGTTTCACATTTGGCCGGGTGTTGACAGAATATTTGAGTGTGGTCATAACGATGGCGCTGGTGGCAGTGCATCAGGTTCTAAATATATGGTAAGCCTGTAATAACTTCACAGCCAGCTTTGATCTAAGACAGAAGCACCACTCTATCAAAAGTGAGAAAAATAGTACATGTGGGCACTAAGGATGCATCTATTTTTTATCACCACCCAATGGGCCACAATGAAACCCCGATCAGACAGGTATGTTTGGATTTCTGCCTCAGTCAGATCATTGAGCAGCCTAGTATAAATAACACCACGGGAAGGACTCAGAACTTGATAGGCTTAAACACAAACAGGATACCTATGGAGGAGCGAAGCTGAAAGCAGTTGTTGCACTTGAGAATCAGAAGTAGTTTCCAAACACGAAGGGTCATTGTGTAAACGAGAGCAGGATTTCACAGGGCTAGCAATTGCATCAAAACCTTTCTGAATAATATATGGATTTGCTGCAGCAAAGGACTGACCGTATTCGGTATGTGAAACAATGAGGAACGTGGTGCAGCTGAGAAGGTCTTTGAATTGTTAGCCTCATTCCATTTATGTTTAGTAGATGTTGACTGTGGAGAAGATGGTTGGCTCATTGAAAGAAAATCCCTCTGACTGCCAGCGTCTCCTATGGCACACTACTTCTAACCTGCCTGTGGTGATTGTTCACACCTCTCTAACATCTGACAGAGGGACTAATCAGCAATTTGGGAAGGTAGTAGCTGAGGCAATCACCTGGGCCCAGTCCGGTACGTGCAAACCCTACCTATTGACCTGAGACTTGGAATTATGAATTACCCACTCACCTGTTATGCGTCAGATATGTGGGCCACCCTTCAGGAGTGCAAAGGGAGGAAGAAGAAAAAAGCAACCTCAAACACCAAAGCAGAGGAGGGAAGGGAAACGGGAATGAAGAAAGAAAAAAGAAACAAATACATAGGAGATACTGTTGTGATATAGACTACTGAAAGTGCATACCACATTCCCAAAAACATCCCAGACATGTTTCCCAAGGGAGCAGGAAAAGAATAGCAAGTGGATAGACATGCAGCACAAAAGGGCAGAGATGCTGCAAACGCTGGGGTCCCGAGGTAGCGAAGCACGAATCCGTAAGATGACAGATCCTAGCATTGGATAGCAAAAACTTATGTTGTACTTACAGTGTAAATTTTCTCATGAGTTTATGAATATCTGCTCTGAAATAGTTAAAAAGAGACCACCATTTTCAGGGAACTGTAATTGAAGGCACCCGTACATCAACTATTACTTCTAATTTACCAGTATTGAGCAATATTTTCAGTTAGAGGTTAATAGTGAGGCATGCGTCCTTAACACCTGAAGAAGGTTTAACTTCAGTTAAATTGTTTAATTGTGTAGATCAAAGTGGTGGTGGCATGTAGACGAGATAGGGGGCATGGAGAGAGGGGGCACGGAGAGAGGTGGTCATAAATTTTACTGAGCAAAAGGAGGTTATTTTCGCTTGATGGAAATAATATTTATAAATAAGTTTACATAAGTAGTTTTGGCTGCTGATATTGATTTAATACACCTGAGGAGGAGATGTTACAGTCAGGATTCCCCCTTCTCTCTAATTTTGAATGACTTGTGTACAAATTTACAGACAAATAGTCTCACTGAAATATATTTATGTATCTATCAATGAATACAATAATTACATTCCAAGTATTCACTAATACTTATAAGCTATCAATTAAGAACTGAGGAACTCTGAATGTACGAAGTTAAGTCAATAATTATCCACAATTTAGTTATATTTTTGTTTATTTTGGCAGTACTGTCATTTTATGTTGATGATGCATGCTTTGTTTATTTGTTGTTATATCTTTACAATTTTCAAGCTGCTAGGTTAGTTTCATTATCGTTGCCATGCTGTTAATCATAGCTACTCTGCTGTCTATTTGTACCAAAGAAGAGCAATGTTCAGTGATCCATTTTTTGTGGTTGAAAGGCATATCAGGAGCCAAAATTCGTCAAAGACTTTTGGTACAGTGCAGGAACAGTGTTTTGCCACAACGGAGTGTCAACAAATGGAGTGAAATATTCTAAAATGGTCGCACAAGTGTTGTTAATGATGGAGCCGTATGACCATTTACTGCCACAAATGAAGAAACCATTGAGCATTCACATTAAATGATTATCTTAGACAATTAACTATTGATGAAGTGGCACATCAACTGCAAATTAGTCACAGTTCTGCCTACGAAATCATCCACAACATACTTGGGTTTCATAAAGTTTGTACAAGATAGGTCCGAAAACAACTCACACAGTTGCATAAACAAACACACTTGGACATCTGCAAAAAACATCTGGATCACTATGGTAACGAAGGGGACAACTTCTTAGACAGGATCATTACTGGTGACGAAACATGGATCCATCATTACGAGCCAGAGAGTAAACAGCATAGTATGGAATGGAAACACATTCAATTCGCCATGCAAGAAAAAGTTCAAGACGCAACCATCTGCAGGAAAACTGATTCTTGCAGGTTTTTGGAACACACAAGGTCCAGTACTGAAACATTATGGGGAAAGGGGGCACAGCAATAAACAGTGTATGTTACAGTGAGATGCTTATTGCCAGGCTAAAGCCTGCAATTTTAAGCAAATGCCGAGGATTTCTGTCAAAAGGTGTTGTGTTGTTGCGCGACAATGCCCGTCTGCATGTTGCATCATAAAGCTTGTCAATAAATGATGTTCTTGTAAGTTTCCTATTCGATTACAATAAAATTTTATAATTACTTTGCAGACAATAACTGACTTACCCTTGTATAGTAAGTCAGATGTATGGAAACTAATTGCTTTTAATTGCTTGTATGTGTACTACTGAGTTTGTACTGGAAAATCCAAGTTCAAGTGTGATAAGCGGAAATAATATCAGAGAGAGAGAGAGAGAGAGAGAGAGAGAGAGAGAGAGAGAGAGAGAGAGATAGAGTATTTAAGTAAATCCGTAGATAGTAAAACAGGTAAACCACAGCTAAGGTAGTGGAAAAGATAAGGCACGTGCATACACTTTTGTCAGAAGTTAGTTGTTCAGAAAGAGGAAGTAGAGCATGTGAGCATACAAACCAGAAATGAGAATGTCAAACTCAGCTACCAAACTAGATCAAAAACTGGAACATACAGATTCCAAAGGGATAACAGGAATTATCCTAGTGATCATGGGAATTATAATAACCGCAGTGATATAAATATGGGAGGAGAGAGAGAAAGAAGCATTGCGGATGGCATGGCCCGAAATAGGAATAATACCCATCTGCAGAAGAGTACTAATTGTAGTCATAATGGTGAACTGTCTACTTCAAGAAAAAAAGGCAGAATCAATAGTAATTTTGTCCAAACTAGCAATGGTATGACTAATCAAAACCATGACAGAGTAGTGATACAGGAAGTCACAGACAACAATCAAGTCATTTCCATGTCTAGTAGCTAATACCATAACAGTCATCAATATAAAAATGTTTTTTTGAGGTATCCTGACCAGCAACCTCTGAATGAAGAGTCATTATTAGAAAAAGGGGAACATAAGAGAAGTGTGTCACCTTTGATAGTGCAGGGAGTAGTTGAAATCAGCTAATCAACTTTATGTTAGATAGAGGATGTCAGGTATGTCTATCATCAAAAGACATTTGGGAAAGACAAAGATATAGAGGAAAATATCCATCCTTCCCTGTGATCAATGTTCAAGTAGTCGGTTTAACCGGTTTAAAAAAAGTGGAAAAGAGAGTGTTGTTAACACTTATTCTTTCACACATAATATTACAACAGTCTTTGCTGGTAGTAGCTGACAATTTACCAGTGCTTTTGGATATGGATTGGCTGGTTACACAGGGAGTATTGTTACATTTATCAATGAAAGAACGAGAGTAAATGTTGGAAGTAATCATCTGTGGGTTAAATTCAACACAGATCTTTGACAAACGATCATGAGAGGAACTTTAATAATTATAATATTAAATTTGATAAAGGGATAGGAACAAAGGAAGAGAGAGAGAGATTTAACAGCAGATAACAGTAGCAATGTCGATATAGATTGGGAAAATCAAGTCGAGGGAAAAGTGCTTAGAGACATCCAGCTCGACAATGGAGGAAAAGCATGAACTAGAAAAGATGTTGCTAAGGAATACACTAGTGTTCAATTATAAACCAGGAATTATTCAGGGAGATGGGTGCAACCTGATGATAAAAAAGCATGTAACATTTTTCAAATCACACTATCCCATTGCCTAAAGCAGGGGTGGGCAAATAGCAGCGGGCCACATGTGGTCTGCGGAGGGGTTTTGTATGGCCCGTCAAAACATTTACAAAAATCATAGGAAAACAAAATTTCACTTTCCTGCACGACTAAAAAAATCCGTGAGAATCTACGCTAGTTGGTAGTGCGTACTACCGACAGATGTCTCTACAGTCACGCAACCAACCTAGCTGCATGTGGGCGCAGTCGGTTATGGAAGCACTACTGTCAATCAACACGAGCACGGAAAAAAGCACTGTGCATCCTGCTATTGGCGCAAATTTATGCTCCACACAGTGGCTGATGGGAGTGCTGTATTTCTCACGCGCCGAGTGAATAGTACGACGTTCAGACCAATTTTCTTCTTTTTCAAGTGGTTTATTTGTGTTTTGTCCATGCAGTAAAGCCATTCCAATCCCGGTAGTGGAAAGACTTACCTTAGGGGGAAGAAAGGATAAGTATATACTCGCACACACAAACACACATATATAAGCCATTCCAGTCCCGGTAGCGGAAAGACTTACCTTAGGGGGAAAAAAAGGTATACACACACACACACACACACACACACACACACACACACACACACACAGACGCAGACGCAAGCAGACACATTTAAAGGCAAAGAGTTTGGGCAGAGATGTCAGTCGAGGCGGATGTGCAGAGGCAAAGATGATGTTGAATGACAGATCAGGTATGAGTGGCGGCAACTTGAAATTAGCGGAGATTGAGGCCTGGTGGATAACGAGAAGAGAGGATATATTGAAGGGCAAGTTCCCATCTCCGGAGATCGGATAGGTTGGTGTTGGTGGGAAGTATCCAGATAACCCGGATGGTGTAACACTGTGCCAAGATAAGCTGGCTGTGGACCAGGCATGTTTAGCCACAGGGTGATCCTCATTACCAACAAACACTGTCTGCCTGTGTCCATTCATGCGAATGGACAGTTTGTTGCTGGTCATTCCCACATAGAAAGCTTCACAGTGTAGGCAGGTCAGTTGGTAAATCATGTGAGTGCTTTCCCACGTGGCTTTGCCTTTGATCGTGTACATCTTCCGTGTTACAGGACTGGAGGAGGTGCTGGTGGGAGGGTGCATGGCACAGGTTTTACTCTGGGGGCAGTTACAAGGGTAGGAGCCAGAGGGTAGGGAAGGTGGTTTGGGGATTTCATAGGGATGAACCAAGAGGTGACGAAGGTTAGGTGGACGGCGGAAAGACACTCTTGGTGGAGTGGGGAGGATTTCATGAAGGATGGATCTCATTTCGGGGCAGGATTTTAGGAAGTCGTATCACTGCTGGAGAGCCACATTTAGAGTCTGATCCAGTCCCGGAAAGTATCCTGTCACAAGTGGGGCACTTTTGGGGTGGTTCTGTAGGAGGGTCTGAGTTTGAGGAGATGAGGGAGTGGCTCTGGTTATTTGCTTCTGTACCAGGTCGGGAGGGTAGTGTCGGGATGCGGAAGCTGTTTTCAGGTTGTTGGTGTAATGGTTCAGGGATTCTGGACTGGAGCAGATTCATTTGCCACGAAGACCTAGGCTGTAGGGAAGGGACCGTTTGATGTGGAATGGGTGGCAGCTGTCATAATGGAGGTACTGTTGCTTGTTGGTGGGTTTGATGTGGACGGATGTGTGAAGCTGGCCATTGGACAGATGGAGGTCAACGTCAAGGAAAGTGGCATGGGATTTGGAGTAGGACCAGGTGAATCTGATGGAACCAAAGGAGTTGAGGTTGGAGAGGAAATTCTGGAGTTGTTCTTCACTGTGAATCCAGATCATGAAGATGTCATCAATAAATCTGTACCAAACTTTGGGTTGGCAGGCCTGGGTAACCAAGAAGGCTTCCTCTAAGCGACCCATAAATAGGTTGGCATACGAGGGGGCCATCCTGGTACTCATGGCTGTTCCCTTTAATTGTTGGTATGTCTGGCCTTCAAAAGTGAAGAAGTTGCGGGTCAGGATGAAGCTGGCTAGGTGATGAGGAAAGAGGTTTTAGGTAGGGTGGCAGGTGATCGGCGTGAAACGAAGTGCTCCATCACATTGAGGCCCAGGACATGTGGAATATTTGTGTATAAGGCAGTGGCATCAATGGTTACAAGGATGGTTTCCGGGGGTAACAGATTGGGTAAGGATTCCAGGCATTCAAGAAAGTGGTTGGTGTCCTTGAAGAAAGATGGGAGACTGCATGTAATGGGTTGAAGGTGTTGATCTACGTAGGCAGAGATACGTTCTGTGGGGGTTGGTAACCAGCTACAATGGGGCAGCCGGGATGAGTGGGTTTGTGAATTTTAGGAAGTAGGTAGAAGGTAGGGGGGTGCGGGGTGTCGGTGGGGTCAGGAGGTTGATGGAGTCAGGTGAAACATTTTGTAGGGGGCCTACGGTTCTGAGGATTCCTTGAAGCTCCACCTGGACATCAGGAATGGGATTACCCTGGCAAACTTTGTATGTAGAGTTGTCTGAAAGCTGACGCAGTCCCTCAGCCACATACTCCCGACGATCAAGTACCACGGTTGTGGAACCCTTGTCAGCCGGAAGAACGATGATGGATCAGTCAGCTTTCAGATCACGGATTGCCTGGGCTTCGGCTGTGTTGATGTTGGGAGTAGGATTAAGGTTTTTAATGAAAGATTGAGAGGCAAGGCTGGAAGTCAAAAATGCCTGGAAGGTTTGGAGAGGGTGATTTTGAGGAAGAGGATGTGGATCCCGCTGTGACGGAGGACGGAACTGTTCCAGGCAGGGTTCAATTTGGATAGTGTCTTGGGGAGTTGGATCATTAGGAGTGGGATCAGGATTATTTTTCTTCGTGGCAAAGTGATATTTCCAGCATAGACTACGAGTGTAGGACAGTAAATCTTTGACAAGGGCAGTTTGGTTGAATCTGGGAGTGGGGCTGAAGGTGAGGCCTTTGGATAGGACAGAGGTTTCGGATTGGGAGAGAGGTTTGGAGGAAAGGTTAAGTACTGAATTGGGGTGTTGTGGTTCCAGATTGTGTTGACTAGAATTTTGAGGTTTTGGGGGGACAGGATCTGGAAGTGAGAGATTGAGTAGATGGGAGAGACTGGGTGTGTACAATGAGAGGAGGTTGAGGTTTGTTGGAAAGGTTGTGGAGGTTGAGTGAGTTGCCTTTCCGGAGGTGGGAAACCAGGAGATTGGATAGTTTTTTGAGGTGGAGGGTGGCATGCTGTTCTAATTTGCAGTTGGCCTGTAGGAAGATGCTATGAACAGCCGGTGTGGATGTGGGAGAGGAAAGACTGAGGACTTTGATTTGGGATGGGAGTTGACGGGTGTGTTCATTGGGCGAGTCGATGTATAGGTGAAGGATTAGGCGAGTGAGGGCTATGGATTGTGCAGTATGCAAATGGTATAAGGACTGATGGAAAGAAGGATTGCAGCCAGAGATGGGAACTTTACGTGTGAGGCCTTTGGGGGTAATGCCAAATGTCAGACAAGCCTGAGTAAATAAAATAGGGAGCATAATATGGCTAGGGTGAAGGCATGTTTGCGGAGGGAATGTAAATAAAATTTAATGGGGTCGTTGTAGGGATGTTGTGAGGTTGACGTGGTATTAGGAGGTGGAAAGGGTAACATCAGGTTAAATTGAAAATATATATATATAGGGAGAGATAAAGGTGTGAAAAAAGTCGAAAAAGTGTTGGTTTGAGATGAGCTATGTTGATCCTGTGCTGAACTTAGGTTGGTGTGAAGGTTAGGTAGTTGAGTTGTCTCCAAAACACGTTAAAGGGTGGGGAAATTCAGGAAAATTTCGAAAAATCTGTGTGTGAATGTATTCAAAGGACTGGTTATGTACTGGCAGATTATGAAAATGAGGCTAACAATTGTTTGACGAAGAAATAACGTTCAAACCTGTGGGAAGCTGCTAAAAAATGATCGGTTATGTGGGAAAAATGGGAATGCAAATACAATGAAAGTTGTTGGAAATAGCTGAGATGGTTGTTTAATGGGAGAAAGGAACTGAAGCTGTGAAATAGTATTCACGAGTTTACACGAAATGTTTGTAAACTTGGAACAGTGGATTTTATAGCAGCGGTAATGTTGAAAGCGTTAAAAGTTTTTAGGTTATGGTTTGGAAGTAAATTACGTATTATTATAGTTAGGCAGGATAAAATGTATGGTAGATTACGAAAATGGGAAGATGAATACAAAGTGAAACTACTTGTACAAACAAAAAGAGAAAGTAAGATGATAGAAAAGGTTTCGAAATGCAACAGAGACAATAACAAACGTAATTGTTGGGTTCAAATTAATGATGTAAATAAAACAGAAAGAAACTTCCACATGAGAAAAATATATTAAAAACAAAGATTCCAAGACTTACCAAGCGGGAAAGCGCTGGTAGACAGGCACAATAAAATAATGCACAAACACACACACACAAAAGAGGGAAGGAAAAGGGAAGATGAAAGGATGTGGGTTTTAAGGGAGAGGGTAAGGACACACTCTGTGTGCGTGTGTGTGTATGTATGAAACATTCCACGTGCGAAACATATATCTAAAAACAAAGATGATGTGACTTACCAAACAAAAGCACTGGCAGGTCGATAGATACACAAACACAAACATACACACAAAATTCAAGCTTTCGCAACCAACGGTTGCTTCATCGGGAAAGAGGGAAGGAGAGGGAAAGATGAAAGGATGTGGGTTTTAAGGGAGAGTGTAAGGAGTCATTCCAATCCCAGGAGTGGAAAGACTTACCTTAGGGGGAAAGAGGACAGGTATACAGTCGCACACCCCCCCCCCCCCCCCTCCCCACACACATACAAACGCCGCCAGTATATATACGGCATTAGAAGTGAAAGGTTTATAAGGTGCAGCCCTCCGCTAACCTCTGTGTCTATAATGTGGCCCCCGAGCCAAAACAATTGCCCACCGCTGGCCTAAAGTACACATGAAGCAGTTAGAAGTGAAAGAAACAGAATGGTAAGCTGGGGTATAATAGGAAAAACTAATAACCCAAACAACGACCCAACTGATGCTGTTAACAAATCTAAAGGCGATATTCAATTGGTCTTGGATGCTAGAACAGTGAATAAAATAATGGAAATTGAGAGAGGGGCGACTTGTTATGGAAGAAATGTTAGTTCAGTTCTGTAGTGTGACATTCTTAAGTTCAATTGATTTAATTATAGGTTATTGGCAGATTCCCCTCGCAGAAGAATCTAAATTATACTGCTCTTCTGCTTAGTGGTAGGTTTTACTAATTCAAAGTTCTGCCACTTGGCTTGAACATTTCTGTGGCTGAATTTACCCAAGCTTAGATGTAGGACACAATCTATTAAATAAGGTTTTCATATATATGTGGACAATGTGTCAGTGGTTCCCAAAATGTGTGAAGAACATATTACATTGATACATGAAGTTTTACGAAGATTAACTAAGAGAGGAGTAGCTGTTAAGTTTGCCAAGGCTCATTTTGAATGTAGTGAGATCAAATTCCTGGGGCAACTTGTAAGCCAACAGAGTGTTAGACCTGATCAAGAAAAAAATTAGAGGCTATTAAAGGTTGTCCTCCACCCAGAAACAAACAGTTTAGGCCTTTACTTGGTCTTGTGGAATTCTACTGGATATATAATATATGTCAAATAATGAATTGTGTTAATTTAAATATCCCCTTGAAACTAAAATCCCAGCGGTTGTTGAGTGATAAATGTCACGCTGAATGCAAAGCTTCAAAAAGGAACTGTGTAATTCCCAGGTACTAGGGTATACTGGTCCTAGTAGAGTTGTGTGTAGCAGTAGATGCCTCAGTGTACGGAATTACGTGTCAGCTGTTTCAATAACATAATGATAATTGAATCATACAACATTTACCCTTGCTTTCACTAGTAGAATGCTCACTGCTAGAGAGGGAAGTTATTCTACAACAGGAAAGGAAACATTAGCAGTTATTTGTATGTAAAGAAATGTAAATTTTGTTTTATGGACCTAAGGTAGTGGTTTATTCAGACGACAGAGCTTTAAAATTTTTAATAATGAGCGAACTGTTACACATTAGGTTGATACATTGACTGGGTCTTATTTTTTCAAGAGTACAATACAGAAATCATCAAGATAAAAGAAGAAGGAGAGGAAAGTAAGGTCCCAAATGCTTTGTGCATTTTATCTTTAGGGACAGTGACATGAGTTGTTTAAGAGATGAACGAGGAGTTTACAGTTTACAAAGTCAGCTTTATGGAATACAAAATATGAATTCCAACTGATAAAGAATTTGACTAGGGAACAACAGAGGGATCCTTGGCTGAATAAAGTAAACAGTAGACTGTTAGCAAGAGATGTTGGTAGGCCTAGAAAGAGACACTGAGCTTGTCATTTTAAAAAATACTACTTAACAACAGTAATCCTAATCTTATTAGGCGGTGAGCCTATGTACCTACGGAATAAACTTGCAAATTAGTATGGTACGCACACAGAATTTATGGTCACTTTGGTGTCAAAACATGTTTAGCACACACCCAAAATTATTACTTTTGTAAGAGGTTTAACAGAATAGTGCAAAAAGAGTTACAAATGTGATGGGTAAATCAGCACACACAAGCCAGCCAGGACCAAAAGAGTAAAAGCCAGTCATACCTTATAAAAGCCTTGTGTATGTAGGATTTATCAGCTATAGGTACTATTGGCCTTTGTCCTGAAAAACTGGTGGTACAGTATATGGTATACGCAGTGGTGACTTTGAAAGTGTGTTCTAAATTTGTAAAATTGTACCCAATTAAGATGGTAAGTTAGAATAAGGATACTGGACAAGGAGTATTTCCCTAAGGTGGGGAAACTCAGAAGATTAATTTCCAATACTGGTGTTCAATTTGTTGCACAAGATTCTAAAGTGTTTTTGAAAGCACACAGTGTACAGACTTACTAGTTGCAAAGTTCCACCTGCAAGTGAATCTGGTGGTGAGAGTAATGAAAGAACTAGGTCAGCTGGTTAGGACAATGTGGTAAAAAAAGCATACTGCTGGCAGGCTGTGGCAGTGTAGTACGAGGCTAAGCTGTGGATGCTGAAGCGAAGTGACCACTACGTAGTGAACGTCGTATTTCAAGAACCGGAAAATGCAGAGTGAATCAAGGAAATGGAGAAGTGGAGATTTGATATCTTTTAAAAAGGAATGGGAGAATCATTTTTTCTTTGTGCAAAAATGTGAAAATTCAAAATGTATAATATGTGACAGTATTCTCGCTGGTCAGCGGAGGTTTAATATTGAATGCCATTATAATAAATTTCAATATTTTCCCATACTTAGTGCAATAAAAGAGGAATTTCTCAAGCAATTTGGGGATATATCATACTTATCCAAAGGTTTTGAATAGTTCTCGAGACAATTTGCTGTTTCTGTAGATGATATTCATCCCAGTTTGCAAATGGGATTAATAGATCTACACTGTAGATTCTACAGCGTAATTTTTGTATGAGAGACAAGTTCATTTTGGCAATATGTGTAATAGATTTTTATCACGACTTTCCACAGCAAGAGTTTCCTCGTCTCCATCGTGAAGCCGCAAAGATAATATGTTAAACTCGACATAAGTTTGCGAGAGATTTTTTTCTGTTATGAAAATTAATAAGTTAAGAGCAAACATCAGTAACGAAAATATACGTTACTGTTTGCATTTGTCTGTATGTAGAAATTTTGTTCCACACGTAAACTCCACCTGTGATAATTAAATACAACGTATCGTGGGTATAGGTACTCTTTCAAACCACGATTTCTTTCAAGCACTCCTACTAACCTTATTCCTTCATTCAATAAAGCAGGCCAGGAAACAAAACTTATTACAGAGGAAGAAGCAGAGAGATGGTATGGTGAGGAGGGGAGAGGAGAGAAGCGGGTGGCCAGCTTGCCCCTGTGTGCACGCAGAATGCCTGTTTACTGCACATGTGCAGCTGCACCGCACACGTGCAGGATTCCTGCCCGCCCCTGGTCTATACAGAGGCGATGTTCTTGAGGACAATATTAAGGAAATGGAAGAGGAGGTAGATGAAGATAAACTGGGAGATACGATACTGCGTGAAGAGTTTGACAGAGCACTGAAAGACCCAATTCGAAACAAGGCCTCCGGAATAGACAACATTCCATTGGAACTACTGACAGACTTGGGAGAGCCAGGCCTAACAAAACTCTACCACCTGGTGAGCAAGATGTATGAGACAGGTGAAATACCCTCAGACTTCAAGAAGAATATAATAATTCCAAACCCAAAGACAGCAGGTGTTGGCAGGTGTGAAAATTACCGAGCTATCAGTTTAATAAGATAAGGATGCAAAATACTAACACGAATTATTCACAGATGGATGGAAAAACTGGTAGAAGCCGATCTCAGGGAGGATCAGTTTGGATTCTGTAGAAATGTTGGAACACGTGAGGCAATACTGACCCTACGACTTATCTTAGAAGCTAGATTGAGGAATGGCAAACCTACGTTTCTAGCATTTGTATCCTTAGAGGAAGCTTTTGACAATGTTGACTAGAATACTCTCTTTCAAATTCTGAAGGTGGCAAGGGTAAAATACAGGGAGCGAAAGGCTATTTACAATTTGTACAGATATAAGAGTCAAGGGACATGAAAGGGAAGCAGTAGTTGAGAAGGGAGTGAGACAGGGTTGTAGCCTCTCCCCGATGCTATTCATCTGTATATTGAGCAAGCAGTAAAGGAAACAAAAGAAAAGTTCGGAGTAGGTATTAAAATCCATGGAGAAGAAATAAAAACATTGGGGTTTGCCGATGACATTGTAATTCTGTCAGAGACAGCAAAGGACTTGGAAGAGCAGTTGAATGGAATGGACAGTGTCTTGAAAGGGGGTTATAAGATGAACATCAACAAAAGCAAAACGAGGATAATGGAATGTAGTCAAATTAAATCGGGTGATGCTGAGGGAATTAGATTAGGAAATGAGACACTTAAACTAGTTAAGGAGTTTTGCTGTTTGGGGAGCAAAATAACTTATGATGGTCAAAGTAGAGAGGATATAATATGTAGACTGGCAATGGCAAGGGAAGAGTTTCTGAAGAGGAGAAATTTGTTAACATCGAGTATTGATTTAAGTGTCAGGAAGTCATTACTGAAAGTATTTGTATGGAGTGTAGCCATGTATGGAAGTGAAACATGAACGATAAATAGTTTAGACAAGAAGAGAATAGAAGCTTTCGTGCTACAGAAGAATGCTGAAGATTAGATGGGTAGATCACATAACTAATGACGAAGTATTGAATAGGGTTGGGGAGAAGAGAAGTTTGTGACACAACTTGACCAGAAGAAGGGATCGGTTGGTAGGACATGTTCTGAGGCATCAAGGAATCACCAATTTAGTATTGGAGGGCAGCGTGGAGAGTATAAATCGTAGAGGGAGACCAAGCGATGAATACACTAAGCAGATTCAGAAGGATGTAGGCTGCAGTAGGTACTGGGAGATAAAGAAGCTTGCACAGGATAGAGTAGCATGGAGAGCTTCATCAAACCAGTCTCAGGACTGAAGACCACAACATCATCACCTCTGTTTTTGACAGTGTTTTGTTGTTATCCATGGAAGCCCTCTCTCCCAGAGTAGTCACTACTGCTGCATTAAAGTGCGAGGTACTATACCTCTCCAACAGGGTCACTGGGGATTTTCACGCACTGAACTTTTAACTAGGAATCATGTTTTTAGGCCACAGACTGATGGCAAAAATGTCCATTTTGTCACAGCTTGTGACCAGTGTACCTGACAACACTTAGCTTCCAGGGCACTCCTGTCCCCCCTGGCCTGCTCCCCGTCAGCCATGGGAATGCATTGTCGTCAACTTTGCGGGTCCCTTCTTGTATTCCTGCTCGCTCTCAGTTGTGTTTGTATTTTCGCAGTTCTTTTACATTCACTGGTGTGCATCAATATTGGCTGAAGTCACAATTCATATGCTTTTAAGGATCTTTTCTACTGAAGGGTTGCCTTGAACTTCAGTTTCCTGTAATGGGACTCAGTGAGAAATCACACCTTTCAAATGTTTTGTTTCCGTAACGGCATCTACCATGTTATTGCTACGCCATCCCACCCTCAATCAAATTGCAAGGCAGAATGACTAGTGTGTACATTCAAGTACCAAACAAAAATGTGTGCCGTGGATTCTTCAACTAACGATGCCCTTCTCCATTTTCTGTTCACCTTTGGCTTCATGCCTTGGGGGGACTTGGGGGGAGCGGAGCCCAGCTGAGTTGCTACGTAGTCAGCAGCAATGCATGCTCCTACACCTTCTACAGCCAGCACCGCACCTGCCATGGTCGAGTTCAACCAGCTGCTTCGCATCCTGTTCGCCAGTGTGGTCACGAGGACTTAAGTCACAAGCCCAAGTGAATACTGGCCACTCTTGCCTGTCAGCAGGGGCACCATCTTTGTGACGTCCATGTAGCCACTGGGCTGGTGGCATGCCACTTTGATCAGTTGCACCTCGCTCGACATCAGAAGCTAGCAGTTTGTGGGTGCTGCCCCAATCACCACAACCCATCCTGCCGCCTCGAGCCCGTCATTGCCTGCTGTGAGGGTGACCTGGTCCCATAGGCTGCCTCCTCCATGTGCGGTACCCTAGAGTTCCAGTTTTCTGGCCCCAGGTGCTAGTCCATCTCTGGTCTCAGGTTTGCTGCTGCAACCTGCTATTCTGATTGGGCCACCCCCACTGGCCCCCTCACCATCATCACTGCAGCCATCACCACCAGTGGGTCCAGCCTCCGCTCCTCCATTCTGAGACCTACTGCTGATAACAGCGCAGAGATGGCGATAACACCCTTCTCTCTAGTGCTGTCAGATGTGCTCATGTCCCCAAGTTTTCCCCTCCTATGCTCTGATGCCTGCCCAGCCCATTGTCCCACTCCTCCATTGGCAGAGGCTACTACCACTCCAGATCTAATGGATGTCTCATTGGGTTGCTGGTGTCTTCTCTGTCGCCTGGCCATCCACTTCACACAAGGGAGAGCTGTGCTGTATCCTGCTACTAGTGCATGTAAGTGTGAGTGCACCGAGTGTGGCGCCACCACGAGTGTACGTTTGATTTGGCCGCCAACTATATTAGCGTGGTCCAGACATTGGAGGCTGCGTGTGGTAGGCATGTGCACAGCACAGTCTCTGCTGGGCCATCTGCCAGCAACATGCACATATATATGCTCGAAGCAGCCCTGACTGACCCTCTCTAAGTTATCAGTTGCTCTACATCTTGAGGAGTCCCGAGAGACTATTTCTGTTATTGTTCAGAGGTTATGCACAAATCTATACTTATTTGATTTGGTTCGATTTAGTGTATTACTTGGTTACTACAAGCCTGAGTTAACTTCTCTCGAGATTGCCTTTTGCTTGTATATGACATGAATCTCATAAAAAGCAGTAGCCATCTTCTCTTGCCGGCTGTTGCTAGCTTCTTTTTTGCTAGATTTCATCTGCATAATGCCACAAAGGTATCTGAAACTCTCCATTTTCTGTTTTACTGTACTCCATTGTTAGGTTATGAGATGCTGTTTGTATATTGGTTACGTACATTGTTTTCCCAAAGAAAATCTGGAGACCAGCTTTTCCTGCCTATTCCTTCAGCACATTTATCTGTTTCTTGATGGGATTGCAATGTCACTGGTGAAGGCAAGGTACTGAACTAACACCATTCTTTCATCCTTCACTGTGAACTGCGTTCAGTAGCCCTTTCCTGGCAAATTACTTTTCAAATTCTCTGACAGCCTTCTCTAACATGCATTTAAAGAGAAAGGGGGATAGTCCATCGCCCTGCCAGACTCCAGTTTTAATTAAAAACTCTCCAAGAAGGTCTCCATGAATTTTACTTTTGAATGCGGTTGTGGCATTGTTTGCTTGATAATTTCGAACTTTAAGATCCACTTCATTCTATCAAGATCCCAAACAATACTTTCAGATTGACTGTTTCATATGTTTTCTTGAAGTTGGTGGAGGCCATTACCAGATCCTGAGAGATGTAATTTTCTAATACTTTTTCAGCCACCTAACATGCTGAATACATGACCTCCCTCCCAGAATTCACCTTGATATTCATCAAATTGATCATCTACTTGCACAACCAGCCTGCAATGCTTTGGTGAGCACCATTAAAGCTTAAGGTAAAACATAAATGCTGTGAGACTTGTTGATTCCAGCTCTGCCACCCTCTTTGCATAGAGGGGAATCAGTTCAGTCTTCCATCCACTAAGTATTATTCCAGTTTCCTAGATCCTTTCCATCTCCTGACTTATGGCATTAATAGTGATTTCTCCTCCACTTTACAACATTTCTGCTGTGTTGGAGTCTTCTCTGGTGGCTCTGTTGTTCTTCAGTTCTGCAACACTGTTCCCAAGTTCATCAAGAATAAGAAAAACTAAACTTTTGTTTCTTTGCTCTAGGATTACTTTTGACCGGTTATTTCTTGGTTCTTCACAGTTAATCAGAGTTACAAGTTAAATGAATAGAATCACACAGTTTTCTTTATTGTTCACTGCTAGATTCCCATCGTCTTGCTTGAAATTCGAACTAGGCATATTATAGCCATCCATGCACTGCTTAAAGCTCCTGTGAAAGTTCCTGCTGTTAAGTTCAATCTTTATGATTTTATTCTGAGGAAGTTATTTCTCATTTAATGGAAGAAGTCTAACCTTTATGAAGGGCAGGAAGCGATCTGAGTCAAGAGTGGCTCCTTTCCTTGCCTCTACATTAAAAATTTCCCTAATGTTCCATTTCAATATTACAATGTTGTTTATTTATTATTATAATGATTGTTCCCCTTTAGGAGAGTGATTGAACTTGAATTCATAATTTCATCTTCGGATGTTTTTCTTCTTTGCTTCCCCAAACCACCTCATCCTCTCAGAATGCTCCTTCTTCCGTTCCTCTGTCCATTTTTTACCAGGCTGACGTGATGTTCTTTCCCCAAACTTCACACTTCTGATTTTATGCCAGCACTCGGTGCGATCTTCGAGATTTTTTATGTTGATCTGTGCTGTAGATCCCTCTGGACTTCTTTCAGCCATTCTGTGCCACATTTACTCCTTGTTATAATATTGAATAATTTCTTTGCTGTTCTGGAGTCTTCCATCCTGTAGATGTGTGTATAAAATTTGCCTCAGCACTTTCTGATTTCATTTGTTACTATGTTGATCTTCCTATAGAGTTCGTTTTGTGGTCTCTTCATCCAAATGCCACTTTTTGTTGATTGGACCATAAATCTTCCTCAGAATTTTTCTTTCCTGCTTTTCTGTTTCCTTAATTTTTGAATGACCATCAATCACCATTGTTTCAGCTGCATAGATTGCTTCTGGAATAATCACTGTTGTATAGTGCCTTAATTTTGCGTCTGTCGAAATGCACTTCTTGTTGTAATGCGTCCATGTTAGCTTGTAGGCCTTCTGGAGCTTGGTGATTCTTTGTTCATTGGCAATTCAGTTTAATCCTGAGGACTGTATAGTTCCACCGAGGTATTTAAAATGGCAGACTTGTGCAATTTTACCATATTTTGTTATTAAAGGGGATTTATTTTCTGGTTGCCTTTCAGTATATTGGGTTTTTTCGTAAGATATCTGTAGTCCTGTTTTTGTGAACTTTCATGTAGTTTTTCCACTGCATGAATCGCTTCTGTTCTGTTATTGGTGATAATTGCAATATCGTCAGCGAAAGCAAGGCACTTGACTTTAATTCGGTTCTCTTTCTTGATACCAATTTTGATACCCTTTACGTGAGGTTCCCATTCCCTGATTATGTTTTCTAGAACAATATTGAAAAGGATTGGGGATAGTCCATCCCAATGTCGGACTCCAGATTTGATTTTGAAGGGTTCTGATACTTCGCCCATGAATTTCACTTTGGCCGTTGTTCCTGTAAGTGTCTGTTCTGTGATTTTTCGTGTCGTCGTCGTCGTCGCTGTCAATACAGCAAATGAATTCACTATGCTGGATTTCATATTTTATCACATGTCCAATATTTCCCTAGCATCTAGGATTGCTGCTGTTTTGGCAGGTAATTCATGCAGATCCCAGTGAAACGTTGTTTTGTCGTTGGGAGAGGGATATTTTTACCAGTGCCAATGGCTTCCAAGTGTCCGCTGAGATCTTTTGGGACTGCCGAGAACCATTGGATCCCTTTTTACTTGTTTATACCAAAGTAGCTATAGTATGATTTTCATGTCACTGTTTCTCATTAAACCTGCTGTCACCTGTGATGGCAATGTCAGAGATCCATACTTTTGTTTCCTACACAGTCATGATGCTCGGTGTATTGTAGTGCAGCATTCCATTTTGTTTGAAATCTAAAATACCACAGTAATTCTGCACATCTGTATTCAACAAGTTTTTCTGACTTGTGGTTCCACCAGTTCCTCGTCAAAGGCAGATCATAATTTTGGCATAACTTCCAGTCGATATTTTGTGTCACATCATTGTGCTTTTGCTTGTAATCAATGTGAACAATCTTTTAGCAAGAGCTCAAGATGTGGTCAACTGTTTTGTTAGCGCCTTTGCAGAGTCTGCACTTCTGAGGCTACTGCTAATTCCTCAATCCTGGCTTCGATAGCATCAGCTCAGATGCAGCATGTGCCTGTGCAGCAAAAACCAGTCTTTCAGTTTCCTTCTTTAGGGTTCCACTGGTATGTCAAGACCAGTCTTTTCTTTATTTACTTTGTCTTCAATCTTTTCCAAAAAATGTCCATGCAATGCTTTATTGCACAGGCTGTCAGTAAGGCATTGGAGTACAGATTTCCAGTACTGGTTCTTGGTTTGCTGTACCTTGAGAAGCCTTCTGCTTTTGAATTCAATTGAGCTGATTCTTTGCTGTCTTTCATATAGTCTGCCAATGTATGTTATTCTTCTTCCACTATCTGCCTCACTTGCACAAGTCCTCTACTGCTTGCTTTTATGGACAAGTACAGCCCATGGATGTCAAAGCAAGGGTGGAGAGTGCAGTAAATCATAAGTTGTCTTGTTCTCCTGTTCAGATTATCAAACACTGTTTATGTCCAGTTCACAAATTGAGTGTCTTAGTGGTGTTGCTGCCATTCTGAATATAATCTAAGGTGACCACTTTTTTTTTTACCTGTCTGTGTGTGATAATGACCAGCAGCAAGATGCCTATGTATTTGTACATTTCTGGCAGGTGGGAATTAATGGTTTGTCCATTTAGCATTTCAGTGCCTTCATTTTCTGATCTTTTGCCCTCCATTGCTGCCAGTATGTTGTACTTTTCTTACCCAAATTTCATGCTGATTTCTTTCAGAAGGTTCAGACTGTATTCATCAGAGACTGTAATTCACTTTCATATTTTCCGTAATGTTCCAGGTCATCAATGTGAGGATATGTTCTGAGGATTTCTCACTGGCAGCCCAAGTTTGTTGTCTGTAAAATGGTTGGCTGGGGAATAAGGGTAATGGTGAGCAGCAGCAGAGAACAGGTTCCCTCAGAAAATGCCTTTCTTGATGCTAATTAGTCCACAGCTTTCTTTTCCAACATATAGTTCTGATTTACAGTGTTCCATCGCATTTTCTGTGAATTTCTTGATGTTTCTGCTGAGCCTGATGGTTTCCAGGCACTTTATAATCCAACTAAGTGGCGGGGGATTTGTTTTCAGGTTTTTGCAGTTTTCCAGAATTATTCTGTCAATCAGAAGCTGGACTTTTATGCTACTATTTCTAATCTTGTCATCTTCTTGTTCTTACTGGTATGATGTCTTACTATGCCAGAAGGTTCTGAATTCTGTCTACTATAACATCTGCCAGCAACTTTGACAGGCTAGGTAAACATGTTATTGGCGTGTAATTTTGAGTTATTGCCCCTTCTGTTGGGTTCTTCTGTATTAAATGTGTTTTTTCAGTTGGTCACCATTACTGATTTTTCCTATCTGTAGCATCAAATCAAAAATTTTCGCAATTGTCACACAAAACTTAGCAGGTATTTATTGTTGTTGTTAATATCACGATTAGTATTGTCGTCTTTGGTCTGAAGAATGGTTTGTGCAAATCTCCATGCTACTCTATACTGTGCCAGTCTCTTCATCTGCAACTATTGCCAATTACATTAACATGAACCTGCTGACTGTAGTCAAGTTCTGGTTTCCTTTATAATGTCTATCTCCATCACTTTCCTCCATTAATTAACTATTCTTGGCTACTTCAGGATGTATCTTTTCAACCTGTCACTTCATTTAGACAAGTTTTGCTGCAATCCTCTTTTCCCTCCTACTGGAAAAGCTTCATTAGTATCTAATCTCTAGCATTCTTCTGTAGTAGCACATTTCAAAAGCTTCTATTTCCTTTATGTCTGAACTGTTTATTGGCCATGTTTCTCTTCCACACAAAGCTATACTCCAGACAAATACTTTCAGAAAATACTTCCTCTCATTTAAGCTTATATTTGATGTCAAGAATTTTTTTCTTTTTCTCTTTCTTTTCAGAAATGTTTCTCTTGTTACTGTAAGTCTGCATTTTGTATTTTCTACTTTAGCCATCATCAGCTATTTTAATGCACACATAGCAAACATCATCCATTAATTTATTGTCATTTTCTGATCTAATTTCAAATCATTGCCTGATTTAATTCAATTACATTCCATTATCTCTGTTTTACTTTCACTGTGTTCGTATTATAACATGTTTGCTTAACACTGCTCATGTTGTTTAACTAATTTTACATCTCAGGTGGAATTAAAATGGACTGGTAAACCACAAGATTTTTTAGTCTTCTCCTTTTCTGAAGTTCCCCTTGGTTTCCTTTACTCTTGTTGTATGAACGGGTTGAACAACATAGGCAATATGTTGCAAACTTGTCTAACTCCCTTCTGAACTATTACCTTTCTTTTATGTCATTTGACTCATTACTGCAGGCTGGTATCTGTACTAAGTGTAGGTAGCTTTTCACTACCTGTATTTCTTCCCTGGTATCTTTACAATTTCCAAGAGTGCACAGCCCATACCACCACATTTTACAGCTGCTGTTAAGTCCGCCTCCATAGCATAGCGGTAACATTACTGCCTACCACGCAAGGGGACCCGGTTTCAATTCCCAGCAGGGGACTGAGTGTTGTGTGTCATCATTTTCATCATCATTGACTTGCAAGTCGCTGAAGTGTTGTCAACTAAAAAGACTTGCAATACGGCGGCCGAATCCCGAAGGGGATATCCCGGACAATAAATGCCATATGATCATTTCATTTCATTTCATTTCTGCTGTTAAAACAGATTGAGCTCTTACACTTTTAAGACTGTGGTAACTAATTTTTATCCGGTGAGCTTATTTTCAGCAGAATGCATCTAGAGCTGCAAAAAATGTGCCTCTGTATTGAAATGAATGTGACTGATCATATAGTGAAAATTAAGACTGAGCTATAACAAAGGTGTTGCAAAATAGAAGTAATCTGGAATATTTTTATTGGAAGTACTCAAAAACATTTCTAATGGATAAATTTTTACAAAATATTAAGTTAATGTGTACAATTAATGGATTTAATCTATAACGAAAGTTTGTTACAAGAATCAAGGTTTTTCAGCTCAACTATATCTTCCCTGCTGAAAACACCTATAAATTACAGATCTGCATTCTAATTTCTAGTTCACATTTCCTAATCATATCTCATACTTTTGTTTTAATTATTTAAAAAGAGATTCATGTAATGCCCATCCCCCCTCCCAAAAATAAACACTGTCATTGCTATGTAATTAGGACTGGCTCTTGAGGAACACACACACACACACACACACACACACACACACACACACACTACCACTGTCTCTGGCCACAGCTGCCAGAGACAGTGCTCATGTGTGAGTGGTAAACGTCTCCACTATTTGGTGAGTAGCAATCTATCCTATTCATAATATTACCATTATTCAATCCTGGATTTTCCATTGTTCATAGATAAATATAACTGTTGTAATAATTGAATAAGATAGTTACTCTTTTAGACATGCCATCACTATGTTTTTTGCTGACTCCATAATAACATAATAATAATGATAATAGTAATAATAATGATATTAATAATAATAATACACACTAATTACGTATCACATGAAATACATGAATAGACTGTAGTTTGGTGGTGTACCTGGAGACGAGCTCTAACTATGTCAAGAGGATTTGTTAACAAAGTAGTTGTAAAGCCTCCAAGAGTTCCAGACACACACTGTATGAACAAGTGTGAAACCCAAGCAGGAAACACAGAATGTAATTTATCTGAAACAGAACAGTTAGAATTGGACTGTTAATGATTAATTCACTGACAGGCAATATGTTTACACGATTTTAACCAACACAGTAAGGAGGTAACAACAATCTGTTCTTGACGATCAATTGGGGAAATAGCCAAGATGGCAAAATATTTCATATTTCAGATTATGAGCACTGTGTGGCTGGAGCGAGCAGCCGTTGTGTCCACACGCAGCCATTTACCAAGCTGCCAACTACAGCCAAACGGTGCTCATAATCTGAAGGTGGCTGTTTAAACTTG
The DNA here is from genome assembly GCF_023897955.1 of Schistocerca gregaria. Lineage (NCBI taxonomy): Eukaryota > Metazoa > Arthropoda > Insecta > Orthoptera > Acrididae > Schistocerca > Schistocerca gregaria. Next base: position 613,627,944 of record NC_064923.1, read on the forward strand.
CCGAAACTGATCATTCTAATAATGAGATATTCTATGGTCTTCACAGTTTTTCTAATTGGTAATGTTTTCAATCAATATTTTTCTAATGTATTTTGTGAGAAAAGAAATGTAACTCATTGAATAGCAAAAAAAGGTCTTATGCCTACTTAAGAAGTGTGGTCACTGCATATCAGTTTCACTGAGATCACACAGGTTCAGTGCAAAGAGGAAACCACTATAACTTGGCAAAAACTGCACCTTGATATACACTACTGGCTATTAAAATCTCTACACCAAGAAGAAATGCAGATGATAAATGGGTATTCATTGGACAAATATATGATACTGGAACTGACATGTGATTACATTTTTATGAAATTTGGGTGCATAGATCCTGAGAAATCAGTACCCAGAACAACCACCTCTGGCCATAATAACAGCCTTGATACACCTGGACATTGAGTCAAACAGAGCTTGGATGGCGTGTACAGGTACAGCTGCCCAAGCGGCTTGAACACGATGCCACAGTTCATCAAGAGTAGTGACTGGCGTATTGTGACGAGCCAGTTTCTCAGCCACCACTGACCAGACGTTTTCAATTGATGAGAGATCTGGAGAATGTGCTGGCCAGGACAGCAGTCGAACATTTTCTGTATCCAGAAAGGCCCGTACAGGACCTGCAACATGTGGTCATGCATTATCCTGCTGAAATGTAGAGTTTTGCAGAGTTCGAATGAAGGGTAGAGCCAAGGGTCGTAGCACATCTGAAATGTAACGTCCACTGTTCAAAGTGCTGTCAATGCGAACAAGAGGTGACCGAGATGTGTAACCAACGGCACCCCATATCATCACACCAGGTGATACGCCAGTATGGCGATGTGTATGAGAAATCGGTTGGAAACTTTCCTCATGTCAGCATGATGCAGGCGTTGCCACTAGCGGCAACCTTGTGTAAATGCTCTTGAAAGCTGATCATTTGAATATCACAGCATCTTCTTCCTGTCGGTTAAATTTCATGTCTGTAGCGCATCATCTTCTTGGTGTAGCAATTTTAATGGCCAGTAGTGTATTTATTTATTTTGGATATATTTGGTGTGGGTTGCCTTAGCTACATAAGGCTGCAATGTGAATTTTTTTCCTTTAGTTTTTAACAGAGACATCACTTGCAAAATTCTAGTCAACAATTCTTTTAAAAATATCTTCTGCTGCTTTATGTCTACTGGAATTTATTATAGTAATTGTGTGTCCACTCCAAAGAGAAATCAAAGTTCATTTGTGACTTTACACAGTAAAATGGCCAGTGGTCACAAAAAAATTACCATGTTATATTTTTGTTATATAATTATGATTAAAAGTAAATTTGTGATTTACTAAGAATTTTATTATTAACAAGTTAAAATACTACTCTACAGAACATAACTTTCTGAATTTTTTTAAAAAAATATTATTAATGGGACTGGGGATAATGACTTACAGCTCTAATTCACTTTTCACCTTTTTTATAGAGATTTAGTAACTGAAAAATGGCCCCTGCTAGTGATGCATTGCATATTTCAAAAAAGGCTACCCTTGGAAATACAACACACTACATGAGCTTGTGTTTTTGTAAGAATTAATTTTTGTAATTTCAAAACACAAATTTTTTTGGAAGTTGTTCTTACAATTTCCTGCCTTGACTGTTTTGCCTGCCTGTTACTCAACATTTCCTCTATACATTGAGTCGCAATCCAACCTTTCCAGGATTTTGTCATTATTCCATCCTAAATTTTCCATTATTTCTTGTTAAATCTGACTTGATGAAGAATTTTCACAAAAACAGTTGAAAAACAAAGTGAGGCTTTCAATTGTCTGAAAGAAGTATTTCTGAAGATCAGTGAAAGTAGGTTGAATGAAGGTGTGTTCATCAAACCACAAATCAGAAAATTGATTGACTGATAAAACCACTGAAGCTGATATCACAAAACGTCAAGTTTCATGCTTAAACGTCTTTCAGAGCCATTTTTCATGGTTTTTTGGGGCACTGGAAGATAAGAGAATTAAGTTTCTATAGTGACTGTACAACTGGATAATTACAAAGAAATGGGACACACACACACACACAGTGCAGCTAATTGGGATTGGGGGGGGGGCAGGGGGGGGGGCAGAGGGGGGGGGGGGGGTTATGTGTACAAGGAAAAGTAGATGGGAAGCTTCCAGAGCACTTCGGGAGGTTTAACTAAGGGCTCTGAGACAGGCAGCAGACAGCAGGGAAGGATTCACAGGCACCATGGCCATTTCATGAGGCATGTGATGATAATGACAAGGAGGTGTGGGCTGGGAAAAGACGACAGGAAAGAGGAAATGAAGCCTGTTGGATACAGGTTAGAGTGCAATGGACCAGCAGAGATTGATGCCATGAGGATTACAAAAGCTAAGAATGTGGTACAAGGATAACTTCCATTTACATAGTTCAGAAAAGTTGGTGCTAGGCACAAGTATACAGATGGAGGCCCTTGAACTTGAGTATGTTGTACACTCAGCTGTGTATTCTACCACTAGGTGATCAACCCTACTTTTGGTACAGCTGAGCATGATAATTTGTCCTGATCAACTTCTGGTTGGTGGTCACACCCCATAAAATGCTGTGCAGAAATTGCAGCTTTCTAAGGTGGCTCTGTCTCTGATGTGACAGGTTAAGTCTGTGAGAGGACTAGAGTACGATGAGCTGGGTGAGTGATTGGGCAGGCATTGCACCTTCATCTTCCACACAGTTATGACCCCGGAGGTAAGAGGTTACGAGTGGGAGTGGCATGAGGATAGACCAGGGTCTTGTGTAGGTTGAGTGGGCAGCAGAATACCAGTTTACAAGTGGTGGGAAGAACGAGGTGTAGGATGTCCCTCATTTCTGGGCATCACCATCTCTTAACGAAGATTTATTCAGAACCTGCACATACAAGAGTGCAGAGCAAACTGCCTCCAGCCAGAACACATATGGTATATATACAGCTACAGAACATTCCAGTACAATGATTCTTGCAATATGTGGATACTTCTAGAATGTACTCGAACCAAATACAGAAATTAAAATGTTTCAGATCAGGTGAGTTTTGAACTCACAACCCTCTATGCAACAATCTACTATCATAACCACTAAACTACGGTGACTGCTCTACTCAGGTTCTTCTGCGACATTGCTCCCTCCTTAAGAGAACAGCGTCTTGGTGCTACATTCTTCTAGTCCGGGAACAAGTCATCGGTCCTGCATACTCTGACTCCTGATGACTGATGTTCGCCCCTAGCAGTGATCTTCTTAGAATTTCCCTTGCCGCTACATTCTTCATTACCTTTACACTTGCTGCCTGTCACTGGAGCTTCAAATTTACCCTGTGTTGCAGGATCCTTATAGTGCTTCATTCGAAGGATGTGGACCGTATCTCTGATCTTTTGTCATCTTGTGTTGGGATCGAAATCTTCAACTTCATAAGTAACATCAGATAACTGTCTCGCAACCTTATAAGGTCCAAAGTAGTGCCTGAGGAGCTTCTCAGAGAGACGAACCATCCGAACTAGATTGAAGATCCAGACGAAGTCACCAGGCTGGTAGACAACAGGACAGTGTCTCGTGTCATACTTTCGGTGATCGTCAAGCTAACTGCTGAGCTTCCTCAGCTCTGGTTAACACCTGGCCAATGTAGTCGTCATCCATGCCATCAGGATGTAACGGAAACACAGTGTCCGCCATCATCATCGCCTCACGCCCATGCACCATGAAAAATGGCTTAAATCCTGTGGTGTCTTGTTTGGCGGTGTTGTAGGCAAATGTCACGAAAGGTAGCACCTCATCCCAGCTGCTCTGCACAACACTGATGAACATTGATAGCATGTCAGCCAAGGTCTTATTAAGGCGTTCAGTAAGCCTGTTAGTTTGCGGATGGTATGCAGTCGTCATGTGATGAGTAATGTTGCACCAACGGTTTATCACTGTTACAAGATTTGATTGAAAAATTTTCCCTCAATCTGTAATTAATGACCTTGCGGCACAATGTTTTAATACAATGTCTTCTATGATGAATCTGGCTGCCTTGAATGCTTCAGCTGGTTTCACAGCTTTTGTAATGGCATAGCGCATCACATAATCAGTGCAAACAACGATCCATCTACTGCCACTAGCAGACGTTTGAAATTGTTGGAGGAGGTCAATCCCAACACGCGTTTTGGCTGATGGAATTGGTATGAGTCAACCAGGTGGTTTCTGAGGAACTGCCTTTCTCCTCTGACACTTTCAACAGTGAAACACATAGTGAAGGGCACTCCTAAATAAACCTGGCCGCAAAAATCTCTTATGGATCCTGTTGTATGTCTTAATAAACCTTAAATGTCCTGCTTCAGATGTGTCATGGAATTTCTGTGGAACATCTAAGCGCATGTGTTCAGGAATCACTGGCAGCCACTTCTTTCCAATCAGATCAAAGTTTTTCTTGCAAAGTATTCCATTGACTACCTTAAATTGTCTTTTCACATCCTCTGACCGATTTAAGGCAAGCATAATTTGAGATATCTTGGTATCCTACTTCTGCTCAGCAGAGAGATCCTGGAGTGCAGCAGGACAGTCACTATCTTCATCAAAGTTTTGATGGTCTTTCACAGGTTTTCTTGAGAGACAGTCGGCATCTTGGTGTTTTCTTCCGCTTTTGTACACTATGGTAATGTCATACTCTTTAAGATGTAGTGCCCACATTGTGAGTCGTCCTGTTGGATCCTTAAGACCTGTCAACCATCAAAGTGAATGATGGTCTGTAACAACTGTGAATGGCCTTCCATAGGGATACTGTCAAAATTTGCACATGGCCCACATCACAGCAAGACATTCTCTTTCGGTAGTTGAGTAGTTCCTCTCAGCTTTTGTACGTGTCCTAGAAGCACAGGCTATAACCTTCTCTTTTCCATCCAAAATCTGCACCAGAACAGCACCGATCCCATATCCACTGGCATCTGTGTGTAGTTCTGTAGGTGCACACTCATCATACAAAGTACAGGGCCAGTCGTCAGAGTTTTTCGCAGCACATCAAAAGAATCTTGTTCAGCACCACCCAAGATAAATTTAGCGCCAGCTCTTAACAACTTTTGGAGTGGCCTACCTTTGAAACAAAAGTCTTTGATAAAACAACGATAATATGAACACAGTTCGAGGAAGCTTCCCACATCTCTGATACTTTGAGGAACAGGAAATTCCATTACAACTCTCACCTTTTCTGGGCCTGGCTGCACAAGATGCCCAAGTATTTTGATTTCTTTTGCTCCAAAGAGACACTTTCTTGGATTAAGTTCCAGTCTGATTTGTAGGAGACACTTAAGAATGACCCTCAGTCTTTTTGTGTGCTCATCAAATGTCTCTAAGAACACTATAATGTCATCTAAATAACAAAGACACATAGTCCACTTCAGGTACCTTAGAAGATATCCATCATTCGTTAAAAAGATGCTGGTGCATTACACAAACCAAACAGCATTACGTTAAACTCATACAGGCCCTCAGGGGTGAAGGATGCACTTTTCTCAAAATCAGTCTCATCTACTTCAATTTGCCAGTATCCCAAGTATATGTCCATGGTTGCAAAAATCTTAGCCCCCTTCAGACAATCTAGTGTATCATCAATTCGTGAAAGAGGGTAAATGTCCTTTTTAGTTATCTTATTAAGCTTTGTGTAATCAACACAAAAGTGCCAACTGCCATCCTCCTTCCTGATGAGAACCACTGGTGATGACCATGGGCTCTCGTAGGCTGAATGTCATTCTTCTTCATTTTCTCTACCTTGTCGCAAATTATTCGACGTTCCATTGCTGACACACAGTGTGCTCTCTGGCTTATTGGTTGATGGTCTCCAGTGCTAATCCGGTGCTCCACCATCAATACGTCTAATTTGCTCTTCACCTGTAGATTGAAGCGTTCAGAGAACTCTTGAAGAATGGCAAGTAGCTTTTTCTGCTGTTCCTTAGTGAGATGTGGTGATAATCGAGATGGAAGATCTTGTCTCGTAGTGGTAGCGCTAATTTCACCCACTGATTCAGCACGGGAGGTTTCTCTGATGGTCAGCTGTTCTGCAATTAATGGCTCAGCGTTTGCTACACACGTGTCTTGGAAGGATCTGCAGTTCTCAGCAACAAATAACTATCCACAATTCACTGAATCCATTCTTAAACGAGATGACAGAAGCTGGGATGACCAAGTTATTCTTCAGTGGTATGCTTCTCTTACATTCTGCTACAAGATCCATGGGTTGATGCATGGCATGACACACGACAGCTACCTTTCTAGCACTGACCGCAGGAATGATCACTTCATCCAACACACAGTCTCCACACACTCAGATGCGAATCTTCCTGTCCACAGTATCTCATCTCGTCTAGCATAATCTTCAAGCGACCACAAACTATAATACCTTGAGAAGCTTTTTCCGACAATGACGTCATGACTACTCTCTTGTAAGACGATGAATTCTAAGGGCTGTGTATTGCCACTTACACCCACATGAATGAGGCATCTTCCTGTAGGTTTCATGTATTTCCCATTAGCCACCTTCAGCAGAAATGTTTTGTTGTCGACGAATACAGTTTTCTGCAACTGGCGAAGATACATCTCCGAAATGACTGAATATGATACTCCAGAGTCCACAAGAGCTTGGGCATCCATGAGGATATTGACGTAGTATCGTATCATTTTTGTAGTGATTGACGGCAGAGGATTTTTCTCTTTGGCGGCCTCACCTCCAAGGAAGGTTGCACCCTTTAGTTTCCCAGGTTGCGGCAGCTAGGTGATCGGCAGGAGCTTCTAAACAGCGATGGTGGCCTTGGCTGGCATGTTGGAGAGCATCCTCTCCAGCACCTAGCTTGTGGCGATGGTGACCTATTTCGTCCTGTACCCACCTCTTCTTGTTCATCTTCATTGTCCTGGAGTTGGCGTCTTCAAAGATCATTCTGTTGTCTTCTGGCATGGGCGTCATCAAATATCCACCACCTTTCTCGACAATAGTGCACCACATGTCCCGGTTGTCCGCAGCGGAAACATATTGGTTGATTATCCTGGGTTCTCCAGACATCAGTCTTTCTTGGTGCCCAAACAGGTCCCTCATGTAAGAACGTAACTTTGCCTGGGTTCTCGACTTTTTCACTGTTTTAATGGGAAATGAAGGACGAGAGATTGGGTTCAATGTCTGTTCCACTTCCTTATGACCTCTTAGTTTTTTGCTCAGCGTGCAATCCAAGTGCCTTCTGAACTTCCTCTATCACTATCTGACAAAGAACACTTGTGAAATCAGTTTCTTCCTCCATCACAGACATCAATACGACGTCTGGAAGCATTCAAACTTCTTGCATGTAATTCTTTTTTGATGCATTGTCTCGATATACTGGCACAATATTATGAAGCCTGCTGTCCAAACCTCCTTTAGGAGTAGGGCTTGATACGAGGGTCACTCCAAAAGGAATGTACACTATTTTTTTTTAATCCATCTTTTATTCTACATGTATGAAAATTTTACAGTGTGTAGATACATCATTTAGGAACAATATTTTTATTTCTCCACATAATTTTCATCCCTCTCAACTGCCTTACGCCATCTTGGCACCAGCGCCTGTATACCCACATGGTAAAATTCTAGACCAACCTACTGGAGTCACTGTTTGGCAGTGTGCACAAGGTAGTCCCCATCTTCAAACCTTGTTCGATGAAGAGAGTCTTTCAGTTTCCCAAAGAGATGATAGTCACATAGACCCAGGTCAGGACTGTAAGGCGGGTGTTTCAGTGTTGTCCATCCGAGTTTTATGATTGCTTCCATGGTTTTTTGACTAACATGTGGCCGTGCATTGTCGTACAACAACAAAACATCCTGCTTTTGCCAATGTGGTTGAACACGACTCAGTCGAACTTGAAGTTTCTTCAGTGTTGTCACATATGCATTAGAATTTATGGTGGTTCCAATTGGCATGATGTCCACAAGCAAGAGTCTTTAGGAATCGAAAAACACCGTAGCCATAACTTTTCCAGCAGAAGGTGTGGTTTTGAATTTTTTTTCTTGGGTGAATTTGCATGACGCCACTCCATTGATTGCCTCTGTCTCTGGTGAAAAATGATGGAGCCATGTTTCATCACCTGTCACAATTCTTCCAAGGAATATTCTCCACCATTCTCGTACTGTTCCAAAAGTTTGCTGCACACCATTTTTCTTGTTTCTTTGTGAGCCACTGTCAACATCCTGGGAATCCACCTGGCACAAACCCTTTTTAACGCCAACACTTTCAGTATTCTGCAAACACTTCCTTCCCCTGTCCCAAAGTAGCATGACAATTCGTTCACTGTAATGCGTCTGTCAGCAGTCACCAGTTCGTTAACTCTCTGCACATTGTCTGGAGTGTATGCAGTACAAGGCCTGCCACTGCGAGGACAATCCTCAATATTGCCGTGCCCACTTTCATCATGTAACCTGCTTGCCCATTGACTAACTGTACTGCAATCGACAGCAGCATCTCCATAGACTTTTTTCAATCTCTTGTGGATGTTTCCCACTGTCTCATTTTCACAGCACTGGAATTCCATGGCAGCACGTTGCTTCTGACGAACATCAAGTGTAGCAGCCATCTTGAAGACACGCTGTGACGGCGCCACTCACGGGAACAGGTTGAACTAAGTTTGGAAACAAGTGGGAAGCATGTATCTACACACTGTAGAACTTTCACACATGCAGAATAAAAACTATATTTTTACAAAAATAGTGTGCATTTGTTTTGGCGTGACCCTCGTACATGACCTCAGCAACACCCTTCATCAGATGTGCAACCTTATCTTCCTCCTCCATTCGATGATCCACTATTTTACACAGTTCCAAGATGTCTTGAATGTAGGATGCTGTTGATTCTCCTGGATGCTGTACCCTGCACTTTAATTTACCTTCAGCCTTGCACTTCTGTCACGTGCCGCCGAAATACTACAGTTCTGCTTGGAATACTTCCCAGCTTGTGGACTTCTTCACATTGTTCTCATACCATAGCTTTGCAGTGCCCTCCAAGTAGAAAAATATTTTAGCCAAACACATGGTGTCATCTCTTTTGTTAAATTTGGCTAAACGCTAATATACCTTCAGACACTTGTTTGTATCTTGGCCATCGTCACCAGAGAACCTGGAAGGATGTCTCATGTGGTGGCACACTACGTCCTCTACTTCTTCCGTCTCAGGTGGATTGCAATCTGTTGAATATGGCTCGAACTTGGGTTTCTCGCCACGTAAACAGTGGCTCCTTCGTGGCCTGATGGGAGCCACTGTGTCGTCTATAATGTGCGGTATGATAAGTTCCAATACTGAGTGTCTCCACCAGAATAATGTTGTGTAGAGGAAGGTGTAAATAGATGAATGACTAACACAAACTTCACTTAATGAAAGTTTATACAGCACTTGCATATACAAGAGCGCAGAGCTAACTGCCTACGGCCAGAACACATGTGGTATATATACACCTACAGATCATTCCGGTACAATGATTCTTGCCATTTGTGGATACTTCTAGAATGTACTCGAACCAAAGATAGAAATTAAAATGCTTCATTCCAGGTGAATTTTGAACTCGTGACCCTTCGTGCAACCATCTAGTATCCTAACCACTACACTATAGTGACTGCTCTACTTCGCTGCTTCTGCAACAATATTATTACATGCATCGAATTATTTTTACAATTAATTTCTTTCTGGGACTTGATTCTGTAAACTGGCTCGCCTATCTTTGTTTAATATTGGTAAACATTTTTGGAATACAGTGATCAATAGATTATTATATTTTGACTAAAGTACAGTCTTGATCACACCATTTATGTCTCAATGACATAGGTAACCAGTTTCGGTTATTTTTACATGACCATAATCACACCCATGGCTTCCTTAGGATGGTAGGCAGAGCTCTCCTCAGCTGCTACGAAGTCAACTGATTTGACATTCCGAAAGATTCTAGAGGTAAAAGCACTGACTGGCACCAATGTGTACTCAAATTTGGAGATTTCTCGAAGACTAGGCATGTCATAATCATTTGTAAGCATGTAAAGAAGAAAAATTATTTTGGAGAAGACATAGTCCCTCAAAGGAAGGATTGGAGTGGCAGAAAACCAGTATTTTCACCAAGATCTGAGTGCACATTGGAAAAGATACGCAGTGAGAACCAATTTGCTTGCCAAAAGAAATTAAAATGAAATTAGAACACAGTGGCACTACTGCATCTGAAAGAACTGTAGGACACAAACTTTCACAAATGAACTACAAGGCTCACAGTACCTACCCAAAAGTCTAAATTAACAGCTATGATGACAAAATGTCCGGCATGGGCAAAGGAGGGCAAGCCTAGAGATCTGGACTTCTGGAAATCGGGAAGTATCATTACATTGGGCAGAACTTGCCTTCATACAGTAGTGATGCATAAATTTTTCTGAGTACGAGGCTAATCCTAAATCAAATCTTTATAGTTTTTTTCATTTAGTTTCAGGTTTGGTTTAGTGATGAGTCAAACTTTGACATTTTGGTAGATAAATTGCAGTATGCATAAAAAAGCCCTGGTGAAAAGTACTATCCCAATATGTTGTTGTTGTTGTTGTTGTTGTTGTTCTTATCTTCAGTCCTGAGATTGGTTTGATGCAGCTCTCCATGCTACTCTATCCTGTGCAAGCTACTTCATCTCCCAGTACCTACTGCAACCCACATCCTTCTGAATCTGCTTAGTGTATTCATCTCTTGGTCTCCCTCTACGATTTTTACCCTCCACGCTGCCCTCCAATACTAAATTGGTGATGCCTTGATGCTTCAGAACATGTCCTACCAACCGATCCCTTCTTCTGGTCAAGTTGTGCCACAAACTCCTCTTCTCCCCAATCCTATTCAATACCTTCTCATTAGTTACATGATCTATCCACCTTATCTTCAGCATTCTTCTGTAACACCACATTTCGAAAGCTTCTATTCTCTTCTCGTCCAAACTATTTATCGTCCCTGTTTCACTTCCATATATGGCTACACTCCATACGACTTCCTGACATTTAAATCTATACTCGATGTTAACAAATTTCTCTTCTTCAGAAACGCTTTCCTCGCCATTGCCAGTCTACATTTTATATCCTCTCTACTTCGACCATCATCAGTTATTTTGCTCCCCAAATAGCAAAACTCCTTCACTACTTTAAGAGTCTCATTTCCTCATCTAATTCCCTCAGCATCACCTGACTTAATTCGACTATATTCCATTATTCTCATTTTGCTTTTGTTGATGTTCATCTTATATCCTCCTTTCAAGACACTTTCCTTTCCATTCAACTGCTCTTCCAAGTCCTTTGCTATCTCTGACAGAATTACAATGCCATTGACGAATCTCAAAGTTTTTATTTCTTATCCATGGATTTTAATACCTACTCCAAATTTTTCTTTTGCTTCCTTTACTGCTTGCTCAATATACAGATTAAATAACATTGGGGAGAGGCTACAACCCTGCCTCACTCCCTTCCCAACCACTGCTTCCCTTTCATGTCCCTCGACTCTTATAACTGCCATCTGGTTTCTGTACAAATTGTAAATAGCCTTTCACTCCCAGTATTTTACCCCTGCTACCTTTAGAATTTGAAAGAGAGTATTCCAGTCAACATTGTCAAAAGCTTTATCTAAGTCTACAAATCCTAGAAACGTAGGTTTGCCTTTCCTTAATCTTTCTTCTAAGATAAGTCGTAAGGTCAGTATTGCCTCATGTGTTCCAGTATTTCTACGGAATCCTAACTGATCTTCCCCGAGGTCGGCTTCTACTAATTTTTCCATTCCTCTGTAAAGAATTCGTGTTAGTATTTTGCAGCTGTGGCTTACTAAACTGATTGTTCGGTAATTTTCACATCTGTCAACACCTGCTTTCTTTGGGATTGGAATTATTATATTCTTCTTGAAGTCTGAGGGTATTTCGCCTGTTTCATACATCTTGCTCACCAGATGGTACAGTTTCGTCAGGACTGGCTCTCCCAAGGCTGTCAGTAGTTCTAATGGAATGTTGTCTATTCCGGGGGCCTTGTTTCGACTCGGGTCTTTCAGTGCTCTGTCATACTCTACACGCAGTATTGTATCTCCCATTTCATCTTCATCTACATCCTCTTCCATTTCCATAATATTGTCCTCAAGTACATCGCCCTTGTATAGACCCTCTATATACTCCTTCCACCTTTCTGCTTTCCCCTCTTAGCTTAGAACTGGGTTTCCATCTGAGCTCTTGATGTTCATACAAGTGGTTCTCTAATCTTGAAAGGTCTCTTTAATTTTCCTGTAGACAGTATCTATATTACCCCTAGTGAGATAAGCCTCTACATCCTTACATTTGTCCTCTAGCCATCCCTGCTTAGCCATTTTGCACTTCCTGTCGATCTCATTTCTGAGACGTTTGTATTCCTTTTTGCCTGCTTCATTTACTGCATTTTTATACTTTCTCCTTTCTTCAATTAAATTCAATATTTCTTCTGTTACCCAAGGATTTCTAGCAGCCCTCATCTTTTTACCTACTTGATCCTCTGCTACTTCACTATTTCATCCCTCAGAGCTACCCATTCTTCTTCTTCTGCATTTCTTTCCCCCATTTCTGTCAATTGTTCCCTTATGCTCTCCCTGAAACTCTGTACAACCTCTGGTTTGGTCAGTTTATCCAGGTCCCATCTCCTTAATTTCCCACCTTTTTGAAGTTTCTTCAGTTTTAATCTACAGTTCGTAACCAATAAATTGTGGTCAGAGTCCACATCTGCCCCTCAGAAATGCCTTACAATTTAAAACCTGGTTCCTAAATCTCTGTCTTACCATTATATAATCTATCTGATACCTTTAGTATCTCCAGGGTTCTTCCATGTATACAACCTTCTTTTATGATTCTTGAACCAAGTGTTAGCTATAATTAAGTTATGCTCTGTGAAAAATACTACCAGACGGCTTCCTATTTCATTTCTTAGCCCCAATCCATATTCACCTACTACATTTCCTTCTCTCTCTTTTCCTACTACCAAATTCCAGTCACCCATGACTATTAAATTTTCGTCTCTCTTCACTACCTGAATAATTTCTTTCATCTCATCATACATTTCTTCAATTTCTTCGTCATCTGCAGAGCTAGTTGGCATATAAACTTGTACTACTGTAGTAGGCATGGGCTTCGTGTCTATCTTGGCCACAATAATACGTTCACTATGCTGTTTGTAGTAGCTTACCCGCACTCCTATCTTTTTATTCAGTATTAAACCTACTCCTGCATTACCCCTATTTGATTTTGTATTTATAACCCTGTATTCACCTGTCACCGAATTTCACGAATTCCCTCTATATCTAACTTAACCTATCCATTTCCCTTTTTAAATTTTCTAACCTACCTGCCCGATTAAGGGATCTGACTTCCACACTCCGATCCGTAGAACGCCAGTTTTCTTTCTCCTGATAACGGCATCCTCTTGAGTAGTCCCCACCCGGAGATCCGAATGGGGGACTATTTTACCTCCAGAATATTTTACCCAAGAGGATGCCATCATCATTTAATCATACAGTAAAGCTACAGGCCCTCGGGAAAAATTACGGCCGTAGTTTCCCCTTGCTTTCAGCCGTTCACAGTACGAGCACAGCAAGGCCGTTTTGGTTATTGTTACAAGGCCATATCAGTCAATCATCCAGACTGTTGCCCTTGCAACTACTGAGAAGGCTGCTGCCCCTCTTCAGGAACCACACGTTTGTCTGGCCTCTCAACAGATACCCCTCCATTGTGGTTGTACCTATGGTACGGCTATCTGTATCGCTGAGGCGCTTAAGCCTCCCACCAACGACAGGGTCCATGGTTCATGATTGGGGAGGGGGGGGGGGCAATATATCAATATATGTGCAGATTGTAAAACGTATCACTGAAGCCATTACATGGTCCGTCATCAGTACCAAAGGCACAAGACGTCTGTACTTCGTTTAGGCAACAACACGGCAATACCAGTACAAGGATGTGCTAAGAAGAACGTTACCACTTTAAAAAAAAAGTTCGCTAAAAGCAGCTGGATTGATGAGGTTAAAGGCACCAAACCAGAAGACCATCTGTCACTTAATCCTTTGTGTGTCAATACAAGACTAGTCCCCAGAAGAGGAAGTATTCAAAAGAGAAATCCCAACAGACTTGAATGTATCAAAGAATCAAGAAAGCCAACAGACAGAATCAAGCAGAAACAAGATGGATAAAAGGGTGAAGGTGGGGAAGTTACCCCATTTAGAAAGCAGCTGGAGGTCCTCAGGACAAATTATGCAGCCAGAGACATGCTCTCTCCATGTGACCAGTGCTTCCACATTCTCTATTTCCACAAGAAAACTAGCTACACAAACAAGATAAAATCTCAGGAAAGATAACAATGACTATGGGTCTGTCAACTAATGACAGAGGTAAAAGAATAACAAGAATTAGGAAGGTTGGTAGAGCAGGAGCCAGACCGGACCATCAAGCAAGCAAGCTATGTGCCTCTCGGGGTCAGAGCAGGTGATGGGGCACCCCACCAATCCCTTAATCGGCCAACAAGGGTAATGTATCATACATCACAGAGAGGAATGAAAACCACTTTCACAGGTAAAAATGGAAAACCAAATCAGTCACTTTGGCGTCAACCGTTAGCACCGGAGGTAGCATGTCAGCAAGTTTAAGGTTTCGTTGTAAGGTGGCCAAATTAGAGCAATCCAAAAGGACGAAGGCCACTGTGAGACACACATCACACTGACAGTATGGTGGATCCTCACATTGGAGGACGTGGCCTTAGGTCACCGAAGTGTGGCCAATGTGACGCTGAAAGAACAGTACATTCCCATTAAGAACCCTGGAGGAAAGACTGCCACAAGATCGTGGCCTCCTCTACGCTTGGAGGAACAGAGGTACACCAATTTGCATTCCAAGCCTCCAACAAAAAAATGTCAGCTTAGAGTTGATAGAAGGTCAGATTTAAATACCTCCATCTCCAAAGTTGGCATCCTAGTAGCTAACTTGGCTAACCGGTCAGCATGTTCATTCCCTGGGACCGCAATGTGACCAGGGGTCCATACAAAGATGATCAACAGTCCAGTGTAAGTGGAGGTCACACAGGATATCCAAGATAATCACAACGACCATGTGTCAAGAGTAGCACTGGTTACAGCCTGAAGACTACTCTAGGAATCAATGTCAATTAAGAACAACTTGCCACTGCAAGAACGAAGGTGGCTGAGTACTCAAACAATGGTCACCAATTCTGCAGTGAATACACTGCATCCACTCAGCAGGAAGTGTAGTTCATTGTATCTTGCAAACATGTAGGCAAAACTGGGTTCATCTGTTGGTCACAGAACCATTAGCATATACCATGTCTGAGCCAGGAAATGCATCAAGGACATCCAGGAAAAGACAGTGAGATACCATAGAGTCTCCGAGTCTTTTGGTCCAAACGAGAAGTCGAGGTAGAGCCAAGGACGGGGTACACACCATAGCGGCGCACATGGTTTCTTCCTGATAAGTGGGGAAAAATAGAATTCAGATCACAGACACTATGCAAACTGTGATCACGATGTCAGACCTTGGCTTCTGTTGTGAGAGATAGATCTCCCTACCAGGAAAAAGGGTACAGTACTTCAGATGCTGAGGGGAGCTGCAAACAAGTACAGCACAATTGAGTAACTGTTGTTGGCACCTGATCTGTAGTGGTGGGACCCCAGCCTCTGGGAATAGGCTGTTCACAGAGCTAGCTCAAAAGCCTCTTGTGGAAAGTCAGACCACACCGTGTTGTATCGGGTCCAGTGATCACAATGCTGAGGCAAGAGCTGAACCATATGCCCGACCTGCATAATCAAGACAAGACAGGATCAGGGCTTTGTAAAGCCGTAGAAGGGTAGAGTTGTTTGAACTCCAGCTGATGTTAAGGAGGCAGCACAGTGTGTCCAGCACCTTTCATTAAAGTGGCAAAGATGGGGAAGCCACAACAACTGGGCATAGAGGACGAGTCCCAAACAGCAGTTAAGTCTCCACCCCATTAAGTAAGTGGTCATTGAAGTAAAATTATTGTTGTGGATTAACAGTACAATCTCTACATAAGTGCAAGAAACAAGTCCTGGGGGCTGAAAACAGAGCTGTGGGTGAGGGCCTTTTGAATGGCACCCTGCAGTCGGTGCTACCAAGAACCCCACTAGAGAAGCACCAACAACCCCACCAGAGAAGCACTAGTGAAAGCAAAAATTGTCAGTGTACAAGAATGGTGATAATGAAGACCCCTCAGCTGCTGCAATACCACTTATGGCCACTAGAAAGAGAAGGACACTCTTGGATATTGGGGAGTACTATGGGAAGCACCAACTTGAACCCAGAAAGCATGGCATGACAAGAAGTTCTGAACAAAAATCTGAAGAAGCCTCAGAGTCATCACTCGTGAAACGTGGCGAGGATGTGGTGTGGTAAGCCTCCTGCAGGTCGAAGGAGACAGCAATAACATGTTGATGTTGGTCAAAAGCTGTCTCAGTGGTAGACTCCAAGCAAACCAACTTATCAGCAGTGAAATGGCTTTGGCAAATACAGCCCTGGGATGGAACCAGAAGGCCCTGAAGCTCAAAGAGCCAGCACAGCTGCCATTTCACCATGGATTTGAGTAACTTACAGAGAACATTGGTCAGATTAACTGGTAGATAGCTGCTCACCTGTAGGGGGTGTTTACAAAGTTTCAGTACCAGGAAGATGATGCTGTCTCACCATTGAAATAGATCTCACTCTTGCTCTAGATAGTACTGAAGATGGTAAAGAGATGATGCTGGCAATCCACTGATAGGTATTTGAGCATTTAGTTGTGGATGCGGTCTGGCTCTGGAGCTGTATCAGTGGAAAGGGCTGGTGTACTGAAAAATTCCCACTCTATAAATGGAGTATTGTGTGGCTCCAGGTGGCATGTAGTGGAAGACAAATGCACTGCACCCACTGTTGAGGGCATGAGAGGCAGGATGACAGTTCTCAGAGTGGCTTGAGCATAACGCAGAGCGAAATGTTCTGCAGCAGTATCTGGACCAGTGAAGACAGCACCATCAAGCAAAAACCAGGTACACCTGCAAGGGACTGGTATCCGTACATGCATCTGATCTTTGTCCAAATCTGCCAACGAGGAGTACGTGGTCCAATAATTGAAACATACCATCTCACCATTCTTGCTTCCATCATTTTATTATGTGGCAGACCTGGGCACGGAGCCATGTAAAGGCACTGATTGATGTTATGGTGTTGGAAAGCCCGCCTGTGACATCTAACGGCCTCGATGACTTCTGATGTCCACCAAGGTACTGTCTTCTGATGAGGGAATCCCAAATAATAGGGGATCACTAAGTCGGCTGCCGATAAAATGGCTGCTGTTCCACTCTGGACATCCAGCGGCATTACCTCCATGTAGCGTGGACATTGTAAGCCAACACATTGCCCTCAAAGATCAAGATGAAGGCCTCAGCAGAAATGCTGTAGTCCTTTGGCCCCTATGGACACAATGGACAAAACATACACCCTGTTGCTCCAAGTTGGCACGATGCTCATCCTCAGACTGTAGAAGATCACAATGGAAAACGATGCCTGGTACCCTACTTAAGACTATTATTACGAACGGCAGTCACAGGAATATCACCCAGCTTATCACAAGTGAGCAATGCCCTTGTCTGGGCAGGGAATGCTGTTTTAATCAAAACTGAGCCTATCTTCATTTTGGAGATGGCTGCAACTTCCCCAATCGTGTCCTCTATATTCTCTATAAAGATAAAGGCTTTGTGGTCAAAAAGAATCACCATATGTCCTCTATATTCCCTAGAAAGATAAAGGCTTTGTGGTCAAAAAGAATCCCCATCTGTCCTTTAACAAACCAGGTATTGGGGGAAGTATTTCTCGGCTTGTCACTTAGCCCTACATTCGTCCCACAGTGTAGACCAGGAAGGGAACATTCTGGGGTCATCTCTCTCTTTGTTTAATGAATTATTCCCTTCTGAAAAGACTTCTGGGGCCATATGAAAACTAGTGGGAGAAAGCTTCATCTGCTTCATTGCAAGCCATCCACTATTGTGCCACTCACTCCAAATGGGGGCTCTCCCCATGGGTGCCACCCAGCCTCAGCAACTGCTACGAGGCCAGTAAACTGTTGTTCGGAGTCCCCATGATTCAGTTACAATGGGCACATACTCTTTGGCATCCAGGGGGAGTTTGCAGTTCAGAGGAGGGCATTAAACAGACATGGGAGATGGGCAAATGGAAGCATAAGTGGTTGTTCAGGGAACTAAGGATAATAGGGTGAACATTTGGGGAATAAAAAGACTGGAAGAAATAATGGTGAGGGATGTAGGATAGTACTGCACAGTGAGAAAAATCTATCACACATTATATCATTGTGCAAGGGAGAAAGAAAAAAGAACAGATGTAAGGTTATGATGGGAGCAATGTGTGTGGTGAGGTGGGTTGATCTGAAGAAGAAATGTAGTAATTTGTTGCTTGGATAACGTTTAACTGCAATCTGGCCTTCAGGTAGTTTGTAGAACAGAATTCACTACAGTCAAAGCAACCGCAGGTGGTGTTGCAAAAGTCACACATGACCACACTGGACATTGATCTCCACTAATCTGACAGCTCCATCCATATCTCTGTCCATAGCAAGCCCACTAACAACCATTACTTGCATTTTGACAGCTGTCAACCTTTCCACGCCATAAATTAGCTCCCCATCAGCTTGGTCAACCTTTGACTGCAAACTTGCAGTAAGGAATTGACTTTCCCAGTAGGCTGAACATCTCACAAAGGGCTTTATGGAAAAGATGCTTTCCCCAAAATGTAGCGTGCAAACAAACTTCCCGCACCATATCTTCAATATCCTAAATCCTTGCACCACCCACAAGAACCAACTACAAAAGAGAGGCCCCTCTCATGATCTAGTATCATCTCAGACCTAAGCAACTGAACCACATCCTCTGCCAGGGCTACGACTATCTATGATAATGCCCAGAAATGAGGGAGATCCTACCCATTGTTCTTCCCACCCCTCCTAAAATGGTATTTTGCTACCCACCCAAATGACACATCATCTTGGTGGATCCCTATGCCACCCAGAGTGGAAGACCCAGATGCAAGGGCACCCCATTTACCCATCCAGCACATCCCACTATCATCCTGTTACAGGCTTATCCTATCCTATCACATGCAGGGCCACCTGTGAAAGCAGACATGTCATGTACCAGCTGTGCTGCAATTTCTGCACAGTATTTCATGCAAACATGTTCACAGACCAGCTGCCATTCCGAATGAATGGCCACTATCAAATTTTGGCCAAAAACTGACTACCCAGTGGCAGAACACAAGATCGAGTTCAACGGCTGCTTCACAATCCATGCCATCTGGATCCTTCCCCACAGCACCAGCTTTTCTGAACTATGCATATGGGAATTATCCTTGCAATATATACTTCACTCCCATAACCCTCCTGATCTTAACCTCTGCTAACACCACAAGAGTCTTCCCTTTGTCTGTCCTGTCACCCCAATGCAACCGACAAATCCAAGTCATTGTCAGAGTACACCAGAAGAACTCATTGCAAACTGCTACTACCTGCTACCTACATTACATCTGAAAGCAGTCTCAGTCTTCCCATCAACTCATACAGTTACTGTTCTCTCTCGAATCTGAAGGCTGTAAATGATCATTTTCTTTACAATGTACCATGGTGGTATGAAGACACTCAAAACGAGTTTTATACGGGATACTTGTTGTACTAAGTCAGTGAAGTACCGCAACTTGGTCTATAAAAACCACCTAAGCTACAGCATGTAGCACCCTTTGCACAAGGTTTTCAATATTCTCTTGGCAATCTACTCATATGTTCAAATTAGTCATGTTGTTGTGGTCTTCAGTCCAGAGACTGGTTTGATGCAGCTCTCCATGCTACTCTATCCTGTGCAAGCTGCTTCATCTCCCAGTACCTACTGCAAACTACATCCTTCTGAATCTGTTTAGTGTATTCTTCTCTTGGTCTACCTCTACGATTTTTACCCTCCACGCTGCCCTCCCATACTAAATTGGTGATCCCTCGATGTCTCAGATCATATCCTACCAACCGATCCCTTCTTCTAGTCAAGTTGTGCCACAAGCTCCTCTTCTCCCCAATTCTATTCAATACCTCCTTATCTTCAGCATTCTTCTGCAGCACCACATTTCGAAAGCTTCTATGCTCTTCTTGTCTAAGCTATTTATCGTCCACATTTCACTTCCATACATGGTCATAGAGAAACAAAGAAAAGGATATTTTTGTAGGAAATTTTATTTATTTTAATCTTGTACTGGGATTCATTTCACTAGAGGGTGTGGTTTTTGAATATTCAAGAAATAGTACAAAAGCGAACTGCAAACACACACACACCCCACATTCAGCCACTACAGGTCAGGATTTTTAGTATCTTGTACAAAGCACTGTAAAAAAATTTGTAGCTACACGAGTTATTTCCCATGTTTGACCTCTTTTGGTCTTCAAATCTGGGCTTATTTCACAATCAGCTTAGTCGTTCACTTACAAATTGTAGAACTGATGTTTGTATATATTTTTAAAAAATGATTTTGTGGTATTTAACTGCATAAAATTAACAATAAATTATTTTGTTTGCCTGGCCTTCTGACTATAAAACTACAGTGTTTGCAAGAGTTAACTCTGGATCAAATTGGAACTGTAATTAGTTTTTGCCCAGTATTTACAAAAATTATTTTTCATCCATTATCCTCACAGGCACATTTAATTATTAATGTTAACGAAATAGCTGATTAAGTCAATGGCATAAGACCGAAACAGGTTGAATACTGAAAATAATTCATATAGTTGCAACGTTTTGCACAGTGGTTTGAGGGAGTGCCATGAGCAACATACCAAAAATCCTGACCAGTGGGTCATTAAGCATGGAATGAGAGGACATTTGACGGCCGCTTGTATGTTTCTTTTGAATAACTGAAAAACAATGGCCACGAGCAAAAACATATCTTAGGGCAAAATTAAACCAAAATAAATTTCCTACAAAGGAGGTGCTATTCATTTTGCTCTAGAAATAATAGTTTGTGCATAGAGAAATGACAATAGCAAAATCTGTTACTAAACAGATGCACCACAACTTGGTGTTTTTTGTAGGCTGATTTGAGGTACTTTACAATTTGTTCATCTTGACTTCATCCACACCACTATGGTACGATGTAAACTGTTATTGTTTACACCTTGTATATACCCTTCAATCAAATTTCCCTTTCCTGTCTGATAAACATCTTCAGCTGACAGCTTCACTCTACCAGTTACACTGCAGCATTGGCAGTACAATTACCAGTAAGCACAAACAACCTCTCTGGAGAGTAGTGGACATTGAAAAGACCAGTTAATATTTCTTGTCCTATTTATGTTTACCACTCAGCACAGCATACTGAAAAACTGAGTACAGGTTTTTTCTCTGAACATGCAGAATACATATACACGGTTCATCCTCCTGATGGAATTCATTATAAAAAGGTCAACATAATAATAATCCTTGGACTGCCACTTATTTTCTGTACACTGACGCACATTTCAAAGGGTTTGATGACAATGAAAGCCATTTCTGTCACATGGGGTCAGTTCACCTTACAATGAAGACATTTACTACTGGGTGATCTAACAGAGTCTTAGATAATTTTGTAATCATATAACTTACCTTGATAGAAATGGTAGAATCCCCACCACATAGCACTATTTGGCACATAAGTAAATAGTGATGCAACATAGCCTCTATAGAATCCCTTGAAACCATCCTGTATGTACACTTGTCGTACTATATCAATGGTTACTTCAAGACGAGATCGGCCAGGTTTTAAAGAAATGCCCAATGGATTCAGAAGCATCTAGAGAAACAAATGTCATAATACATTAGTTTCAAAGTAGCTATACAAATAAATAAGAGTGACACAAGTAGGAAATATTTTCTATCTGCTATAGTTC
Organism: Schistocerca gregaria; assembly: GCF_023897955.1. NCBI lineage: Eukaryota > Metazoa > Arthropoda > Insecta > Orthoptera > Acrididae > Schistocerca > Schistocerca gregaria. The sequence continues at coordinate 613,649,932 of NC_064923.1, forward strand.
CTGGTAACCTACGAGCTACTGATCTAACTGAATGGTGTTATCTGAATGTGAAAACTTAAAAAACAGGATTGCACAGCCAGCTGAACTAAAGAAAACAAACATGATGGAACCTACAGTAAAAAACATAAAAAGAATATAAATAACTCCTTACTAAATCAAAAGGTTGGTTGGCTTATGTGGGGTAAGGGTTCAACAGTGAGGTCATCAGTCCCAATATACATTAGGGAAGGATGGGGAAGGAAGTCAGTTGTGTCCTTTCAAAGGAACCGCCCCGACATTTGCCTGAAGTGATTTAGGAAAATCACAGGAAACCTAAATCAGGGTGGCTGGACACAGGTTTGAACCATTGTCATCCTGAATGCGAGTCCAGTGTGCTAACCACTGCACCACCTAGCTTGGTACTAAATATTTGCATTTCAAAGAATGAAGAGCAAATGGAAATAAATCTGGCAATGGTAACTCCAGATGAGAATATTAACACTGTAGGAAAAGATACATAGCAGATGATGACATACTACATTGCAAACAGGTACAATTATAAGACACTTACACAAAGCTTTCAGTCGCAGGTTTCTTCAGAAAGAGAGAGAGAGAAACCACCCATTCACACAAGCAAGCACACCTTACATACACAACCGCCAACTCCGCAACTCGGGCCAGAATCATTCGGGCCAAAGCTGCTGGAGTTGGTGGTAATGTGCTTGTGAGGTGTGCGTGCTTGTGTGAATGAGTAGTATGTGTCTCTCTTTTTCTGATGAAGGCTGGGGCTGAAAGCTTTATGTAAGCATCTTAATTGTGCCTGTCTGCAACATAATGTCTTATCTTTACAGTAAGTAGTAGTCTATCTTTTCCTACATTGTTGAAAATAATTCTGGACTGTTACACGATGGACACACTAAAAATTGCACACAAAATGAATAGTGCAATCATCTAGTTACTGTGATAGTGGCAAGCAATAACTCCTCACAACACACAAAAATTCATGTGGTAACAGACAAGAATCTGTTGTCTGGTAAATTTTGGGGGGTGGGTCCAAACAGCAGGGCATCCGTCCCACAATCCAAGGTTCCAGAAACTAAGTGAGGAAAGACACCCAAGAGCACAGTCCAGTTGATGGGAGACAAAAATGGGCAATCACAGAGGCAGAAAGAATGTCAGGCTAGCAGGAAGAGTAAAGAACAGGAAGGGGGGAGGGGGGGGGGGGACAGGGTGCATCCTGCAGGTGCTATGAGCAACTATGTGCTATGAGCAACAGCACCTCCACGGACCCATCCAGATTCCCTCACCATACCATGATTTTGACAGGATGGAGATAACACCAGGGAAGAAGACAAGAAAAGAGGAGAACAAAAATGCACAGATCAGACAAAATGTAGTGAAAGGGGGTGGGGGAATCTGGCCAACATGGAGGCAATACCGAAAGGCCTCCAAAACCAATGCTAACTAAGGAAGTCCAATTCTGAAGGAAATTCAGATACTTAAATCTGGGGGATCAAACCACTTCTGCAAAGGAAACCAAGCACAGATGTAACCATGAGAGAACCATCCACCAACACACATGACAAGGAGACGGGGAGGGTAAATTTAATGTGAAGGCCAAAAGGTAGGAAAAATCTAACAGAATATGGATCATTGTGAGGTGGCCCCACAACTACAATGAGATGTGGCTCATTATGGAGTAAAAAGCCAAGGGTCAACCTGGTATGGCTGATACAAAGACGGCAGAGGATGGTACATTACCGCCACAAGAGGCAGAAGGAAGAATGTGGTTGGAGCCCCTTAATTGCGTGAAGTTTATTAGGCAGTCACTATCCTTTCAAATAGCTTGCTGGGAATGTTGGTCAGAGTGATAAATCGGTAACTATCAAGGAAAAACAGATCCTTTCCAGGCTTAAGGACAGGAACCACAATATTGCCCCTCAATTGAAAGGGGAAAACGCCATGGAGCCAAATACCGTTAAACACCCAGAGGAGATATTGACATGTAGGATCAAGGTTTTGAAGCACTTGGATGGAATTAGGGGTCAAGGGCCGAATTGTAGGAAAAGGAGATGACCAGTTCCCACTCAGTAAAAGGTTAATTGTAGGATTCCACCTGATGAGGGATAAAACGTAAGAGAGCAGCTTTGGCCCCTGTTCCTGGAGGAGGAAGGTGGCTGGATACAAAGCTGATGCCAATATGTCAAGTATGAATGTTTGGGGCAGAAAAAAATGTGTCACATACTCTTAGTCCACAATGTAAGCAGTTTTTGCATTGCATTCTTCAGTTGGAAGCTTAGTCTGTGAGGGATGTTTCTAGAATTCCATTGAAATACTACTGCTGCTGCTGCTGCTGCAGCTGCAGCAGCTGCTGCTGCTGCTGCTGCTGCTGCTGCAGCAGCAGCAGCAGCAGACTGTGTTCAAAATTTTGTTCTAGCAAACAGTTAACTTTTGATGCTCTTTCAATGCACCGAATAGTCTGTTACGAGTAATATGTTTTATAGTTATGTAGGAAACGTCTTTTTCCACTCTGGACTCATTTTAGGATCAATACAAATAAGAATCTTCACTTAAATATTTCAGAGCATAGACCAGCAAGAAAAAAGAAGATGCACCAATATTTGCAGTGAACTCTATGATGAAAACATCAGATCCATTCACCTTTCTGAATAAATAAAACATGTGGCTATCCTTTTTTGCAATAATGTTTTATTGGCAGCTGATATGAAGTAATATGCATTCAAACTGATCCACCAATCTAAAGAATGTCCTACAATTATTGATCAATATTTTTAGACAAATTACAATTGTCAAAGTAACCTAAAGTAAAGTTTGATCTAAACAAATATTTCTGAATATTTTAACAATTTTGTTACCCTAGTGTTTCACATACAAAACTGATGTTTGGTACCAAGTGATTTTTTTTTTTTTTTTTTTTTTTTTTTTTTTTTTTCAGTGTCTGTTAGCAAGCAGCTTTCTACAACAGCTAATCCACTGGAGATATAACCTTCATTTTAAAGATTTCAACAGAATTAATTATCAGCATCACATGTATCCCAGTTGTGTCTACCAGAGGACAATATGCTTTTTCATTCCTCTTCTGGTATTTCTAAGTGATAACACATTCAATTACGAACAACCATAAATAAGTCACGCATTATTTAAAAAATGTTTCAGAGACTGACATTAAAGTAATAAGAATGAATAAGTAACTTTGAAACACTGACTTACTAATATCAGTTTCACAAGATACTTCAATACAGTTCAGAAAGCAGAAACAAATTTTTTATCCTTGGAATGAACATTAACAATGCTACAACAAAATGGAATTCTGTCATTGAAATTATCATGAGATGTTTTACTTATAAGCTAAAGATATGTAATTTAGAGTCTGCCAGAAAAACTTATACACTCTTTGTCAGGCTCTGTCGAGATATCGATATTGTTGTTCGATTTGAGCAATGAGTGTGTTGTTGTATGGTCTTTGGCTCAACAGATGTTAGTACTTTCATCTCGGTATTGAGAAAACAAGATGGCTGCAGCACGCTTGACATTCAAATAACTAAAATGTATTGTGAAGTGGTTTTACAAGTTTGATAATCTCGTTAAAGTGCAACATCTGTGGAGGCTGGAATTTGAAACAGAACCACCAACCCACTTAACAATTAAACATATCATTGACAAGTTTGAATTGTATGGAACAATTTGTGATATTCAAAAATGAAAATCAGGAAGACGGTGTACAGCTGTAAGTCCTGCTTCGTCAGCTCTCATGTTGGAAATGTTTGTTAATTGTCCACAGAAGTCTGCTATGCAATGTCCATGTGAAGTAGGGGTTAGCAGTACAAGTGTACGAAGAATTCTGAAAGCTGCAAAGTGGAAAGTTCACATTCCACAATTACTGCACATCATTAATGATGACGATCCTGATCACTGAATGCAATTTTGTGAATGATATCAGCAAGTGGTAACTGATGACAAACAATTTGTGACTAAGGTAGTGAGGTGCAATGAGTGACAATTTAAAATTAATGGAAGTGTGAATCAGCATAACAGTGTGTAGTGGACACCCGAAAATCCGCATGTTTATGTGGATAAAGTGCTCAATCTACCAGGGGTTCATGTGTGTTGTGGACTATCATCTAGGGGCTTAGTAGGACCCTTTTTATATGCTACTGTCACTGGAGAAGTATACCTGGAAATGTTACACTCATCAATTTTGCCAGGTATACATGCGCTTCATGGAGGTGATGAAGAGGTCTTCTATCAACAGGACAAGGCGCCTCCACACTACCACCTAGCCGTAAGAGCTTTCCTGGATGGCAAATTTCCTGGGCATTGGATTGGACGAATAGGTCTCATTGAATTCTCTCCACGGTCACCAGAGCTAACAGCTACGGAGTTTTACTGTGAAATATAATGTCAATCGACATAAGCCATGCACACTGGAGGAACTTCGCCAGGAGATTACAGTTACATGTGCAGCAATCTCCACTGTAACATTGGCTGATGTAGTTGCTGCGACCGCTCGTTGTTCTGTTACGTGTATAGCTGCCAACGGTGAACACTTTGAACATTTAAAGTAACCGTATGCTAAACTTAAGGTTTTACAACATGTGTGATCAATTATTAAATGTAAAATAAACACATAAGTGATACTTTTCATTCCTTAAAGTGTGTATACATTTTTTTCTGGCAGGCTCTGTATAACCAAAAAGTAAAACACTTAGAGGAGTACTGTGAAGTTAACAAGAGAAGAAAGAATGTAGTTACCTCTTTCTTTGTGTTTCCACTCACAATACCCAGTACCATCAAGTGTTGACTAAGAACATCAAATGGAACTATGATTGTCTGCCCAACTAGTGATGCACAACCTCCTGCAACCAGGGCTTTAACACGAGAGTCCACTTCACAGCGGCTCAGGACATGTCGCATTCCTTCATATGTTGATATGTAAAAAACACCAGACACAATCTGAAAGGAACTAACCCAGAAGCCCCTATACAGGCCTGCTATTCCTTCATGGCGATATATTTTAGTCCAAGCATCAAACAAACCTGAAAATAAGAGTACAAACTATGTATTTATTTATTTAAATATTACCTATCATTCTGAGACATCATAATGTGTCATCAGTTCTACAAAGGATTTACACTTAAGCTCCTTGCAATGTTTCATTACATTCCTGCACAGAGGTGACACATACAATTTTTCAGTTGATGAAAGTATAAACACTGTATTTTTACACTATTGCATTTTAGTCATAAAATTCTTATGTTACATGCATAAGGAAGCTTAGGGCCACGTGTAATGGATATCTTGCATTCTATTGTCAAATGGGATCCATCAATTTATTATGAGAGTCTGACACACAGCCTATACAAACTCTTACATTAACTTGTGTAATTTAAACATTTTTACGAAGCGAAGGCACATTCTGCATTCCTAGAGGTAATAAGAAATTTCAAATGTAGAAACAGTTATTTTGAAAATGAAGGTTAATTTAAATTAAAATAATGATATGCAAAGTTTTGGTCTATTATTGTCACTCATCCGTGGGAGACTGAGGCACCAACTGACTCATAATTCTGGGCAGCTAATCTCTTCTAGGTTACATGGCCAGCAGAAAATATTTGAGTGTGCTAGCAAGACTCCGTTTCTTCAGTACTGTGAAAGTGTTGTGAGCCAACTGTTCTGCTCGTTTACAACCATAAATCCTGGATAGTGGAGCCTGCACTCCCCCACTGAGTGGAGGTCTTGAGATAGAGGATAGAAAAAGTTTTAATTAGCCTCTCAAAAAAAGTTCAATAGTTTCTTTTGTTAAATTCTGGGACATAACTGCTAGTTAAAACTTAACTTCAGGAGTAAAATGTTTAGAACTATCAACAAAAAGATAAAAATAAAGGTGACAAACTACCCTAGCTTTCCAAACATTAGTTCCTTCCTTGAAGAGAAAAGGGGAGTACGTTGGGGAGGGTTAAAAAGGAAAGACAGGTCATTCGGATCCCAGGATATGAGAGAATCATTTGCAGTGATGACAAAGTTAGGTATAGGTGGGTCCCTTTCATACTGGTGTCAGAGGGACGGGATCAGTCGCACCTTTTTAACCTTATCCAACCTATCTTCCTCCTTCCCCCTCCCCCCCCCCCCCCCCAAAGGAAGGAGCTAATAGTTTTTCACAAGCTAGAATAGTTTGTCACTTTTATATTTCTATTGGGAATACTATGCATTTGACTGAGTGAAGCACTGGCCAACTATTCTGGCTCATAATTTAGTTTTGATTAAGTTTTCCTCTGTTGGACATAATTTGTTTGTAGTTATACATCTACAGTCTAAATACACATTGAAATCCCAATGCCGCTGTAGAGCATCATCTTGCTAGAGGACCCAAAACAAAATTGTAAAGCCCATCTCCACTCTATCAATGGGCTGTGCTATTCTGTTTCACCTTCTTTAGTGACATGCTACATCACCTGGGGCACAGGAATTTCAATTTATACCAGGACTACATAAATATACCTAAAAACAAACAAAAAATTAACTACGCAATTTTTTACACTTTATAATTAAAACTTTTGACTACCCTTCATAGGAAAACTTTAAATTTAAATTCCATATCTAGCTTATCTGACTACTATTGTGTAAAAAACTTATTTCACAGCTGTGACACCTACAACAAATATTGAGATATCACAGCAGCTTAAATTGTTTTGATGTTGATCTGTAACAATCTCTCTCAGTTAAGAATCATTCACCAATCTGAAAAGTCTTCACCACATTCGAGGTATTTAATCCGAAATCAGCTATAAAGCAAATGTTGCAACAAATCTGGGATTCACAAAGCAACTATTGTAAGCTGGATTATCTGACATCTGTATTAGTCATGTGTTTCATGTTCTGCTGTCTACGCTGCTACTTTCTCCTTCCACCTCAAGTGCTTCCACCTAAAGTACTATAATCAATATGACAGGAGAAGGGTAAGAACCGAAATGTGTGGTTTGAAAACAAGTGTGAAGATTACCACAAACTATCCTATAACCTGCAAGACATTTGACGATATTCTCATGGGGGAGCGGCGGGGGGTGGGGGTGGGGGGACGAGGGGGGGGGGGGGGGGAGGGAGAGAGAGAGAGATGTGAAGAGTACACAAAAACAGATAGTGTATCAGATAACGTTCAGCCTTCTAAACTCTGATACACATTCCAGACCATCCTGAACATGTCATACATGAATCCATTTGGAATAATAAGTTCAAATGATACTTGCTTCAATTTCCAGCACCAATATGTAGTTATTCCATATATTGTTGCAAATTGTAATTGCACTACAAGCAAAAATACTGCTTTACAGAATAAATTGTGACAGATCAGCCACTAATTTATTATTTCTCCCTTAAACTAAGAGGGAAACAGCTCCCAAAAGAAAACAACACACCAACCTGTCAGTATGCTGCAGTCAGAAGAATATGAAGTTTCCTGTAGAGACAGACAGCTGCCTGTTGGATTAGTATTAGGATGATTTGTAAATTCACCCCGAGTTCCCTACCATACTTTAAAACATCTGTGTTATCACTATTTTAATTCACATTTATCAAATTTCAAATGCAACTTGTAAAGAGGCAGAAAGTGCAAAATGTTTCATAAGCTTATAATACAGCAGCACCAGAAAACTATCCTTGGACATCAAACCATAACTCAGTTCCAGGTTGCCTATATAATGGCTCCCAGGGGCAACAAAAATTTGATTTTCAGTATCTCATATAACCTTTTCACACTCATTTTGAAAAATTATCATCTTGGCTTGTTTTCCTTCTCTGGCTCATACCAACTTGTGTCAGTCATGTGGGTCCCATCCTGCTGGCACTACTGCATCTCAGGTTCCAATGATGCAGTATGCCCTACAAAGAAAATGGGATGGCAAGTGTTGTCCCTACAGCAAGGCAAGATATTTCTTCAATTTCCATTACGTTATTTAAATGAATGACTATATGAATGTCTTCTTATCAAAAAAGGTGTAATAATCTTAACTGTACACTGTTTTTATATTTCTTTCCAAATTGTGATTTTTATTGCAGAACAAATAACAACTATCACCATTGTGCAGATTCGTATTTCATTTAAATTTCACTTGCACATTAAAAAGTATTTATTACACATGGGATTTAATGCTTTTGCTTCTCAGATGCCAGCTGGTTGGTTGGTTGGATTAAAAGAGGGGGTAGGGACCAGACGACGAGATCATCAGTCCCTTGCTCCCAAAAAAACAATGCCACAAGGGTGAGAATAAAACAAACAAGACCGACAGCACAAAACGGAATGGAAGGAAAACTCACAAGAACAATGAAGGGCAACAAACATGTAAATGGACAAAAGGGGGACAAGAAAACCACAGAAACACAAGAAATGGGATGAATAAAGTAAAACAAAGCAGATGACCATGGTCAGCTACCCATGAGAATAAAAAAGGAGAAGCCAACCACTCTGCAACACATTAAAACCTCCACCCTAAAAGCACTAGGGTGGAGGACACAGGGGAAAAAGGACATGTGCTAAAATTTAGATCAAATGATAAAACCCCTACCCTCACAAATAAAATGTAAAACTAAATCAGCCAATGAGGCATTGTCAGATAAAATTAGTGGCAACGAATCCGATAACCCAAGATTCCATCGCTGGGCAGTCAAAGTGCGACAGTGCACCAGAATATGTGTCATTGTCAACCGGGCACTGCATCGACACTGAGGTGGGTCTTCACAGCGCAGGATGTAGCCGTGGGTCACCCAAGAGTGGCCAATGTAGAGCCGGCAGAGGACAACTGATTCCCTGCAAGAGGCCCGCATGAAAGACTTCCACACATTCGTAGTCTCCTTAATGACATGCAGTTTGTTGTGCATATTGAGACTATACCATTCCATCTCCCTAAGCCGAAAAACCTGGTGACGTAAAAACGAACGCAGGTCAGTTACTGGAATGCCGAGTTCCATAAGCAGTTTCCGTATAGTCTGTTTAACCAGCCTGTCAGCAAGTTCGTTACCTGGGATTCCGGCATGTCCTGGGGTCCACACAAACACCACTGAATGAACGGACCGTTCCAGTGCATAGATGGACTCCTGGATGGTCACTAGCAAAGGATGACAGGGGTAGCACTGGTCGATAGCTTGTAGGCTGCTCAAGGAGTCAGTACACAGAACAAACGATTCCTCGGGGCATGAACAGATATACTGAAATGCACGGGATATGGCCACCAGCTAGCTATGTAGTGAATACACTGCAGCCATCGGACACTGTTCAATATGGCCTCTGTGGGCAAAGGCAAAGCCAACATTACCATCAGCCATCTAACAGTCAGTGTAAACTACTTCAGAGGCCCGCAACACTTCAAGAATCGAAAGGAAGTGACAGCAGAGAGCCACAGGGTTAACTGAGTCCTTAGGGCCATGGTCCAGAGAAGCTTCGGACTACAGCTCCACCACAGAGGTGTATGTGAATGGACCTCAAGGAGAGGTAGCGAAGGGAAAACTCCAGACAGAAGAGATCGCACGCAAATCGCAATCGTTAGCCCTGATCTGGGCCGCCTACGCAGGAGGTGAACTGCTGTGGTTGGGAAAGAAGACGGTCGTTAGGACGTTCAGGAGACCTATGAATGTGTGCAGCGTAACTGGTGAGCAGTTGTGCACGTCTGATCTTCAATAGAGGGACTCCAGCCTCCACTAGTACACTTGTCACTGGACTTGTCCTAAAAGCTCCTGGCGGTAGTCGAACCCCGCAATGGTACAATGGGTCGAGCAAACGCAATGCTGAGGGCGCAGCCCAACCATAAACAACTCTCTCATAGTCAAGGCGGGATTGAACGAGGGGTCTGTAGAGCTGCAGTAGCGTAGAGTGATCTGCACCCAAGTTGTGTTGCTCAGGCAGTGGAGGGAATTGAGGTGCTGCCAGCATTTCTGGTTAGGTCTACGAAGGTGAGGTAGCCAAGTCAATCAGGCATTGAAAACCAGTCCTAAGAATCACTATGCCTCCACTACAGTGATTGGATTGCCGGTAAGAAAGCTCTAGTTCTGGATGAACGGTACGATACCAACAGAAGTGCATGACACACGACTCCGCAGCTGAAAACTGGAAGCCGTGGGCTAGAGCCCAAGACTCCACCTTGTGAATGGCTCCCTGTAGGCGCCGTTCAGCAACACCAGTACTGGAGGAGCAGTAAGAAATGCAGGAGTCATCCACATACAGAGAAGGCAAGACAGATAACCTACAGCTGCCGATAGACTGTTAATGGCCACTAAAGATAGTGATACACTCAATATGGAGCACTGCGGAACTCCCATTCTCCCGGATATGGATGGAACTATATCTGGATGGAACTATGTGAGGCACCAACTTGAACATGGAAAGTATGAAGCGACAGGAAATTTTTGATAAAAATTAGAAGCAGGACTCTGAGACCCCACTCGTATAATGTGGCAAGGATATGATGTCAGCAGGTCGTGTCATACGATTTTCGTAAATCAAAAAAGAGGGCGACCAAGTGTTGGCATCTGGAAAAGGGTGTGTGGATGGCAGACTCCAGGGACACAAGATCGTCAGTGGTAGAGCGTATCTCTCCGAAGACTCCTGCTTCCGTCATATGATAGGATGGCAAATGCGGGCACAGAGCCGTTTAAAGGCGATGAGATGCTCCAGAGAAGGGTGATGCTTATGCCACTGTAGAGCTTGCCGATGGTCCTCAATTGCTTCAGCAACTTCCAGTGACCACCATGGGACTACCTTTCACCACGGGCACCCAACAGAGCGAGGGATCGTGTTTCCTGCTGCAGGTTGGTTGGTTGGTTGGTTTGTGGGATTAAAGGGAAAAGACTACTATGGTCATCGGACCCTTGTTCCATAAAAACTAAAACCACCCGAAGAGAATAAAAAACGAACGACAGGAAAGACAGCAGACGAAACAGGACATAAAATACTCTGACAGAGACCAGACAAAACAAATTAAAACATACAGTGTGACGGTGGTTGGCCGACCGTAGAGAAAAAAAGGAAAAGCCAACCACCAAGAACACTTTAAAAACTCAGTTTAAAATCAGAGGCTAAAAGCCAGAATCAACACTAAAAAACTCAGATTAAAGGATAAAAACCCCCTGCCCGAATAAAATACAAAACCAAGTCCACCATGGCAGAGTCATTTGATAAAAGAGCAGAGAGCGTGTCAGGCATTGCAAAAGTCTGCCTGAGCACGGTCAATAGGGCGCACTCCGACAGAATATGGACCACCGTCAAGGACGCCCCACAACGACAAAGAGGGGGATCCTCACGACAAAGTAAATAACTGTGCGTGAGTCGGGTGTGGCCAATGCGGAGCCGACAAAGAACGATTGAGTCCCTGCGGTTGGCTCGCATGGATGACCGTCACACAGCCGTCGTGTCCTTGACGGCGCGGAGTTTGTTAGGGGTGGTCAGACCGCGCCATTCAGCATCCCAAAACGAGAGAACTTTGCGGCGTAAGACTGCCCACAAATCAGCCACCAGGAGGCCAATCTCCAGAGATGGTGCACTGGTGGCCTCTTTCGCCAGGCGGTCAACAGTTTCATTGCCGGGTATACCAACATGGCCTGGGGTCCAAACAAAGACCACAGACCTGCCGCTATGGGCGAGAGTATGCAGGGACTCCTGGATAGCCATCACCAGACGAGAACGAGGGAAATACTGGTCGAGAGCTCGTAAACCGCTCAGGGAATCGCTACAGATAACGAAGGACTCACCTGAGCAGGAGCGGATATACTCTAGGGCACGAAAGATGGCGACCAGCTCAGCAGTGTAAACACTGCAGCCAGCCGGCAACGAACGTTGTTCAGAATGGTCCCCTAGAGTTAGTGCATAACCGACTAGACCAGCAACGGCATCATAAGGCCTCCGGAGGGACTGAGTCCTTCGGTCCATGTGCCAAGTCGAGCCGAAGGCAAGGGCGAGGCACACACAACGAGGGTGTACGCAGAGGGGCCCAGAAAGGAGGTGGAACAGGGAAACACCCAAGCCAGGAAAGAAGCTGTTTGACACGTACGGCGATCGGACAACTCAACCGGGGCCGACGTTCTGGCAGATGAACGACTGACTGCGGGAAGAGGACACGATAATTTGGATGCCCGGGCAAGCTAAAAACATGGGCAGCATAAGCAGCCAGTAATTGTTGGCGTCGTAACCGCAGTGGAGGCACACCTGCCTCCACAAGTATGCTGTCCACAGGGCTGGTTCGGAAAGTACCAGTGGCAAGGCGTATCCCGCTGTGGAGGATTGGGTCCAGCACCCGCAATGCAGATGGGGATGCTGAGCCATAAGCCAGACTCCCGTAGTCCAGACGGGACTGGATTAACGCCTGGTAAAGCCGTAGGAGAGTAGATCGGTCGGCGCCCCACCTGGTGTGGCTCAGGCATCGATGTGACTCCACCACTTTAAGAAGCTCGCCGTCAAGATAAAGCCGCGGCTCCAGGTGAACAGTGCGTCGCTGGCAGAAATGCATAACGCAGGTCTTGGCTGCGGAAAACTGAAAACCATGCGCTACAGCCCAAGACTGCGCCTTGGGGATTGCGCCCTGTAGCCGACGTTCAGCAGCTGCAATGCCAATAGAGCTGTAGTAAAGGCAGAAGTCGTCAGCACACAGGGAAGCGGAGACACTGTTTCCCACGGCCGCAGCGAGCCCGTTAATAGCTATTAAAAACAGACACACATTGAGAACAGAACCCTGTGGCACACCGTTCTCCTGGACTTGGGAGGAACTATATGAGGCTGCGATGTGCACACGGAAGGTACGATACGACAGAAAATTGCGGATATAGATTGGCAGAGGGCCCCAAAGACCCCATCCATGAAGCGTAGAAAGGATGTGATGACGCCATGTCGTATCATACACCTTCCGCATGTCGAAAAAGACAGCAACCAGATGCTGACGGCGGGCAAAGGCAGTACGGATGGCCGACTCCAGGCTCACCAGATTGTCGGCGGGGGAGCGGCCTTTACGGAACCCACCCTGAGACGGAGCCAGAAGGCCTCGAGACTCCAGTACCCAATTCAAGCGCCAGCTCACCATCCATTCAAGCAACTTGCAAAGAACGTTGGTGAGGCCAATGGGACGGTAGATGTCCACCTCCAAAGGGTTCTTCCCTGGTTTCAGAATGGGGACAACAAGACTTCCCCGCCATTGCGACGGAAACTCACCCTCGACCCAAATGCGGTTGTAAAGATCGAGGAGGCGTCGATGGCAGTTCACTGAAAGGTGTTTCAGCATCTGAGAGTGGATGCTATCTGGCCCAGGTGCGGTATCAGGACAAGCGGCGAGGACACTTCGAAATTCCCACTCACTGAATGGAACATTGTACAATTCAGAGTGGTGAGTGCGAAAAGAAAGACTCCGACGTTCTATCCGCTCCTTAATGAAGCGGAAGCCCAAGGGGTAGTTGGCAGAAGCGGAAGTCATAGCAAAGTGCTCTGCCAAGCGGTTTGCAATGACGTCAGAGTCAGTACAAACTGCTCCATTCAGTGAGAGCGCAGGGACACTGACGGGTCCGATAGCCATAGAGGCGGCGAATCTTGGCCCAGACCTGTGATGGAGTGATATGGAGGCCAATGGTGGACACATACCGCTCCCAGCACTCCTGCTTGCGTTGGCGGATAATGCAGAGGGCTCACGCACACAGCCGTTTGAAGGCGATAAGGTGGTCGATTGAGGGATGTTGCTTGTGACTCTGGAGCACCCGCCAGTGAGCTTTAATCGCTTCAGCGATCTCAGGCGACCACCAAGGCACAGTCTGCCGCCGAAGGGACCCAGAAGAACGGGAATGGCAGATTCGGCGGCAGTAACGATGCCGGTGGTGACCGATTGAACCACTGCATCAATGGCGTCGTTAGAGAGAGGCTCAATAGCGGCAGTGGAGGAGAACAAGTCCCAGTCAGCCTGATTCAAAGCCCATCTGCTAGGGCGCCGCCCAGAAGACTGACGCTGTGGCGGTGACAGAAAGATCGGAAAGTGGTCACTGCCACAAAGGTCTTCATGCACTCTCCATTGTACAGACGGCAAGAGGCTAGGGCTACAGATGGAAAAGTCAATGGCAGAGTATGTGCCATGTGCCACACTGAAGTGTGTGAAGGCACCATCATTTAAGATCGAGAGATCAAGCTGCGCCAATAAATGCTCAACGATGGCGCCTCAACCTGTTGCCACTGCTCCATTCCATTGGTTATGGGCGTTAAAGTCGCCCAGTAACAGGAAAGGTGAAGGCAACTGAGCTATCAGAGCAGCCAGGACATGCTGCACGACATCACCATCCGGTGGAAGGTAAAGACTGCAGACGGTAACAGCCTGTGGCGTCCACACCCGAACAGCGACAGCCTCTAAAGGTGTGTGGAGAGGTACAGACTCGCTGTGAAGAGAGTTCAGGACATAGATGCAGACGCCACCAGACACCCTTTCATAAGCTGCCCGGTTCTTATAATAACCCCGATAGCCACGGAGGGCGGGGGTTCGCATTGCCGGAAACCAAGTTTCCTGCAGAGCAATGCAGAGGAAAGGGTGAAGGCTGATAAGTTGGCGGAGCTCAGCTAGATGGTGGAAAAAACCGCTGCAGTTCCACTGGAGGAGGGTGTTGTCCATGGCTGAGAAAGACTTAAACAGGACTGGGAAGGGAGATTACGCCACTGGGTCACCTGCTGCCTCCGATTTAGCACCTGTGATAGTGCTTTCCATGGCGTCTGATGGACCGGCGAGATCGAGGTCCTCAGCGGACGCCAGAATCTCCACCGCATCCTCAGACGCAGAGCTGGAAGGTTGCCACCGTGAGTTCCTTGGGCTGAGAGCTCTTCTTGGGTTTCTCACGCCGATCCTTGGGTCGCACCGGCTGGGAGGGCTTCACCGATTCAGTCTCCGGGACGGAGGAGGATCGTGAAGCCCTACGACCAGCTGATTGCGGGCACTTATGCCATTGTCGGTCGTCAGGCTTCTCGCTGGCGGAAACCTGGGAAGGGAGGGACCCAAGGGACCCCTTGCGAGCGTGAGAAGCCGAAGAAGTTGGACACTTCTCCGGCTTAGAAGTGGGGACAGATGTCCCCGATGGGTGGGATGGTGTTGCTCCTGAGGTAGGTGGCGCATGAACAACCCGGTGGGTAGAGCCCCCCACTGGAGAGGGGGCAGGAGGAGTTGTACTACTCGTCCACCCGGCCACAATTGGAGAAACAGACGGGGCTAGCACAGGTGTTGTAGCAGCAGCGTAGGAAGATGTCATTCTCACAGGATGGAGTCGGTCGTATTTCCTCTTGGCCTCAGTATAGGTTAGTCGGTCCAGGGTCTTGTATTCCATGATTTTACGCTCTTTCTGGAAAATTCGGCAGTCTGGCGAGCAAGGTGAATGGTGCTCCCCGCAGTTGACACAGATGGGAGGCAGGGCACATGGAGTATTGGGATGTGATGGGTGTCCGCAATCTCGACATGTGAGGCTGTTAGTGCAGCGAGAAGACATATGGCCGAACTTCCAGCACTTAAAGCATCGCATCGGGGGAGGGATATAGGGCTTAACGTCACATCGGTAGACCATCACCTTGTCTTTTTCCAGTAATGTATCGCCTTCGAAGGCCAAGATGAAGGCACTGGTAGCAATCTGATTTTCCTTCGGACCCCGATGAACGCACCGGACGAAATGTACACCTCGGTGCTCTAAATTGGCGCGCAGCTCTTCATCAGACTGCAAAAGAAGATCCCTATGGTAAATAACTCCCTGGACCATATTTAAACTCTTATGGGGTGTGATTGTAACGGCAACATCCCCCAACTTGTCACAAGCGAGTAACCATCGTGACTGGGCAGAGGATGCCATTTGTATCAGGACTGACCCAGAGTGCATTTTTGACAAGCCCTCCACCTCCCCAAACTTGTACCCTAAATGCTCGACGAAGAACTGAGGCTTTGTGGAGAGAAAAGACTCCCCATCAACCCTTGTACAAACTACGAAGCGGGGCGAATAACTCCTACTGCCATCCTGAGACTTACGTTCCTCCCACGGTGTGGCCAGGGAGGGGAACGTTTTCGGATCGTATTTCTGAGCATTAAACTGAGTCCGAGAACGCTTAGAGACTGCTGGCGGCTGGCCACCAGCGAGACGATGTACCACACTTCAATGCGGGTCATCTGCCCTGATGCCACCTACTCTGACCAAGGGCCCTCCCCACGGGCGCCACACAGCCACGGCAAGAGCCACCTGGCAGGATGGCCGTTGCCGGGAGTCCCGATACCCCAGGAGGATAGGCATCTACTCCTTGGCATACGTGGGGCGCAGGCATCAGTAGAGCGATCCCTGTGTTGTCAGGGGGCTACAACCAACAGGGTACATGGCGGCCCCACCACAACGGGCTGGCTATCGTGCTGGATGTTAGGTAACATGTGGTCCATGGTCGCCGTCGGTGCGGAAAGAGGCACTGCACAGTGCAAGGTGTTATCTGCACACAGAAAAAGAGTCATGCCCAAGAGATGGAGAGCGGGCAGGACTGCAGTTCAACGGTGTATAAGCTGGCGAAAGGTCTGATCGCAAGATGGACACAATGCACCAAGTAAGGCGTCCTTCCCCAATCGGCTCGCTCTTCGGAAAATTTTGAGAGATGGAGATCAAACCCAACAGGGGACCATCATATAAGGCCGAAAAGTTTGAGACTCCTTTTAGTCACCTCTTACGACAGACAGGAATACCGTGGGCCTATTCTAACCCCCGAACCCGCAGGGGGCTTCTGCTGCAGAAATAATAGTTGTAGTGACCTGCTCAACCATCACATCAATGTTACCGTGGAAGGGAGATTCAATGGTGACAGCAGAGGTGAAAGTTTCCCAGTCCACCTTGTTTAAAGCCCATCTGGGCAGGCATCCATGTGCCTAATGCCGGGGCAGTGACAGGAAGAGGGGGAAGTGGTCACTACGAAACAGCTCATCATATGCATCTCCAGTGGATAGATGAGAGAAGGCCAAAACTGCTAAACGAGAGATCAATGGCCAAATATGTGCTATGTGCCACACTGAAATGTGTAGGGGCACCTGTATTTAAGAGGCAGAGGTCGAGTTGTGCCAATAAATTTTCAACATCTGTGCCTCGGCCACTAAGCACGCTGCCACCCCACAAGGGGTTACGAGAGTTAAAATCTCCCATAAGTAGGAAAGGTTTAAGGAGTTGATCAATCAGTGCAGCCAATACGTTCAGGGGTACTGCGCCATCTGGAGAAAGATATACATTGCAGACAGTTATTTCCTGTCACGTCCTTATCCTGACAGCCACAGCTTCAAGAAGGGTTTGAAGGGGCACAAGTTCACTGAATACCAAGTTCAGGACATAGATGCAAACTCCACTCGACACTCAATTATAGTCACTATGGTTCCTGTAATATCCCTTACAGCTGCAGAGGGCAGGGTTCTGCATTGTCAGGAACCAGGTTTCTTGGAGGGCAATGCAGAAAGCAGGTGTAAAGCTCGACCGTTGCTGTAGCTCATCCAGGCAGCAGAAAAAACTGCCACAATTCCACTGGAGGATGACATGATCGTGATGCTGGGAAGGTATGGAACATTCAGTGAGGCAGTTTATGCTTCAGGGTCACCTGCTGCCACCGATTTATTTCCTGAGCAGTCTGCATCCACGGTGTCTGAGGATCTGGTGAGATCTAGGTCCTCAATGGATGCCAGAATCTCCACCTCATCCACAGAAGCGAAGCCTGTAGGTAGTGGTGGTGAAGGTACCATCGCAAGTACCTTGGTCTTGGGGATCTTCTTTTTGGATCTCTCTCACTGCTCCTTGGGTTTCTCTGGTTGGGAGGGCTTGACTAAATCAGTCTCTGGGACTGAGGATTATTGTGAAGCCCTATGACTGACTACTTTTGGGCACTTCAGCCACTGACAGGTGTCACCTTTCCTACTAGCAGAAACGTTATTTCTACTGTCTTTGTTGCAGTCATTTCTTTTCACTTTCATTGTTGCAGACATTTCTTACGCTTTGTTGTAGTTTCTTGGTCATGGTTGTTCATTGCAGGTTTCGTACTGTAGTTGTTCAGTGCTAATTTGTTTACTAAAGAGGCTTCTTGAAATCTGAGACCATCCAGTGAGTTCTGTGTTTTTGTGAATAATTTGCCAGTTGACATAGTTGCAGTGCGTTTTGAGAAAAGGACTGTTTGAAATGTCTTCTGACTGGGGCTACAGGAGAATGAAGTGGGCTGACTATCTGCATATCCATAAAAGAGTGAGATATAAGACAAACAAAACAAAAAACAGACTTTGTGCAGGTCGAGAATAAGTGTTCTCATTTGAAGACATTGTTTCAAAGTGGAGATGTTTCCAGTGAGGACTTTTTGTGTTTTCAATGTTTTGACAGAACAACAATGATGATAGTATCTGAGCAAAGTGAAGCCTCCCATGGTGCAGATGCTGCAGATTTTGCATCAATAGAGGAAGAATTAAATACCCTGAATCAGTCAATTACAGAGGTAGGTGTTAGTCCTGTTAAGAAACCGCAGTCAGTGAAGTCGAGTCATAAGCTCTATGCATCAAGAAAGCAGAAGGAAGCTACTAAGGCTATGGATGAATAGACTACAGAAAAACTGACCACACACTTCAAAGTAGAAATTCCATCTTCAGAAGAAAATGAAGCAAAGCACTCTTGCACCTCTTGCCAGGAATTTTTGACAAATATCAATTCAGCTGTTGAATACTGTGCTTCTTAAAACAAAAAGATGCTAGTTTTAACTATTATTCCAGAGACACAAAGAAAACAATTTTGAATCGCATTCAATCAGTATCAAAATACATGGTAGACAAATCAAGAAATGTGAGGTCAGTAAAAGGAGTCTTTTGAAGACCAGATCCCTATCATGGTCATCCTTTACAAGCAGCTCAAATTCAAATAGTGCAGTCATTTTATCTGGAAGATAAATGGGACTGTTCTCAACAGAGTGAGAAAAAAGGACAGTATAACTGTAACAGTCGAAGGTGAAAAAGTTGTGAAAGGGAAGAGGTACATGACTCGCAGTATCAAAGAAACTTTGGCAATTTATAAGAGCAACTATACAACTCCAAATATTGGAAGATTAGAATTTTATACACTACGACCTAAGTGGGTAATTTCTCACCCACCTAGAGATGTCTGTTTATATATGCGTACAGCACAAATTTTGAACTTTTTGAGGTAACTTTGAAGAATTAACTGGAGCACGTGACATATGACACCTTGGTTGGGCATATGAAGTCATTAGTTGTCTGTGACAAAGCGAGTGACTTTTTTGTTTCAAGAATGTGGTGACTGCCCTGGAAAGGGAGGACTGTCTTTACAAACACTTGGCCTGGAAGACATAGCAGATAACTCTGAAGAAATTACATACAGGACATTAGAGGAAAATAAATTAATTAAGAATACTGCTGCCTTTGACAGTTTCATTGATGAACTTGGTAAATGGTCAGTAAAAGCTGTAACACCCCAGCATATGAAGAAATTTCAGTAACAACACATTGCAGAAGTTAAAGGGTGTGTACAGGCTGAAGAACTACATTTAGTGCTCCACTGTGATTTTGCTGAGAACTTGTCTGTAATTCTCCCACAAAAACTATAAGGATACCATTGGAGTAATGACCAGGTTTAAATTTTCACAGGAGTGACCTTTTTCCAAAGCAAGACTTGTAAGTGATAACACAGGATATGACTCAGCACATGCTTTGCTGGCAATGCACAAAATTCAACTGCAAACAGAGGCAAAGAAGATGATCATTATTTCTGATGTCGCTCCTAGTCATTTTAAAAATCATTACCAACTGTTTGAATTGAGTAAGTTCGCTCGTGCCAATTGACTGGGTATACAGTGCTAGTGGTCACAAGAAGGGGTCCTGTGATGGTGTAGGAGGCCTACTGAAGCACCATGCTACAAAACAATCTTTCCAGACCAAATACAGCTGTGATTCAGAATGCTGAGGTCTTTACAAGAGTTGTGAAATCTTACACACCCACAGCCCTCATTCTTTTCTCCAAAGAGTAAATAAATCAAAGAATTCTGTGAGCAGAAAAAAGAACAATGGTCCAAACAAACTACTCCTGTGAAATGAATTCAAAGATACATTTTTGGACTCAAAGTGATGGGCGAATTCATACTGCAAGTACTTTAAAGAGCAAGAAAGAAGAAATTTTGATCGTTTGGCCAACACCTCAGAAACAGTAGGATAATATTCGGATTCACAACCTGAGAAGGGGATGTTTGTGGCATGTATGTATGATTGTGACTGGTGGATTGCAAAGATTGTAGAAATCACTTATGAGTTAAACGAAATTGTAATAAACTTTATGCTACCACATATGGACCAGCTGCTGTATGTGTGTTTCCAGCTGAAAGACAGTAACAATGCCATCAATGCTCACTTCCTGTTAACAATGTTTTGAAGATTGTAAGTGCTCCAGTTCCTATGTTCAATAGGAAGGCATCACTTTATATCAAAGAAAGATACGGAAGCAGTGGAACACATTTTTAGTTCATTGACTGGCTAATTTCAGTAAAAAAAAACGTAGTGCACAGAAGTTGTATAAACTAAAACCTTTAAGTCTTTTGACCTTTCACATACATCATGAACCATTTAAAATGCTTGAAAAATGAGGTTTCATGTATGGCAAAAATTTCAACTGCTTACAAAACCTGATCAACCTGAAAGTGGAAGCTCTTCGTTTCAGGGAATGTAGAACTGTAAGGTACTAAACAACAGAAAAAAATCAAAATTTTATGGATTGGCATTTTTGAAAAAAAAATCCAGAAACTATAAAAAAGTTCAGAATGCTGTAGTAAAAGAACTAGGAAAAAACACCATTGGTGGAATGACAAATGTGATAAAACAGCATGGTTAAGGTATCAGAGTCAAAAAACAGAAGAATCTTACTTGGAACTCACAAAACAAAGAAAGATGACTAAAAAAGATATAATCCCCAACACTAATTCTGAAAGATAAAAACAGTAAGATGGACCATAGTGATAAAAAAGAAATTCAGAAATTTTAGCAGAAACATTTAACGAACTACTAAATTCCAAGGATTCTCCTGAGCTTCTTGAAATAAACACAGAAACTTCAATAAAAAAAAGCCCACCAGAAAATATAAACCTACCGACAATTCAGGAAGTTTACAAAGCTTTGGGTGAGCTCCAGAACTACAAAGCAAGTGGAGAAGATCAAACATTTGCACAACTCTGGAAATATGCAGCAGAAACTGTGAAGATATCATTACATAGTTAAAATCTGGATTGGAGAAGAGCTACCAGAACATTGGACTACAGCTATCATATACCCATTACACAGAAAAAGGAGAAAAATCAAATCTGGACAACTACAGAGGGATTTCCGTATTGGATTGCACATATAAAATATTTTCAAGAATTCTTTACAACTGTTGTAAAGATCAACTTGAAAAGGAACTAGGAGAATGTCAAGGAGGATTTACACCCTAGGGAAGCTGCCCAGAACAGATCATCACATTAAAATTAATAATGGATGCCTACAAAAGGAAACAGAAGCAACTAGTCATAACCTTTGTAGATTTCTAAAAGTTTATGATTGCATCCACAAATCTTCTATGCAAGACGTAATGAGAAATTTTGGACTTCATCCCAAATTAATAAAAATGATAAAATTAACCCTTACAAACAGCAAGTCCAAAGTAAAATTTAGAGGAGAGCTATCTGAGCCACTTGTGATTAAAACAGGGTTAATACAAGGAGATGATCTATCACCACTGCTTTTCATTGTTTGGGATTCGCAGATAACTTGGCATTATTAGCTAATAATGACAACAGAAAAATTAAGCAATTTAAATATCTTAGAGAGATTGTAACACATGACTTGGATGAAAAACCTGTATGGCAAGAAAGAACCAATAAAATGATAAAAGCTCAAAAACTAACATGGTCCACATACAATAAGAAATGTCTATCAATTCAAACAAAATTAAAACACTACAAGACGGTGGTTCAGCCAGAGGTAACATACGCAAGCGAGACACTTTTTTTTAAATCACTCAGAGAAACAGAGTCAACAAAAAACTAAAAGCAGAGAGAAGTAACGCTAGAATGTGCATAAATAAAAAATACCGTAAGGAAGGACAATGGCAGATAGTGCCAAATGAAGTTAACTGTTCAGGGAACTGGAGCCCATCACAGATACTATACGTAAAAAGAGGATTTCTTTCTTTGGCCACGTAATGAGGACAACGGAAACCAGATTAGCAAGAAAAATGATGCAGAAACTGTGGAATCTGAAGCAACAAGTAGGACAGATCAAGGAAATTAAAGAGGATATGGGAGAACTAGATATAAAGTTGAATGATCTGCAAAATAAGACAGAAAATCTCAAGAAACTGAAAGACAAGAAGATAAGATTTAAAGCAAAATAGACAAACAACACACAATGAAAAGGGTATTTACAGATTAGGAAAGACAGGAAAGATCAGAACAAATGAAAAAATACTGGGCAGTTAAGGAAGAATGAAACATGCACTTACTGAAGAAGAGGACCAGGAAATGATTGACTAAAATGGTCCAATGAGGCCGTAAAAGATGATGATGATAATAATAATAATAATAATAATAATAATAATAATAATAATAGAAGAAGAACTTTGACATAAGTCCAAATGGAGGATTTCCTTGCAATCATAAAGCAATTATCTTTCAAATAAAAGAAGAACCAACAAAATATCTAAAATTTAAAATTTTTTTCAAAATTTGCATCTTCAAAATGGTATGCACAGTGTCATCTTTGGAGGGCTGTATCTTGGAGTAATTTTTTTTTTTTTTTTTTTTTTTTAAGAGAAAACAAAAATGTGTTCCTTACTTAGTCCTTCATGTTACCATATACTAAATTCAATTACATCTGATACTATGAAGGCAAGATTTTTTCCTAGCCTGCCTGAATTGATATGGACTATGCCAAAAACAGGAGACTGCATAGCTTTGAAATCTTTATGTACGGTACATATCTCTTGACTTGCAACTTCCTGAATTTTCCTTTCCTCATTGTAAACCTCTCATTTTCTGCTCCACGCTAGGTGATACCCGCCACAGTTTACACATTTCAGAGGAAGTGTACAAGAACTGCCTGATTCGTGAGCTGAGCCTCCACAATTTCCACCTCTGCCCCATTACAACAGCCCATAGTGGTATGGCCAAAGCTTTCACATCTGAATCATCACATTGGGTTAAGAACAAATGGAGGAACCTTGGAACAGATATTGCCTACAAGGGCGTGTTCATGTAATTCTGGAGTACTAAACATTAGAATAAATGTTGCAGATTTTTCCATTGTGCCTCTGACTCTCCTCATATAGTTCTGCACTTCTGCAATACCAATATTTTTCCATTCTTTACAATGCTCTGCAGGGACTTTCTCCATTATAATGAAGCAGGTAACCAAGCCTTTACTAAAGTTGAGTGTGTTATGCAAAACAGCCTCAACGGGGTAGTCACTTAAGGCCATTCACCTCATCAGTACATAGCACACTTTGAGGTTGAGGTTTTCTTTTACAGAGGTGCATATCTTCCTCGTGGTCCAGGTGGAGAAGCCAAGGCCCTCATCTCCGAAACACACAACATTCCACCGCTGCACCACACAGAGGTCGCTGAAAAGTGCTTACAATAACAAAGGACTAATGGTGCTTACCAGCAGGGTCACTAAGCCCGTACCCAGCAACCAAATGCCAAGCCCATGTGAGGGTCATATAAAAGGGAAAGGAATACATGTGCTGGGTCAAGGAGCAAAACGTAGTAGTACACATCAGTTCAGTGACAGAATGAAATTAAGGATCTATCAGAACTAGAGTACCAGCAAATGGTACCACCTCTGTGCTCGCTCCCCAACCTACGGCAATGAGTACTGGCTTCAGATTTCACTGTAGGATCCACACTCTACAAACATATAATGTGCTCACAGCTGTTGCATTGTTGGCTAGCATCTGAGATAGGGGTATGCCCAATTTCATTTTACTTCTTAGGTCAGTTAGGATTCCTTGATTATCACAGCTTGCTGATGAATGCAGCATTTTGTCACTCCGTGTCCCAGGTCCTCAAACTATGAGGTCTGAGATGTTATTGAACGTAAGTGCCTGGTGCTTTCATGTTACAATGTTTCTATTTGCAGTTATGTCCTTGGCCAGTTTGCCAACCAGTTCAAAGTTTGAAATATCTTTATCATACAGCATCCAAAGAAAGGTTATGAGACTACTACCCTACAGAGATCATGAATTCTGAAGGCCGGCATGATTCATGGAAGCATTTGACTAATGCTTCCAATCTGCTCAATTCCAGTATGTTGGAGAGCTGGAAATAATAGCTGTCAGCTGCACATATTCATTAGCATGTGTTGTCTCAAACTTTCACTTTCAAATGGGAAAACCTCATTTTTATTGCAGATTCTAATTCTGCCCCCCAAAAATACCTAGGATTTAACTAAATAATTTTTTTCCATTCATGATAAATGACGCTGTAATCTATAAAATTAAGTTTTTCCAGTCACTCCAATCAAGAATAGACACATTTGAGTTTACATTACATTTGCAATAAAAATTTGAAGTTTTATGTTCCAAACATTGCACATTTTAAAAAAAAATTAATTTAGTTTTGAAAATTTGATTGTGCAGTAAAACTTTTACAGTTACACATTAATTGTCTGGTTAATAAACTACACTGGTGCCTAAAATTAAAGCAACAAACAGAAATTTTGCAATGTTGTGTTTACTTAGCAACAAACCCGTATAAACAGGTGATGGTGAAGTAAAAACAATGTAAGGAATACACAACATAAACAACTGCAATGTGCATAATGGTAGACAAAAATGTTCTTCATTTTTTCCACCTTAACAGATTTGCACACACATTCCAACAACCGGTTAATGTGCTCAGTACGCAATGAGATGACCTCAGACAGCAATAGAGGCCTGACAACAATGAACATGCTGTGAATGATATCATCAATCTCATGTTGAGGCAATAGTGCCCATTATTCCTGGAGAGCTGCTCACATGTCTTGGAGAGTGGTTGATGGACACTGAAGTGATGCAATCCATCTTCCTGGTGCACCCCAGACATACTCTATGGGATTCAAATCTGAAGAGCAAGCAGGCCATGCCATGCATGCACTATCTTCCATTTCCAAGAAAAAATCAACTGCTCTTGCTCTATGAGGTCAATCATTATTGTCCATCAATACAAAGTCTGGGTCCTCACCACCTCACAACAACACAACAAAATGTGAGGTCCCAAGATCTCGCCATGATACCTGGAAGCAGTTAAACCTTACAGATTCACCAATACAATTTCATGCAGAGGTGTTCAGGTGGTCAACATAATCCCTGCCCTCAATATTAGGGATCTCCTTGATATCAGTCGTTTTCCACAATGATTGGATCATGAAATCATGTTTCACATTCTCTCCAGATGCGACTGCACCAAGAATCACTCTCAAGACCAAATTGAGACTCATCTGTGAAAAGAACATTGGCCACCTGTTCAACTGCCCAGTTGGCATTTTGAAGACTCCAGTTTAGATGTTCCCTTCTGTGGAAAGGCATCAGAGGTACACATACAGGCCAACAATAAAGGCCATTCTGCCGAAGCCTTCTGGACAACATTGGTCTCGATACAAAATGTCTAGTGGATGCTGTAAAGTCCGATCCCAGTTGCTGTGCAGCGCTAAGGCAGTACCATCGTGCCCTTACATCCAAATAACGGTTTACTCTCTCTGATATCAAAAGTGCTCGGCCATGGTCTTGTCTTTGGGTACTGTTATAGTCTCCACAAATTGTTGCCACATCCAAGAAACAACAGACAATCCACATTAAGCCATTGGGCCTCATCAGTATGTGACTGTCCTGCTACCATTCTTCTTATGGGCCTCCACCGCGGAGAGTCTGGTAGGCATGGTATTTGTGCCATACTGCACTGTCAGTGATTGTAACACAGTGATTATGGATGTAGAACTATCCAGAAAATACTACGGCGCTTGATAGGTGCCCTGACATCATCATAAATGTGGTTGTCCATTGACAAAAATGCCTTTTTCCATGCAGATGACGATTGTACGGATACCTGTTGTTGACAGTTTGTATGATTATGTGGTGCATTAGACACAAGACAGCCAATCCAACAACCGCTGAAATAGTGATTTAATGTTTCTTGGGCTACAGCATAGCTGTGCCAGACAACCATCATGTTGAAATTACATGTTCTGTCATGTCTTGCGAAAACTTACGGTATCTCCGGGAGTAGACAACATTCCATTAGAACTACTGACGGCCTTGGGAGAGCCAGTCCTGACAAAACTCTACCATCTGGTGAGCAAGGTGTATAAGACAGACAAAATTCCCTTAGACTTCAAGAAGAATATAATAATTCCAATCCCAAAGAAAGCAGGTGTTGACACATGTGAAAATTACTGAACTATCAGTTTAATAAGCCACACCTGCAAAATACTAACGTGAATTCTTTACAGACGAATGGAGAAACTAGTAGAGGCCAACCTTGGGGAAATCAGTTTGGATTCCATAGAAATATTGGAACACGTGAGGCAATACTGACCTTACGATTTATCTTAGAAGAAATATTAAGGAAAGGCAAATGTAGACTGGCAATGGCGAGGAAAGCGTTTCTGAAGAAGAGAAATTTGTTAACATTGAGCATAGATTTAAGTGTCAGGAAGTTGTTTCTGAAAGTATTTGTATGGGGTGTAGCCATGTATGGAAGTGAAACAGGGACGATAAATAGTTTGGACAAGAAGAGAATAGAAGCTTTCGAAATGTGGTGCTACAGAAGAATGCTGAAGATTGGATGGGTAGATCACGTAACTAATGAGGAGGTATTGAATAGAATCGGGGAGAAGAGGAGTTTGTGGCACCACTTGACAAGAAGAAGGGATCGGTTGGTAGGACATGTTCCGAGGCATTAAGAGATCACAAATTTAGCATTGGAGGGCAGCGTGGAGGGTAAAAATCATAGAGGGAGACCAAGAGACAAATACACTAAGCAGATTCAGAAGGACATAGGTTGCAGTAAGTACTGGGAGATGATGAAGCTTGCACAGGATAGAGTAGCATGGAGAGCTGCATCAAACCAGTCTCAGGACTGAAGACCAAGACCACCACCACCACCACGACAACAACAACAACAACAACAACAACAACTCTCTCCTTTCATGGCTTCCAAAAATAAAGGGCCAATTACTTTGTCACCTATGATATCACATCAAACATTAACAGACTAAGGACGCTGATGATCAACTTCGCGTACCCAGTGAAGGTTTTCCACATCGCAATAATTCACATTATGATTATTAACTTTGCTATCATTTGTAAAAGCTGACTTATCTGAGAACACTACTTGCAAAACCCCATTCAATTCTGATGGCAATCATTCCCATGAAGTTCTTGATGCTTGGAGACATGGTAGAATTGCCCAAACACTTGTGCAAGCAATTCCTACCTGGTGAGTGATTTCTTGGGTATGTGGATTATGAACCACTGGAGCTAGTACTGAAATTTCATTATTGCTGTTCCCCGTACCAGTTGCTCTATGACTTTTTGTTTTTAGGCATTACACTTCCTTCGGTAGTAAAGTATTTTACAGCATGAGATCATGGCCCATCAACAAAAATTAAAATTATTAGGATTTTCACTTGTGCAACAAAACATCCATTACTTCAGATGTGCTAGAAAAAGCTCCAGAGTTGAGTGGTGCTGACTTGTCCAGTGTTCGAGTTTATAAAGGCTCCAGCATTGCAGTGGAGCGAATGTGTGTTCACTCAGTATGTGTTTCTCCATGGCAGGTGCAGCTATCACTATTTTCCTTACAATGGTTGTGTATTGTGTTCTGCCAGTAGCCACGTAGTGAACAGTGTGAGAATTATGGAAGTTGGACACAAGACCACACTGTAATCAGTCCCCATGACGGTGACATTTGAGGGGACTCACTGAAATCAAATCTGAATGGAACAGAAAACTGGGTTTCATTGAAAGCAGTGTATTCCCCAAAGTTTAAATGTCGAACAATAAATGATCCACTCCAAAAATAAATTTGCAAACCAAATTGAAAAAAAAAAGATCTATTTATATGTGAAACACACTGAAGACCCAAAGAAACTCTTACACTTGCCTAATATCGTGTAGGGCGCCAATTGGCATGCAGAAGGGCCACAACACGGTGTGGCATGGATTGGTTGCTTTAAAAGGGGCAGGAGGGGGGGGGGGGGGGGGGGAGGAAAGGGACCAAACTGCGAACTACAGAGAGACGCAAGAAACAGGGAGATGAGATTAAAAACAAGAAAGCAGATTTCCATGGCTGGCGGATCATGAGAATAAAAAAGGAGAGGCCAGCCACTCTGCAACACATTAAAACCTCCAACCTAAAAGCCCTTGGGTGGAGGACACACAGGAACAAAGGACATGCGTTGAAACTCAGATCAAATGATAAAACCCACTCTCGCGAATAAAACGTAAAACTAAAGCTGCTGTTAAGGCATTAAGGTAGGGTGCTGGTAAATTTAAAAGTCTGCCACACAGCAGCTAAAAGTGGGCAGTCCAGCAAGAGGTCGAGCCACTGGGGTTGGATACTCGCAACGGAGGAGGTAACCATGTGTGAGCCACGTATGGCTAATGTGGAGTCGACAAAGGACAACTGATTCCCTGCGACGTGCCTGCAGGGAAGACTTCCACACAACTTAATGAGATGCAGTTTGTTGTGCATACTGTTATGCCACTCCATCTCCCAAAGGCGAAAAACATTGCAGCATAAGACAGAACACAGGTCAGTTTCAGAGATGCTTATCTTCAGGAGTGGTTTCCCGATAGCCTGTTTGGCCAGCCTGTCAGCAAGTTCGTTGCCTGAGATTCCAACATCTCCTGGGGGTCCACACAGACACCTCTGAACGACTGGACCACTCCAGGGCAATGATGGACTCCTGAATGTTCGCTACCAAAGGATGGCAAGGATAGCACTGGTTGATAGCTTGTAAGCTGATCAGGGAGTCAGAACAGAGAAGAAATTACTCACCAGAACAGGAATTGATGTATTGAAGTGCATGAGATATGGCCACAAGCTCTTCAGTGAATACACTGCAGCCAGCAGGCAAGAAATGCTGTTCAGTATGGCCTCTGTGGACATAGGCGAAGCCAACATTACCATCAACCATCGAGCCGTCAGTGTAAACAACTTCAGAGCCCCAGAACACGACAAGAACCAAGAGGAAGTGACAGAGGAGAGCTGCGGGGTTAACGGAGTCCTTAGAACCATGCAAAAGGTCCAGACGAATCTTCTGCCGAGGTGGACACCATGGAGGTGTACGTAAATTGACCTCAAGTAGAGGTGAAAAAGGGAAGGACTGCAGTTCGGAGAGAAGGGATCGCACACGAACCACAATCGTGAGCCCTGATCTAGGCCACCGATGCACTGCCTTGGGTGGGACAGCAGACAGTAATTCAGATTATCAGGAGAACTACGAATGTGTGCAAAATAATTGGCGAGAAGTTGTGCATGTTGTATCCGCAATGGAGGGACTCCAGCCTCCACCAGGACACTGGTCACCGGACTTGTTCTAAAAGCACACGTCGCTAAGCGAAAGCCACAGTGGTGCAGTGCACTGGGTCGAGGACACTCAACACTGAGGACGCCACTGAACCTTAAACCAGACTTAGTCAAGGCAGGATTGAACAAGGCATCTGTAGAGCTGCAGCAGCGTAGAGAGATCTGGACCCCAGTTGGTGTCGCTTGTAGTCAGACAAGAGATGTTTGATCATCTGACTGTGGATCTGATCCAGCCCAGGAGCTACGTCAGGGCAATGTTCTGAGGAACTCCCACTCTGTAAATGGGGCATTGTAGGGTTCACTGAGGCATGTAGTGAACGAGAGAACTTTACTTTCCATCCGGTGTTTGAGCGTGCAAAAGGCTGTGGGGTAGTTCTACGACACAGAGGCTCAAGCATAGTGCTCACCAATCACGTTTGTGTCGGTAGGGAACATGCCATTTATGTTAATGACAGGGACGCCTGTTGGGCTCTGGTACCCAAAAAGATGTCTGATCTTAGTCCAGACTTAGGAAGGTGATGTAAGGCACCCAATGGTCGATACGTACCTCTCCCAACACTCCTGTTTCCATCGTTTTATAAGCAGGCGAACGCGGGCATGGAGCTGTTTGAAAGCTCTAGGGAAGGCTGCTGCTTATGTTCCTGTAGAGCTCACCGATACTTTTTAATTGCCTCAGCGACTTCCAGCGACCACCAAGGAACTGTCTTTCGCCAGAGGCACCCTAGAGAATGAGGATCATGTTTTCTGCCGCAGAAATTATCATTGTAGTGACCTGCTCAATAACAACATCAATGGCACCATGTGGGCGTGATTTAACGGTGACAGCAAAGGTGAAGGTTACCCAGTCTGCCTTGTTTAAAACCCATCTGGGTAGGCATCCATGGGCATGAACCCGCTCGAGCGACAGGAAGTTGGGGAAGTCATCACTACCAGACAGGTCGTCATGTGCTATCCAGTGGACAGATGGGAAGAGTCCTGGGCTGCAAATTGATAAATAAATGGCCGAGTAACTGCCATGAGCCACAATGAAATGTGTGGCAGCTCCAGTATTTAAGTGGCAGAGGTCGACGTTGAGTTGGGACAGTAAATTTTTGAAATCTCTGACACGGCCATTAAGCACAGTGCTACCCCACAAGGGGTTATGGGTGTTAAAATCTCCCAAAAGTAGAGAAGGTTTACGGAGTTGGTCAATCAGAGCAGCCAATACGTTCAGGGGTAGTGCACCATCTGGAGGGAGATATACATTGCAGACAGTTATTTCCTGCATTGTCCGTATCCTGACTGCCACAGATTCAAGAGGAGTTTGAAGGGGCACAGGTTCATTACATACTGAGTTCAGGACATAGCTGCAAACTCCACTGAACACTCTTCGTTATGGTTCTTGAAATATCCCCTGAAGCCACGAAGGGCAGGAGTCCGCATTGCCGGGAACCAGGTTTCCTGGAGGGCAATGCAGAAAGCAGGTGTAAAGCTTAACATTTGCCATGGCTCAGCCAGGTGGTGGAAAAAACCGCCAAAATTCCACTGGAGGATGACGTGATAGTGAGACTGGGGAGGCATAAAACACTCAATGAAGTAGTGTACGTCTCAGGGTCACCTGCTGCCACTGACTTGTTTCTTGAACAGGCTAATCCATTGTGTCTGAGGGTCTGGCGAGATCTAAGTCCTAAGCAGACGCCAGAATCTTCGCCTCATCCTCAGGCCCAGAGCTTGTAGGCAGCAGTGGTGTGGGTGCCACCACAATTCCCTTGGTCTTGGGGGTGTTCTTTCTGAATTTCTCTCGCTGATCCTTGGGTTTCTCTGGCTGGGAGGGCTCCACTGATTCAGGCTCCAGGATTGAGGATTGTCATGAAGCCCTATGACCAGCTGCTTTTGGGCACTTCATCGAATGGCGGGTGTCATCTTTCCATGAGCAGAAACCTGGGAAGCCCCTTCCTAATGAGAGGAGCCGAAGAAGACTTACGCTTCTCGGGCTGAGAAGTGGGGACTGGTGTCCCCGTTGGTTGGCAGGACAGTGCTTCTGAGGTAGGCGGTGTGGGAGCAACAGGGGGGGAAGTGCCCCCCACCATCAAGGGGGCAGGTGTAGTCTTCCGGCTCAGAGCCAACAGGAACTCGCGGAACTGATGGGGCTACAACTTTTCTCGTAGCAGCGGCATAAGAGGAGGTCATAGCCACAGGATGTAGGTGCTCAAATTTCCTCTTGGCCTCAGTGTAGGTCAGTCAGTCCAGGGTCTTGTATTCCATGATTTTCGTGTCTCGCTGTAAAATCCTGCAGTCTGGCGAGCAATGGGAATGATGCTCTCCGCAGTGGACACAGATGGTAAGCGGGGCACATGGAGTATTGGGATGGGACAGACGTCCACAATCTCGACATGTAATGCTCAAAGAACAGTGGGAAGACATATGGCCGAACTTCCAGCACTTAAAGCACCGCAATGGGGGACGGATATATGGCTTTACATCACAATGGAAGACCATCACCCTGACCTTCTCGGATAATGTGTCACCCTCGAAGGCCAAGATGAAGGCAATGGTTGCAACCTCAATATCCCTTGGACCCCGATGGATGTGCTGGACATAATTAACTCCTTGTCACTCAAGATGGTGCACTGCTCGTTGTCAGACTGCAGAAGGGCCCTGTGGAATATAATACCCTGGACCATATTTAAGCTCTTATGAGGCGTGATGGTAATGAAAACACCCCCCAGCTTGTCACAAGCAAGTAATGCCCATGACTGGGCAGAGGATGCGATTTTTATCAAGACTGACCCTGACTGCATTTTTGACA
Organism: Schistocerca gregaria; assembly: GCF_023897955.1. Classification (NCBI taxonomy): domain Eukaryota; kingdom Metazoa; phylum Arthropoda; class Insecta; order Orthoptera; family Acrididae; genus Schistocerca; species Schistocerca gregaria. Next base: position 613,682,292 of record NC_064923.1, read on the forward strand.
TGCCCTCCACCTCCCCAAACTTGTCCTCTAATTGCTCTACAAAAAACTGAGGCTTCATTGAGGCAAAGGAGTCCCCATCAGTTCTCATACATACGAGGTACCGGGGTGAATAAGGTTATAAAGTTCGCTGCCATCCTTAGTCTGGCATTCCCCCCGCTGGTGTGGCCAGGGAGGGGAACGATTTAGGATCATACTTCCTTGCATTGTACTGAGACTTGGAAAGCTTAGAGACTGCTGGTGTTTGATGACCAGAAAGTGACGATGTGGCACGCTTCATCATGCGTGATCCGCCCTGATGCCATCCACTCCGACTAGGGGACCTTCCCACAGGCGCCACCCAGCCGCAGCAAAGGCCACCTGGTAGGATGGCCATTGCTGGGAGTCCCGATGCCCCTGGGTGACAGGCATCTACTCCTTGGCATACGTGGGGAGTTAACAGCGCAGGCATCAGCAGAGTGATCCATGTGTTGTCAGGGGGCTACAACCAACAGGCTACATGGCAGCCCCACCACAACAGACTGGCTACCGTGCTGGATATAAGGTGCAAGGAATTCCATAGTCCTTGTCGGTGCACACTGCATAGCGGGTGGAGGAAAATGCATCCAGGATGGTGTCCTTGCTCACGAGTTGGAGGATGAGTGGGACTGCAATGCCACGACGAGAAAGTGGGCTAAAGATCTCAATGCACAATGGACACGATGCACCATGTAAGGCACCCTTCCCTAAATGGCTCACTCTTTGGAAAAATTTTGATGAATGGAGGTCAAACCGTGCAGGTGACCGTCACATGAAGGCTGAAACGTGAGAGACTCCTTTTAGTCACCTCTTAAGGCAAGCAGAAATAGCTCCGGCATATTCTAACCCCTGTGCCCACAAAGCGGCAATGTGGCATGGACTCTACTAACATCTGAAGTAGTGTTGGAGGGTACTGACACCATTAAGGTGTAAGAGTACAAGGGGGTGGAGATCTCTTCTGAATAGCATGTTGCAAGGCAACCCAGGTATGCTCTATAATGTTTATGTCTGGGGAGATTGACGGCCAGTAGAGAAGTTTGAACTCTGAAGAGTTTTCCTGGAGCCACTCTGTAGCAAGGCTGGACATGTGGGGTGCCACATTGTCCTGCTGTAATTTCCCAAGTCTGTCAGAATGACAATGTACATGTATGGAAGCAAGTGATCAGACAGGATGCTTATGTACGTGTCACTTGTCAGAGTCATATCTAGATGTGTCACTCCAATTGCATAAGCCCCACACCATTAAAGAGCCTCGACCAACTTGAGCTGTTCCCTGCTGACATGCAGGCTCCATACCCATATAAGTCCACCCGCTAGATACAATTTGAAACGAGACTCGTCCGAACAGGCAACGTGTTTCCAGTCATCAACAGTGCAATGTCAGTGTTGTCAGTCCCAGACGAGGCATAAAGCTTTGTGTCAGAGTCATCAAGGGTACACAAGCGGACCTTTGCTTTGAAAGCCCATATCAATGCTGTTTTGTTGAATGGTTCACATGGTGACACTTGTTGATGGCCCACCATTGAAATCTGCAGCAATTCGCAGAAGGGCTGCCCTTATGCTTCAAATGATTCTACTATTCTCTTCAGCGATCGTTGGTCCTGTTCTTGCATGATCTTTTTCTGGTCGCAACGATGTCAGAGAATTGATGTTTTACTGGATTCCTGATATTCACTGTACACTCATACCATTACTCGTATTGCTACCTTGGATAAGCTGTGTCCCATTGCTCACGCACCGACTGTAAAACAACACTCAGACTCGCTTAAATCTTTATAACCTGCCATTGTAGCAGCAGTAACCGAGCTAACAACTGTGCCAGACACTTGTTGCCTTACATAGGCATCACTGACCACAGCGTCGTATTCTGTCTGTGTATATATCTCTGTATTTGAATACGCTTGCCTATACCAGTTTCTTTGGCATTTCAGTGTATTTGAAGTTGTGAATATAGACAACCATAAGCTGTATAATGGAGTGATGACAATCAATAAATGTGCTGGACTGGGAATCTAACCCGGATTTCCCACTTCTTGTGGTGAACAGCATGCAGCAGTGGAATTCTGCTTTTCGCCTGGAAAAATTGGAACAGAAACTCTTGAAATTTTAAAAACGGCGTACAAGAACAATGCTATGGAGAAATTAAACTGTGAGTGGTTTTCCCATTTCAAAACTGGTGAAATGTCAGTTGATAACAACCCTCATTCTGTCTTCCTTCCACTGGCCGAACACATGAAAATGCTGAAAACATTCATTCATGCAATCATCAATAAAGATCGACGGCGGACCACTGAAGAAATTGTGGAGCTGTCAAGAGTGACTTGGGAGTAGTCCACTCAAGAGTTTGTTCCACAGGGTCTGACAGTTAACCAGGCTTTTTACTCAGAAGTTTTGAAAAGATTCAACAACAATGTGCAATAGAAGTGGCCTGATTTGTGGCAGTTAGGTGACTGGTTTTTTTATCATGACAACGTCCTTACTCAAATACCCTTGACCAAAAATTGTTTGACCCCTGTTTCCTCACCCTCCTACTCACCCAACCTTGCCCTGTATGACTATTTTTTTGTTTTCTTGAATGAAAAGAGACATGAAAGGAAAGTGTTTTGCTGATGTTGCTAAGGTGAAGGACAAAATTGAGGTGCTGTCAAGAATCACAAAAGATGAATTTTAACAGTGTTCTCAAAATGGAATTAAAGATTAGACAAGTGTATTAGTGCAAGTGGAGAAAATTTTAAAGGGGACTGAACACTTGTGCTTAAAATGTGAATAAGTAAGTTTAAAACAGTTCAGTTTCTTTTGAGTAACCCTCATATTCCTGTACAGGAGAGACATGCAGCGTTTCTTCGGAGAAGTATTCATGTCTGAAGGAACATTGCATCGTACTTCTGAACAACACAGGCATAACACTATCTTAATTATCTATTTAGAACCAAAAAGTTCACATTTTTATCAAAAATGTCATATGAAATCAAAGGCGCTGGTTCTTGGTTGGAATAACCAGAAAAAATTGAATTTGGCTATTACAGTGCCATCTATCACAAATGGAAAAGAATTTTTCAGATAAAATTTAAATATTTTTGGGATTCTAAGCCGAATCTGCAATAAAAATTTGGGGTGAAGTGCCCAATTGAAAATAAAAAGTCAAACCCCCATGGGGCAGGAAAGGAAAAAGGGGGGGGGGGGGGGGATTTTAGGAGGTGGCCAGTTTTAGCATAAACACGCCTCCTTTGACAATGTTAACTTCTCATCTGGAACACTGTTTTTTTGTTATGCAGATTTTTGGAGATATTTAATTTCTCCAAGTTAAAGCAAATGCTCTGCACGCATGTACATAGTCCACGCGAGATAAAGTAAGCATTTTATAAAATCGTAATAAAACCGCTCAATTCCATAAGAGGCATTGCTGAGGAAACAGAGAACATTTCGTTTTCTAATTCTATTATCCGTTAGTTGCCATCTGTGTGGTGTCCATGTTAATTTACTGTTAAATAATAAATCTTAAAATTTGTATTGGTTAACCACTTCTAGCAGCTCATCTCCTAAGTAAATACCAGTGTGGGAATAGCAAATCCTGAAAAAAGCACAACACAAGATTTTGTAGAAACAAAACAGTACCAATTTCCATGCCACAGTGTGGAGTGATGATAATATATACAGAAGTAATCTGCATGCAATTTTACAATATTGATTTCAACATCAAAGAGGGTAGCACTCAGCAATGATCCATGTGGGACTTTGTTCTCCTGGACGTAATGGGTGCTAGGAGTTGTGCCAAGTCATACCCAAAACAAATCAGTGATAAAAAAGTTCTATAGACAAATGGGTAGGTAGCCCAAAAAAATGCCACTCATGCAATGTAAACAAAATGCGACAGCACTATAAAATGCTTTTTGTAAATCAAAGTGTATGGTAATTAGGTATCATCAGTATGCAAAGGCATCTCTGCCTGTATACTAGTCTCAGGAGATTGTAAGCTGCATATCAAGATTCTCTTAAGCTGTATCAGAATTGAGAAAGTAGTCATAGGATTCCTAGCACCACCAGAATCACCTATTAACTAATCTTCCTAACAAATTAGGTAAAATAGTCTGGTTGAGTTTTTTGTCAAAAATTGGGGATGCACTCTTTGGAATCCATGTTAAACCATATACATCCCCCAATAACTGGCTGGGTAAGTCAGTTCAAATGTCGGAGGAAAGCAACAGCATACCACGTCCATCAGGACCATGCACAGCAACGCACTGTGCTGTACAAAACAGTCTACAGACTGATCATGCTTTGATTTACTAATGTGCACATACTGTCGTTAACATTGCTTTTTAAAATTAAAAACTGTCCTTTGTTCCAAGTTGTTTGTATTGAGACAAAACCTGCTGGAAACTCTCGATCTGTTAGGTCTTCCACTTTCGTCAATAAGCAGATCCTTGCCCAATTTGTCATTCTATTTTCAATACAACTACACACACAAAATATTTAATATATTCTAGAATATTTCAAACTATTATTTAGGCAAAGTTCCTTTTAAATTTATTACTCGGTTGTTATATTGAACATGTTGATTTCAATGATGCAACTAGTCTTAGTAGAAGCTTAATTAATTAAAAGTTATGCCTATTTGAAAGTTCTACTACAATATATGATACGACAAATTTTGAGCCACTTGGCAGAATCTGAAGATGTTAGCATTCATCCCAATCTTTCTGAGGTCATACTTTGAATTATCTAAAACTCATTAACTTACGAGATAACTGACCCTGAAGGTTCACACATTAAAAATTTTCATTGCTAGTTTTGCTCTTTTGCTTGTTTGATTCTGCACTTTTGACACCATTTTTGTTGCTATATTTTTCTTAATCATTTCATGTCCCTCACTAATTAATTAAGCCACTAAATAAATTTTGCATAATTTAGTCCAATGTAAAACCAATCTCAAGTTAGATTCCATATTCCTAAGTATAATAATACTCCCAACTTGGAAGCAGAAGATAGTTCCGTGTACTTCTTTAATTTACTAACATTTAGTACTTTCCATAAACCGAACAACTGTTGAAGTTCATAGTTTATTGAAAACAGCTAAATCTAACTTACCCAGTAGAGGATGTACTTTCTGAGATTAAAAAATATCTGTACACCAGTCTCTAAATAGCCCAAAATAGCCAGTCTGCAGGAGAGAGCCATAATGTTATCATCTCACGTCAAAGTTCAGGGTGTGCTATCCAACACAACACCTTTATGTCACATTGATTAAAAAGCCTGTGCACAGATAGCAACTGCTTAACATTTTTGTTTAACACACTTATAAAAGTCTGCAAATGCCAAGTAACCATGTAACATCTATGCACCTTCAAATAACTGCAGTTAAAGTAATCACGCAGTATTGAAGTGCGATTGTTTAATAAAACCTACTTATTGGACGTTTTAATTACATTATCGAATATCTACATGACAATAACATGTGCACTATATTTACTTCGATGATGAGGATGATGTCTGGTTTGTGGGGCACTCAATGTGCGGTCATCAGCATCCATAAAAAGTCCCAATTTTTACACAGTCCAATTTTTTTTATACAGGCCAACCTAGCCAACATCACAAATAATGATGATGATGATTATGGCTACGATGGCGACAACACAAATACCCAGTCCCCGGGCGGAGAATATCCCCAACCTGGCTGGGAATCAACCCGGGACCCCATGATCCATGTGTTTACTACAATGATATATTACCACTGTGTGAATTATCGTGTGGATAAGATCATAAAAGAATAAGTGCAATTCTCTCTACTTGTATAAACTGTACTGAACAACTGGAACTAACCATCAACATCTTCAAAGTTCAGATGAAGTGAAAAGGAACCACTGTAATTTAACTACTGTGCAGCATGTGTCATTTGGCACTAAACTTTCTACATTCAGTTTTCAGCATATTTCAGGATGTTCAGATGAGAGATTTCAAAATAAATAACTGAGTGCTGTACAGGTACTGGGAATGTCACAAGACTTAATTAAGCTCCTCATAGAGGAAGGGTGTCTGTGGCATTGTAGCACTCTTCAATGTTCTCTAATAGCTACCGCTACTTCATCAGAACAGCAAAGTACAGGCTGCCACTTAGGATGACCAGTAGAAAATCTACTAATGCTTCTGCACACCTGTAATTGCAGGAGACAAATCCTGCACCATCTCGTCAGTGTCTTTTCTGAGTGACTTGAAGGCATAGGCAGGCCAGTAAACTCTTCAAAGGGACGAGCACAATAAAAATTCATTGATATTCAATTCCACATGGACAATTTGATACAAAAGTGAAACTACGACAAGTCTCGTGGAAATTCCACTAGATCACAGTGGCGAGTCTCATTCAGCATACTGAGAGGACTACCGAGGAGAAGGTACCACAGGTGGCACTAAAATGTGCTTGTACACCCATGGTGGTGGTGATTGCAGATTTGAAAGGATTAAACTACTTGGTTGTCAGCCTCTCAATTCACAGAAAAGTAACATAAAGAAGCTATGAAACGAGACAAGGTTTGTCAGCTCTAGGATTTATGAGCTTATCATTGTTGTTGAACATGTACCTGACAGTAACTTTAGCCAGACAAAAGTGATAAAAAACCCAGGCAGCTAAAAACTGTTGCTAGTCACTGAAGAATACATCAAGAAGGATCATCATATCCAGTAAAACTAAAATGGCATGTGAAACTAAAATAGGGTTAGAAAATGCAGACTGTATAAGCTAGGCAGCTAGTTAGCTTAAACAATTAGATAAATAAAATACTAACACAGAAGTTTTAAAATGCATGATAGTGGAAAGGGAGAAAGTAGCCTGAGACTATATATGACACAATCCCAGGGCAAGGCATATTGCCTACAAAACCACCATTGACACTGAACATGGAGGTGAATTAAGTTTTGTTATAAATTCACTGTCTTGGCATCCTTACCACTATGCTACCTCTTAAGCCATTGTCCGGAAGTATCTGAGATAGTAAGGTTGACGAGTTGATTGCTCATCTCAGATGAGCCAGCAGGGCACACACAATGTGAGAATATGGGCAATCTTGAGATGATTACCACAATTGCATTCAGGGGAGGCCTCGACACAAAGGAACTCATGGGTAAGCTTAATGTGCCGAATTATCAGTCAGCACAGTACAAGGGCAATTTTCCAAGAGGCTGGGAGAGAAGTATGCCATGCCTTAGTTTCTTCTCGATAGCTCTGAGCTTGTTGAAGGTCATGGTAGCCTGCCATTCCATATTCCAGGTTTTCAAAATCTGATGTCACAGTTGCAATCATAAGTCTGTGCCTGGTACTCCAAATTCAAGTTTGTCTCCTGTTGACATTTCCTTAGCAATTTGACAGCAAGTTCACTTCCCATAATATCCACATGACTTGGGTAAATGTTACTGCTGTTCTGGACTGCAGAGGTCAATTAATGGGTCTAGGATGTTAATGATCACAAAGTTTTGAGGTAGCACTGAGATATGCCTTGTAAGCAACTCGTGGAGTACTATGAAACAGGAAGTCCTTTGTGATGAGAGTTTTAATGCACTGCAGAGCCTGTGAGATGGCTAACAACTCTGCAGTTTATACACTTCATGCACTCTGCAGAGAATACTTCTCGTGCCCACTTGAGTGTGTAAAAACAACACTGACCCTATCATTGACTTTCAGTCCGTCCGTGTAAATGCTTGTTGAATTTGGGTAGTTAGGCAGAACAAAACAAAAGAGCTGCCTGAGACTGGTGGAATCAGCATTTTTCTTAGGTCTGTTCAAATCTTAGGACTGGGCATATCCCATGAGGGATGCCGAGAGGGATCTCCATGAATACAGAGAAGAGGGAGCAGTTGGAAGTCCTTGCATAGAGCTGTCAATCATATCAAAGTTGGTCTACCTATTTTTGGGTGATTCGTAAACAGTCTGAACTATTGGTGTGAAACAGATTTGAGTAGCACAGATGTGTAGACACCTTACAGACTGACGACATACTTCACCAAGAGTTGCTGGTGTCTGCCCCTAAGCAGTGCAACACCAGCTTCCAGCAGGAGACTACCTACAAGGCCTGTACAGAAGGCTCCAGTTGCCAAACACAGTATTGTGGTGGAACAGGCCGAACAAGCTCAGTATTGATGGTGGTGCCAACCTGTAAGCAGCACATACGTACTCTGGTCAGGATAAAATCAAAGCTTCGTAACATAGAAGAACTGTGTGGTCTGAGCCTGAGTAGGTGCTGCTGAGAACCGAAAGGGTATTAAGTTTCCTTTCACAATTTGCCTTGAGCTGACAGGTATGATGGTAACCATGTTAATTTACAGTAAAAAATAAGTCTTAAAAATCTGAAGGATCCAATGACTTCTAATAACCAAGATAAAGTTCTAACAGCTGATGCACAGTGCCGCGTCGACAAACATGCAGAACATGAATTTTCAAATAAAACCGATACCCGTGCTTCAGGGCCCAATTAAATATTTTCTGTAAGGCCCCCTGAATTTGGTACTATGCAGTCCACAATTCATCTACATGACTACTCTGCAATTCACATTTAAGTGCTTGGCAGAGGGTTCATCGAACCACAATCATACTATCTCTCTACTATTCCACTCCCGAACAGTGAGCGGGAAAAACGAACACCTAAACCTTTCTGTTCGAGCTCTGATTTCTCTTATTTTATTTTGATGATCATTCCTACCTATGTAGGTTGGGCTCAACAAAATATTTTCGCATTCGGAAGAGAAAGTTGGTGACTGAAATTTCGTAAAAAGCTCTCGCCGCGACGAAAAACGTCTATGCTGTAATGACTTCCATCCCAACTCGTGTATCATATCTGCCACACTCTCTCCCCTATAACGCGATAATACAAAACGAGCTGCCCTTCTTTGCACCCTCTCGATGTCCTCCGTCAATCCCACCTGGTAAGGATCCCACACCGCGCAGCAATATTCTAACAGAGGACGAACGAGTGTAGTGTAAGCTGTCTCTTTAGTGGACTTGTTGCATCTTCTAAGTGTCCTGCCAATGAAACGCAACCTTTGGCTCGCCTTCCCGACAATATTATCTATGTGGTCCTTCCAACTGAAGTTGTTCGTAATTTTAACACCCAGGTACTTAGTTGAATTGACAGCCTTGAGAATTGTACTATTTATCGAGTAATCGAATTCCAACGGATTTCTTTTCGAACTCATGTGGATCATCTCACACTTTTCGTTATTTAGCGTCAACTGCCACCTGACACACCATACAGCAATCTTTTCTAAATCGCTTTGCAGCTGATACTGGTCTTCGGATGACCTTACTAGACGGTAAATTACAGCATCATCTGCGAACAACCTAAGAGAACTGCTCAGATTGTCACCCAGGTCATTTATATAGATCAGGAACAGTAGAGGTCCCAGGACGCTTCCCTGGGGAACACCTGATATCACTTCAGTTTTACTCGATGATTTGCCGTCTATTACTACGAACTGCGACCTTCCTGACAGGAAATCACGAATCCAGTCGCACAACTGAGACGATACCCCATAGCTCCGCAGCTTGATTAGAAGTCGCTTGTGAGGAACGGTGTCAAAAGCTTTCCGGAAATCTAGAAATACGGAATCAACTTGAGATCCCCTGTCGATAGCGGCCATTACTTCGTGCGAATAAAGAGCTAGCTGCGTTGCACAAGAGCGATGTTTTCTGAAGCCATGCTGATTACGTGTCAATAGATTGTTCCCTTCGAGGTGATTCATAATGTTTGAATACAGTATATGCTCCAAAACCCTACTGCAAACCGACGTCAATGATATAGGTCTGTAGTTAAATGGATTACTCCTACTACCCTTCTTGAACACTGGTGCGACCTGCGCAATTTTCCAATCTGTAGGTACAGATCTATCGGTGAGCGAGCGGTTGTATATGAGTGCTAAGTAGGGAGCTATAGTATCAGCGTAATCTGAAAGGAACCTAATCGGTATACAATCTGGACCTGAAGACTTGCCCGTATCAAGCGATTTGAGTTGCTTCGCAACCCCTAAGGTATCTACTTCTAAGAAACTCATGCTAGCAGATGTTCGTGTTTCAAATTCTGGAATATTCCATTCGTCTTCCCTGGTGAAGGAATTTCGGAAAACTGCGTTCAATAACTCCGCTTTAGCGGCACAGTCGTCGATAACAGTACCATCGGCACTGCGCAGCGAAGGTATTGACTGCGTCTTGCCGCTTGTGTACTTTACATACGACCAGAATTTCTTCGGATTTTCTACCAAATTTCGAGACAATGTTTCGTTGTGGAACCTATTAAAGGCATCTCGCATCGAAGTACGTGCCAAATTTCGCACGTCTGTAAATTTTAGCCCATCTTCAGGATTTCGCGTTCTTCTGAACTTCGCATGCTTTTTCCGTTGCCTCTGCAACAGCGTTCGGACCTTTTTTGTGTACCACGGGGGATCCGTTCCATCTCTTACCAATTTATGAGGTATGAATATCTCAATTGCTGTTGCTACTATATCTTTGAATTTGAGCCACATCTCATCTACATTCGCATAGTCAGTTCGGAAGGAATGGAAATTGTCTTTTAGGAAGGCTTCTAGTGGCACTTTATCCGCTTTTTTAAATAAAATTATTTTGCGTTTGTTTCTGATGGATTTGGAAGAAATGGTATTGAGCCTAGCTACAATGACCTTGTGATCACTAATCCCGGTATCAGTCATGATGCTCTCTATCAGCTCTGGATTGTTTGTGGCCAAGAGGTCAAGTGTGTTTTCACAACCATCCACAATTCGCGTGGGTTCGTGGACTAACTGCTCTAAATAATTTTCGGAGAATGCATTTAGGACAATCTCGGAAGACGTTTTCTGCCTACCACCGGTTTTGAACAAGTATTTTTGCCAACATACCGAGGGTAGGTTGAAGTCCCCACCAACTATAATCGTATGAGTGGGGTATTTATTTGTTACGAGACTCAAACTTTCTCTGAACTGTTCCGCAACTGTATCATCGGAGTCTGGGGGTCGGTAGAAGGAGCCAATTATTAACTTAATTCGGCTGTTAAGTATAACCTCCACCCACACCAATTCGCACGGAGTATCTACTTCGACTTCACTACAAGATAAACCACTACTGACAGACACCAACACTCCACCACCAATTCTGCCTAATCTATCTTTCCTGAACACCGTCTGAGACTTCGTAAAAATTTCTGCAGAACTTATTTCAGGCTTTAGCCAGCTTTCTGTACCTATAACGATATCAGCTTCTGTGCTTTCTATTAGCGCTTGAAGCTCAGGGACTTTTCCAGCGCAACTACAACAGTTTACAACTATAATTCCGACTGTTCCTTGATCCAAGCACGTCCTGTAATTGCCAAGCACCCTTTGACATTGCAGCCCATCCCGCACTTTCCCGAGGCCTTCTAACCTAAAAAACCGCCCAGTCCATGCCACACAGCCTCCGCTACACGTGTAGCCGCCAGCTGAGTGTAGTGAACTCCTGACCTATTCAGCGGAACCTGAAACCCCACCACCCTATGGCGCAAGTCAAGGAATCTGCAGCCAATACGGTCGCAAAACTGTCTGAGCCTCTGATTCAGACCCTCCACCCGGCTCTGCACCAAAGGTCCGCAGTCGGTTCTGTCAACGATGCTGCAGATGGTGAGCTCTGCCTTCATCTCGTAAGCAAGACCGGCAGCCTTCACCAAATCAGATAGCCGCTGGAATCCAGAGAGAAATTCCTCAGATCCAAAGCGACACACGTCATTAGTGCCGACATGTGCCACCACCTGCAGCTGGCTGCACCCTGTGCTCTTCATGGCATCCGGAAGGACCCTTTCCACATCAGGAATGACTCCTCCCGGAATGCACACGGAGTGCACACTGGATTTCTTCCCCTCCTTAGCCGCCATATCCCTAAGGGGCCCCATTACGTGCCTAACATTGGAGCTCCCAACTATTATGGAAAGCTAATGCAGGCAAAGGTTGTCCACATACAGTGACACCATTGGTCCCTCTGCACTCATAATACTGCTGACTGCAGAGCCGATCACTGAGGGACCCTAATTTCCTGTGTATATTGGTTGCTGAGGCTCGATTCTATCCAGATTTGAAATCATTGGAGGGATAGAAAATTCTGGAGAAAAGCCCCACTCCCGTAGCTCAGACAGAACATTTTGAGGCCAGGTCGTAATGTGCGCCTTCTGTAGGTCAAAGAACACAGCAGTCAGTTGTTAACAATGTGGGAAAGCACTGCACATTGCAGGTTCCAGATGAATCAGTTGGTCTCTGGTGTAACCAAATGCCCAAAAGGCACTTGAAATTGCAATGTATATCCTCTGACTCATCATGCGCCAACACAGTTGTTGGTTGACCATTCTTTCAAATAATTTACGCAGCTCATCCATTATTGAGATTAACCAATAATTAGTCAAAACTTGAGGGTCTTCTCTCAATTTCAGGATAGAAATAACAACACTCTGCTACCACTGAGAGGAAATTCCTCTTCCTGCTAAATACAATTGTAAAACCTGAAGATGCAATTCACACTCATTGTTAATGTGTTTGAGCACTTTATTATGAATTTTATCAGGTACATGAGCCATGTCTCGACCCTCTGCTAAAGAGCTGCAGCACTTGCTTTCGCTAAAATGGAACATTGTACAATTTAAAGCCTTGTGCATGGCCAGGTAAAAAGTCCTGATCCGCTAGGCATTTCCAGGCCAGGAAATTAGGATGGTAGGTCCTGCGTGCAGACACTATGGCCAAGTGTGCCATGGAACATTCAGTAATGATTGTGGGATCAGCACAGTTGTCGTCAGAGAGAGAGATGCCATGAACTACAGTGGCTGCAAATGTGTGGAGCTTCGCCCATAATTCTACATCTACATCCATACTCCGCAAGCCACCTGACGGTGTGTGGTGGAGGGTACCCTGAGTACCTCTATCGGTTCTCCCTTCTATTCCAGTCTCGTATTGTTCGTGGAAAGAAAGATTGTCGGTATGCTTCTGTGTGGGCTCTGATCTCTCTGATTTTATCCTCATGGTCTCTTCGCGAGGTATACGTAGGAGGGAGCAATATACTGCTTGACTCTTCGGTGAAGGTATGTTCTCGAAACTTTAACAAAAGCCCGTACCGAGCTACTGAGCGTCTCTCCTGCAGAGTCTTCCACTGGAGTTTATCCATCATCCCCGTAACGCTTTCGCGACTACTAAATGATCCTGTAACTAAGCGCGCTGCTCTCCGTTGGATCTTCTCTATCTCTTCTATCAACCCTATCTGGTACGGATCCTACACTGTTGAGCAGTATTCAAGCAGTGGGCGAACAAGCGTACTGTAACCTACTTCCTTTGTTTTCAGATTGCATTTCCTTAGGATTCTTCCAAAATAATCTCAGTCTGGCATCTGCTTTACAGACGATCAACTTAATATGATCATTCCATTTTAAATCACTCCGAATGCGTACTCCCAGATAATTTATGGAATTAACTGCTTCCAGTTGCTGACCTGCTATTTTGTAACTAAATGATAAGGGATCTATCTTTCTATGTATTCGCAGCACATTACACTTGTCTACATTGAGATTCAATTGCCATTCCCTGCACCATGCGTCAATTCGCTGCAGATCCTCCTGCATTTCAGTACAATTTTTCATTGTTGCAACCTCTCAATACACCACAGCATCATCTGCAAAAAGCCTCAGTGAACTTCCGATGTCATCCACCAGGTCATTTATGTATATTGTGAATAGCAACGGTCCTATGACACTCCCCTGCGGCACACCTGAAATCATTCTTACTTAGGAAGACTTCTTTCCATTGAGAATGACATGCTGCGTTCTGTTATCTAGGAACTCTTCAATCCAATCACACAATTGGTCTGATAGTCCATATGCTCTTACTTTGTTCATTAAACGACTGTGGGGAACTGTATCGAACGCCTTACGGAAGTCAAGAAACATGGCATCTACCTGTGAACCCGTGTCTATGGCCCTCTGAGTCTCGTGGACGAATAGCGCGAGCTGGGTTTCACACGACCGTCTCTTTCGAAACCCATGCTGATTCCTACAGAGTAGATTTCTAGTCTCCAGAAAAGTCATTATACTCGAATATAATACGTGTTCCAAAATTCTACAACTGATTGACGTTAGAGATATAGGTCTATAGTTCTGCACATCAGTTTGACGTCCCTTCTTGAAAACGGGATGACCTGTGCCCTTTTCCAATCCTTTGGAACACTTCGCTCTTCTAGAGACCTACGATACACTGCTGCAAGAAGGGGGGCAAGTTCCTTCGCGTACTCTGTGTAAAATCGAACTGGTATCCCATCAGGTCCAGCGGCCTTTCCTCTTTTGAGCGATTTTAATTGTTTCTCTATCCCTCTGTCATCTATTTCGATATCTACCATTTTGTCATTTGTGGTGGTGGTGGTTAGTGTTTAACGTCCCGTCGACAACGAGGTCATTAGAGACGGAGCGCAAGCTCGGGTTAGGGAAGGATTGGGAAGGAAATCGGCCGTGCCCTTTCAAAGGAACCATCCCGGCATTTACCTGAAACGATTTAGGGAAATCACGGAAAACCTAAATCAGGATGGCCGGAGACGGGATTGAACCGTCGTCCTCCCGAATGCGAGTCCAGTGTGCTAACCACTGCGCCACCTCGCTCGGTTTTGTCATTTGTGCGACAATCTATAGAAGGAACTAAAGTGCAGTCTTCCTCTGTGAAACAGCTTTGGAAAAAGACATTTAGTATTTCGGCCTTTAGTCTGTCATCCTCTGTTTCAGTACCGTTTTGTTCAAAAAGTGTCTGGACATTTTGTTTTGATCCACCTACCGCTTTGACATCAGACCAAAATTTCTTAGGATTTTCTGCCAAGTCAGTACATAGAACTTTACTTTCGAATTCATTGAACGCCTCTCGCATAGCCCTCCTCACACTACATTTCGCTTCGCGTAATTTTTGTTTGTCTGCAAGGCTTTGGCTATGTTTATGTTTGCTGTGAAGTACCCTTTGCTTCCGCAGCAGTTTTCTAACTCGGTTGTTGTACCACGGTGGCTCTTTTCCATCTCTTACGATCTTGCTTGGCACATACTCATCTGACGCATATGTGACAATATGATGTGTGGACCCAACACTTCTGTTCTTGTGCACTCTTGACTGGTTTCGAAAGTAGCTTTGGATGTAAAGGCTTGTCAGTATGCTTTCTGAAGTGGCCAACATGGTGCAGGTTGTATTGGTCTATAGGTTACATTTATATCTATGATCAAAACACCTTATTCTCTCATTGCAGGCTGATACTGTCAAGTTTTTAATATGTTTGAAGGCTTTATTATCAAGAACATTCCCAGTCCAAAAACCCCTGTTTCCAGTGAGTGCTACTTGTTTAGCAAATTTTGCGTTTTCAGGTTAGTGATGTCAACTGTTGTCACTTCTGAAGGTATGTATCTCTGCCACATCAACGACATCAGTCTATAGGTGTGGTATCGCAATGTTAACTTATCCCTTTCTTCAACCTAAAACCACCATGCTGATATGAACCTACAATCAAGGCAAAATTTATTTGCCTTCACCCAAAATTGATGCAGATTGCTTGACAACACTGAAAGAAGCAGAGATGATGCTGCCACCATTTGTTCTGTCTGTTAAAAAGGCCAACCAAAGGGTCTGATTCCACCTGTGTGCTTGGATCTGTGAGACAAATATGTTGTGTGACATCACTGAGGCACAGCATGTACGAAATAGGTTGTGTCTGCAGAGTGTGTGTTGGAACAGGTGGTGGTGTTGGTGCACTCTAGTGTGGGGCGTTCATGCTTCTAAACTGATTGTGAGTGGTGTTAGTACAGCACTGGAGTTAGTGCTGTGTGTTAATGTTTCAAGGGTTTGTTTTTGTTGCCTTGACAGTGAGTTATTTTAATGTCATTCGTTATTGGTTACTGATTTGTTTTATGCTTTTAAATTGTTAATTTCTCATTTCTCTCTCTCTTTTTGTTGCACTTTAGAAAAATAACATTTTTGCAATTTTTATTATTAGACGGCAAAGTCAGACTTAAAAAGATCCTTAGTTTATAAAACCAAACTAACCTCCTTCCTCCTCCTCCCTCTTTGTCATCATCATTGCCCTCTTCACAGATGCTACTACTTTCAATTTATAGTCCATATCATATGAGTACCTTTTATTTTTTCCATTATAAAACTACCTGCTAACAACAGTGTTTTACTTTTACCAATAACCCGAATCACCTTCAGTTCACGTTCAGTGGCACAGCAGACTGCAGTGATGCATCATAGTCTAGACAGTGTTCTGGATTTGTGAAGGTAGGGTGACAGGAAGACAGTGTTAGCAAGCTTGTGAATCCCTGCAAATTCATGTTTGTGGCATTGGTGCACTGCTGCTCCCAGTTGAATCTATTGTTGCCAGATAGAAATAGGTTTCCCACCCCGCAGCATCAAATATACGGCCGTTTCTAAGACTGGTGGGAATTTTAAAGCAAACACTCGACATTTTCATATTAATTTTGAGTATAAGATGCACTTGAATTTTGGAGGCAATGTTTCAAAGAAAAAGGTATGTTTTATAGTCTGTAAAATACAGTGTAAAATTCACTAGTTGTTCATGATTGGGTGGAGGGGACGGTCACTGAACATGCATTTAGAGAGCGGATAAAGTGTCTGGTACGACAGTTTTTGTTTGAGCTACATAGGTCAAATTACATATTCAATTCCCACTGTGGGTTTTTGTATTTTTTGTTAAGTTTCTTTTAGAGGATTTTCTTTTTTTATGGTGACATTCTTCTTCTTGTATATTTATGTTGTCCCTGGCTGAAACCTCCTACTTCCCATGGTCATACCATTAGTTTCATTTTATTGCTGGAGTGAAATCTTTCGCATCATTTGTATCTTTGTTAGCGGGTGTATTTACTGATGTCGTTGCCATACTGTCATATTGTTTAGCTTCCTCATAGCAAAAGCTGTCTGACAAGGATCCACAATACATAAAAGAAGTAATTAACCCATACACTGCTGAACTATCATGGTCCCAACATGAAGAAACCAGTAAAAATGATAGTAGAGGCCAGGAAGTCATGACTGACAACATGACGTAAAAAAAAAGGAAAAAAAAAAGAAAAAGAAAAAAAGAAATATTAAATAATTCCAAGACTTTCATAATAGTATAGACAGTTAATTGCTAAGTGATACAACAGCTGATGCAAGGGAATTTATGGCAGCTGATAAGCCTCCAAATCTTCATTACACTACATAATGTTGTACTCTGAAAGATTACTTGAAAGATTTTCTTTTAAATCAAGCTTTAACTCTTTAACAAAGAAACTCTCTACTTTTGAGAGTCTTAGAACATGCACCCGAATCCGCTAGAGGACAAGATCCATGTTTGATGCAAAGATTTTGTTCCCGTAACAACCATACATTGCTCATACAACTTACCTACAAATTAGCAGAAATCTTAGTAACTTCAAAACGAAAAATCATGGAACACAACAGCATTCTTTAGAAGAACCAACCATAGATTAACACTCATAGCACGCATTTTATAAAACGCTCTTCAGCCATAACCTACTAATTCCATTACGTTATAGATACAATATTCACAGAAACTTAAAAAATAACATGGAAGCTATACATTGTTAGCCTGTCACAAAGAGGGCAAAAAGAGATGCAC
Source organism: Schistocerca gregaria (assembly GCF_023897955.1). Classification (NCBI taxonomy): domain Eukaryota; kingdom Metazoa; phylum Arthropoda; class Insecta; order Orthoptera; family Acrididae; genus Schistocerca; species Schistocerca gregaria. The sequence continues at coordinate 613,699,948 of NC_064923.1, forward strand.
TTTAACTTCATAAAAATATATATATCACAATCAACACAGATTGTAACTAGCATTTATTGTACCAATCATTTTTATGTAATTATTTCAAGCTGGTGAAAGATTTAGTAGCAAAACATCTGCTCTATATTTTTCCCACTTCACTTATAACGATGTTGCATATGATGACAGTTAACAGTTCAGACTGCATATACCAGGCAGAAATATTTCTTGGGCCAAGACAGAAACTCTGTACTAAGAAACTCATAACATATGTAACATAACAGTGATGCTTTGTAAGGATTACTGAGTAGTAAAGAGATTACCAATAGTACCAATAAAAAATTCTACACATTGTGATAGCATTGAAACAGCATGGAAATTCCTCTCCAGTGTTGTAGACTAAAAACGTTGTTGCTCTCACCTGTGTACATCTGATCGTGTCGTTGGACCTGAAGTCTAGTTTTGATTACTGTTAGTGGGTACAGGAAGCATCTAATGGAGAATGAACTCAACATACTCAAAGGGACAAACTTCTTTTTGTCCATCATTTCCCACTCAATCGTCCTTATGAATTGTTGTGACTCCATCGATACCATTTTACGCCTATCCGTTTTCATATTCTCCTAACATGACAGTATCACAATAGTGTTTCACCGTTCTTCACACTCGCTAGTCAATACACCACGAAGTGCCGGTTCCATCTCATCTGAAATATCAACAACGAAAAATTTTCACTAGATATTTCTCCACTTATGTTCTAATTTAAACACCACTTCCAATAATGTCTGACAATCCTTAACTTTAATGAGGTACGTATAGAACTTACGTTCTACGATTTAAAGGTCACGAGAGTTTTGTTTATCAGAGTCTTTTTCTTAAACGCGGCATCAGTTACAAATTTGTTATCATGGTCTTAATTTCACGTTATAAATCGCACATTTTGACTGCTCATAGCCGGACCTCCACAAATTATTATCACCTGTCAAGGCCAACAATACACTTGCACTTTCTCGTGAAATTCCATGTTTTGACTTGCGACCAGATGATCGGCAAGTCAAAGATGGCATATATCTCAGCAAAGAAATACTTTTTAATGGAATAGACGAGGATCTCTGAACTTTAAGGTGGACCACCTCATGCTTTAAAAACTTGCACATGCAGCCTCATCTTTTTTTTTTTTTCAGCGAACGCCATTATATCGCAAGTCAGCTGAAGATTCTGTTGTCAACATTCATAATTGTCCTATAAATTGCGAATGATGTAAGGATTTATTAGATTATACGAACGTGTCTAAAAGATACAGACGTCAATATTTTATTACATTCGACTCGAATGGTCATCACTACACACACGTCTACCGTACCGTATTAATATATACTTTCACGATTTCATCTTATTTGGTTTGATTTGTATTTGGAACTGTAAAATTACAATTTTTGCAAAGAATGTACTGTAATGTAGGATAAGTCTATGAATACACTATTACATGGGCAAAAAGAGAAGAGAAACAAATAATAGTGTAAACAAAATAAATACAGAGAGAGAGAGAGAGCACTCCGTCTCAGGCCACAATTGGCCCATCGGGACCATCCAACAGCCGTGTCGTCCTCAGGTGAGGATGCGGATAGGAGGGGCGTGTGGTCAGCACACCGCTCTCCCGGTCGTTATGATGGTTTTCTTTGACCGGAGCCGCTACTGTTCGGTCGAGTAGCTCCTAAATTGGCATCACGCCACTGAGTGCACCCAGAAAAATGGCAACAGCGAATAGCAGTTGGATGGTCACCCATCCAAGCGCCGGCCGCGCCCGACAATGCTTAACTTCGAAAATAAATACAAGACATAAAATATTACATTCAAAGCTTCAAAGAAAATAAGAAAACAATAGCACTGCAGACAATAGACATACAATATGTACAATATTACACACATTTCTTCTCGGATACATGAGGGCTGTCAATGTCCTTTTTAATACATATTTTAAAGACTATAAGACGCTATGGACTATAACCATTTTCTTAAAGTAACATTTTTACGATTTTTATTATTAGACTACAAAGCCAAACTAAAAAATTCTTAGTTTATAAAACCGAACTTATCTTTAAAATCCCTGAAAATCATCATCAGAACTTTCTTCTTTTTTTCTTCTTCCACTTCGTCGTCATCTTTGTCCTCTTCATACCTAATATGTTCTTCACTGCCATCAGGAGTTTTACGTATGCCACACTTCTTGAAAGATTTAATAATAATGTATCTTCCCATTCTAGACCACGACTGTTTTATCCAATGACACACTTGTTTGATTGTAAACCATTTTAAAGTTACCTGTGGTTTTCATCCATCATCCATTTCTTCCATTCCTCTCTCATATACACAATAAATGGTATATTTATCGAGATATTAAGAGGTTTCAATTGAGAGGTAAGTCCTCCTGGAATAACAGCAAATTATGTATTTCCCTGTCTCAATTTCTCTTTCATGGGATTTTTCAGATGGCTGCTAAACTGAGCTTGAGCAAGAAGAGAACTCTTCTGTAATAAAACACCTTTCCTTCCCTTCCACACTTTGTTAATTCATAATTTCGTACCTGGCTCGGCCATCTAACCTTTGACATGTACGTGAACAACAACACCTGGCATTGTTTGTTGAATGATAATGGTGGAGGACATGAAGACGGGACATTTAGCAGTATGTGAAGAATTGTTTGTCATCTGCACAATGTTCCAATTAGAACAACAAACAATTACCGCTTTAATGATTACCAGAGACATCCAAGCCATTTGGAATGGTAGAAATAAACATTTGGATCAGTTTAACCAAACACCAGTGGATAACCACTATATGATAACCATTTTACTTTGTTACATTTTGATAGCTGCCATCCTGAATGAGCAAGTGGTTACAATAACACAAACAATTATAATAACTGTATACTGAAGTTCAGTGTCCCCAACACAATAATAATGGATCAGGGCACCAAATTCATATTCAAACTAAAATTAAGCAACTTTCCCACCTGTTATGAATCTAGAATTCCCTGCACTGCAAAAACAAAAAATTAAAAAATAGAAGGCCTGAGTTCATTCACAATACCATTGCCAAAAATTTAAGCTATTTTGTAAATAGATGCAACAATGACTCAGACACATAGCTATCCTATGTTGTGGCTAAGTACAATGCATTAGTTCATGATAGCATTGGGCTCTTGCGATACAAAGTGGTGTATGGTAGGAAGACACTATCTCCTTTTGGGGTTATTAAACCTAATATTGGGGAAAATGGAGAGCTGGTACGAAATTTTGCAAAAACGTTGAGAGACTTGTGGAAGCGAACAGAAACAGGAAATACTAAGGCACTCAAGCGTCAAGAGAATATTGGATGATTACTGCCAATTTTCCAGGATTAACCAATGTGTAATGTTAGGAAGCCCCTATAAACCAGAGGGCACAGCAAAAAATTTCTTATGCGTTATGAAGGTCCATACCAAGTCATAGAGATGATATCATCTGTAAACGTCAAATTACAGTGCCAACGTGAGTCACCCTTGTCCACTTGGGGTGCATCAAACGTTTTATAGGTGCTCTGGATATTCTACCACAGGTTTCATTGCTGCTACCTGCAAAGAAGGTAAAGGGAAAAACAGGTAGGGAGGAAGCAGAAATTCATGCACAGGATATGCACAAGGTGTCTTTTGCTTTCAGGTTTTGCCAATAATAGACAAGGCTTGCAGAATATCTATAGGAACGCTTTAGTAAGTTGTATCATGTATGTATCTTTGTCTTATTTTTACGAAGTTATTACATTGTGTTAAGTAGCAAAATTTGTGTTTTCATTTGATAATATGTTTTTGGTGTAGGGGTTGGTAGATAACATAGTGTTCATAGAGGGATGGAGGGAGAGTGACAAGGATTCCTTTCTCTCAGCTCGCATAACCACTGAGGCGTAAATGGGAAGCTCTGCATAAATATGTGCAATTAAAGACGTGAGAAATAATTTTGGGGGGGGGGGGGAGATATTTTCCCTCAAATGTTACCAATAAGGTAAAAATCAGAAGCTCTGGATAAATACATACAAATAAAAATTTGAGAAATAAAGTTGGTCTCTGAGGACAGGGATTGAGGTCAATGGATGACCTCCAACAATGTCAAGTGGAAAGACTCAATATTTACGAAGCAGGATGGTTCTGATTGACTTGAAGCAAATGGATCACAGTTATTCTTAGATGAAATGGATGCTGAATGATTTACAGGCATGTCCTCATGCCAAAGGGTCGATATGCATTGGTTTTACCCCATGTTCACACTAGAAGTAGTAATTAAAACAGGTCGACTCAAGGGAATTGCAAGGTAGTGTTTTATTGCTTAATGGTACTACCTGTGGCATAGCAAGAACTACCTTTCATCTCCCAGCTATTGTCACTGGGATCCTTGTAATAAATTTGGCACAGCCCTCATTATATTAGACAGAAAACCCATTGCCAACGTGTTGCCAACTCAGAACCTCGTCTACCTAAGAAACACCTTAAAACCTAGCATCTTCCATTCGCTAGATGGACTTATACAATTGGAGAAAGGTCGTATTAACGTTCAGCAGTTGATCTAGCTTGTATGACATTATCGTGATAAACACTGTGATAAAATCCTAACCATGAGTGTCCTAGTTTCTGGTGCAATTGTGCTTCTAACTCTCTTTTGTGCAAACTTTATCTACTTTACATGGAAAACTGACTTCCTGTTGAGTTCCCATTGCATGGGCTCCCAACAGACTAGTTTAATTTCAGGCAAAATCCTTTCGTTTAATAGAACCCCAGTTAACTACATAGTTTATGTTAAATTAGAGTAAGGAAAATTCGAGAACATTGTATTTTTTACTTCAGCTTGTGAAACACTGTTAAGATTCTTTTATGCAAGAATGTAAACAGGTGACAATCTGGTATTGGATTTCTCAAAGGAGGGAGAAATATTGCTCCATGGGTTCACCATGTGCAGTGAGCTATTCCTGCCACAATACACAGTCATAGAGAGGGCAGTGCAGTCTTCCTGAAGACCAAATGCCATTGAGCAAGAGAGTATATACAAGGAAAAAGAACACTGATTTAGTAGGCTGATGGCATGAACTATGCTAGCCAGCATTCCAGGAAACCAAGCTTACGCCATCTTGTGCGTCCACTAGCGCTTCTGGAGGAGCTGACTAAACAACAGATTAAGTCACCACTACCCGGTGACAATGCCCGGCAGCTCCAACTTCTGTGTTGAGAGTGCTGCTGTTAGAGAAGTGCTAACCAGCTGATTCACATATATAAACACCTGCCCCCCAAATAAGACCCTCATTCACATTTGTTTATTACATCTAGTAGTACTTTGACCTTAACATTTCACACCATTTTATATTTATTTAGTCCTTCAAATCCCATATGTATAGAATATATACAAGGATATTGGACATGGTTAGGCAGTTACAAGATAAAATACAGTTTGTATTGCAATCGTAAGGACTAGATATTGAAGTAATTTAGCAACGATTCATAAATACAACAAACATTACAGGCAACATACAAAGTAGAATACTAATAATGCATCTTTATTTTTGTTGTTTGGCTTTTATATATTCTGTCAGACTGTAAAAGCAATGGTCAATGAAATATGCCTTTACTTCAGCCTTTAAACTACAGAATTTACCTATTTATTTAATATGGTTAGGTAGATTATTGAAAATCTTTATCTCAGTATGTAGTGTGCCTTTTTGGCACAATGATGTTCTCACCTGTTTCATATGAAGGTCAGATTTTTGCTTTGTATTGTGTGCATGTATATCTTCATTTTTAATAAGATATCTGGGTGTCTATCGATATATTGTTTGATGAAAACTGATGTTTTGTAGATAAAAATGCATGGAAGAAGAAGAACTGACAGTTTTTTTAAATATGGGTCTGCATGATTTTGTATTGTTGACCCCTTCAATAATTCTTAATATTCTCTTTTGCATCCTGAAAAGTTTAATATTTGTTGTTGTATTGCCCCAGAAGAGTATGAGATATTTAATTACAGAATGCACATGGGAGTAGTATACATTTAACAGGCTGGCTTTGCTGCAACAAGTTTTTAAGATCCATATCATGTAACAGATTTTGCTAAGTTTTCTTTGCAAATATTCAATGTGTAAATTTAGTGTTGTCAAAACTTTCAAGAACTCTGTCACTAATTTCTATTTCTATGTTTGGGTGGTGTCTTCCTTTTACATTATAGAAGTTCAGTGCTACTGTCTTTTCTTTGTTTATAATTAGCATGTTGTAGCTGAACCACTGTTCTACACTATTCATTGTTTGGATAGTGGAGTCTTACAGTTTGTCTTCTGTTTTACCACTAATAAGAAAGCTTGTATCGTCTGCAAATTGGAGGGTGGTTTGGCAATACTTGTTGTACATAAGATCGTTGACATAGAGGAGAAACAGAATGGGTCCTAATACTGATCCTTGAGGGACGCCATGTTTCACATTTTCATATCCTGAATAGTAGTAGCTGATTTTGTTATGGTCAGAATATTGCACTTCAGCCACCTGTTTGTGACCACATAGGTATTTTTGAAAATACAGGCAGTAGGACTGTTGGTCTATAATTTGAAACACATTCTGAATTTCCATTTTTGAAAAGTGGCTTCAGTTTTGCTGTTTTTAAGCGTAAAGGGAGGTTTCCTGATGCCAGTGGGCTATTGCACAATTGTGTCCAGGGTTCAGCTAAGGCAAGAAAGCATTTTTTAATAATTGCATCTGGTATTCCATCAATTCCACATGAGTACCCTGTTTTCAAGGTTTTTATAATTGATAAAATTTCTTCAGTATTGTGGGTGAAATAAACAAAGATGTAGACACATTTCTCACACTATTGCATGATGGAGGTGATATTTTGTTGTGTTCTTACAGTCCACTCACCAACTGTTCACTTACGTTTGCAAAATATTTGTTGAAGCTCCCTGCAATTTCTGTTGGGCAAGAAATCATTTGTCCTTCACAACGTAAGTTCATATTTTTGTATTGTTTAGTTTCACTTGTTATTTGACTTTTTGTAACTTCCCATATAGATCTAGATTTGGTTTTTTGAATTTTCAATGTATTTGTCATTTGCCATTGTTTTAGCTTTCCTTACAACATTTTTGAGGATCCTCTTTTAATTCTTCAGGTACAAATGAAATTCATGAGGCATGTGCTGTGTCTTTGCTATATCGTGTAATCTTCTTTTCTCTGCACAAGATACTCTAATACCTGTTGTAATCCATTTGTTCTCTTTGAAGTTAGGTTGTCATTTTTGCTTTTTTAATGGAAATGCAGCTTCAAAGTATGACATGAAGATTTCCATGAATTTTTCAAACTTTTTGTTAGTATTTTCACAATTATACAGTTCATACCAAGTTTCTTCACTTAGTCTCTGTACAAAAAGGTTTATTTGTTTGTTAGTGAATTTCCTTGCTTCTTTTACAAGTTTCTCTTTCTCAGTTGTTTCACTTTGGGTGTGCAAAGCAATAAACTGTGAATAGTGATCACTGAAACCAGTATTAAGAATTCCGACACAGAAATTGTGATTTACATTTGTGTTTCTTAATATCTGTTCAATTGTTGAGCTAGTTGTTGGTGTAACTCTTGTAGGAGAGTCTATGGTGGCTTTTATGTTATATGTTTCCAGTACCGTTATCAAGCTTTGCTGGTCTTTTGAAATTTCTTGAAAATCAATATTAAAATCTCCACATATGATCACTGTTTTGTTGAAGTTTTTTATAGTATTGAAAGCTGCTTCTAGTTGATGACAGAAATCATTTAAGTTCCCATCAGGGCTCCTATATACACAGGCGATTATCAATTTTAATTCAGATAGTTCAACTGCGGATGCTTCAAAAACTTTCTCTTCAGCTAACAGTTCAATGGGTTTTATGTTACAATACTCAATGCCGCTTTTAACAAATATACATGACCCTCCATGTCTGGATGTAATTCTAGAAAATGATGATGAAGTATTGAAGTCCGCAAGTTTTGTGACTGACATTGCATTTTTAGGCAGCCAGTGTTCAGTTATACACATTACAGAAACGTTTTTTTACCTCATCAGTACATAAAATTTGTTTAGCAATGATTGGACATTTTGATGAATCAGCATGAAATTAAAGGATTTGTTAGGCTTTGGCATATTTAATTGATCACTTACCTTTAGCTTGTCAATAAAAAATCATTCAGGTGTGCTGGAAGTACTGCTTTTCTTTTCCCAACTGCACTTATTCTTCTATTATCATCTGCAGCAGAATTTTCTTCTGTGTCTGGCTCCCCTGGTAGCTGTTCAGCTGCTGCTCCTACTGTTGATAATATTGCTGCTGGTGTTAGAGCTGGGTCTGCAATTGGTACAGCTGTTACTGCATTCTTTGTTGTTGCTGTGCCTGAATATTGGAGGCACCTAGTTCCTTCTTTTGTTGTTGATGTTGGTGAGTGAGGTCTTGCTGGCGTTGTTTCCTTCGAATATTTGGGGGGCCGATCCAGAATGATTTTGGTTTTGAGTGTTTGATGCCTCTTGATGATAATTTCTTCAATTTTTCCTACGAGCAGTTTCTTCCCCATGTTGTTAACGTGCAATCCATGTAATGTGGGGAATCTGCGCCCAGTATTGTTAACATTTACGAGTTCTACTTTTCTGAAATGTTTGCAAAGTATTGAAATTTGTGGTTGGCATTTCTTTATTTACGCATGGCCAAGACGGTAAGCCATGCCGATGTGAGACGTTCAGCATTAAAACATTTGTATGTGTCAACTGTCCTAAGCACCTTATTAGTTCTTGTTTTGCGTTGTGGGTTTCGTTTTTACATGCGTCATTTGACCCACCAATTAGCACAACAAAGTCTTCAGAGGTTAAGTCACCAACGTCTGTGGATCGTACATGATTGCAAACTTCCGACATAGAAGCACCAGGCTTTATGTAAGCAATTGTTTGTAAACTGGACTGACTATTCAGAAGGCGAGCAAATCCACGACCGTGATTGTCTGCCATCAAAACTACTTTTCTTTGTTTAGGTTTCTCTGCATGTTTAAAAGGCCCACCGTCGTTATGGTCAAACAATTTTGTATCAGCGCTGGACAAATACTTGATATTTGGGCCACGCAAGTGTTCAGGTCTTTCAGTTTCATTTCCTTTCATAACAGTAGTTGAGCTGATAGGCGTTCTTTTGAATATATCACTCCGTATATTTGTAGTTTCATATTCAGGTCGGAAGGCCTGTGTGAATAGTATCATTTAAAATGTATTGTGGGACGTTTTGATGTTCTGTCCCATTCCATTCCACCAAGTGCGAATCGACCTTAATGCGAGCTTCCCTGTCACCTCACATTCGCTTATGCAACTTTTAGATGAAGGGCTTATTTCGATAGTGGTTCAAGTCCATTACCTCCACTTCTCTGTTTATAATGCTTCTGAAATTAATGGTCGAAACAACAGAAAGAAAGGTTCATCTCTTGCAAGATGTCGTATGCTTGAATATTTCTGGTATGTCAACTGCAGATTTTTCAGCGCTCATTTAACTTTAGGACTCTGTATCTCAGAATGAACAAAAATGGATTTGTACCACTACTGAAATAAGCCCTTCACATGTGGGGAGACATAAGCTGAAAAGACTTTAAAATTATTTTTAATAATTGTACAATGATTTTAGAATTACACTCTGTCTTCTTGCAGGCGATTTCGTTTAATTATCATCGCTGTTAGCCCCTGAGCTAGAACCTGCATAGCTACATACACCAACATGAATCACATTAGTTCATGCCAACATGAAAACTATATGAGCAGAAATTCTGACTGAACATGTGCAAGTGCTTTCTGGCCCACAAACCTGAGGCTGCTAACTATTAACGGTTTTAGACAGTATCCATCTATCAACGAAGCACTTCTGTTTATACGTAATGTGCACTTTTGAGATTCACAGGTTACATATTCTGTTATAATCATCTACAAAAAGTTAAACAAATGTTTCTAGGACATAGTCTATCATAAACTCTCTCAAAAACAAATTTAATGCAAATAACAAGCTTCAAGTCCTTGAAATAGAAATGTTGTCGTGAAAACTAAATTGTTAAGGCTTTCGTGGCCACTTGTTGACACACTGCCTGTTGGCTTCTGCCTCGGGTTCTTCGGCCGACGTTCATCTAATGATTTTACTGACGTTTCGCCAGCACGAGTGGCTGGCATTGTCAAAGCTTCACGCTCCATTGCCGGTGGTGAACTGGAGCCGAGCTGGCGGCCGCAGACTATATGTACCCTGCGCGCCAACGTCCGACGGGTTCTCCTCGGTCATTTCCGGTGCGGTTCTCCTTTTGCTTCCATAGAGTAAATATCTCTGGAGTGAGCGTTCATTGCACAGAACAGATTTTGTGTTGTCAACATACATTGCTGGCCTGGTCACATGTTCTCGGGACGTCGTGTGTTTGTCCGTATAGCACCCTGTATATTTAGAATGTCACTAAATCCCTAGTACAGACGGATCCTTTGGTACGTGTCGTGGATTATTTATATATGTTGCGCAGACATATTAACAATATCCATTTGATACCGGGAATAAACCAGCTACGTAACTTTAAGGGCAAGTGACATTACATCCTGATCCTTGCGATAGGTGTCACAGTTCAGATGCACTCGATTTTTGGCAGTTTTCGGCATGATACGGCACTTTATAGTATTACAGAGCCTGACGTACTTTTTTGCAGTGATAGTGTTGCAAAACGACTTGACAGTACGCTAGTACTTTTGTAAGTGTCCGAAAAACCCGGATTTTCAAACACATTAGCGATTATATCCCTGCTAATTCGTCATTTTCTTCTGCTATTTCTGCATATTTATTTTCTCAATTTTGCGACCTAAATTACAATTTTTCTTACTGGCGACATGTTGAAGTATTTATTTACCGCATTTTACTTGCTTGCTCCCAGTTTATTAAATAAATAGTAGTAGACTGAGAAATCTATATTCATAATCGACAAGTCACTGATAAATGCGTGGAGGATAGTATTTGCTGAAACAACTAACAATTCCCTTTCACTAGCAAATTTACGAGAGAAAGGGATTGTTTGTAAGCTTTCGTACGAGCTGTAATAACTATAATATAGTCATAAAATCATATAAAAATAGGCCTACAGAGTCAAGCCTTAATTATAATGCATCTTGAAATATACAGTGTCTCTTAGTAATATGATAACTATAATTAGAGGTACATGGTATGTACCCATGAAAAGATACTATCCCTTGTTTCACATATTTTTCTTTGCATCCGTAGCAACAACAGTAATTCACCATCGCTATTATACTACCAACAAAAGGTGAAACACAACAAAAACTCATGATATAATAAACTTCAAGTGCTGCACAAAGCACACACGCACAGCGAAATCCCGAAAACAAGTGACAATCCTGGTTTAATGTTGACAACATGCGCAAAACGGAATGCTCACTCCAGAGATATTTGCTCTATGCTTGCTACCTGCGACGGTCGTTCGCTGCAGTATGGGAAGCCAGGATCCGTTTACCTTAAGGCTTTCCTCTTTCTTTTTGAAATTGTTCATGTGTTTTTGTATTTCTCCTGCTTCTCTGAACAAGTGTTTGTGATAGTGCTTCTCTACAGCCAGAACTTCCGTGTCAGCGAATTTTATTACGTGGTCGGTCTCACTAAACGCGTGCTCTGCCACGGCAGATTTCTCCACCTGCCCCAACCTGCAATGTCACTTATGTTCTTTGATCATGGTGTTGATTGATAGTCCAGTCATTCCGGTATAAACTTTTCCGCATGTGCATGGTATACGGTATATTTCTGACATTGCAAGTGGGTCCCTTTTCTCCTTTGCCGATCTAAGACATTCTTTGATCTTCCTTGTAGGTTTGAAAATCGTCTTTACGCCATGTTTGCCCAATATACGAACGATTCTGTCAGTCACTCTGGGAATATATAGCAGAAAGGCCGTACCCTACATTTCTTTTTCTGATTCCTTACTTCGCCGAGTGTTTGGCTCTGTTACACTTCTAATATGACTTGTGGAGTACCCATTTCTCCTCAGAACACTTGCCAGGTGTCGCATTTCGCATCTGAGGTGCTGCAGCTCACATATTTGTCCTGCCAGCATTACGAGCGTATTAATCATGCCTCTTTTCTGGCTCGAGTAGTGATTTGATAGTTTGTGCAGTTATCGGTCCGTGTGTGTCGGCGATATACGCTGTGTCCCAGGATTTCACCATCCCTTGTGACCAGCACATCTAGAAATGGCAGTTTTTTGTCCTTCTCTACTTCCATGGTAAATTTTATGTTAGCATGGAGACTGTTCAAGTGTCTTTGGAAGTTATCGAGCTGCTCTTCACCATGGCTCCGCACAACGAAAGTATCATCGACGTACCTGTACCACACCTTAAGTTTGCAAGTCACCAAGAATTGTTCCATGAAGAAGTTGGCCACCACTCGACTAAGAGGACTACCCATGGCGACGCCTTCCAGCTGTTCGTAGAAATCGCCATTCCACGTGAAATAGCTCGTGGAGAGACATGCATGGAAGAGCTTTGTGATGTCTTGCGGGAAAATGGAACCGATGTGCTACAGAGCGTCACTGAGTGGCATTTTCGTAAACAAAGAAACAACATCGAAACTGACCAGGATGCCGTTTGGTGCAATTTCAGATTCTTCAGCTTCTCAATGAAATGTCCTGAGTCCTTTATGTATGGATCGGTCTTCCCCACATGTGGCTAGAGCAGAGAGGCCAAGTGTTTTGCCAGTTTATATGTTGGTGAAGCAGGAGCTCTAACAATCGATCTTAGTGGAACGGTGTTCTTATGTATCTTGGGTAATCCATACAGCAGAGGTGGTAGGGCTTCTGTGTTGCGCAGGTTTCTCTGTATATCCGCCGGCAGAGAAGACGCTTTGATTAATCGATTCTATTCCGTGTGATACGCTGCGTCGGATCTGCGCTTAGTTTTCGGTACGTGGTCGGATCTAATAGGTCTCGGATCTTTTGCTCATAATCTTCGGTCTTCATTGTGACGGTCGCATTCCCCTTATCGGCAGGCAGTACCAATATACTCTTGTCGGCGTTGAGATTCTTAATGGCTTGTAGCTCTCCTTTCTTCAGGTTGCAAGCTGGTGGTTTTGCTCGGCTCAGTATCCTGGCTGTTTCAGTGCGTATTTCCTCTGCCCTTTCACAAGGAAGGGTCCGAATGGTCGCTTCGGTGTTGACAATGATGTCCTCCATAGGTACAGTTCTCGGGATGATAGCGAAAGTCCCTCCTTTTTGAAGAACAGACACTTCCTCTTTGGTCAATTGTCGTTCAGTGAGGCTGACCATAGTGTGTGACATATCGGGAATCGCCTTGTCGGTCTGCTTCCGGCATCTTTCAAACTTTTTCTTCTGTCGCTCGGTGCAGCTCTCGATTTCGTTCTGCATGCTCCTGTTGACTGATGCTGTCGATCTTGTCCCAGTCGTCTTGATGCATTCTGCTACTTAGTTGATAGAAAATGTCCAAATATTCCTGATCCGTTCCTGCCAAGTCTCTCCATGTTGTATGAATTCGCTCATGAAGAAAAGCTCGTTCTATTCTGTCGTAGAGGCGACCTGCGTGGGCAGCGCTGAATAGGCGCTTACATTTCAAGAACTTCGCTGTAGCACCTTCATGCCGGCACCGTGACGGAAAGGCGATAGAGGACATCAATCGCGCTTTCTTCTTCCGTCGTTGGGCAAGGCGTCGGCACAATCTCCTCCCCGTAGAGGCGTAATACAAAATTGTTAAGGCTTTCGTGGCCACTTCTTGACACACGGCCAGCTGGCTTCTGTCTCGGGTTCTTCGGCCGACGTTCATTTAATGATATTACTGATGTTACGCCAGTACGAGTGGCTGGCAGTGTCAAAGCTTCACCCCCCATTGCCGGTGGTGAACTGGAGCCGAGCTCGCGGCCGCAAACTACACTCCTGGAAATTGAAATAAGAACATTGTGAATTCATTGTCCCAGGAAGGGGAAACTTTATTGACACATTCCTGGGGTCAGATACATCACATGATCACACTGACAGAAGCACAGGCACATAGACACAGGCAACAGAGCATGCACAATGTCGGCACTAGTACAGTGTATATCCACCTTTCGCAGCAATGCAGGCTGCTAATCTCCCATGGAGACGATCGTAGAGATGCTGGATGTAGTCCTGTGGAACGGCTTGCCATGCCATTTCCACCTGGCGCCTCAGCTGGACCAGCGTTCGTGCTGCACTTGCAGACCGCGTGAGACGACGCTTCATCCAGTCCCAAACATGCTCAATGGGGGACAGATCCGGAGATCTTGCTGGCCAGGGTTGTTGACTTACACCTTCTAGAGCACGTTGGGTGGCACGGAATACATGCGGACGTGCATTGTCCTGTTGGAGCAGCAAGTTCCCTTGCCGGTCTAGGAATGGTAGAACGATGGGTTCGACGACGGTTTGGATGTACCGTGCACTATTCAGTGTACCCTCGACAATCACCAGAGGTGTACGGCCAGTGTAGGAGATCGCTCCCCATACCAAGATGCCGGGTGTTGGCCCTGTGTGCCTCAGTCGTATGCAGTCCTGATTGTGGCGCTCACCTGCACGGCGCCAAATACGCATACGACCATCATTGGCACCAAGGCAGAAGCGACTCTCATCGCTGAAGACGACACGTCTCCATTCGTCCCTCCATTCACGCCTGTCGCGACACGACTGGAGGCGGACTGCACGATGTTGGGGCGTGAGCGGAAGACGGCCTAACGGTGTGCGGGACCATAGCCCAGCTTCATGGAGACGGTTGCGAATGGTCGTCGCCGATACCCCAGGAGCAACAGTGTCCCTAATTTGCTGGGAAGTGGCGGTGCGGTCCCCTATGGCACTGCGTAGGATCCTACGGTCTTGGCGTGCATCCATGCGTCGCTGCGGTCCGGTCCCAGGTCGACGGGCACGTGCACCCTCCGCCGACCACTCGCGACAACATCGATGTACTGTGGAGACCTCACGCCCCACGTGTTGAGCAATTCGGCGGTACGTCCACCCAGCCTCCCGCATGCCCACTATACGCCCTCGCTCGAAGTCCGTCAACTGCACATACGGTTCACGTCCACGCTGTCGCGGCATGCTACCAGTGTTAAAGACTGCGATGGAGCTCCGTATGCCACGGCAAACTGGCTGACACTGACGGGGGCGGTGCACAAATGGTGCGCGGCTAGCGCCATTCGACGGCCAACACCGCGGTTCCTGGTGTGTCCGCTGTGCCATGCGTGTGATCATTGCTTGTACAGCCCTCACGCAGTGTCCGGAGCAAGTATGGTGGGTCTGACACACCGGTGTCAATGTGTTCTTTTTTCCATTTCCAGGAGTGTATATGTACCTCTCGCGCCAACGTCCGAGGGCTTCTCCTCGGTCATTTCAGGTGCGGTTCTCCTCTTGCTACCTGCGACGGTCGTTCGCTGCAGCACGTGAAGCCTTGTTGAAACACCTGGAAAGTGTTCTGAGGAGCAATGGGTACTCCACAAGTTATATTAGAAGTGTAACAGAGCTCTGTTACAATTGTCGATTGTAAGTATCAATTTTCTACCATATAGGTAACACCAAAAGTAAGTGAATTCATTTGTTAAGTTCAACATATCCTTCTCTACAGCTGAGTAAATTTCCTCAGCTTCATTTAACTGTCTTGGTGCATGTACTATTTCATATTCTTTCCCATTTACTGCCTGACTTAAAACGGATCTGACTGCCTGGTTGCTCACATCGCAGGACAGGATAAGTCCTTCTCCACAATTTGGAAGAATTATTACATGGCTAGTTAATAGTACCTTCTTTAATTTCTTGAACACAGCTTGACACTCAGCAATTCACATGACCTTTATACCTTTTTTAACAAACAGTAACGACCCTGCGGAAAAAGGGGCAAGTCCATTTAATTAGGAAATGAATCTATAGTACTTCTCATGACCAACCATATGAGTTACAAAGTAGTTAAAATGACTTTCGAATAACCTGCAAAGTCAGTGTGATGCGAAGATTTTCAGTGCTAGCAGTGACGGAAAGAATGTTTTAAGCTTATCTTCTCACAGAAATAATGGGGCACGCCCAAAATTTGCTTCCACCGTTTACTTTGCACCTGTTAGGTTAGTTGGATGCGATTGAAAACGTGATCAAATGGTTCAAATGGCTCTGAGCACTATGGGACTTAACATCTGTGGTCATCAGTCCCCTAGAACTTAGAACTACTTAAACCTAACTAACCTAAGAACATCACACACATCCATGCCAAAGGCAAGATTCGAACCTGCGACCGTAGCGATCACGCGTTCCAAATTGAAGCGCCTAGAGCCACATGGCCACACCGGCCAGCCAAACGTGATCAGTTGAGTTTCTTACTCTGTGTTGTTTCCTTATAGTGATAGTGTATAGTATGAACTGTGATAGTAATGACATACGCTTACGATCATGTTTGAGGGACAGATAATGCTCTTACTAATTTATCCAGATCTGCTATCACTATCACGAACGTATCTGGGCGAAGGTGCATGCCTTGTAGGAGATAAGAGGTCCATCTGTGATTTCTATTTGGTGACAAACTACCCTAATTGCTGTAGTGGCTTAAAGGCTGGGTCGTACTAAATGCACACAAGAGGCAGTCAGTGTCATTGACTGCACTGTCACAAATTCCAATGTCACTAATGTATATGCGATACGTCGTTACAGAAAGGAAGCGGTGGGAAGCAGAGTTGACTGCGATGATATTAACATTTTCATGCAGTGCTGAATGGTGTTCACAGCATCTCTCTGGAAGCAGTAAGTTTTCACACTCTTAGAAGTGTCTATCAAGTTCCAATTCAGTAAAGTCTGGGCCAGTAACTCATAAAGGGAATCATATTTGCTGTTATCCCCAGGATTAAGAATAGAGTACTGTACTTCGATTTGCATGTCATCTACGTTACGTTAAACGTCTGTGAGGTTTGAAGTCCTGTGAAATTAGGCTCTCCAGGTTGGCGGCTTGTAAAGATAACAATGATAGGAGTTCGCTTTTGGCATCTGCTAGTTAAGTGTATCACTCGTGTCGTGATGCCTTTAATGATGTAGTCTGTTCTTGTAACACAATACACTCAACTCTGGCAGCACAGCACAATTTATTGGTTGTCTCTAGCTGCTCATTGAGTGAAGAACGTAACTGCTGAACAGATAAAAGTAGCAAAAAAAGAATCCAACTGTGGTGCACTCACGTCCACCTCAATGAATGTCCACTTGAACATCTGTCCATTGCCAAAATCAATGTTATGTTCAGTAGTACTATGTGTTGTGTGGATCTATCCGTTCGCCACCTTGAAGTGAAATAAAATATCTGGGTAGGTTGAATAGTAAGAGGAGGACCAGAATAGTGCTGAGTACACAGCCAGTGTCTACCAGGAAATGGTGGCTGGCATGCCGGTCAAGTAAACAGATTCAACCACTGCCATTGATGGCCAGTGGGACCAAACTCGTTTGTTTTACACTGATGGTTCTATGGTGTGATTTAACAGCGTCGCATTCTCTTTTGCCTAGTGAAGGTCATGGGTCGCATAGCGGAAAACATTTACTCACAATTGCGCAGAACTGTGCCTGGAATAAACAGCTGTGCGTGATCTCTTGGCCACTGTCTGTATTCTGAGAGGTGGGTGGTGTCCTGCAGCTTGTTGTCAGCTGGGTACAGTGTATCATAGGCCCCACAGGGTGATGACCTGCATTGGTAGTGTCAGGTATTTTTCTGCTGCTGCTCCATGTATGGTGTATTGGTAAGCATTGGAAGTTATCATGTGTATTCAGTAATCGTCAGACAGTCGCCAAGCATAAGTACTGTTTGTGGATGCCGGGTACTGTGTGTGGCCATCTTGCAACATGAAAACACGATCTGCTAACTGCAACTTAACTTATTGTGGGAGTCCTTCGTCACTATCAAAAATGTTTGAATTTCATGAAGTAGTTTGCATGTCTATATTGTCCATAGTGTGTGGTCAGGTATTAATAAAGGGTCCACTAATGTTCAAAAGAGGCACCAAAACCGTGAGGGCGTCCTACCATTCAGCTGTTCATGGCAGATAGCTTTTTGGATTTGCTGCTCATGTGATTCACCAGGTCTTTGAAGCAATACAGCCTTGGCAGCTTCAAACTTGTTGAAGGATAGTAGTGAGAAAATAACAAAACTGATGGTATTTGCATATTCACCCACGTGAAACACTAAGTTGTGCCCTTGTAGCATCGTCGAAAATAAGTTAGTAGCGAGCACTTGTTGGACAATCGCAAACCAAGGACATGATTGACTTGATAAGAAGCATGGAAGCTTTAGAGGAGAGCAGTGCGCAGTGTAACTACTAGGAAAGTTTGTGTAAGGCACGATTATTGTTAATCTGGGGGTACTGGCGAGCAGAATCCTCTCAATTGGCCACAGCGTGATAGCAACCCCAGAAATTCCAATAGCCAGCTAAACTCCACCACTGTTTAAACATGGATTTGCCACCCAAATGTCCAGCATGGTAGCACACGTCACAATGGGAGGAGTAAGACATTGCTGTCCAGCTCATGTACTGGTACCGAGCACAGGTTGTAGAATAAACAGGTATAAACCTCTGATGTTTTTCCATCGCAGAAAAGTCAATCAAGCCAGTGGAAGGTGGTACTGAACTTTGCCATGTGGTATCAGCCCATCCAAGAATATATGCAGGAAGCTGTTGACAGTCATTTACACTCGAATTTTCGGAGTTACGTGGTTCCACACAGTCCAATGCTGTATACAATCATTGGGACATGCCTTTTTTACTGGCGAAAGACCCTAAGAGCTTCTGATATACTTCAGTATCCATTGTCTCAGCGATAAATCACGTGGTGTGTTCACTGAGTTCACACAAAACAAATTATCGCCAGGGTCACCCATGTAGGAATTTTGGTGGCAGTGAGTATGAATGATATTCAAGTATGGAAGTCACAAAACATACGCGTTTTAACTCCTGTGTACACTGTTTTATCAGTGTACACTTTATATCATAGCTACAGACACGAGGACAGTAGTGGACAGGACAACAAAGAAAATAATTTTCAAAGCAGAACACTACTTCTTTGTTTCTTGTGTCAATGCTGGTGACTGTTGTCGATTTCAGCAATCGATGCTTCCATACCACATTTTGTAAGATAATTCAACACTGTTTTGCAAATAACTAATCATATGGTATATATTCATAGTCCCTGCCAATATCTTATAAAAAGTGCAGACATCTACATCTACATCTACATCACTACTCTGCAATTCACATTTAAGTGCTTGGCAGAGGGTTCATCGAACCACAATCATACTATCTCTCTACTATTCCACTCCCGAACAGCGAGCGGGAAAAACGAACACCTAAACCTTTCTGTTCGAGCTCTGATTTCTCTTATTTTATTTTGATGATCATTCCTACCTATGTAGGTTGGGCTCAACAAAATATTTTCGCATTCGGAAGAGAAAGTTGGTGACTGAAATTTCGTAAAAAGCTCTCGCCGCGACGAAAAACGTCTATGCTGTAATGACTTCCATCCCAACTCGTGTATCATATCTGCCACACTCTCTCCCCTATAACGTGATAATACAAAACGAGCTGCCCTTTTTTGCACCCTTTTGATGTCCTCTGTCAATCCCACCTGGTAAGGATCCCACACCGCGCAGCAATATTCTAACAGAGGACGAACGAGTGTAGTGTAAGCTGTCTCTTTAGTGGACTTGTTATATCTTCTAAGTGTCCTGCCAATGAAACGCAACCTTCGGCTCGCCTTCCCGACAATATTATCTATGTGGTCCTTCCAACTGAAGTTGTTCGTAATTTTAACACCCAGGTACTTAGTTGAATTGACAGCCTTGAGAATTGTACTATTTATCGAGTAATCGAATTCCAACGGATTTCTTTTGGAACTCATGTGGATCATCTCACACTTTTCGTTATTTAGCGTCAACTGCCACCTGACACACCATACAGCAATCTTTTCTAAATCGCTTTGCAACTGATACTGGTCTTCGGATGACCTTACTAGACGGTAAATTACAGCATCATCTGCGAACAGTCTAAGAGAACTGCTCAGATTGTCACCCAGGTCATTTATATAGATTAGGAACAGTAGAGATCCCAGGACGCTTCCCTGGGGAACACCTGATATCACTTCAGTTTTACTCGATGATTTGCCGTCTATTACTATGAACTGCATTCAAGAACTTAAACAATTATGTGGTGAACATGCAAGAAATTTATATTCCAATTTACCACATAATGAACCAACATCCAAGTAAAAAAAATAAAAATAAAATAAAAAATTTAAAAAAACCTGAAGAAACCTCCATTGCTAAACATCCTGAGGAAGGGACAAAAATGTACTAAAAAGTGATGGACTTACCATGTACTTTTCATGGTAAAGATGTACTTTCTTTGCATGATCTGTCATTTCATCATATAATTTCAGTCATCATTTTCTTCTACAGTACTTCCTAACAATCATTAAATTTGGCGTCATTACTATATTGGTCACACTCGTTTTGAGGTTTTGAAGTATTTCTTGTAGTATTGAAAGTTTAAATGCCCTTACCTTAAAAATGAAGGGGTCAGAGAAATATACTCATAAGACATATTCAACTAGTTTTGAGATACAACGGTTCTAAAGTTTCATGGAAATATTGTAATATCCATGCCATTATTTTATTCAGAATAATATTCATGACAGCATTGAGTGTGGAATGTGAATGAACATTCTCATGCTATTAATAAAAAGAAGTTCATCATTAACAAAATAATAAATAGTTATTGTAAAAGACATAATTTAATATTTTGTAAAAATGTATGTCTCAAACAATACACAATGAAAAAGGTAATGCAATTCTCAATCTTTTGTTCTCTATGATGCTTCTAGATTAATCCTTCTTCTTGTTCGAACTGTTGTACTGATGGGATGTGACTGATGTCTCCTAACACAGAGATCTGTAAAAATTTGTATTATGTTGCTAATTTAATATTTGAAAAATAGTGTTTATGTGTCATTAAAATGAATCTTCTTTGTTTGGACTTTTATTTCATTATGATTCCCGACCTATATAAATTTTAAAGTTTTCTGATCAGCTACAAAGGAGTGCAGCCATTAGCACTATGTGGTTTATTGGTAAATGCTGAATAATAATAATAATAATAAGTGATTGACATCGAGAAATATTTACATATGTGAATGACGATAGTGAAGGTACATAAAGATTCAATATATATTATTTGTTAATAGTAAAATAGGGGTTGAAGTAGAATCGATAAATGATTGCCTTATGTTAGCTGCCATCTTAGTGAAATATTGCAGCAGCAGTTTTAAATTGATTTTCTACACAGACATAAATGTTGTTGGTCGTAATTGCGATAATAATTGTGTATTGGTGGTCCAGAACCCAATCTGAGGTAATAAATTTCAGTTAGACTGTGAATAATCTCTAAATATAGTGAACTTCTATGAATGCAAACAGCATTTTTACGCTGTAAATGTGAAATCACATTATTTCCAGCATGTGACCAAAAAAAGCTTTGATATGATAAAGGTACGTATTGCGTAAAGACAGTATGTCATCAAAACATTTTATGATGAATTTGAAGCGGTTTTCTATATTTTATTGGCAGCTGAAATAGATGTGGTTCTGCAGGTCTTCCTTTACTAGTGCTATGTGGATACACTGACATGAAGGTTCCTATATCTCAGTAGCAGTGCTATACACTTAGCAGGAAGGGATCTGTATACTCAAACTTAAAATGAGTCGCTTCACTAAAACGAATAGGATTCCAGATTTGAATAGTGTGAGATTAATGACATCAGATCGCCCAAGCTTCTGAAGTCTTGTCTGTGCATTTTCGTCACAATGAAATACTTTGGACTAGTAGATTTGACTACGTGTGCCCATTCATCTAGCGTGTATACTGTTGGACCTCTGTTTCTCACATAAATTTCAATGCAGCTGAAATCATGATTGCAAGGAAGTCTAGTATGACTACCGTGGGGAAATAATGCTGCACAGGTTCAAATCTTTTGGTGGCAGCAAGAGTCCTTTCCAGGGGAATAAGAGACGAATTATTTGCCTCGCCCTTACAGTTATGTGTGATTATATGGAAATTTTTGGCTTGAGTGTTAGTTATCTCCAAGTATTTTAATAAACAGCTCCCAACTTCATCTGAACCCCTTCCTCTGTCCTCCTCACTCCACAGTAAAATGTATCCCTTATTTGACCGACGATCGTGGATACTGTAGTTGTATGTCCATGTTTTTCTCTTGTAGAATGCTGGGCCAACTGTTAGTTTTGGCGTGGGTAACGTTTATTGAACGTCCATTGCTATTATGTGTGCTTTTCCACATTCTCTTTAGCCAGAAAAGTTAAAGACAAGATTATATTTTGCCTGCTATCAGCCTTTCTTAGATGAAGCTCATGTTGCTTTTTCCTGTGTGCAATTTCTTCTAGCATTTGTAGACTTAGAGAAAGCTTTTGACAATGTTGACTGGAATACTCTCTTTCAAATTCTAAATGTGGCAGGGGTAAAATACACGGAGCGAAAGGCTATTTCCAATTTGTACAGAAACCAGATGGTAGCTGTAAGAGTCAAGGGGCATGAAAGGGAAGCAGTGGTTGGGAAGGGAGTGAGGCAGGGTTGTAGCCTCTCCCCAATGTTATTCAATCTGTATATTGAGCAAGCAGTAAAGGAAGCAAAAGAAAAATTCGTTGTAGGTATTAAAATCCACGGAGAAGAAATAAAAACTTTGAGGTTCGCCAATGACATTGTAATTCTGTCAGAGACAGCAAAGAACTTGGAAAAGTAGTTGAACGGAATGGACAGTGTCTTGAAAGGAGGACATAAGATGAACATCAACAAAATCAAAACGAGGATAATGGAATGTAGTCGAATTAAATCGGGTGATGCTGTAGGAATTAGATTAGGAAATGAAATGCTGAAAGTAGTACATTAGTTTTGCTATTTGGGGAGCAAAATAACTCCTGATGGTCGAAGTAGGGAGGATATAAAATGTAGACTGACAATGGCAAGGAAAGCGTTTCTGAAGAAGAGAAATTTGTTAACATCGAGTATAGATTTAAGCGTCAGGAAGTCGCTTCTGAAAGTATTTGTATGGAGTGTAGCCATGTATGGAAGTGAAACATGGACGATAAATAGTTTGGACAGGAAGAGAATAGAAGCTTTCGAAATGTGGTGCTACAGAAGAATGCTGAAGATTATATGGGTAGATTACGTAACTAATGAGGAGGTATTGAATAGTATTGGGGAGAAGAGGAGTTTGTGGCACAACTTGACGAGAAGAAGACACTGGTTGGTAGGACATGTTCTGAGGCTTCAAGGGATCATAAATTTAGCATTGGAGGGCAGCGTGGAGGTCAAAAATCGTAGGATAGGATAGCACAGAGAGCTGCATCAAACCAGTCTCAGGACTGAAGGCCACAACAACAATTTCTTCTGCATATAATTCTGGGTTACTCGTTGCTGTTAGAAAGACATCAAATGTCGTACAGGTGTCGCTTTTTTGCAGTTTGAAGCCTATGTTAAAAACGGACAGAAAAATTGCCCTGAATTTGCTTTGTGATACAATAGGGACACCTTTTTCCTTGCAGTATTCGGAGTATTTGTCCAGAAATAAGGAAGCGGTTGTGAGATCACATCCAAAATATACTTCGTTGGGGTTCTGCTGCCTACTATACTGACTGTTATATTTTGGTATAGCATTGAGGAAATCTCCGACACCATGCACAGCTTCAACTTGAAATTTATGTGAATGATTGCCATGTTTGCCTGAAAGAAAAGAGCATGTGCGTTGACACGTTACTTCGTGCTATTATTAAACTTCAACACTATTTTATTTTGTTAAAATGGATACCTTATAGTAAAATCTAATATACAAAACACTTCCTTCTTCTTTTGGAACAGCGCGACCCAACTTCATTTGCTGTTGCAAATTCCTCTCTCTTGTTGTGTGGTTCTGTAAGCCATGAACCCTGCGGAAGGCTTGCTTCCAAATCATGAGTTCCATTCCATTTAGTTTCACATTGTATGAAACTGTCACAGCTCTGTATGAAATTTGCTTTGTAGTCGTTTTTGGATAGCTGTGAAAGAAAAAAAAAATGTGAAACAGAACAAGGTAAAGTAAATTTGTGATAATTGGCCCATTCGTGTTTAAAAATTTTGTTTTAATAAAGCTTTGCTTTTTTGCTACCATTTTCATACAACACATTAGGTAAGTATTCTGGGCATTAAAGTTACCTATGTCTCAAACCGAGTGGAAAATATTTTCTTCTTCTTCAGGTAGTTTCGTAGAGCACTTATTTGATCGACCACAGGGACTTCCCAAATATGCTGCCTGAACAGCCTTGTTGCTTTTAGAAGACACATACTGCTGACATGCATTACTTCGACGTTTGCCCTAATTTTTTACACTGCTCAATATTACGCTTTCTTTTTCTTGAAGAGCTTGGTTTCTGGGGCGATATTTCATTTGGCCTACTTATTTAAAGCTTTAAAATGAATAGAAAAATAGTCACATAACTTCTGCGAGATATAAGCCACACAAATCATTACATGCCGCTGAAATGGCAGTGATAATAAAAATATTCTTACAAGTTTGTAGCCATGAAAACTATATTATTACCACAATCAGTGGTCATTAAAATTAGGTTCTACAGGTTTCTCATGCACACAAAAGTCGACGATCAACTGTGACAGCAATGTTATGAGAAGCAAAGTCACAAGCCACGAAACAATGATCACCAGTAAAAAATATTTTTGTATACTTACCACAACACCTTCTGAGCTAGTACTGTTGCTTGATGGACACCTAGACTCATCACCAGAATGAGATTTTCACTCTGCAACGGAGTGTGCGCTGATATGAAACTTCCTGGCAGATTAAAACTGTGTGCCCGACTGAGACTCGAATTCGGGACCTTTGCCTTTCGCGGGCAACTACTCTACCATCTGAGCTACCGAAGCACGACTCACGCCCGGTACTCACAGCTTTACTTCTGCCAGTATCTCGTCTCCTACCTTCCAAACTTTACAGAAGCTCTCCTGCGAAACTTGCAGAACTAGCACTCCTGAAAGAAAGGATATTGCGGAGTCATGGCTTAGGCACAGCCTGGGGGATGTTTCCAGAATGAGATTTTCACTCTGCAGCAGAGTGTGCGCTGATATGAAACTTCCTAGCAGATTAAAACTGTGTGCCCGACCGAGACTCGAACTCGGGACCTTTGCCTTTTGCGGGCAAGTGCTCTACCATCAGAGCTACCGAAGCACGACTCACGCCCGGTACTCACAGCTTTACTTCTGGCAGTATCTCGTCTCCTACCTTCCAAACTTTACAGAAGTGCTCATGCGAAACTTGCAGAACTAGCACTCCTGAAAGAAAGGATATTGCGGAGACATGGCTTAGCCACAGCCTGGGGGATGTTTCCAGAATGAGATTTTCACTCTGCAGCAGAGTGTGCGCTGATATGAAACTTCCTGGCAGATTAAAACTGTGTGCCCGACCAAGACTCGAACTCGGGACCTTTGCCTTTTGCGGGCAAGTGCTCTACCATCTGAGCAACCGAAGCACGACTCACGCCCGGTACTCACAGATTTACCTGAAATGGTACAGTAGGACTGATGAAAGCCATGAACTTTGCCAACAGTTTTTTCGTAGCCACCCAATATTCAGATGTGAGCTGAGTTGGTGATCCTTAGCTCACATTTCCTATGTGGTGTTGGCTTCAGTCATGCACTTTGATGTTCTTGTCAGTGGATGTCACTGTGGTGGGCCAGACAGGGAGATCGAAAGGATATCCAGCACAGCCCACATGTCCTCCCGATCAGTCCACTACTGTGACTGCACCGCACTGAGTTTGATCCATCACTCAAGGTCGAGTGGCATATCGTTACAAGGCGTGACCGACAGAGAAAGACTTTCTGAGGGGCCAGTCAGAATGCCTCCCTGGTTCGTCTGACAACAGGTTTCAGGTGCTATTTGTGGCTGACGAAGTTCCCGGTCACCCTGTTCCAGAGGAATCCTCTTGGACTGCAAGCTCTGGGCATTCACAGATGGTGGGATTACTGATATAGGGTGTTTCAACGTTAGGCGCATAATTGGGCCCCTTACAGATATAGCTGTGAAAAAGGGGAGTGAAAACCAATGTGCACTCCTTGTGCATACTGGGAGGAGTCATTTCAAACGTGGAATGGATGGTTCAGGATGTCATAATAATCACATGTTGCAGCCAACTGCAGGTGGTAGCTAACGTTGGTACCAACGATGTGTGTCGCTTTGGATCCGAAGCGATTCCCTCCGGTTTCGGCTAGCTAGCTGAAGCAGTGAAGAGTGTCAGTCCTGCTTGCGAAATGATGGTGAAGCTCACTATCTGTAGCATCGTTGACAGAACGAACTGTGGTCCTTTGGTACAGAAAGAAGTGAAGGGTCTGAATCAGAAGCTCAGACGGTTCTGCAATAGTGTAGGTTGCACATTCCTCGGCTTGAGGCATAGGGTGGTGGGTTTCTGGGTTCCACTAAATAGGTCAGGAGTCAACTACATGCAGAAAGCGACTACAAAGGCAGTGGCGACTTCGTGGAGGCAAATGGGTAGTTTTGTTTAGGTTAAAGGGTCTCCAGAAAGTGCAGAAAGAGCTTCAGTTTCGAAGAGTGCAGGACGAACACACGAAGAGAGTAGACATAGGAATAATCGATATTGTGGTTGTAAGAAAAGAATCAGATCTCCAAGCGTTAATAGAAAGCACCGAATCTCAAATTGTTATAGGTGCAGAAAGCTAGCTAAAGCCATAAATAAGTTCAGTGGAAATTTTTACAAACGATCTAATTGTATTCATAAAAGGGGAGACTAAATACAATTGGCAGTGGAGTGTTTGTTGCTGTCAGAAGTAGTTTACCTCGTAGTGAAACTGAAGTAGATAGTTCCTGTGAGTTAGTATGGGTAGAGGTTATACTTAACAACGAGAATAAATTAGTAACTGATTCCTTTTACTGACCCTCTGAATCAGACGATACAGTTGCTGAACAGTTCAAAGAAAACTTGAGTGTCATTTCAAAGCAGGCACCCTACTCATGCAACTATAGACGATGGTGACCTCAATCTTACCTCGATGTGTTGGCGAAAATATATGTTTGACGTCGCTGGTAGTCATTAAACGTCGTACAAAATCGCACTGAGTATCTTCTCAGAAAATTATTTTCAACAAATAGTTCAGGGGCCCACTCAAAGCGTAAATGGTTGCGAAAACACACTTGATCTAGCAACAAATAATCTTGGCAAAATAAGAAGCATCATTTCAGGTAAGGTATTAGTGGCCACAACTACACTGAATACCGTAACATCCAAACCCACTAAAAATAAAAACAAAATAGATCTATTTTAAAAAGCTGATAAAAATTCACTTGACAGTCTCCACTCCTTCCATCCTGACTCTTTAAGCACAGACCAGATATGATTCAAATTCAACGAAATAGTATAGACAGCAATTGATAGGGGGCATAACAGATAAATTAACAAGATGTGGTACAGTACTGATCCCCCTTGGTACATAAAACGGGTCAGAACACTATTGCAGAGGTAATGAAAAACGCATGCAAAATTTAAAAGAACGCAGAATCCTCAAGTTGACGAAATTTTACAGAAGCTCGAAATTTAGCGCGAATTTCAATGCGTGATGCTTTTAATTGTTTACATAGCGAAACTGTCTGGAAATGTGGTAGAAAACCCAAAGAAATTCGGTCATAGGTATAGCACACCAGTGGCAAGAAGCAATCAATACCTTCACTTCGCAGTAACAATGGTGATGTCACTGATGACAGTGCTACTAAAGCAGAGTTACTCAACACGGTTTTCCGAAATTCCTTTACAGAAGAAGACAAGTAAATACTTCACTGCTCAACATCTGTGTCTTTTAGCTACCTTGGGCCAACGTTTTTTAAGTGAAGCAGAAAATAAAGTACCATACATAATAAATTTACTAAAAGCATCATCAATACTTAGACAGAGAGTATTGCAGTTTAGTCCTGTTATCAGCAACATTTATGTCATTAATTGTCTTGATTTGTTCATTCCGATTACTACGAGATTTAATATTATTAACCATAAGTTTGAGTAAGATGCCTTTATCAAAGAACTTTATCTTCAAATTGTATTTATCTCTATCAGTCATGACATTATCGAGATAGAAGTGCTGCCTTGTTACGTTGTATTAACACAGAACATTCATGTAACCTTAACGTATTAAGGAAGTTGAGATGTTTTGATGCCCTGGTTCTGATTTCAGTGTTTAAATCCCCTAAGATAAAAAATTATTGTTATTTTTTTTCTAAAATTATGGTAAGTTTTTCTAGTTTTTCAATGAATAATTCACTACTACTATTTGGGTTATGATGCAGTGATAAGTTTTAGAGACAGTAGTATTATAGCAGCCTCTTCAAAAATATTTCTTTCACAAATATCATTAATATCAAGTACATTACATTGTACATCTAAGCTATAACATAAATTGAAGCACCACCAAAATTCTGGGCTTGTCTGCACCAGCCAACAAATAGACCGAAACCAGATGGAAAGTACAACTGTTGTTGCTCCTCACTTAGTCAGTGTTCACTGATATCTAACACGTATTCCTTTCCTTCCAAGAGAACAGAAAAGTCATCAACTTTTTAAAGACCTAATGTTTATACGAAAGATAAATATAGAATTTGCAACAGAGACTGAAGTATTAACATTAGCTAGATTTTTTATTACTTCCAACGCTCTGTTCAATTGTATTCTTGCTTGTCAGAAATATTTGGCTGTTTCTTCCAAATAACCTTCGAAAATCACAATCTACGAGGGTGGCTTGAAAATTTCTCGGAATCATTACGAGAGGCCAGCGCTAGCGCAACGAGTTGTTCACGTGATATTCATTGAACTGTTGCCTGTAAACACGTGCCACGTCAGTGCTCCTGGGAAAGAGCTGTGGCGGTGGCGTGGTCTGTTGTTGTTGTTCCCGCATAGTGATTAGCAAAGAAGGAAAAAAATCAAGATTCGATACTTTGTAAAGAAAGGTCTGAAAGCAAAGGACATTCATGTTGCTAAGTGGACAAATGAATTTAAATTTGGTAGGAAGAGCTTAGATGATGATCCGCGCTGTGGTCGGCCGAGATATGTCATTACTCCAGAAATCATTGCAAAAGTGCACAAAATGGTCATGGAGGATCGCCAATTGAAAGTTCGTGAAACTGTTCATGCTTGCCAGATGTCATCTGAAACGGTGTATCACGTTTTAACTGAAGAATTAGGAATGAAAAAATTATTTGCAAGTTGGGTGCCGCGACTCTTAACGCTGAATCAAAAACGCACGGGAATGGACATATAGGAACAATATTTGGCCCGTTTTAGGAGACACAAACAAGATTTTTTGCTCTGGTTTGTGACCACAGATGAAACTTGGGTGCACTGCTATACCCCAGAGACAAAACAACAGTCAAAGCCGTGGAAACATGCTGATTCTCTGCCAACAAAGAAAGCAAAGACAGTTCCTTCGGCAGGAAAGGTCATGGCATCAGTGTCATGGGATGCGAAGGGGATTCTGTTTGTAGATTATCTCCCCACTGGGCAAACAATTACTGGAGAATACTATACTAAATTGCAACAGAAAACACACAGAAAAGGCCAGTTTTAGGAAGGAAGAAAGTCATCTTCCATGAAGACAATGCGTGCACGCAGACACGTGCTGTCGCCATAGCAAAATTACACAAACTAAGGTATGAATTGTTGCCACACCCGCCTTATTCACCTGATATGGCTCCGTCAGACCTCCATCTCTTCTCAAAATTGAAAGTTTTCCTTGGTGGTCGAAGATTCACTTCAAACAAAGAATTGATAGCCAAACTTGACAACTATTTTGCAGGCCTGGAGGAAATTCATTTTCGAGATGGGATCAAGGCACTTGAACATTGTTTGACCATGTGCATTAATGTACAAGGAGACTACATTGAAAAATAGAAAAAAGTAAGTACTTTTTTCCAGTCTTTTGCGAGAACTGTTCAAACCACCCTCAGATTTGGAAGATCCATATACCTTTCTGGACATAACAATCTAGATTTAAATGTGATTCGTCAGAACATTTAAGTTAAATGCTGGAATATTTCCTTCAGCAAGACTGCAGCTGAACACACGAATACAGTCTGAATTGCTACAAGTGAAACTAGCAGCAATGTCATTTATATTCTTGTTTGTCACAAATATTTGGCAGTGTATTGCTGAATATGTCACAATTTCCGAAGGTGTGGTAAGTTAGGGACCTAAGATCAGAGCTGGTGCTTACACTCACAGCTTACTGGGTCAATTGCCGTCGAGTTTCATTGTCACATTGAATCACATCAATCTGATGCCACCTCTAAAAAACTGAGTGCGAAACTAACTTTTCCCCTAAGTGAACACCTCATGGAAAACTCAGTCAGCTGGTGGTTCTTGCACTGCTAATCGCCAAGATCATATTCTCCAGGTGTAGCCATCTATCAGGACAGATCCAAATGAAACATAAAATCCCTACCTCATTAAAATCTGGTGTAAATAATAGCTCCTCTGAACAATGGTCCCTCCAGGCTGAGAATGCTATGTCACACAAACTGTATTTTTTAAATACTTTAGGATACTGCAGTATCACTTTGGTTTAAGGTAAGCAAATAATGGTGTGATTACTGGGGCTCTAAAGAATGAATTTCATGAGCATGAGTAAGAATTCATTATTCATTGTACAGGAGAGTCCCGTTAATCCGAACTAATTGGAACCGGACCTTGTTCGGATTAACCGGAATTATGATGAAGACTTTCTAGAATGAAGTATACCAAGCAGATAAGTAGGTATGCCATGATAACAAATGGAACAAGTGTGGGAACAATGGCTCACTCTCACTCCTGCCCTTGTTGTTGTGCATTGTTGAGACCTTTGTAGTGGCTAGGGTCAGTGCACTGCTTGTTGGCTCACTAAGCAATTGGTTATATTAGTTATCGATTGCTGGCACGCGTAACAGTTGTATTGTATTCGTTCAGGTGTAGTGGTGTACGTATTTTCGTCATGAGCTGCCTTTAATGATGATCGGCAAATCTGCTAGGCCCAGAGCTTTTAAAAACTGCAGTATGAAGTTCCTGCCCAGATATTGTCACAACCAGAAAAAAGCATGGATGGATGGTAAGCTGTTCAAAGAATGGTTTCATGGCCAGTTTGTTCCCTCTGTTCGATGGTTTTCAAAGGAACTGATAACGCACTGTCTCAGCCCAGCACTGAGGAATTATGCTATGCAGAAATTGTGGCTAAGTTTTTGCCGCGGAATGTTACACCATTTCTACAGCTGATGGACCAGGGCATACTGCAAACATTAAAAGTGATTTACAGAATTTTTTTTAAGAATGCTGATCCAAGATTCCTTTAGTGGACAGAATAAAAAAGACCAATGTGAAGGATGTTGTTTATTGGGGCGCTGAGGCATGGCAGAATATTCCAGGAAATACTCTTGAGAGAATCATGGAGAAAACTGAGGACATCTCTTGAATTTCAGGACAACCTAGTTGAAAATGAAGAGGAAAATCTCCTACAAATGATACAAACAATCCCTGGATGTGGAGAAGCTAGTGAAGGAGACGCAGATGAGTGGATGACAGTGCATGGGGCACTGGAGCACATGGAGAACCTTACTGATGATAATTTAGTTGCTGCTGTGACTCAAGACCAAGAAAAAGTGGACTGCTGTGATGGAAGTGACAATGAGCCCGAAAGCGACAAATGAGAGCTGGTACCACACAGTGAAGCAGAAGCCCTTGACCTCGCGCTACGTTATTTGGAGCAACAGCCCACTGCTAAACCTGCTGATTTGATGTTTATGAGATGATGGCATACCTATGCATCATGTAACAGACTGTCTTCATTACGCAAAAAAAAGAAAAAAAAATTGACTTTTTGTCATCTAAAATGTAGGCATAAAAGTCCACTGTATTTTAGTAAGTTTGACAGCTTTTCTTTCATTGTTATACATTGTTTAAACCTAATGTTTTCTTGCCAATTTTTTCTAATACATGTTTACTGTTCTACGTAAATTAAAATAGTGAGTATGTACAGCAGTTTACCACACATTTTCCATACTTAGACTCACATTTTTCATGTTCGGTTATCCGAACATTCCAATTACCAGGGTTTGGATTAGCAGAACTCTACTATATTAATCTAAGGAAGTGATAATATTGTAAGATATGCAGCTGGCTTACCAGACCTCCTTGTGGATAGTCCACTTGTATAAAAATAGAGACAACATAAAAATGACATTTCATGACATAAACTATAGTCAAAAATTTCAGTTCATATTGAGTCAGTCACTATTTTGTGAAGATGTTCGTGTAACCTTGAAGTACTTTGAGATCAAGTACTTTGAGATCAAGTACATTTCAAAGATCATCAGTTATATGTGGGAAATCCACACTTAATATTTTTTAAAAAAAACTTTGTACCATGTCATGATTAAGGATGTTTTAAAATGGAATTAAATGGAATAATACTTACCAGAAGAACCATACATTAATAGTTTCCACAAAAAGGTGATTATATCAAAGAGATGAACTGTCGCTGTTTTAGTTTGGTGAATGTCGAAACTTTATTCATGATTATGAATATTCTTTGTTTACTTTTGTAGTAAGAGTGGGAAATATGTGGTATAACACATCACTTTGGGGAAAGTGAAGTGTTATCCAGCTTCTGCTTGTCCAATGAAAGATGGTTGTGACATTTGAAAGTATTTGCTTTATTATAATTCGTCAATGTTTGTGTTCTAACCCAAGAACACTGTAATTTATTGCTCGAACAGTACACATGCATGGAAGACAAGGTACAATACAATTAGCTTATGTAACAAGTAGAAAAACTGTGAAATCTCACGGGCAGAGGGAAGGCTTTAAGGTTTGGGGGCTACAGGACCCACAAAGTATCAGTAAAGTGTGTATAGATGGACACAGTCCTGTCATGATGTCACTATTCCTTGTATGGTTCCCGTATGTTGCTGTCAAATACAAATGTATTGTACATCATCATCTTACATTGCAGATGGATCCAAAAGTCATTATGGCTGACTTGGTCTCCTGATTCGGAACAAGCAATCAGTCTCCAAACACCCAGAAATATGAGTTGATAAAACACACAACAACTCTCCTGGAAAATGGTACTGAGGTTGTGAAAGAGATACGGACATTAGGATTTGCTGGAAGTGATAGGCAAGAATAAGATGAGAAAATGGACTTTGCAGATGATGGTGTTAATAAGGAACAGCAATGCTTGTTGCGAGTCACCTCCCCCTACTTTGAGATCATTGGCATCTGAGTATGTGCCTTTGCCCAAAAGGCGATAGCTTGATGGTCCTGTAGATATAACAAAAGAGGACTAGAGTACCTACAAGCAGCACGCTTTAGTGCACTGAACCTTAGACAAAACATTTATCACATGCATCAGTAACAAATCAGATGGAGAAAACATTCTATACAATTTGGAGAAAAAATTGAGTACTCTATTGATTCAAAAAATCAGTCAGGCTGTCTTGCAGAAATTCAAAGAGAAGGAAACAGAAGGAGCAATTATTCATGACTGGACATTATGACTGTGGGCCATGCAACTTAAGATAGCAATGGATCTGCAAAATACAATCAATTTTAAAGCCTCTGATTCCTGGGTATATCGCTTCAAGATGCATAATAACATTGTTGACAGAGCAATAACCCTCACAGTCATCAGGAACTGGGGGGGGAGGGAGGGTGTAAGGAGGCAATTTTGTAACAGACATGCCTTGATTTTGTTGCGCAGATTTGCTACCTCATTGTTACAGTAAACTTTCCACCAACACATGCCTTCTATGCTACCCAGAGCAGATTTGACAAGGAATTACATGGCCATTGAACCCTGTGAACAGAGGAAGAACAGTTGTTTCCACTGTTGTTCGATCAGTCTCTGCAACACAGCAGAGTTTAATGATGGAAGGCGAAATACTGCAGCCAACATATGTGCTTGTATCCAAGCCATCTGGAACCTTCCCACAGTCAAAGCCCACAGATCCTCTGAATATAAGATCACATGTTGAAAAAAACAGTGAACATGTCGAAATCAGAGTTGAAACGGTTCTATCATGACATATTTTGGCCAGGTATGCCTGATGATAGGAAGATAATTCTACTTTTAGTGGATTCATGGTGTTCTAACAAACATCATGCATTGTCTGCTTCCGAAGTACCTGATGGTAAAGTGTTACAAAAAGAACTGGTATCTGAAGGATGTACAGGGAAGATCCAGCCTCTGAATATTCATTTTTTCAGACACTACAAATATATATATTTTTTTGTTACATAATGGACACAATTATTATCGAGACACAGGAGCACATTTGGCATCATGATAGTTTTCTGACCCGGCAGGCCTTTTTCCTGTATCAGTTCAGTGCTCCTCATTACAAAAACTTGATTAAGTATGCTTTTTATCAGGGCAGATACTTGGATGATCTAGAATGTGGATGGCGCCAATGGATTACTGCTTTGATTCATTGACAAATGATGGCTGAGCAGGGTGTGAGGCTATCGCTTGTGAAAAATGTGCCCACTGCGAACTGTCTCTCCTCATCTCACTGTTTACCTGATGAACTGCACACTGATTGTCTCTTGTAATAGATTTTGTTTGAAGTCAATAACAATTCACATTTTCAACATCCCAACATATATCATTTCTTCTAAACAAGTTGTTTTCTCCTTTATATTGAGATCTCCAACTTTTTACCATCTCATTAGTTCATATAAATATGTGAAACAAGCATTTAAGCAATTTTTGGTGTCATGTTTCCAACATTTACTGATACGCTGTGGGTCTTATAGCTCTTATAAATGCTTGTCCCTCTGCCCCGATGATTTCATAGTTTTTCTACTTGTGACATAAGCTTTCAGAAAATATATGGGTTCTGGCAAATCGGTATCATAGGAGAGAAGGTTAACTTGTGAGATATAGACTGGGGGTCATTGTCTGTTAACTACTGTATACAGAAGATCTTCCATGGCAAAATTTTTTGACAAAGCTGATATAGTTGCTGCTGCAGAGGCTGACAGACAACACAACACATATAGAAATTTAGAAAAAGCATCAATTACAACAAACCAGTAGAAATTCAAATAAGATCCTGCAAAATCTACATGAATTTATTCGCAAGGATGCTGTGGACCTGGCAACGGTGAAAAAGAAGCAAGGGGAGCTGCCTGGTGGGTAGCATACTGTGGGCAGCATGCAACAACTTGCACTATTTTCTCAACAATGCCTGGCCAAAAAACATGTCTTTGTGTTGTTGCTTTTGAACATGACACATGCTAGTGGTCTAAATGTAATAAACACATAACCTCACCCAAAGGGAGGACAGGACGACAAGCTGGGAAGCAGTGTCCTCTGTAGCTAACAGCGGCACTCCATCCCAAACAGAAAGAGGATTTTTTAATTTAAAATAATTTCTCAAAGGATCAGAAGCAAGTCCCACAGGTTTGTCCGGCCAGCTGTATTGCCCAAAAGAAACAACTTCACTTGAAACAGGAACTGCAGCTGCAATTTTAGTGATAGTGGTAGGAAAACCATCAACAACATTCTGAGCTTCCACATCTAAATGAAGACAAAGTAAATATATTAAAAACAAAGATTCCAAGACTTACCAAGCGGGAAAGCGCCCGTAGATAATTCATGTCTAGAATGAAATTTTCAATCTACAGCAGAGTGTGCACTAATATGGAACTTCCTGGCACATTAAAACTGTGTGCTGGACGGAAACTCGAACTCGGGACCTTTGTCTTTTGTGGGCAAGTGCTCTACCAACTGAGCTACCCAAGCACGACTCAGTCCCCATCCTCACACCTTTAATTCTGCCAGTACCTCGTCTCCTACCTTCCCAACTTCACAGAAGCTCTCCTGTGAACCTTGCAGAACTGCTGTGAGGACGGGGCGTGAGTCGTGCTTGGGTAGCTCAGTTGGTAGAGCACTTGCCCGCAAAAGGCAAAGGTCCCGAGTTCAAGTCTTGGTCCGGCACACAGTTTTAATCTGCCAGGAAGTTTTATATCAGCACACACTCCGCTGTAGAGTGAAAATTTCATTGTAGAAACAGCCCCCAGGCTGTGGCTAAGCCATGTCTCTGCATTATCCTTTCTTCCAGGAGTGCTAGTTCTGCAACGTTCGCAGGAGAGCTTGTGTGAAGTTTGGAAGGTAGGAGATGAGGTACTGATGGAATTATAGCTGTGAGGATGGGGGCATAAGTCGTGCTTGGGTAGCTCAGTTGGTAGAGCACTTGCCCGCGACAGGCAAAGGTCCCGAGTTCGAGTCTTGGTCAGGCACACAGTTTTAATCTGCCAGGAAGATTCAAAGCAATTCGTCTCTATCAAAGCCTGGATCTGGGCCATTCAGCAACCTTGATAAGGCATCAGCATTTGCATGTTGCACTGTAGATAAAAAATGTATCTCATAATAGTATTGTGGCAGGAAAAGAGCCCACCACTTTAAGCAATGTGCGGCTTTTCTGGCAAAGACATGAAAGGGTTAAAAATGGACACTAGTGGTGTGTGCTCTTTGATCACATGAAACGTAGATCTGTACAGAAAAATATGAAATTGTTTTGAAACATGATTGCAAAGCCTCTTTTTCTGTCTGATAATAACACTGTTGCATTGAATTTAAGAATTTAAACGCATATGCAACATGGCGTTCAGATCCATCTGCATACTTATGAGCAAGGATGGTGCCAAGGCCAAACTGAGATACGTCTAATGAAATCTTCTTGGGCTTCCATTCAGATAGCTACATCGAAAA
Source organism: Schistocerca gregaria (assembly GCF_023897955.1). Lineage (NCBI taxonomy): Eukaryota > Metazoa > Arthropoda > Insecta > Orthoptera > Acrididae > Schistocerca > Schistocerca gregaria. The sequence goes on from NC_064923.1 coordinate 613,736,830, forward strand.
TCCATGGCGTTTCCATGAGTGTCATTATCATCATCTTCTGGTGAACTCTTTGCCAGAAGATGATGAGAATGACACTCACGGAAACATCGCGGATTTTCAGTGCAGCTACCCAGATGGAAGCCCGAGAAGATTTCATCAGGAGTATACAGGAAAGCCTACATTCACCTATGAGATATGTCTGTTGCTAACATCAGGTGCTGGCCTGGCTGAAAAGTGACATGCAGCTTAGATTTGAACAACTTGGATCCCGGTCATGAGCAGGGGACTAGTGGATAGGAACATCTTTATGCAATTATGTGTGGAGCAGTTGTGCCACAGTAGCATTGTCCATTATAAATTTGTGGTAGTACACAGTTTTACCTAAAAATGTCCATAATTCCTTGACCGATGTGGGGTGTGCCAACACTGGTGCAATGGTTTAATGCCAGCACAGGATACTTACAGGATACTTCAAAACCCAAATAAATGATCTTTGTACATCCATAATTGAAGTGGAGGACAGTGGGACATCAGCTGGTATAAATTTATGTTAAAAATGAAGAAAGTCCTCCAGATGTATTGAAGGTGTCGATTTTATTTAGGCAACTTCCTTACGGAGCATGTCCATTTTTCACCACTGACTTCTAGTATCAGGTGCACGCAGTTGATGACAAGTGTATGGGCCTCAAGATGACGTTGTTACAATGTTGAAACTAGTTGCCAAAATAAAATCGACACCTTAAATACAGCTGGAGGAATTTCTTCATTTTTAATATAAATTTTAATACAAATAAATGATGGATGGTTGTAAAAACTTGTCTTCCCCAAATTTCACATTACCCCTGCAAACTGTAAAACAGAAAAATGGAGCACGAAGGTTCTGAAAATGTTCCTCTGTAGAGGCATCAGACACTAATATGTCATCTAAATAGTTGATTCATGCTGGAACTGAAAAGTTGCTGTAAAAACTGTTGAAAAATAGCTGATGAGTTTGCCACAAAGACAAATCCTGGTACTGATAAAGCCCAAATGGGGTGTTGATAACTAAAAGGCATTTAGATTCCTCATTGAGCGCTAGCTGTAAGTATGCCTCTGCCAGATCAATCTTTGAAAAATAATGGCCTCCTGATAACAGCTTGCCAGGACACGGCAGAGGCATCTGTGAGTGACTGTGCATTAATATATTTTTTAAAATCATTGCATAATTGTAATTTACTGGTAAGTTTTTTCACTATCACCAGTGGTGTGGACCATTAACTGGAAGAAATATGTCAAGTGACATCAAGGGATTGACGACAATCTAATTCTGCTTTTAGTGAATCCCATAAAGTTCACTGGGCATGCTCAAAAAAAATGAGGGCAGCATATTTTTTCAGTGTAATATGAACCAGAGCATCTAACTGTTAATATTGAGCTTGACTGGAAACTAAACACACTTTACCACTGATGGAGAATCCAAATAGTCTAAAAGTGACTAAACCAAACATTTTCTGTGGAAGCATTGTCCACAGGTAGGAATGTTAATGGACAAACCACAGCCTTAAAGTCACAAGTGTAGGGAACTGTCCAAGAATGGGAATCTTGTTGTTTGTTATAGCTCATCAGCCTCCATGACACTTGAGCCAGAGTGGAAGAACCCAAATCCACATAAGCCTGAGAAATCATCAATGATGTTGCTGCTGCACATGTGTCTACCTACATTCTCAATAGTGTGCTAAACACATGCACTTCTCTGCACAACTTGCTTTGAGCACTGTCACTGCTGACACACTGTTCACATCCATGTTCATTTCATCCTCACTCACATTTGGAAAGAAGTTACATATAGAACCAACGTGTTCTTTCCTATGGCACCCATTACACATTGTCCAGAACTTAGGATGCACAGTCTGCTCATATTGAACAAATTGGTATGAGCATGAAGGTAACAGAGCATGAGGTTATCACTACTGTGATGTGGACTACCGCTGTTGCAAATGACGATTACCTATATGGTGTTGAGACATCTGCTGGGCTGCTGAAATAGCATTTGTGTTCGCGTATGAGCTGACTGAAGGCTGGGAAGTATGAGAGGAACCGATTTCTGAAACTTTGTCTGACTACCTGCAGCCTGTGAAGCTTCAAATGACTGAGCTATGTTCAATACTTCTATAAGCATAGGATTTTCACACTGTAGAGCTCACTCTCTAACTTGCCTGTCAGGAGCAAAATGTATCATTGCATCACAAACCATTTGATCTGCATAGAATTAATTATGACAATGGCTAAGTCCACGTAGTTCTGCTGGCCATACCCTGTATGACTGTCTTGGCCACTTTGGGCAGTGGTAAAATTTCAAGCCGAGCTGCAATAACTTGAGTATGTTTCCAGTGATAGGTGAAAAGTAACTTGCCCATCTGGTCAAAAGAAAGACTTTAAGATTCTTGTAAGGGAGAAAGTCCAATCTCATAACACGTGGAGAAATGTTGGCAACACATGCCTTTGCTTTATCGGCATGAGAAATGTTTTGCACTACTACTTCCAGAGTTGCAACCAATGAACATAGTTGCAAATGGGCATTGTAAACGAAACTGGCAACATGTAAGAATATTGTTTATGACTGAGGGCATGCACATTTGAAAGTACAAAATCCGCGTGTGTTTGATGAGCACTTGTGTGCTGTAAAAATACTACTCTTGTGTACTGCAATACTTCTGTGAATAGCAATATTTTTTCTCTATTTTTATTGTCCTCTGTCTTGTCAGAAACTTCAAATATGTTGGATAGATTTACAAACAAAAAATTGGTTGGTTGGTTGGTTGGTTTGTGGGGGGTTAAAGGGACCAGACTACTTAGGTCATCGGTCCCTTGTTCCACGACCATAATAATACACGAAGAAAAGTCCAACAAGCAATAAACACATAACGGAGACGACAAGGGACGACACAGTACAAGAAAGACATAGACGAAGACCAGAGAAAAGAGATTAAAAGACACACAGAGTGCGACGGTCATTGGCCGACCATGAAAATAAAACTGGAAAGGCCAACAACCAAGGGACACATTAAAACACCACAAACTAAAACCCCAGGCCAAAAGCCACAGTCGACACTAAAAAATAAAATAAAAAGGGACTCTCATATTGAATGATAAAAACCCCCTGCTCGAATAAAACGGAGAACTAAGTCAGCCATAGTAGAGTCATCGGTTAAAAGAGCAGGGAGTGTATCAGGCAGCGCGAACGTCTGCCTGAGGGCAGTTAAAAGTGGGCAGTCTAGTAAGACGTGTACCACGGTCAGGGCCAATCCGCAGCGACAGAGAGGCGGGTCGTCACGGCACAAGAGATACGCGTGCGTGAGCCGGGTATGTCCTATGCGGAGCCGGCAGAGGACGACAGCGTCCTTGCGAGACCCCCACATGGAGGAGCGCCACACACTGGTTGTCTCCTTGACTGCCCGAAGTTTGTTGGGAGAGGGCAGGGTGCGCCACTCATCACGCCAAGCAGCAAGGACCTTCTGCCGCAATACGGATCGGACGTCACTCTCTAAAAGACCGATCTCCATGGCCGGGGAACTGACCGCCTGTTTCGCCAGTTCGTCAACCCGCTCGTTACCCGGGATGCCGACGTGACCCGGGGACCAAACAAAGGTGACAGAGCGGCCGCAACGGACGAGAGTATGGAGGGACTCCTGGATGGCCATCACCAGACGGGAACGAGGGAAACACTGGTCAAGAGCTCGTAAACCGCTCAGGGAGTCACTACAGATGACAAAGGACTCACCTGAGCGGGAGCGGAGAAACTCTAGGGCACGATAGATGGCAACCAACTCGGCAGTGTATACACTGGAGCCAGCTGCCAATGACCGTTGCTCACAATAATCCCGTAGAGTGAGAGCGTAACCAGTGTGACCAGAGACCACCGAACCGTCGGTGTAGGCCACCGCCGCGTTCGGAAACTCGGCCAGGATGGAAAGAAAGCGGCGGCGGAGGGCCTCCGGAGGCACTGAGACCTTCGGACCCTGTGCCAAGTCGAGCCGAAGGCACGGTCGGGGCACACTCCACGGGGGCAGACGGAGATTGGCCCGGAAAACAGGCGGCAGAGGAAAAAAGTCAAGGCCACGGAGAAGGTCCCGGAGGCGAACCGCAATGGGACACCCTGACCGGGGCCGCCTGTCTGGAACATGGACGATCGAGCGCGGGAACAGGAGACGGTAGTTTGGATGCCCTGGCATGCTATAAACGTGCGCGGCATAGGCGGCCAGAAGGCGGTCACGCCGGAACCGCAATGGAGGGACACCAGCCTCCACAAGTATGCTGTCGACGGGGCTTGTCCGGAACGCTCCCGTGGCGAGGCGGATCCCGCAGTGGTGTATGGGATCCAGCAATCGCAATGCTGAAGGCGAGGCAGAACCGTACGCCACACACCCATAATCAAGGCGGGACTGGATCAGCGCTTGATATAGGTGGAGGAGGGTGGACCGGTCGGCACCCCACCTGGTGTGGCTTAAGCAACGGAGAGCGTTTAAGTGCCGCCAGCATGTTTGCTTCAGCTGCCTAATATGGGGCAGCCAAGTCAACCGGGTATCGAACACCAGTCCCAAGAACCGATGCGTCGCGACCACAGCAAGAGGTTCACCGTCAAGGTAAAGGCGCGGCTCAGGGTGAACCGTGCGACGCCGGCAGAAATGCATAACGCAGGTCTTCGCGGCCGAAAACTGGAAGCCGTGCGCTACAGCCCATGACTGCGCCTTGCGGATGGCACCTTGCAGCTGCCGTTCAGCAGCGGCGATGCCACTGGAGCTGTAATATAGGCAGAAGTCGTCCGCATATAAAGAAGCCGCGACGGACGACCCCACCGCCTCAACGAGCCCATTGATGGCAATTAAAAACAGGGACACACTGAGGACAGACCCCTGTGGGACCCCGTTCTCCTGGACCCGGGAGGAACTATGCGACGCAGCTACTTGCACGCGGAAGGAATGATACGAAAGAAAATTCTGAATAAAAATCGGGAGCGGGCCCCTAAGGCCCCACCCATGAAGTGTGGCCAGGATGTGATGGCGCCAAGTCGTATCGTATGCCTTCCGCATGTCGAAGAAGACGGCAACCAGATGTTGGCGGCGCGCAAAGGCTGTACGGATGGCAGACTCCAGGGAGACCAGATTATCGACGGCAGAGCGGCCTTTACGGAACCCACCCTGAGACGGAGCCAGAAGGCCCCGAGACTCGAGGAGCCAACTCAACCTCCGGCTCACCATACGTTCCAGCAACTTGCAAGGAACGTTGGTGAGGCTTATGGGGCGATAGCTGTCCACCTCCAGCGGGTTCTTTCCAGGTTTCAATACGGGGAGGACTATGCTTTCCCGCCATTGAGACGGGAAAACACCCTCGACCCAGACGCGATTGAAAAGATCTAGGAGGCGTCGCTGGCAAGGCACCGAGAGGTGTTTCAGCATCTGGCTGTGAATGCGGTCTGGTCCAGGAGCCGTATCAGGGCAAGCAGAAAGTGCGCTCTGGAATTCCCATTCGCTGAAAGGAGCATTGTACGACTCCGCGTGGCGCGTGTGAAAGGAAAGCCTCCGACTTTCCAACCGCTCTTTCCGGGAGCGGAAGGCCAACGGGTAGTTCGTTGACGCGGAACACTGAGCAAAATGCTCTGCTAACCGGTCCGCAATCGTGTCGGAGTCGGTGCACACTGCTCCATTCAGCGAAAGCCCAGGGACAGAGACAGGTGGCCGATAGCCTTGGAGTCGCCGAATCTTGGCCCAAACCTGCGATGCAGAGGTACGGACGCCAATGGTGGAAACATAACGTTCCCAGCACTCCTGCTTCCGTTGGCGAATAAGGCGTCGGGCTCGGGCGCGGAACTGTTTAAAAGCAATGAGGGTCTCCAACGATGGGTGCCGCTTATGGCGCTGAAGAGCCCGCCGGCGATCTCGAATCGCCTCTGTGATCTCGGGCGACCACCACGGCACAGTCCTCCGCCGAGGTGACCCGGATGTACAGGGAATCGCAGATGCCGCCGCAGAAACGATGCTGGTGGTGACCGACTGAACCACCGCATCAATCGGATCAGTGGAAGGAGGTGCGATCACTGCGACAGATGTAAATAAGTCCCAATCAGCCTTATTCAGAGCCCATCTGGAGGGGCGTTCAGAAGAGTGACGCTGTGGCAGTGACAGAAAGATGGGGAAATGGTCACTACCACATAAGTCGTCATGGACCCTCCAGTGGATGGATGGCGAAAGTCCGGGGCTGCAAATAGAAAGGCCGAAAACGAGCCATGGACCGCACTAAAGTGGGTCGCCTCTCCCGTGTTTAAAAGGCAGAGGTCAAGCTGTGACAGAAGAGTCTCGACATATCTGCCCCGGCCAGTAATCGCGGCGCTACCCCACAAGGGGTTATGGGCGTTAAAGTCGCCCAGCAACACAAAGGGAGGCGGCAGTTGTCCTATCAATGCAGCCAACACATGACGAGAGACATCACCATCCGGCGGAAGGTACAAACTGCAGACAGTAATAGGCTGAGGCGTCCACATCCTTACAGCGACAGCCTCTAAGGGTGTATGAAGAGGCACACACTCGCTGTAGATAGAGTTAAGGACGTAGACGCAGACTCCACCAGACACCCTCTCATAAGCTGCCCGGTTCTTATAATAACCCCGATACCCTCGTAGGGCAGGGGTCCGCATTGCCGGAAACCACGTTTCCTGGAGGGCAATGCAGAAGAAAGGGTGACTGCTGACGAGTTGGCGGAGCTCAGCAAGGTGGTGGAAAAAACCGCTGCAGTTCCACTGGAGAATCACTTTGTCCATGGGCGAAATAGGCGTGAAGGGACCGAGGAGGCAGATCACGTCACTGGGTCACCTGCTGTCACCGATCGAGGACCAGTACAATCGGCGTCCTTGGCGTCTGAGGGTATGGCGAGATCCAGGTCCTCAGCGGACGCCAGGATCTCCACCTCATCCCCAGACGCAGAGCCTGTATGGAGCGGTGGGGTGGATGCCACCGCGCGTTCCTTGGCCTTAGAGGCCTTCTTCTTCTTCATCTTCTCTCTCTGCTCCTTGGGCTTTACTGGCTGGGAGGGCTCCACCGAGTCAGTCTCCGGGACGGAGGAGGAGCGGGAAGCCCTGCGACCAGCCGCTGGCCTGCTTTTCAGCCATTGGCTGACGTCACCCTTCCCAGAGGTGGAAACCTGGGAAGGGAGGGACCCGAGGGATCCCTTGCGAGAGAGAGTCGCCGAAGAAGTCGGACGCTTCTCCGGCTTAGAGTTGGGGACTTGTGTCCCCGATGGTTGGGGGGTCGTTGCTCCTGAGGTAGGTGGTGCAGGAGCAACAGATGGGGAAGTGCCCCCCACCATCAAGGGGGCAGGTGTAGTATTCCGGCTCAGAGTGTTCAGTGGAATCGGTGCAGCAGATGACAAAACTACTGTTTTGGCAGCGGTGGCATAGGAGCTGGTCAGAGCCACAGGATGTAGCCTCTCGTATTTCCGCTTAGCCTCAGTATAGGTCATGCGGTCCAGGGCCTTATATTCCATGATCCTTCGTTCTTTCAGTAGAACCTTGCAGTCTGGCGAGCAAGGGGAATGGTGTTCGCCGCAGTTCACACAGATGGGAGGCGGCGCACATGCAGTATTAGGATGTGAAGGGCGTCCACAATCTCTGCATGTCATGCTGGAAGTACACCGAGATGACATGTGGCCGAACTTCCAGCATTTGAAACACCTCATCGGGGGAGGGATATAGGGCTTCACATCACATCGGTAGACCATCACCTTGACCTTTTCGGGTAGGACGTCACCCTCGAAGGCCAAGATGAAGGCACCGGTGGCTACCTGATTATCCCTCGGACCCCGATGGACGCGCCGGACGAAGTGAACACCCCGCCGTTCTAAATTGGCGCGTAGCTCGTCGTCTGACTGCAAGAGTAGGTCCCTATGGAATATAATGCCCTGGACCATGTTGAGACTCTTATGGGGTGTGATCGTGACGGAAACATCCCCCAACTTGTCACAAGCGAGTAACCGCCGTGACTGTGCAGAGGATGCCGTTTTGATCAATACTGCCCCAGAGCGCATTTTGGACAAGCCCTCCACCTCCCCAAACTTGTCCTCCAAGTGCTCGACAAAAAACTGAGGCTTGGTCGCCATAAACGATTCCCCATCGACTCGTGTACAGACTAAATAGCGAGGTGAATAAGGTTCGCTGCCAACCGTAGCCTTTCGTTCCTCCCATGGTGTGGCCAGGGAGGGGAACGATTGTGGATCATATGCCTGAGCGTTGTATTGAGGCCGAGAACGCTTAGAGACTGCTGGCGGCTGGCCGCCAGCAAGAGATGATGTACCACGCTTCATCGCGGGTCATCCGCCCTGATGCCACCTACTCCGACCAAGGGCCCTCCCCACGGGCGCGACCCAGCCTCAGCAACGACCACCTGGCGGGATGGCCATTGCCGGGAGTCCCGATGCCCCAAGGAGACAGGCATCTACTCCTTGGCATACGCGGGGAGTTAACGGCGCAGGCATCAGTAGAGCGATCCCTGTGTTGTCAGGGGGCTACAACCGACAGGGTACATGGCGGCCCCACCACAACGGACTGGCTACCGTGCTGGATTTCAGGTGAAATGTAGCCCATGATCGTCATTGGCGCATAAAGCGACACAGCAGAGCAGACTGCAAAAACCGCACCCAAGAACAAAGCCACGCCCTAGAGATGGTGAGTGGGCGGGACAGCTATGCGACGACGACCAACCAAGCTAGAGATGGTAATGAGCGATGGACACATTGCACCTTGTAAGGTGCCCTTCCCCAATCAGCTCGCTCTTCGGAAGAATTTAGAAGATGGAGGTCAAACCCGGTAGGGGACCATCACATAAGGCCGAAACGTTTGAGACTCCTTTTAGTCGCCTCTTACGACAGGCAGGAATACCGTGGGCCTATTCTTACCCCCGAACCCACAGGGGGTCAAAAAATTGGAACTCTTTTTACTGACTGTAGCTTTTTCCTTTAATACAGCTTGTAAACTAATTTCAGCGCTTGACTCCCTAGTTTTGAATTTGTAGAAGTCGAAATATTTTGGCTACCATATGCATGGAGTATTAGTAGTAGTAGCTGCTATTGATCTAAATCTCTCCACCAGAGGCTTCCAGTAACTATTGTTGTACATACTGCTTACACTCTGGAACACACTCCACCTGTTGGTTAAACCTGATAATGAGACTACACCTGGTTTGGTGTGCGTCGCAGTAAGTCTGGTCCTTCATTCTGTGCCCAAAAGACTGAGGCAGGTACCATCAGACATTCTCAGATTTCAAGCCGAGTCATACTTTAATTTATTGTCATGATCTTAAAAATGACTTGCAGCCAGTTCCTCAGTTTTATGAGGTGTCAACTACCGATTATTTGATTGTAATACTAAATAATAATAATAATAATAATAATAATAATAATAATAATAATGCTATTCATATTGGTCTCCAATCCCTCAGTCTCTCATTTCTTAAGGGAACTACGCCAATGTTACATTGATATTGTTGCAATCAGTGAGCCTCATATAGCAGATAGTAGAAGACTGTGTGAGGACATAGGTTTTATTTACAACTAGATTGGAAATCCCTACATCCGGGAGATCATCTAGTGACATTGGATTTCCTGTTAAAAATAAGCTTGTAAAATCACTCTTAAGAGCCTTCCAAGGAAATTAATGAAAAGCTGATGACATTTTTTTTCCAAACAATATCAAGAATTTTTGGACACTCGTCAGTTTTGTAGGTCATGTGTCTCATACTAAACAGTGAGACACAGTTGTTTATTGTGTAAACTTTGGCACTGGAGTATTTTCAGAAAATTGTTTCCATCTTATTGCAGTGTATGAACTTACGTGATTAGTGTAATCTTCCACTTTTTTCCCCTCACTGACTGGTTTCTTCTACGTCAGTGTTTGAAATTTTATGATCACAGCATGAATGTAGGTCTTAAAAATTCAACTGCTGCAGTGTAATATTGTTTGTTGAGCTTATTACAACTTTCATAATATGTTCCATTAAATGTCCTCCTTCAACAGTAGTGTCTCTTGTCAACATTTTCCATACATTAGCGCTGTTTTCAACATTGTTCCACAATGTCTGTCTGTAAGCAGATCTTCAACAAAATATTGAGACACAAAGTTATCTTCAAGGTGTAACACTATTAGGCAGCTCTTGCTTGCATGTCACGTCTTTATAACTGCATAACTGCCACTTATTAGTGCAAGCAACTGTTTCAGCATTATTCCATGTATTTTCATGCCCCAGTTAAGCTGCATCAACAATCAGTAGCATTACTGACATCTGAGACATGAATTCATCTTTACAGCAGGGTGATTATGTGATATCTGGGCCATCTACATGAGAGCACATTGAGTCTTGGCACATATAAAAAATTTCTACTCAGCTGGCAAAAGGCATTGAGTCAATAGCCACTATGATGTCAACAAAAAAGTGGGTTACTGCTGCCTGGTACTGAGAAGCAGCATCACTCAACCACTGTCCATTGTGGACAACACTGGTCAGCTCTATTCAATGGGACTGCCTGCCACACAGTCTTGCATCTGGCACTTATAGTCTTAGGTCTAACTAGGATGCTACTAGCCACCACCCATTTAGTGACTGCCGTTGCCGGTTGCCACCAGCCAGACATTGAGGGGCCGGACTTTGTTCCCTAGATGAAGTCTTTGGCACAAACTGCAATTGAGCATCTTTATGCAACACATCAGTTTCCACAACAGATGGAAAATGTGGTGAGAGTGTTGCAAGTACCTTGGAACATTGCTTAAAGGTTTGTAGGACATTTAGATGGCAGTTTTCTCAATTATTCAGGATTAATTTTTTCAGCTGCGAGTTGCATCTATAGCAAGGCCACTGAAAGAACATTCCTAGCACTTCATGCACATTGTGAGGACGGGACACTAGGGCTAGTCTCTTTTGACGCTGAAAAAACCAGTGTGCATGCTGCTAAAACTATGGAAGTGGATAACTTTCAAGAGGTGACAGTTTGGTGACATGTATATATATTTTACATGCAGGAAGAATATTCTACTCAGAAGAAACCACTTCTCTCACAATGAGATTGAGTTGTTTTTCTGAGGAAAAAATCAGCCTTTCAGTGATACTAAAGAAGATAGGATTCTGATGGAAAACACATTCTGGAAGAAGGGTTCTGCTTGAACGGGAGGTTACTATTGTTTGTAGACTCCATGTTCTGAGATAAAGTCTAAGTATAAACATCACTAAATTCTTCGGTTGGATAAAATGTGGGTACCTGCTGGTCATTCCAGGCTGACTGTGTGAAATGATGACATTGCATGAGGAACAACGAAAGCTCCAGTTGGGAAAGACCATCAACTCCTCCTTTTACATGCTGGAACAATCAGTGGATTTGTTTCAAATTATTTGTTGTAGTTTATATCAAAGATATGTGGGGATTATCACAAGGAAAGGATGGCAATGAATTTTTAAGATTTGTTTGTATATGCTTTTCTTACAATTGTAGAAAAGGACTCGGTTATAATATTCGATAATGCACCATATCACGCCATTCAGTTAAAAACGGTTCTATATGCAACAGCAGTAAGTGTGTGTGAGGGTTCAGTCAATTTACAAATTACCTCATTGCTTGTCTCCAGCTCCGAGAACTTGTGAACCCCTGACTCCTCATTAATTCTTCTTATGTCTGTAGAAGACCTCAGCTTATACCAAAACCAGGACTCATCAACTCTCATATATAGGAAAGCTTTCATTGTGCCTTTAATTACAAAATGTGATCTAAAGTTAATCATATAGGTACAACTCATTTTTTACAACTTCCAAACCTCCCAAAGAAACACAAGAGTATCAGTCTATCAGTATTCATATTATTGCTATAATCTTCTGGGCATTGGTATTCCTTGACCTAAGGGTTCACACAGAAGATTCTTTGCCACATCCGATTACTTTTCACGGCATGATGCCAAGTACAGCTTTAATGCTCTTCGGATGGCATGGAGCAGATGCAGAATGCCTCAGAGAGCTAATAGCCCATAAGAAACAACACTTGCTCCATAATACATCCTCTTACATAATAACTAAACTTTTAAGTTGTCAGTGATTTTTCTGGATAAACAAACAAAAAGATCTTCTGCTAATAAAGTTTGTTCATTTGTATTCAAACCTGGTACAAGACTTCGCCCTCAATCAATGAAATGATTTATTTCCAAAAACTTTGGTTACAAAACATCTGGAAAACCTTGTATCCTCACAAGCGACAGTGTACTGATGAAAGGCGGCCCATGGATTCATTTTATAAGCATATGAAAAGGACAAACTGTAGGAAATTGTGAAACACGTTATCAAAAATGCAGGAGGAAATGATCAGAATGTTGCACATTCCAATGCACCATTGTCATTGCAGAGCACTAAAACTCACATGCGCTCAGGTGAAATCATATGTTGCAGACAGAAGTAAAAGTTTTAATTCAAAAGTCTTTAAACTTTTAGTGAATGAGGCATTGAGCAGTATTACTCCCACAAAATGAAATAATAGTGTCACACATACATGGCACATCTAGGAAGAAGCATGCCAATGAGAAAGTGCAGTGGAACAAAGAATGGAATAGTTTGTAATAAGATTAGGGGATGATAGCAACAGCAGCAGTGACAACAGTGTCACGGACTGTAAAATAGGAGATTTGGATGATGACAACAGTCTCTTTGAGGAGTGTAGAGTCCACCCTCATCCACAGGATGCAAGTAAGAGATGCACCTATGCATTAGAGTACTGAAACATCATAATCTTTACTTTACCTCAAAATATATTTTTCTTTATATTTTATTTTTAATTATGAAGAGAATGTGTTTCGGTACCCTGCAGTTGTCAGTGCTTTTTCATGCTTTAGTAATACAGCATTGCAAAGTTTACAAGTGTGATATTTGAAGATGGGTCACCTACAAGGTGTAACAACAAACAATCACATAATATATTTGGTAACATAGCTGCCAAATGTCAGGGATATTTCTTTCAGTGACCCAACTATACACATCACTGCAGCAGTCATCAAGACATTTTACACACACCATGGCCAAGTAGGTTACTGGCCTTCAAACGTGAAGTGGACAGATCTGCTGTGTGACTAACAAATCAGGCTCCAACAGAAAGATAATACCAAACAAATCAACCTTTCTTGTTTCCAGAATCTGGGAATTTGTCATGAGTGCAGAACAATACAGAAGGCCGGGCAGTACAGTGTGCCAGGTCAGTTTTTTTTTTCTTTTGGTTTTAGGGCGCACAACTACAATGGTCATTAGCACCCAGACTAATTTAGGAATGTACCGCGAGGCACAAGGTTAAAACAGCAACTAAAAGGGACAACACTATAAAAGACATATTAACAGACATAGGATTAAAAAACTACAGCATAATCAAACGTCCTTAGACAGGTGTGTCAAGTTGATAAAACGAAGAACGCGAGCAGCAGCTCCTGGGTCATCCGCTAAAATGGCATCCAGAGTACATGGCAGGCCAACATCAAGATGCAGCGTAGTAAAATCCGGACAGGACGTTAAAATGTGGCGGACCGTCAGCAATTGCCCACATGGACAGAACGGCGCCGGCGCTGCCGTCAGCAGATGGCAATGGCTGAACTGGCAGTGTCCAATTCGTAGCTGGGCCAAAACGACCTCCTCCCGCCGAGAAGGACGTGAGGAGGACGTCCAAGCTACGGGAAGAGGTTTCAAGGCCCGAAGCTTGTTGTCCCTAAGTGCAGCCCAATCGGTATGCCACAGCAATAAAATGCGCCAACAAATGATCGTGCTAGAATCTGATGAAGGGACACAACAAGAAGCCGTCCGAGGCTGGAGGACCGCAGCCTTGGCCGGGCATCTGCAGCTTCGTTCTCAGGGATACCGACATGGCCAGGAACCCACATAAAGCTAACTGGAGACCCGTCGTCCACCAGCTGCTGAAGAGAGCGTTGGATCCGGTGCACGAAAGAGTGAACCGGATACGGATCACTGAGGCTCTGGATGGCACTCAGAGAATCGGAGCAGATGACATAAGCAGAATGTCGGTGGCGGCAGACGTAAACAACAGCCTGATAGAGGGCAAAGAGCTCAGCTGTGAAGACCGAACAATGGCCATGTAGCCGGTATTTGAAACTTTGTGCACCGACAATAAAAGAACATCCGACCCCGTCATTGGTCTTAGAGCCATCCGTATAAATGAAGGTCATATTAATGAACTTTGAACGAAGTTCGACAAAACGGGAGTGGTATACTGAACCGGGGGTAACCTCCTTTGGGAGCGAGCGGAGGTCAAGGTGAACGCGAACCTGAGCCTGGAGCCAAGGTGGCATGTGGCTCTCGCCCACTCTAAAGGTTGCAGGGAGCGAAAAATCAAGGTGTTGAAGGAGACGACGAAAGCGAACTCCAGGGGGTAACAGGGCAGAGACATACAACCCATATTGATGGTCAAGAGAGTCGTCAAAAAAGGAACGATATGATGGGTGGTCGAGCATTGACAGAAGCCGACAGGCATAACGACAAAGCAGCATATCACGCCGGTAGGTGAGTGGCAATTCACCGGCTTCATCATGAAGTCTCTCGACGGGACTAGTATAAAACGCTCTGATCGCAAGCCGTAAACCTCGATGTTGTATGGAGTTGAGGCGGCGTAAGATGGACGGCCGTGCAGAGGAATATAGAAAGCACCCATAATCCAGCTTGGAGCGGACGATCGACCGATATAGGCGAAGTAGGACGGTTCGATCCGCTCCCCATGACGTGCCACTGAGAACACGGAGGACATTTAGAGAACGGGTACAACGGGCAGCCAAATATGACACATGTGGAGACCAACTAAGTTTCCTGTCAATTGTAAGACCTAAAAATTTTGTTGTCTCCACGAATGGGAGAGCAACGGGGCCAAGTCGTAAGGACGGTGGGAGAAACTCTTTGTAGCGCCAGAAGTTAATACAGACCGTTTTCTCGGCAGAAAAACAGAAGCCATTGGCGACACCCCAGGAGTAAAGACGGTCAAGAGAACGCTGAAGACAGCGCTCCAGGAAACATGTACGCTGCGCGCTGCAATAGATGGTAAAATCGTCCACGAAAAGGGAGCCTGATACATCATCTGGGAGGCAATTCATTATTGGATTGATTGCTATGGCGAAGAGAGCGACGCTCAAAACGGAGCCCTGTGGCACCCCATTTTCCTGGCGAAAGGTGTCTGACAGGACAGAACCCACACGTACCCTGAACTGTCGATCTATTAAAAAGGAACGAATAAAAAGAGGGAGGCGACCGCGAAAGCCCCATGTATGCATGGTGCGGAGAATGCCCGCCCTCCAACAGGTGTCGTAAGCCTTCTCCAAATCAAAGAACACAGCCACGGTCGGGCGCTTCCGCAAGAAGTTATTCATAATGAAGGTCGACAGGGTAACCAGATGGTCAACAGCAGAGCGGCGCCTACGAAATCCACATTGTACATTGTTAAGTAGGCGTCGAGATTCGAGCAGCCAAACCAAACGAGAGTTAACCATTCGCTCCATCACCTTACAGACACAGCTGGTAAGCGAGATGGGTCGATAACTGGAAGGCAAGTGCTTGTCCTTTCCCGGCTTAGGAACAATAGAGCAACAATAGACAATAGACTGAGCAACAATAGACTCACGCAAGCATGCGGGAACATGTCCCTCAATCCAGATGCGATTGTAAGTACGAAGAAGGAAACCTTTACCCGCAGGAGAAAGGTTCTTCAGCATCTGAATATGAATAGAATCAGGTCCCGAAGCGGAGGACCGTGACCGGGCAAGTGCATTTTCGAGTTCCTGCATGGTGAATGGGGCATTGTAGTTTTCACAATTTGAGGAGTGGAAATTAGGTGGCCGAGCCTCCTCTGCCTGCTTTCAGGGGAGGAAGGCAGGAGGGTAATGAGTGGAGCTCGAAACCTCTGCGAAAAAGTGGCCGGAGGCATTGGAGACATCCTCAGGGGCCACAAGGATGTCATTCGTGACCGTCAAGCCAGAAACTGATGAGTGGACCTTAGTGCCAGACAGCCGGCGCAGGCTACCCCATACAACAGAAGAAGGAGTAAAACTGTTGAAGGTGCTTGTGAAAGCAGCCCAGCTGGCTTTCTTGCTTTCTTTAAAAATACGATGACACTGCGCATGTAATCGTTTGTAAGTGATACAATTCGCCACTGTAGGGTGGCGTTTAAAGGTGCGTAAAGCACGTCGACGAGCACGTAAGGCGTCTCTACATGCTGCGGTCCACCAGGGGACCAGTACGCGGCATGGAGAAGAAGAAGTAGTGCGAGGGATGGAATATTCAGCAGCAGTGAGAATGACTTCCGTGAGGTGTGCGGCCTGGCTATCGCAGCTTGTGAAGGTTTGATCCTAAAAGGTCGCCCTGGAAGTGAAGAGCCCCCAGTCTGCTTTGGAGATGTTCCAACTAGTTGAGCATGGAGAGGGGGTATGATGGATAACACACGGGAAATGGTCACTCGAATATGTATCAGAAAGCGCATACCACTCAAACCGGCGTGCAAGTTGGGTAGTACAGACAGAGAGGTCCAAATGGGAAGAGGTGTGAAAGGTGTCTGAAAGGAAAGTAGGGGCGCCAGTATTAAGGCAGACTACATTGAGCTGGTTGAAAACGTCTGCTGCCTGCAGGCCGGTGTGCAATATGATGGGATCATAGTAGATATCATCCCGGACCAGCAACATGACCCCTCCATGAGCCGGAATACCTGCCACAGGGGTAAGTCAAAACGCTCAGAGATGTAGTGTGCCAAGGCAATTTGATCGCATGGGCGTAGCTTCATTTCCTGGAGGGCTACGACGAGAGGATGGTGCGAGCGGAGCAGCAATTTCAAGTCCTCTCGGTTGGAACGAATGCTGCGAATATTCCACTGAATAAGTGCCATCGTTAGAAGAAGAAGGTGCAAGAAGGGGTCATCGAGAAGGCCGCTGAGGGCCCGGCTTCGAGCGAGCACTGCCGCCGCTAGCAGGAGGCGGACAGTCATCGTCCATTTGTTCTAGAGGTTCATTGGCCATCTTGTGAAGTTGGCCAGAAGGGGGAGCTTCCTCCGCTGGTGAACGGCCAGATGTTCGGCTACCAGCGGTGCGGCCAGGCGAAACGGATGACGGCCTGGGGCGGCAACCGCTGGGGGGGGGGGGGGGGGGGGGGGGGCGGGCGCAGGAGGAGAAATGCGCCGTGGCGGGGAAGGAGAACTGTGCTTCCTGTGAGCTTTCTTGGAGGGCCGTTTTGTGGAAGGATTGGTCGATGGCTGAGGGTTCGACTTACGTAGAAGGTCTGCACGAGACGGTTCTTTCTTGAAGGCCCATGCTTCTGACTTCTGGGTCTTCGTCCTGGCAGAAGCTGATAAAAGTGCTTGTGTCAGAGGGGCGACGGGAGGAAGAGGAGACGTCGACCGGGCGATCTTAGCACTGGCCAAACGGATGACCGTAGTGCTGAAGGTCAGATCGCATGCCTGCGTCGCCACCTCCCTGGTAGTCCGAGGAGAGGCGAGGACAGTACTGTACTTCCCCGCTGGGAGCAACGTGGGCTTCCTGCTAGCGAATAGCTTCCAAGCAGCCGAGGTGGAGACTTTCTCTTTGACCCGAATTTCTTGGATACAGCGGTCTTCCTTGTAGACAGGACAGTCGCGGGAGGACGCTGCATGGTCACCGCGACAGTTCACACAACGAGGAGACGGAGGTGGACCGTCACCCTCATGGGCAGCCCTGCCACAAGTCACACATGTAGCCGCATTGGAACAAGAATGGCGAGTGTGATTGAAACGCTGACACTGGTAGCAGTGCGTAGGTGTCGGGACATAGGGGCGAACAGAGATAACCTCGTAGCCCGCCTTGATGCGTGACGGCAGCTGAACACTGTCAAAGGTCAAGAAAAGTGTCCGGGTCGGTACAAGGTCATTGTTGACCTTTTTAATGACCCTATGGACAGCCGTCACGCCCTGCTCAGCGAGGAAAGACTGAATCTCCTCGTCAGTCAATCAGTCGAGTGATCTAGTATAGACCACTCCACGAGACGAATTCAAAGTGCGGTGAGCCTCCACCCGGACAGGAAACGTGTACAGGAGTGTGGCCCGAAGCAGTTTTTGTGCCCAAAAGGCGCTCTCAGTTTCTAGTAACAAGGTACCATTACGCAACTGGTACAAGACTTGACAGAGGAAAAATCCTTTCCGTCCTCAGATCGAGAAACTACGAGGAACTGTGGGGCAGGCGGTAGTACTTTTGTCACTGGTGGCTGGTCAAGTTTCAGTTTGTGGGCAGAAGTTGAGAGAGAAGAAGAAGAGAAATCCATTGCGGAGGAATCCCCCATGATTGCCAGCGTCTCCGATGGCACGCTCCTTCCTTGTGGGGACCCTCTCAGAGGGCACTCCCGCCTTAGGTGATTGTTCACACCTCAGGTCACACCTCCCGAGAAACGGACGGAGAGACCAGTCAGCATGGTCGGAAGGTGTCAACTCAGGCAATCACCCCTCCCTGGGCCTGGCCTTTACCAGGGGGTACGTGCATGCCTTACTTGTCTACCCAGGGCGGGGAATTACGCGTTACCCCGTCACCGGCTAGGCGTGCGAACGCGTGGGTCGGCCTTCAGGCACGCACAGGGAGGAAGGAAGAAGAGGAAAAAGAAAGGAGAGAGGGAAAGAAAGGACATACTGTCTCAAACGCCGAAGCGGAGACCAGAGAAGGAGAAGAAGGCAAGGAGAAGAAGGCAAGGAGAAGAGTAAGTAAGACAGCGAGATGGAGAAGAACAAAGAAAGGAACCAACCAAAGGAAGGAAGAAACCAGAAGAAGTGAAAAACCAAAATGAACGCAAATATAGGTCGTGAAACCGTGCGTCTCCAGACGCAGGCGCTAACTACCCCCTTGAGGGGGAGGGACTCCTTTTAGTCGCCTCTTACGGCAGGCAGGAATACCTCGGGCCTATTATAACCCTTGGACCCGCAGGGGGGGCCAGGTCAGTGTCATGCGGACAATCAGCCTTGGTGAACATTTCAAATGTGTGGAAGATACAAAGTTGTTTTTCAGTCAGTAGTGTGTCAATGACAAGGTTATTCTAATCTCTCACCACTAATGATGATGAGTACTGTAGCATAAGAATGAGTACCGCTTACATTACCTCATGTCAATTTGATTATGGCATAACATTCAAAAGACAGTGACAAACATTCAAAGTCTCAACACATCTAATGTTTGTGAGAACTAACAGACAGCAACACTGTTCCATTTTCTGTCACTCAAAGACATACAACTGGTTTGTTCTGAAAGATGAATGTGTTGAGAACTTATTGAGGACAGATGCTATTTAGATTGTAAAACTGTAAAGAGCATTATTTGTGAATCAAACAATGGGAAGTCCAGGCTGAAATATGAACATTATTAGAAAAGGGTACACTGCAACTCACTGTAAAGATGGAATATTGAGTTGCACACAGGCACAATGAAAAGACTGTTACACATTTAGCATTTGGGCAAAGCCTTCTTCAGGAAAGGAAACACACATATTCAGACAAGCAAACTGAGCCATTTCATGTGCACACAACTGCTACCTGCAGCAGCACAGACTGGAATGCATTCCCGTCCGAGCTGCCATAGGTAGCAGTTGTCTGTTCATGAGGTGCACTTGCTTGTGAGAATGTGTGCGAATTTTCGTTCCTGAAGAAGGCTTTGGCCAAAACATAATGAGTAACAGTCTTTTCATAGTGCCCATCTGCAACTCATTTTGTCTTTATGGTGAGTAGCAAATCTATCCTATTCCTAGTATTATTAGTGAAACAAGCATTTTCAGGATATAGTGAGTGATCCTTAAACTAATAATTCTTCTGTAAGTAGCTAGCTGCCTAATTCCTCTGATTAATCTTTCCAGAGTTGTTGAATATTTTCAGACATATTTGTGGAAATGCAGGCAGTTAGGAAGACAGAAAGGCTTGATGGTTTTTCCAGTGATTTTCAGATTGCAACAAATGTTCCTGAGCTGCCCCCTCGTGATGGACTGCATAAGTGTGTTCAAAGGAGGTCAAGAGTTGGTTAAATGAAATACTACGGGTACGGTATGATACATGACCAAACCTTCAGTGAAAATGTATAATTTGGTGCCCCCCTGCATACACACACTTTAACTAAGGCTTTATGATGAAGTATTAATACAGAGGGAAACCAAATGAAAATATTTTGGGACATAACAAAATATCAGCTATATCTAAAGCTGCAGAAAAATGCTCCTATTGGAGCACAAAAAAGGCTAATATGTTCCTCATTATTAAAAGACTGACTGAAAAATGGGGGTACCAGTTGCCTCATTCTATCTTCCTCAGCATCTTTAAATATTTTCACACAAATATTGGCTTGCAGACATAGCTACGCTCTTTTTAACATTCAACTTAACTCTCCCTGCCGAAAGCTGCCCTAACTGTATCTTGCCCACACCCTTTAGGCCATCACTAAGTCTCTCATGCCAATCCACTCCCAATCGCTGTTTCTCACGCATTCATTCAGCTCAACTCACTGTTGTTCACCAACTGTCGCTGTCTCCTGCATCACAGCCACATTGCCTTCATTCTGTACTACTACTACTACTACTACTACTACTACTACTGCTTTTACTGTCTCTTCTCATTGTCAGTCTCCCTCTTGTTCTCTCTTACTGCCATCTCATTCATTCCTTCCTACTGCTGCCATCTCTTCTCACTGTCGCTATCTCTCTCTTCTTTATTGTCATTGTCATGGACTCTGTCTCTCATTATCATTGGCTCTCACCCACTTCCCCTTTTTCCTTCTCTTTACTCCTCTCTCACTGCGACTTTCTCCTTCACTTTTCCAAGCACCATCTACCGTGTCCCTCTCTTTCTCCCACACTGCCATTGTCTCCTTTGTTCTTTCTGTATCACAATCACTGTCTACTCACTTCCAGTATTTATTACTTCTCCATCTCTTTCCTAGTGCTGAGAAGTTAGAATGAGGCACCTGGTACGCTACTTCTCAGTCAGAATATTTTAGGAAAGAGGATTTTTTTTTTTTTGCTCTATTGGAGCATTTTTCAGTTGGCCGCCTCCTTTTGCCTGCCACAACAGGGCATGTTACTCATGTGAAAAGAACTTGAAGGTCAGTAAAATTTTGATAGTTTAATTATCTGTAATTGGAATAACACAAAACCAATTTCACACCTCTGACCGGATTTTACGGGCACAAAAAGTTTCATGATTTCCCAGAATCATTCAGATAATAATGTAGACACTTTGTCATATTTCTCTATGCTACATCACTTTATAAACCACGTTTTTACCTAATGTCACATTTTAAGTGCACAACTAGGTTAACTTTGAACCTTGGTAACTCGGAGACAGGTAATGGTATCTACAAAATTTAGGTATACAGCCATTTGTGAATAGCTGTCTTGGAATCTGCAACCGGGGTTTGGTCTGCTGCTGCTGAGGGTGAAAAAAAAATGGTGAAAGTGTTTTTTTTTTTTTTTGGGGGGGGGGGGGGGGGGGGGTTCCTCAGGAACCACCCACAAATTTATGCAAATTTATCATTCATCCATGGACATACCAGTCAGTTTAATTAATCGGTTTATCGTGTGTGTACCCATCATCTATAAATTTATTTCGTTTTTACATGCATATGTTACGTGTACAAGTGCAGGAAGTTTGAACCTCCGTATCTGGGAATGGGGTAAAGATATCAAGAAAATTTTCAAGGCTGTTCGAGAAAGAAATATATCATAAAAATTTGAGCCATGTGCTGTGCATAGTCATCTTGGAATCCTGGGTAGGGTTTTGGTCCACTGGTGATGGGGAACAAATATAGTACAAAACTCCCTTCTTTGGGGAATCTCCATTAGTCCAAGCCCACCATAGACCACATCAAATGCAAAAAGAACCAACTAATTTGCTCCATTTGCCTAAGCAATATTCCTATTTTGACCATGTACTGTAGAATAGTAATGCTAAGACGATCTATCTGTTGGGTATACAAATGGTCCCTAGCACAAGGGCTGTATAGAACAATTGACCCTAGCTTTTATCACCAATACAACCCGACGTAGAACCCTGAAAAAATCCTTTTTTTAGGTGTGGCATTTTGGAACACATTGGTAAGCCTGCTGTTACATGCATACTGATTAGCATATACATTCTCCAAGCATGGTAGGTTTGTCTACCTTCCAGTTGCATGATGTAATTTAATTTGTCACAGGCTGCAGACCACTACTTAAGAATGAGGATTATCTCAAACGGACACAAAATTCATGACATCAGCTTTAGTGTCTCAAGAATTTTGGTGTAAATTCTATGAACACACTGCTTTCAACCGTCTCTAACATCTGATATCTTAGGTACGAGTGCAGGAGAGTGAGAACGTTTCTACCGATCCACTTGTTCCTATGTGCAGGTCAGAAGTTTGTTATTAGAAGACTGTAAGAGGTGCGAGTCACTGATGACAACTGTTTGCCAACAGCGCCACAGAAGACATGAGGAGAACTCAAGGAATAATTATGTCATATTCTTTGATGTTTTAGTGTCTGTGGTGATTGTAAAAAAAGACTAATGAACAATTGAATATAGATTACTATGCACATTCATGTATTGGACTCGCTTGAGACTAGAGACTTTTGAATTACTTCATGTCTTGGCTATGAATGAAACAAGACATGTATAAATGAGTCTAACGTTTAAGGACTAAGTTAGCTTGAAGAAATTATTGTCTGTGAAAGTTGAAAATATATAGTGATTGAACTGAAAAATATTTTATGAGTACCAAAACTATTTCAAGGATAGAGAAGTATTTTAATAAATTCTTTTAATCAGTTATAGTCTTCAGAGAAGAAGTTTTTGGGAGATCGACATACCTGATTACCCAGATAACAGGATCGGCCAAACACAACGTGCAAGTTAACTGAACTGAGAGATGTGTGTGCCTTGCAACCCAATACCACACTGTCTCGTGTCGTCCGAAAAACGTTAGAACATGGCGACCTAAGTGACAGGACCCCGAAGAAAATGGGAATTTAAAGACAGAAACGGAAAGAAGATATTAGGTGTTGCCATAGCAACCAGGCCTAACAAGATAAGAGAATTGTTTCCAGTAATCGTATTGAGCCCAATAAACAAATGGAAGAAAGTTGCGAGTGCGATGCAATAAAAAACGTGAGTAAGTAATAGTAGAGAAAACTGGAGAGAACTTTTTGACGAAGACGATCCGGTGTGGAGAGTAAGCAGTCTTCACACATGTACATCGCACTGACCTTGACACAGTAACTAGCCATTGATGCCGACTGCACCAGCTGCTGCTCACCAGTGCTGACTCTGCGTCCGCTCGCCAACGACGACTTTAAAACCAACGTCCAACGCCACCAGCGCTAATTATACATTTGCTCACGAATGCTGCTAGAACTCTACGCTGGGTGAGCGAAACCCATATAATAATTTGGTAAAAGTTGAGGGGACAGGTGAAGGATAAACTGTTGTTATAGTTATTGTACTCAGGGGTGAATTTTCTTTGGGTGATTACTAGGTCTAAGATCGATAAAAATTTGGATCAAGAACAACAACTAGCAGAACCAGTCACAGCAATTAGAGTGACCAGGGAAATGCTAGACTTGTCTGAATTAGTGAATTTAATTAAAGCCCAGCAAGCAGATTCAGCAACTGTAAATGCTCAAACTGCAAATTTAAGTGAAAAACTAGAAGCACAAAGTGTAACTTTAAGTACAAAATTAAATGCCCAGAATGTAGCTCTAAAGTGAGAAATAGGTTAGATTAGATGCTAAGTTAGATGGCCAGAGAACAGAGTCAAATGCTTAAAATGCTTCATTTAGAGCTGAACTGAGTGCAAATTCAAGTCTTAAGTCAGATTCAATGAATACCCAATTAAATAGTAAATTAGACACTCGGAGTGAAATTTTAAGTAATCAAAGCGAAACCTTGAACAGTCGAGCAGCAAATATAGTTTTATTAATGACTGAATTTGACTCTTTAAATACACTTGTAAATCAACTGTCCACTGACTTTAATCAGGGACAGAATGAAACTTGAAATATTCAAATGACATAAAGGTTTGTTGTCCATCAAAAGAGACACCAAAGCAAAGAATCTAGTAATTGAGTCGAAGGCATAGTTACTTTGGAAACTGAATGCGATGTCAAATATAATAATAATAATAATAATAATAATAATAATAATAATAATAATAATGTAGAATCTGAATTTAGTGAAAAACTGAAATTTTGTAAAAATGTATGTAATGTTAAATTTAATTCCGTAAGGCAGGAAATGAATACTTTGAAACAGAACACAGAAGTAATCTTGATTAGTCAGTCAAAAATTACAGGTGTTAGTATACGAGCTGTTACTACACGAGCTGTCAGTTTGCAAGTAAATAATGTAGAGCGGAGTGTCAGGGAAAAACTAGCCAACTTTGACATGATAAATGTAAGTAATCTGGTAGAACCTTTTGAGCTAATTATAGATCAAGAAATTACCGAGAGTATAATCTCAGGAAACGTTATGACTGTTGTTTTTTCCAAACCTAATGATACTAACAAGGTTATAGACTACTTGTGCAAAGAATTCAAACTTTTCCATGACAAAGTAGAAAGTAAAATAATTTTACCACATGTTGAGTTACCTAGTAAAGTGGAGATTGTTTTGTTGTGGGGAGACTTTCATACAAAATTTAATTTGAAGTATGGGTCTATGAGTAATCAAGTGAGGTAAATATCAGATCCATGGGATCCAGGCGGAGTCACATCTGTTTCTCCCAGGGACGTTAACGTTCTGTGTTAATAGGTGGAGTGTTTTCGGTGTTTCTTCAAACTTAGTTTTCCTGCACCGAAGTGCCTTCAGTTCTTAAACTATTCTGTAATTTATTCTTGAATTCTTAAACTATCCTATAATCTTAGTATCTAGGAAACCGTATATGACTACAAGATTAGGACCAATTTCAGAGACTCACAGATGAACAGTGATCTCTAGACATGAAATGAAACAAATAAAGTACTAGTATAAAGATAATATCATTGTATTTGGGGAATAAAGATATATGTACATCTGAGTCGATGCACATATTACATTGTTGATATGTGATGGTTCTGCATCATTTTTTGTCACTCTCAAATATATATTTACTTGTGCCATGCTAGTCCTTTGAGAAAAGGCATAGTATCTACTGGGAGTTGGTAGATACAGGTCAACATAGTATCTACTATGTGTGGGCATGATATCTGTTTATATGGTAAAAGTTAGGGGTGAAATAGGACTCTAGGGTATTAGATGAATTATTAGAAAGTGGAATAGAAGTGTAGATTTGTAATTTTACCAAAGAATATTTAAGAATAGTACACGTAAAGATGTATGCTAGGGCAATGAACCAGGAGGCCTATTCAAGGAGGATATGGTGGGCGCACTGGATATTTATTAGATGAGGAACAGGGCGGATAGGCAGTCCTATGAAAGGCTGACCTCTACTGAGTGGACAGGGGCACCAAGAAGGTGATTAACCTGTACCATAGGAGGATTGGAATAAGAAAGGGGTGTACCTACCAAAACAGAAGGAGAAAGGGTACGCCTAGGATCAACCCATGTAAGATATAGGTACTGTGTCTAAAGGGAAAAGGGGCATTATTGTGACACAAGTCTCACATTTAAAGGGATGAGTCTGGTAAGTTTGAATTCTATGCAGCACTAGGATTTTTACATTTAGATTTACAAGTGTCAGAAAGGAACACTTTATTCTACCCAGAGTTTCTCCAGATTACAATAAGTAATAAATAAGTACATACCTAGGAATGGAAGTACGGGCAGTAAGGACAAAGCAGTCGAGTATTCATGAGGTATGTACACCTGGAATTTACGATTGGACGAGGAATAGAAAACAAAGATTTGGTACTCACAATTTTTTTTTTTTTGGAGACTGAAAAGAGCTAACTCCAATATGGATTGAAAGGTTCACATTTTGTAATTGTGGTAAAATATACACAGTTATTAGTAAAAAGAGAGATACTATTAAAAGATAAAGAATTAGCTTGTGTAATATTATAGCACATAATGAATATGTATAAAACATCACATGTTCAAGCTGAGGGGACGGATATGTACTGTCTCAAGAATTTCAGTGTAAATTCTAGAAACACTCAGCCTTCAACCGTCGAACACCCGATATTTTTAGGTACAAGTACGGGAGAATCAGAACGTTTTTACCGATCCACCTGCTTCTATGAGCAGGTCAGAAGTTTGTTATTAGAAGACTGTAGGAGACGCGAGTCACTGACGACGACAACTGTTTGCCGCCAGCACCACAGATGACGTGAGGAGAACTCGATGAATAATTATGTCATATTCTTTGATTTGTTAGTGTCTGTGGTGATTGTAAAAATGACTAATGAACAATTGAATATAGATTGCTATGCACATTATGTATTGAACTCACTTGAGACTAGAGACTTTTGAATTATTTCATTTCTTGGCTATGAACAAAACAAGACTCGTGTATGCTATTTGAATATGTGTAAATGAGTCTAACATTTAAGAAATAAGTTAGCTTGTCTGTGAAAGTTGAAAATATATAGTGATCAAACAGAAAAGTATTTAACGAGTAACAAAATTATTTCAAGGATAGAGAAGTATTCAATAAATTTCTTTAACCACCTATAGTCTTCGAAGCAGCAGCTTTTGGGAGATTGATGTAACTGATTATCCAGAGAAGAGAATCAGCTACATACAACGTGCAAGTTAACTGAACTGAGAGACGTATGTGCCTTGCAACCCAGTACCACACTATCTTGTGTCGTCCAAAAAACGTTAGACAGCAAATATATAATGTAACACAACTCACCTGGTCAGCGAGTTTCCTTATTTATATATGCATGCAGAAAACCTATGACTTCATTATACACTCAGCTTTGGACCTCTAAACTACTTGTAATCATTCACATGATGGCTTTGCCAATGAACCGTTACCATTATGGTAATATTCAAATCATTTTAATTTTTTATGCAATCCTCTCATTTTCCCAATTTTGTAGTTCCTTTTTCCCACTAATTTTTGTGACTTGTAATATATTATCTCTGGTCAGGCTGCAGGCCCTGCACTGTTATATACACTAACCCTAAAAATGACTGCTACTATTCCTACTAGTATTAATACTACTAACCAAATGATTTACA
The DNA here is from genome assembly GCF_023897955.1 of Schistocerca gregaria. Lineage (NCBI taxonomy): Eukaryota > Metazoa > Arthropoda > Insecta > Orthoptera > Acrididae > Schistocerca > Schistocerca gregaria. The sequence continues at coordinate 613,763,986 of NC_064923.1, forward strand.
GGAAACTACAGTACATGGATGTTTGGAACAGAGGTGAACATTACAGAGCCTCCAACACATGTCTACAAAGTTGCCCAATTACTGTGGGCAAAAAGAGACCCAACATCATATAATGGGACAATGATGCAAACATGCTATTTGGTCAGATGGAGTGTGGTTCTGGAAGTATGTGAATGATGCAAATCACCTGATTCATTATACACCTTTGAAACTATCCTGAAAGACTATGGACAAGGGATGGCTCAAAATGGAGCAGCTCTGTTTGGTTATGACTGTAGTTCAACTATATAATGTAGTGACATTTGGTTATTTTTCACTGTTCAGCGTAGTGAAATTTAAGTATCATTCTTTAACATTCTGGGCTGAGTTAATCTGTCACCAGAGATCTTTGTTGCATGATGATTACAAAGACAACCATGTTGTTGTTGTAGTCTTCAGTCCTGAGACTGGTTTGATGCAGCTCTCCATGCTAATCTATCCTGTGCAAGCTCCTTCCTCTCCCAGTGCCATCTGCAACCTACATCCTTCTGAATCTGCTTAGTGTATTCATCTCTTGGTCTCCCTCTACGATTTTTACCCTCCACACTGCCCTCCAATTCTAAATTCAGGACATGTCCTACTAACCGATCCCTCCTTCTAGTTAAGTTGTGCCACGAACTTCTCTTCTCCCCAATCCTATTCAATACATCCTCATTAGTTACGTGATCTACCCACCTAATCTTCAACATTCTTCTGTAGCACCACATTTCAAAAGCTTCTATTCTCTTCTTGTCCAAACTATTTATCATCCATGTTTCACTTCCATACATGGCTACACTCCACACAAATACTTTCAGAAACGACTTCCTGACACTTAAATCTATACCCGATGTTAAGAAATTTCTCTTCTTCAGAAACGCTTTCCTTGCCATTGCCAGTCTACATTTTATATCCTCTCTACTTCGACCATCCTCAGTTATTTTGCTCCCCAAATAGCAAAACTCTTTTACTACTTTAAGGGTCTCATTTCCTAATCTAATTCCCTCAGCATCACCCGACTTAATTTGACTACATTCCATTATCCTTGTTTTGCTTTTGTTGATGTTCATCTTATACCCTCCTTGCAAGATACTATCCATTCCATTCAACTGCTCTTCCAAGTCCTTTGCTGTCTCTGACAGAATTACAATGTCATCGGCGAACCTCAAAGTTTTTATTGCTTCTCCCTGGATTTTAATACCAACTCCAAATTTTACTTTTGTTTCCTTTACTGCTTGCTCAATATACAGATTGAATAGCATCGGGGATAGGCTACAACCTTGTCTCACTCACTTTTATAACTGCCATCTGGATTCTGTACAAATTGTAAATAGCCTTTCGCTCCCTGTATTTTACCCCTGCCACCTTTAGAATTTGAAAGAGAGTATTCCAGTCAACATTGTCAAAAGCTTTCTCTAAGTCTACAAATGCTAGAAACGTAGGTTTGCCTTTCCTTAATCTTTCTTCTAAGATAAGTCGTAAGGTAAGTATTGCCTCACGTGTTCCAACATTTCTACGGAATCCAAACTGATCCACCCCGAGGTCGGCTTCTACCAGTTTTTCTATTCGTCTGTAAATAATTCATGTTAGTATTTTGCAACTGTGACTTATCAAACTGATTGTTCGGTAATTTTCACATCTGTCAACACCTGCTTTCTTTGGGATTGGAATTATTATATTCTTCTTGAAGTCTGAGGGTATTTTGCCTGTTTCATACATCTTGCTCACCAGATGGTAGAGTTTTGTCAGCACTGGCTCTCCCAAGGCCGTCAGTAGTTCCAATGGGATGTTGTCTACTCTTGGGGCCTTGTTTCGACTCAGGTCTTTCAGTGCTCTGTCAAACTCTTCACACAGTATCGTATCTCCCGTTTCATCTTCATCTACATCCTCTTCCATTTCCATAATATTGTCCTCAAGTACATCGCCGTTATATAGACCCTCTATATACTCCTTCCACCTTTCTGCTTTCCACTCTTTGCTTAGAACTGGGTTTCCATCTGAGCTCTTGATATTCATACAAATGGCTCTCTTTTCTCCAAAGGTCTCTTTAATTTTCCTATAGGCAGTATCTATCTTACCCCTAGTGAGAAAAGCCTCTACATCTTTACATTTGTCCTCTAGCCATGCCTGCTTAGCCATTTTGCACTTCCTGTCGATCTCATTTTTGAGACATTTGTATTCCTTTTTGTCCGCTTCATTTACTGTATTTTTATATTTTCTCCTTTGATCAATTAAATTCAATATTTCTTCTGTTACCCAAGGATTACTACTAGCCCTCGTCTTTTTACCTACTAGATCCTCTGCTGCCTTCACAACTTCATCCCTCAGAGCTACCCATTCTTCTTCTACTGCATTTCTTTCCCTCATTCCTGTCAATTGTTCTCTTATGCTCTCCCTGAAACTCTGTACAACCTCTGGTTTAGTCAGTTTATCCAGGTCCCATCTCCTTAAATTCCCACCTTTTTGCAATTTCTTCAGTTTTAATCTACAGTTCATAACCAATACATTGTGGTCAGAATCCACATCTGCCCCTGGAAATGTCTTACAATTTAAAACCTGGTTCCTAAATCTCTGTCTTACCATTATATAATCTATCTGATACCTTTAGTATCTCCAGGGTTCTTCCATGTATACAACCTTCTTTTATGATTCTTGAACCAAGTGTTAGCTATAATTAAGTTATGCTCTGTGAAAAATACTACCAGACGGCTTCCTCTTTCATTTTTTAGCCCCAATCCATATTCACCTACTATGTTTCCTTCTCTCCCTTTTCCTACTACCGAATTCCAGTCACCCATGACTATTAAATTTTCGCCTCCCTTCACTACTTGAATAATTTCTTTTATCTCATCACACATTTCTTCAATTTCTTCGTCATCTGCAGAGCTACTTGGCATATAAACTTGTACTACTGTAGTAGGCATGGGCTTCGTGTCTATCTTGGCCACAATAATACGTTCACTATGCTGTTTGTAGTAGCTTACCCACACTCCTATTTTTTTTATTCATTATTAAACCTACTCCTGCATTACCCCTATTTGATTTTGTATTTATAACCCTGTATTCACCTGACCAAAAGTCTTTTTCCTCCTGCCACCGAATTTCACTAATTCCCACTATATCTAACTTAACCTATCCATTTCCCTTTTTAAATTTTCTAACCTACCTGCCCGATTAAGGGATCTGACATTCCACACTCCGATCCGTAGAATGCCAGTTTTCTTTCTTCTGATAACTACATCCTCCTGAGTACTCCCCGACCGGAGATCCGAATGGGGGACTATTTTACCTCCGGAATATTTTACCCAAGAGGACGCCATCATCATTTAATCATACAGTAAAGCTGCATGTCCTCGGGAAAAATTACAGCTGTAGTTTCCCCTTGCTTTCAGCCGTTCGCAGTACCAGCACAGCAAGGCCGTTTTGGTTAGTGTTACAGGGCCAGATCAGTCAATCACCCAGACTGTTGCCCCTGCAACTACTGAAAAGGCTGCTGCCCCTCCTCAGGAACAACACGTTTGTCTGGCCTCTCAACAGATACCCCTCCGTTGTGGTTGCACCTACGGTACTGCTATCTGTATCGTTGAGACACGCAAGCCTCCCCACCAATGGCAAGGTCCATGGTTCATGGGGGGTGGTGGGGCGGGGGGAAAACAACTGTAAAAACACATATATTGTGCTTCAAGGTAATTTTAATACCTCCTACAAAAGCAATTCATTAGGTCAACTGCATATGCTGTTATAGAAATGCAGACTCAAAAACACATGCACTGCCTTTCTAATATTGGTGAAATCTTAGGAAATGTCTCTCCTGAAGCAAAGTTGTTCTTTATCTTGAAGTACAGACAAAAATCTCAAGTCTTCCAATATTATGCATATGAGAACAATAACTAATTATCATTACTGAAATAATTAACTCTCTTTAAATTGTATTTCACTAATTCCTGTGTGAAATCTTTGTACATATAAAATGATATAATTAGATACAACCACCAAAATCAACTCGGTATCAGGGATAACACAACATTCCCACTAAAGATTTTTTTTCTATTACCAACAATACATTTATATATTATACAGCTGCAGGAAGACTGCTATTCATATTGTGTCTTTCATCTATATATTTTTATGTCTGCCCTTAATCATTTGTCAACAATTACATATTAACCAATGTGGCCATCGCTCCATGCACTGTAGTGTCCTGTTAGGTCTTAAAGAGAGGATGGTGTGCCTTACTGTAATTGCAATAAGCACGTTAAATACATATTCTGAAACATGCAACAGCTACAAATATTCATGCACTAACTTCTTATCTTGTTTAATTAATGACTAGGTCCTGCATAAGACCAGCGACCATTGTACTAGTAATCTGAGCGTGCCTCAAACATTGCTTCAGCTTGTTGAACGAAAAGAACCCACTGGTTTGAAAACAGATGGATACTATGTGTATCACTGTCTTACTGTAAGTGACAAAACCTCCATTCTCAATACTTGACCTGCAGTAACTGGCTGCTAAGTTGTATGCACCCGTATTCAGAATGTCTGTTTCAGTGGTCAAATTACACAATTTTCATGCTGCATTTCATTTAAATAAATAAGAAGTTAATTGATTTTATTATTTAACCCCTAATATTTTGATGTAATAGGTGTACTTTGATCTCCTTTTTATCTTTACATATTTTACTCAACATTTTTAGTTATATTTACTTTTTTAATACCAATAGCCTGAAATCAAAGTTTACCTTAAAAGATGTTGCCCTCACAGCAGTAACTAGAGGCATATGCAGAGGTGTATCCATGTTCCTTTGTAAACGTTCCGCTAGCAATCCAGCCAATTCTCTTTTCCCATTCATGTTGAATGTAGGTCATGCCTTGTAAAATACCATCTGCCAATAGCGCGCGCGCGCACACACACACACACACACACACACACACACACACACACACAAATCCCCTTATCTATTTTTAACTTCCATACCTGTCAAAAGCAGATAATCTAACATCATGTAAATGTGACTCAAAGAGCTGTTCAACTGGGGTTGACTATATCATCTTAAAACAAGCGTATGTTCCACATCTTTGTGGTTCATTGCTGCAGCTTTCTTTATCAGGTCACTCCTGATACTGTAAACCTGGTCCTTGTCAACATTGTTTCTTGCTCCACTCATTATAACAATACAATAATCTTTTCAAAATCTTTGCAGAAAGATTTTATTTTCTCTACAACTGAACTGAGACACATACTTGGCTTGAAGAAATTAGTGACCTGGTACTCATTTCCAAATTCTTCCAGCAAGAACAGGCCCACACCTACTCCACAACCACCACCTAACAGCAGACTTACCTCCTATTTCCTACTTTCTCTGAAACCATTGCTTTCTTATTGAAAGCCTGCTTAGCTTTGGCAACACTTACATCTACTGGAGATTCTTCCTTACATAACAGAAGTGCCAATGACAAAATTGTCAAATATAGTTCTCTTGCTGTGGCCCCAGTTTCCTGCTATAACTGCCCTCTTATGTTTACTCCCCTCCTTCCTTAACATCCCCAATTCTTTTCTAAGTTTGCAAAGCTCCGGCTTAAGGGCCCTAATTTATTCTTCGTGTTCAGCTATACATACAATACCATTCCAGATCCTCACTCACATCATCACTACCCTCACCATTACACCCTCCCCCCCCCCCCCCCCCTTGCCCCACCCCCCAATGAAGCCAGAAGGTGCACTGCATCCCAGAGCTAGCTTTTCTCTGGCAGGTGAAACACTTTACATTCAGGTCTGTTTACGAACAATGCTGAAACATGGGCCAACTAATAAAAGTAAACTATAACCATATACTGAAATATTTAGTACATGGTGTTCACAGGTATCGTGTCACATGTAAAAACACGATTCTGTGCAATTATTTTGATCTCCGGGAGACATAAAATTCAAATGATACTTTGAAAAATAAAAGTCAGAAAAAGAAATCTCCAATTACACAGCTAAACAAAAAGGTAATGCATGAATGAATTACAAAACAACTTTAAATATTTGCAGAAAACTACTATTCTTTTGTGCACATGAAATCACAGCATGGTCACTCAGTCAAAGGTATTACTATCAAGAAGTACATCTTCATCCTAAAATAAATTTCTGAGGAATGCTTTCCTATCACACAAAGGAATTACATAATAATAAATGTATGGAATCAATGATTATGAGATGTACCCATTTAATAGTGGCCACTGCTCTACTGGAAACTGCATCAATTTAGGAATATAGGAAATATGCAGATGGTAACAAGATTTTTCACTATTCTAACTGTGACAAACAAATTGAATTCAAAATAGAAAGTTTTCTCAAATAGTGATAACAATTTTATTTTTTTGTAACAAATATACATTTTCTTAAAACTGTGTTGTAAATGATTCATATGAGGCAGGGCACCTTCTTTCAGCTTATTTCTTTCAATACAAACATTTTTTCATATACATACAGGTTCTGTTTTAATGATTCACATCAATTATAACAAAATCCTGAGAATGAAGTAGGTATTATTGTCTACGTCAATAAAATCAGTCTTAAAATATGTATTTCTCAAATACAAAAATAAAAAGGTATAAAATAATCATTTAATGCAAAACTGGCACACAACTAATGCAATAAATGAGCCTTTGTTCTCCTGTTTTAACTCTGAGAATTATCACTCACATAATCACTTATTCCAGAGTACATATGATGCAGTCCCAATTAATGAACCCTTTATACCAATTTTATTGTAAACAATGAAAACAAAATATTCCTCAATTCAGTAATGAAGTACCATTTTGATGCAAATATAGACCTGTAACAAAAACATGTTATTAATACGGATTCATTAACTGACGTACTTTTCTTATTACTATAAGAAGAAAGAGCACGTGATTGTGACGATTAATCATTACAGGTAAGTTCGACAACTTTAAACTACCTGTATTTAAACCACCTGAAAGGAGCAGAAGTATGACCTGGTATTCACACAGAATACAAAGAGTACAGCTATCTATTAGTAGTTACATTAACAATATCACTCTGCACATAGGTTCCTTCTGGACCAAAAAAGGGAAAATAGAATTGTTGAAAAGGTTGGACATTTAGGATACATGTGGAGAGCATTACACTTGGTCTGAGGAGGAAAGATGAACAACAAAGTTGTCAGAGAGAGAAGCAAGCACTGCACAACCTTCACTTCAAAGACAATACACCCGAGTTTTAAGTGAAGATGGGTATACGAGGGTTAGATTAGATTAGGAACTTAAATAGTGGCAACTATTTATCCACTGACGATACAAAAGAGTTACATGTTTGCACTGTTACTGTCCTTCAAAGTAGTCACCAGCGTTGACAACGATGTGGAAGGCATAATATACCATTAGCAGAGCCTGTTCTGTTGATGGTGCGAATGGAGAGGTCTAATGTCTTTCAAATCTGGAACAGCTCTGAAGCGAATGCCACGGAATGGTTCCCTCATCTTCGGAATCAAATCAAAGTCCCAAGGACTTAAGTCATTATTGTTCATTTTTGGAGGATCACCTGCAACCAGCTTTGCAAAAGAAGCGGTGACAATTTCTGCGCAACCCACCCATCATTTTGCATGACAATGCATTGTCACATACAGCGCAAGCTGTGGCTGCTCTGGTCGATAGTACTGGGAAGTACTGTGCCATTCACTGTACTCCCCAGACTTGAGTACTTGTGACTGATTTGATTCTGAAGATGAAGGAACCACTTCGTGGCATTCGCTTCACAACTGTTCCAGAGATTCGACAGGCAGTAGACCACTTCATTCACACCATCAACGGAACAGGCTCTGCTAAAGGTATACTACGCCTCCCACATAGCTGGCAACTACTTTGAAGGACAGTAACAGGTGCAAACATGTAACTCTTTTGTATCAGTTGTGAATAAATAGTTCCCACTATTTAAGTTCCAACCCTCATATAAGGAAAAACACTTGTAATAAATACAGTAAAATAAGAATATATATATTAATAAAAATCCTAAGCAACACCAATGGAAGGAAATAGGTTGTGAGAAGCAGGTAACAGACTAAAATAGTTTGAATCAATGCAAGTGCCGAGATGAGATATACGTCGGGGGAGAGCATTCCGATTTCTGGCACACCGGGGTACTTAACAATGGGTATAGCAGAAACTAAGGTCTTTTGAGTCATGCCACAAAGCATGTTCATCAACTGAGTACTCAATGGAAGCTAAGTAGACAAAGTAGGTTCAGTCATGTGTTCAGTGACTGATTATTTTGATGGGGAAAATCATGCAAAAGTACACATGCTTGCTGGTAAATCAAATGAGAAGCTTCTCATCTGGTCCTATCTTACATGCTGCATATAAGTGGTTGGGCTTGAGTAGGTGGTAGTGGATGGGTGAACGAGACACTTACCATATTTTTTGCAATATACCTTGTCCACAGTCCAACAAATTCTACTGACGAGTTTTCAGATATTACTGAGAAACTTGAACAGGCATTTAAATTCAAGCCACAAAACGGGAACAGTTGAGAGGGAAATGGGTACCAGTACGTGAACAATAGTTACATGCGCAATAAGTGTAATAATCATAACAGAAATAAATCACTGTCATAATAATTTTAAAAGGGGAAGTGGAAATGGGAACTTTCATAATGGAAATCAAAACCAAGAACAAAGTATTGAGGGGTAGGAGACTCATGAAATGCAACACCAGAATACAAGGTCGAGAAACTAGAACTTGAGGCCTCTCCAGTCCAGAGGTGGCACAATAAACCAGGACATATTATTTTAAAAATTCTGTGGGTAAAAAATTTGACAAACAAGCCACAAATGTTGGACATGGAAGTTATAAGAATAAAACAAGGAATAATTTTAAACATTGCAGCCATAAAGAGGGTGAAAAAATATTGTAAAATGTATAAAGGGGGTTGCTAATGATGTGGGCTGAAAAATTTATTTTGTGAAAGGGAAGTTACTGATGGAATGAACATATGTTTGGTGGAAAACTGATCAGACGAGAGGAAGAGGTGCATCTGAATTTGTTGGAGGTGGAATGTATGACAAATTCTGATGAGGCACTAGTCAGTAGCAACAATTAAAGTAATGTAAGTGAAAGTAATGTAGATGATTTTGTATTGGAGAAAATAGGTAAAGCTACATGTGAAAGCAGCGAAGCTGTTGGCTCTTCTGCTGGATGATGAATTTTGTGGTGTATCACTGGAACTATGTGAAAGAATTTCTGAAGGCGGAATTGCAACAGTCTTGTCAGCTGGTGGTGATTTTTATTACATATCAGCAGATGTGGGTGAAATATTGTTAAGAGAGGTAAAGGTGATGTTTTAGTGCTTAAGTTGCGAAGGCTGAAGCTACAGATCTAGATATCTCAAAGGACAGAAATTGTGCATTTATTTCTGCTGATGGAAGTGCAATGATGGGTGCTGATGAAAGCATGAATTATCAATGTTGTGGAAGGATGAACGTGAAAATGTATTAGACGGCATATTAATGTAAAAAGTGGTGGAAGCACCCGAGAGCAGAGAAAAAGTAATGAAGACAAAAGTGGTTCTGAGTTGGGTGCAGTTCAAGAATACTGCGATTTCAAATGTGGTATGATTTAGTAGCAGCAATTTATACGGTGCATTGGCAGACGTTCACAGAGTTATTTATGGTGAATTCTATAAAATATCAATGGATGTAATGGATATTTTAAGTAAAGAAGCTTATGAGCTATCAGAGGATGTTAATGGTGTTGATTATCATAAAAGTTTGTAGTGTTTTTGTGGAAATAAGTGATGATACGTTTAAGAGAGACCATGTTTAAGTTGTGTGGCTAATTGTAAGAATGTTGCAGCTAGTGACACCACTACTTCAGAGGAAGGAAACAGTGTATGAACGCTTTGAGGATGATGAAATGAAGGATTCTGAGGGCAATTTAAAGCCTACAGATAATTTAGAGAAGGATAGGGAGAATATAGAAGTGGATAGTGAGGAAAGTATTTGTTTAGGGGGCAATGTTAGTTCTGAATGGTATGGCACGTAAAAAGGTGAATAATCTATTAATGACTGGAGATGGTATGGAAAAATATTGAAGACATTACTGCCTTGCTGGTGGGCACGGAAGAAGTATATAGCTAAAAGAGGTCCTGAATGGAGGAAAGACAAAACCAGGACAAAGGAAGTATTTACGGAATTGTTTGATGTTGATAATGAATTTGAGGGTTGGTCTGATGTGATGAAGTGTGCATTAGATATGGACGAGAAAGGTAGGAATATTGAAAATAATCTTTTGATGGAGAAATGTTTATTGAGAAGCAAAAATAAAAATGTACCCTGTAAGTGAAATAAACAATATTGATAAAGAAAAAAGTGTGAATTTATTGAATCTGAAACTGGTGTTCCATCAGTTGTCACAAAGTTTGTATGTATATTGAAGGAGGAAAGAGGGCTTGAATTCCGAGTGGCTGAAAAAGCAGAAAAGACTCACTTTGGTGAGACAGATATTGTAAGAGGAGGCAACAGTGGCAGAGTAGCACCATGTAAAATACAAATGGTATGGGTATTAATATGAATTGCAAATAAGTCTATTTTGATGTGTAGTTTCAAGAATTTTTGGGTTATTTCTGTTTTGTGTAAGTGATAATTTGGTGAAATTAAGATGTAGGTGATAAAGTATGGAGGCACTACTTAGTGCAAGGAGAGAGCCAACATTGACTTTACAACTCTTGGTGCACAGAGATCAGCAGAATTTAATCAATCTAGTTATATATGTAGGTGAGAAATACCAATTGTATTGTACATAAATTTGGGGGGAAATTTCATGGGGTTATTTAAATGTGTTACTTATAATACTTCAGATGCATTTTTCTGGGTGATTTATGTAGTTTATTTGTAATTATTGGTTGCATAAAATTTGGTGTGTGGAGGTCACCAGACCTCATTAAATTTCAACTGTTTGTGGGAGTAGAACATGGTGTTTCTTGCAAAGCATAAGCTAAGTTTTTGAGGGTATATTACAAAGGTTTATTATATAATGTATCATATTTTTGAAGGGCTTTGAATAGATTTATATATGAAAAATTCTGGGGTTAAATGGTATTGTAGTGCAAATATGTGTCAGCAATTGCTGAATGTATGCTCCAGCTATCTGCTAAGTTGCAAGGAAAGTTAAAAGGACATTTCTACACAAGGTAATACTGTTTTTAGTTTCTAATTATGTGCAAAATTGTATAGAAATGATAAAATGTTAATTGATTTATGGTATCTAACAAATTTCATAGCACAAAGATCGTGTTTTCTAGTGAGAACATGGACAGAGTGTTTGAAATGTTGAGCTGTATCTAGTTTTTAGCCTAACCTATGAATCAGTTTTTGCTTGCTATCCCCATTTGTGAATGTATCAAATGCACTGAAGAGGGCGTTAAGTGGGGATTCAGGAAGTCATATGATTATTGCTAACCACACAACAGTAGTATTTTGACAGACATATCATCCTTCAGCATTGACAGAGACTGCGGATTGATCCATGTTCGATACTGTACATGGTCAAGGGGCCACAAAATTTTGAAGAGGTGGCTGGAAGTGAACCATCTATACTTCGACATAAGGACACTGATTGTATGCTGTCTTGGTGATGGTGAAGTGCTACAGTGTGGTCAAAGCAAAAACATGCCATCACATGATAACAGAAGTGCTAAAAACTGTTGACAATGTCAAACTGACTTGAAATTTACACAAAAATTAGGTGTTTATTTGGGCATTTAATTAGTATGTCATAATTTTTATAATTTTTGTTACTAGATTTAGTAAATGCATGTTGATAAGGTGTTATATGACATATCCTAGGCAGTAAATGCTGTTTCGTACACCACCAGAAACAGACTTCTACTGTCCCATAATAAAATGAAATGCCTGCAGCCAGAACACCATCTTCAGGTCTTAACTGATGCTGAGGGGGAGAACTTCTGTTGTATACATGATCATTCACCTCTTCAGTGCCAGTAGTACAGTATAAGGGGTGTTCAAATAGAAATGAGCTGGAGGCATAATTACCGATACCAGTACCTGTATCTTAGAGTATTGACCCTGGCTATTGAGACACTTGTCCCACTGTGAAACAAGGCGGTGAACGGCTGTCTCATAAAATTCCTGGGGCTGCGATGTTAACCAGTTCTGCATGTACAGCTGGACATTACCGTCCGAATTGAATCTTTTCCCCTCATAGCCTTTTTAAGGGGACCAAAAATGGCGTAATCACAGGGAGAAGTCCAGGCTGCATGGAGGGTGGCCGAGAACTTCCCATTTGAATTTCTGTGGGACTGCCATGGCTGTTGGCCGTATGAGGCTTTGCACTGTCGTGGAGCAGAATGACCCCATGGGTGAGACTGTCCGGTCATATTGATTTGATTGCTTGGCTAAGTGTGGTCAAGGTTTGCAAATAACGCTGGGCATTCACTGTTGTCCCATGCTGCACAAAGTGAATCAGAAGGGGGCCATCTTGGTCAAAGAAGATGACGACATCCAGCTGTACATGTGGAACTGATTAACATCACAGCTCCAGGAATTTTATGAGACAGCCATTCGCCGCCCTGTGTCACAGTGGGACAAGTGTCTCAACAGCCAGGGTCAATACTTCTAATATACAAGTACCGGCTTGTAATTATGCCTCCGGCCCATTTATTTTTGAACACCCCCTATAAAATAACATCAAAATGACAGCTGCAGGTGTTTAATTTTAGTGTGTTACTGACTGGCTGAGGTCACGCAAACCATCAATCAGAAGGATGGACATTCAAAAACTTACACTACTGTTCTGACAAGCAAGTAGTACACTCTACTGTGTTACGTATGTATTTATTATGTTATTTAAGAATGTCAAATTTAGTGCCACAATGTGGCACATTAGCTCACTAACTTGGCCCCCTAAGTGTAATGTTATGCATATGTAGACGAGCAATTTGGCAGCCCAGAATAGGTACAAGGTAACGTGAAATTGTTGTATGGCTAAAGGGTAGTGGGCTCAGGGTGTGCTGCAGCCAGTGCAGTTATATGACTGTCTCCAGCCAGCTAGGTACAAAGACGAGCAGTATCACCAGAAATGGGTAAATCCCTAAGACAGGAATCCAGATGGCTGTCACTTGCGTGGCCTTTTATGCAGGAGTCAATGCACCAAGAAATGGCAGAGTGTCAGACAAGCTGAATGATTGCTTCTTACTGTTCTCTGAGAATCTATAATAATTTACACTCAAGTATTAAAGTAAATCATCTGCAATTTTGAGAAAATGATGCACATCCAATGACACAATAATATTTCAATATCTTTAGAACTACAGAAGTTAATATTTCATAGCGAATGAACATTTTCACACTGAATCTCTAAGTTAATGACTTAAGTTATTCATGTGATCTATACATACAATATCTCAGATAATAGCAGTGCACTGTAGCTACCATCTCTGAAAGCCACTATCTGCATCTATCTTATTTTTTAATTTATTGAATTTTTTTGTATTTTCATTACACAAATGTTTGTCAGAACCTCGTAATCTCCACAATTATACAGCAAATGAATATAATATGAAAACTTCACATATTGTCATACTTGTGTAGTTATTTAATGAACAATTTACCATTTTTCCAGTAACTTTACTTAAATGTTGACTGCAAGTGCTATAAACTTGTGTTAGCAGAAACTACACTGAAAAAGAGAACCATATGACACATCTGTCAAGAAGGCATAAATAATTGTTTAAACAATATTAAATGAAAATTCATTGTCATTTATCATGAGCACACTTGCACATCAAAACTGGCTTATTTATTTATGAGTCAACTATTACTTATATTAATTGTAAATGATCTGAATGTAACCAACTGTTTGACTTTTCTTTATGTAAATATTGTTGTAATATATTAGTTCAGTTCAGGAAGTTGTCAAGTCAAATTGTGTCTGTAGAGCTTAAGAATGATGTATTTTTGGTGAGGTCAGCCTGCAGTTAATGGAAAAGCAGACAGTAGCTGAACACTACAAGAATCAAGTGGGGAATGGGATTTTTCTGTGGCTCAACGAGTGATTCTGACCCTGTATGTCGAGTTCTTGAAGACGGCAGGCAGGCCTGCTTGCTATAATGTGCGTGATTCAGTCCTCTAGTTGACTGATCCTGGATGGTGAAAGGCTGCTACCACACTAACTTTTGAAGGGACTTTATGCTTCGAGAGGTCTAAATGTGCTCCAGAATAGGAGGATACTCAGAGCATGAGTTATGATTCACTGTATCACATGTGTCAGTTTATGAAGCATCATATTGAACTCTGAACTGTTTTGAGCTAATGAATATTTCATGTATTGTCATCACAAAGTGAACTTAGGTTTCACGTATCTTTGATAACAATTTAGTTTGGAGATATTGTTGACATTCTTATAGTGCTCTCAACATAACCTTACTGCATTTTCTGTCCGTATTTAAATTGAATATCATAGAGAAAACTTCCCGATTATTTGAGATGCCTTTCTTGAATAATTATTATTCAACATGATTCTCTGTCATCTACATGAATTACAGACATTAGAACAGATTATTTTATTCACTTAACTTTAATCCGAAAGCCAATGGTATTATAATATGTCTTTAACATGTATTTTGTATTTCTGTTTATTTTATAAACTCACAGTTCTAGCCAATGCAATGACTATTTGACTGCAGGATCACATCTCCAGGTTATTATATGCAGCGAATTAACTGTGGGGCACGAAAGCAGACGTGTGGGGCTCGACCCTATGACTACAGTGAGCTATTCATTTTTAACAGGTTTGTGCATAGCCCAAATACCTATAATAAGAATAAACTCAGGTAGAGACTCAACTGGTTTGTTCATATGGACTGCTGTTTGGAAAACAACTACTTGGCCTTAACCATTAGGTACTGTCACAGCTTACACTGGTGCACTTTGAATAATTGTTTATGATATGTACTAAATGTGAGAATCCTAAAAACAATGGAAGTAATGATATGCTAACAACAAAGGCCTTTTTAACACCTCTGTGAAGTTTAATTTTAGATCAAATGTAATAAAAAGTTGGCAAACAGAAATGTAATGTTCGTCCTCCAAGATTCTGAACAGAAATCCAAAGAGATACAAACACTTTTTGTTGTAATACAATGACAATTATGTTTATCATGTACATCATCATCTTCCTTTCAAGCTGTTCCAGCAGCACAAACAAAATCACTCCCATCTTTTTCAAGGTCTTCCAAAATCTCATTTCCCATTTGGCTTTCAGTTCTGGATATTCTGTGACCTGGCATTCTCTTGAATCTTCACGATACTTATGAATTTTTTCATTCAACATGTATATGATAAAGATAACTAAATTGGCAACTGATGAAGAATGGCTGGAATTATTAACAAGCAGTTATAACTATTATACAATTTTTGCACTTCTTTCAGGATATGACTATTTCCAGTGTAGCTTAGGATGGGTTCTAACAGCACACCATAAATTTAAGAGCAGATTCCACTCTTTGTCATGTCCCATACAATTATTTATTATTATGTCACACCATATCCAGACATTTAACTTCATTATGGCATTTATAAAAAGTAACAATATTATGAAAAGGATGGATTGCTACCCACCATAGCAATGACATATTGAATTGCAGACAGGCACAATGAAATAGCTGTTACACATCGAGCTTTCAGCCAAAGTCTTCCTCAGAAAAGAAAACATGCATACATGACCACTCTAACCAAATTGCAACTGTCTTGTTGAATGAAAGCAGCAGTGCAGAGTGGGGCAGGGAAGGGGGAAGGATAGCATGGTACGGTAGATGGAGAGAAGAGCACTGTACGCAGGAGTGTGCAAGGACTAGATGGCAGCAGGACAAAGCTGCCAGATGCAGCATTGGAAGGCTGTGGGGGAAGGTGGGAGGGAGGGGGTGGGGTGGGGGAGAGTGTGTTGTTAAGGACAGCTCTATATGCAGTTCAGAAGAGCACCAACCTTTAAAAACTGTGAAGGTGATAGTTATCCATGAAACACATTCTCCACACCCAAAATCATCACGGCTTCACCCTACATGTAACTGCCTTTTCATTATGACTATCTGCAGCTCAACATGACATCTTTACAAAGAGTAGCAATTTATCATTTTCACAAAATTGTAGATATTCCAACCCGGAGTTTCCAAGGTTTTATAAAAGATGATTGTCTCATTGGAAACTCCAAAAGATGATTGTCTCATTGGAAACTTCAAAAGATGATTGTCTCATTGGAAACTCCAAAAGATGATTGTCTCATTGGAAACTCCAAAAGATGATTGTCTCATTGGAAACTCCAGGCAGAAATATCAACAACATAGAAAGAGACATATTGCTACTTACTGTAACGAAAACATGTCAGGTTGCATATAGGCACAATTAAAGACTTGACTTAATTTCTTTGGCCCCTATGGGGGCATAGGGCATCCAGGAGAACTCACCATTCGTCTCTGTCTTTGGCCATTTGCCTCAATTCTGCCCAGGTCTTTCCAACTCTCTTTCCTTCCCCTTCCACTGTCCTCTTCCATGTGCCCCTTGGTCTTCCTCTCTTCCTTGTTCCCTGGGGATTCCATTCCAATGGTTTTTTCTCGATGGCTCCATCTGGTTTTCTCAAGGTGTGCCCCAACCAGCCCCACTTTCTCTCTTGTATCTGGTGTTCTATAGGTATCTGGTTTGTTATTCGCCAGAGCTCCTCATTACATATTTTTTCTGGCCACCAGATATTCATGATGCTTCGAAGACATCTATTTGTGAAGCTTTGTAACTGGGATGTTATCTTTTTATCCATTTTCCAGCTTTCACTGGTGTACAGAAGGACAGCCTTCACATTTGTATTAAAAATATGGATTTTTGTTTTGTATGTGATATTTCTATTTTTCCATATTGGATACAATTTTATGAAGGCAGCATTTGCCTTTTTAATGCAGTTTTTCACGTCATCTCCAGCTCCACCATCTTCCGCCACTATACTACCCAGATACAGGAATGAGTTGACAGTTTCCACCCGCTGCTCACCTATTAACAATGGCACCTCCATGTTCCCTGAATTTACTCGCATTTCCTTTGTTTTGCCTATATTTATCTTGAGGCCAGCAGTCTCTGCTTCTTCTTTCCGCAAGTTTAATTTAGCTTGCCTTGGAGCTAATAAAACTATGTCATCTGCAAAATCCAAATCCTCCAGACGTTTATGGATCCGCCACTGGATTCCTAGTCTCCTGCCTGCTGTGACTCTTCTCATAACAGAGTTTAGAATGAGTAGGAAAACTGTTGGTGACAAAATGCAACCCTGACGGACTCCAGTTGTTACTTTTATGGGCTCTGTCATATTTCCCTTGTGGAGTACCCAGCATTTGTAGCCATCATACAGATCTTTTATGATGTTTAAGATCTTCTGTGGTATGCCATACTTCTGCAACACCTACCAGATCTCTTAATGTTTCACGGAATCGAAGGCCTTTTGAAAATCAATGAATACCAGGTACATGGTTGCTTGGAATTCTTTGCTTTGTTCTAAAATGATCCTCAGAGTGTCAATAAAATCAACACAACTGTGTTGTGCCATAAAACCGGCCTGTTCTTTACGCAGTCGCTTTTCAAAGGATTCTTTAATTCTGTTTAAAATAGTTCTGGTGAGGACCTTACTGGGCACCGACAACAATGTAATACCATGTCAGTTGTTACAATCTGACAAATTTCCCTTTTTTGGGAGCTTTACCACCAAACCATTTTTCCACTCCTTTGGAGATTTCTCTTCAAGCTAAATATGCTTCAGCAAAGGATGGAGCATTTTAACAGTATTTTCAATATCAGCTTTTAAGATCTTCGGTGTTATGTTGTCTAGGTCTGGAGCCTTTGTATTTTTTAGTGTTTTCAAGGCAATCCTAATTTCGTCCATTGTGGGGCACTGCAAATTTAAATCTTGATCTTCTTCTACATCCTCTGGAACATCTCTTACTTGTTCCTCTTGGTTGTCTTCACAATTTAACAGTTCCTTAAAGTGCTCCCCCCATCTCTGTAGCTGTGCCTGTCGAGTTGTAAGCATCATCCCATCCTTGTTCTTAACTTGTCCTTCACGTCTGAAGTTCTTCATTGACAACTGTTTGCTAATATTGTAGAGCTCTCTCATATATCATGGTCTTGCTGCCTCTTCTGCTAATTTTGCTTGCTCATCTATCCATTTCCTTTTATCTCGACTTAGCAATGTTTTCACTTTTTTGTTCGCCTCCATGTATTCCTTGTATGCTTCGCTCTTCTGCGCTCTTGTCTTACAAAAATTTAATTTGAGTTTTAGTTCCTTCCTGTGGCTGATTTCATTCCACGTAGCATTGGAGATCCATTCCTTCCTTTGATGTGCCTTAAATCCTAAGATTTATTCTCCCACATCTAAATAACTGTCTGATTTTTTGCCAGCAAGTTTCAATTCCCTCTTCCATAAAGTTTTCTTCAGAGAGGACCTGCAATCTGTTTTGTAGTTAAAGGGCAAATGTTTCTTTGATCTGTTGGTCTTTTAATCTTGCCACATCTATTTTCTTGCACCTGTGGTTGAGCTTGATTCTATTTGCCACTATCTTCAGTCTGAATTCCGCCAAAACTAGGTGGTGGTCACTTCCAGCGTCTGCCCCTCTTCTATTTCTGACATCTAACAAAGAGTGTCGGAACTTGCGGCTTACGACTATGTGGTCTATTTGATTTTCGGTAACATGGTCTGGAGAAACCCACGTTATCTTATGGCAGTTACATGTGGAAACAATGTGCCTCCAATGACTAGGTCATGTTCAGCACATGTATCTATCAACATTTCACCATTTACATTCCTGATCCCCATTCTTGCCCAGTTTAGTGATGACCTTTCAGTTGGTAGTTGGTAGTCATACCAATATACAGAGGTTGGAACTTAAATAGTGGCAATTATTTATTCACAACCAATACAGAAGAGTTACATGTTTGCATCTGTTACTGTGAAGTCAAAGTATCCACCAGCAATGTGTAGAACCTGTTGCCAGTGATGTGAAAGGTGTAGTATACCATTAGCAAAGCCTGTTCTGTTGATGCTGCAAATGGAACTGTCTACTGCTGGTCGAATCTCTGGAACAGTTCTGAAGCGAATGCGACAAAGTAGTTCCTTCATCTTTGGAATCAAATCAAAGTCACAAGGACTTAAGTCTGGGGAGTATCATGGATGGTACATTACTTCCCAGTCCCACTGACCGAACAGAGCAGCCACAGCTTGCACTGTATGCGCCCACGCATTGCTGTGCAAAATGATGGGTGGGTTGCACAGCAAGTGTCGCTGCTTCTTTGCAAAGCTAGTCGCAGGCGATTTTCCAAAAATGAACAGTAATACTGCGAACTGACTGTCTGTTATGGAGGAATGTAATGCGTTAGGATAACACCATCGTAGTCATACATGAGAATCACCACAACTTTAGACCGCTCCATTCGCACCATCGACAGAACAGGATCTGCTAACAGTATACTACGTCTTCCACATGGGTGGCAATGGTTCTACACAATGCTGGTGACTACTTTGAATGACAGAAACAGGTGTAAACATTTAACTCTGGTTGTATTAAAGATCCGTAAAAAGCTGTGCAATGATTGCAGCAGAGCTGATAAATTTCATGGCTGCTTTCACAGGTGGCCCTGACCCTGATGGGTTAGGATAAACCTGTGACAAGACCTTAATAGGAAGTGCTGGGTGGGTTGATTGGGAAGTTTTTGCAGCTGGGTATTCCGCAGATACGTGATCCTAGTGGCAATGGGTTGGGAATGAGATTGGCATAGGGATGGAATAGGATGTTATGGAGGTTGGCTGGGTGACGGATCACCACTTTAGAAGGGGTGGGAAGGACCTTGGGTAGGTTGTCCCTCATTTCAGGGCATCATGATAAGTAATCAAACCCTTGATAAAAGATATGGTTAAGTTGTTCCAGTCTGGGATGGCTCTGGGTGATGAACAGGACACACTTTTGTGGCAAGTTCTTGGAGTAGTGAGAGGATTGTGGATGTGGGGGGAGATGGCATGGAAGATATGTTTGTGGACTAGGTATGGAGGACAGTGCCTGTCTGTGAAGGCCTTGGTGAGACCCTCCACATACTGAGCAAGGGAGTTTTTATCCCTTCTGAGTTTAATGATTTAAAGTTAAGATATATTTCTTGTTTGCAGTTTTGAGGTCATACACATATGTATAACATACGTCCAAGTCTTGCAATTGCTTTCTTACTTCTGCTAAACTGCTTATGTAGACATAAAAACAGAGTGTATTTATGAATTAAAAAACCAGATAGAAAAAAATTCACACGAGAAAACTGTAATCCTGTATTTTTCCATCAAAAAGTATGAACTACCAACTTGGTCCTGAAGCTTGTGTATGTGCTTGGAAAGCAATTTCCCACTATTTACGACATGTGTGACCGGGCGTGTTGTCAGGACACAGCAGCCAGTTCCCTTGACACCAAAGTTTGGGCCATTGTTGCCGCACATTTTCACGGAGCCATCGGAAAACGTCACAGTAGTATGCAGAATTCACTGTTTGGTTGGGTGGGACAAATTCTTTGTGCACAGTTCCCTTGGTATCAAAGAAAACGATGATCATGCTCTTTACTTTGCTTTTCACCTTTCTCGCTTTTTTGGGTCTTGAAGAGCCCAGACTCTTCCACTGGGACACTTGTTGCTTTGTCTTTGGGTCATAACCGTAAATCCATCACTCGTCGCTGGTGATAATTTGTGACAAGAAGATTGGATCATCAGATGCGGTCTGACAAAGGTCCGTGCACGCTTCAACATGCTGTGCCTTCTGATCAGCAGTCAAGATCCTTGGCATAAATTCTGTGGTGGTATGACGCATGCCCAATTTATCAGACAATATTCACTGACATGTCGCACAACCAATACCCACTTCACCCTCAAGGTCTTGAATGGTTCGACGTCGATCTGCACGAACAATGTCTGGTTTTGTACGGCTAATGGGCCTTCCAGTGTGAGCATCGTGTTCGATGTCTTTACAGCTGGCCCTGAACTGAGCATGCCACACACACACACACACACACACACACGGCTCATGCTCTGTCTCCCAAACACTTGTTGAATCGTTGCAAGGGTCTTTGTAGCACTTTTCCTAAGATTCGCACAGAATTTGATACACACACTGTCATGTTTGCGGAGCCATTGTAAAATCACCACAAACCAAACACAGAGTATTATGGAAATCACTGTTGACACGCAACATGTCCTCCCAGCTGAATGCCACTCCGCACACTGACTCACCAGATATGCAGCTCTCGTCACATAGCAGTGCACAGATCTACTACTCCTACTTTCCAGATAGCAGCACCAGTCCCGAAAATTTTGGATTCCATCTTGTAGCTTCACTTTTTCTGATATTGTTCCTCATACAAACGTTACATTTTATCTTCCTTTTCTTTTACATACAAGCCACTATGGATACATTTATTTCAACTGTTTCTCCTTTCTTTTTTTCCACATCTCACTTGACGTTTCTTGATGTCTGTCTTCTTTCTTCTGCCCAAGTGGATCCAATAGCCTTCCTTGGTTTTTCCTGGAAACCTTTGGAACATTCCAGTTTCTCTCTGAATGGCAGTCATTCCTCAAAATATTGTGGAGTACTTTGGAGTTCATCTATGCCCCTTTCAATTAATTTACATCATGTTTTATCCATTTTTAATTTACTGAAATAAGTGGACAGCTTTTTTGTCAGTTTGCTGGGATGTGTCCTTTGGATGTGCCCGTAGGAAGCTATTCTTCTTTTCCTAAGTATATCTGTAGTTTTTCCAGTATGAAAGAGAGCGCGTGCATGTGTGTGTGTGTGTGTGTGTGTGTGTGTGTGTGTGTGTGTGTGTGTGTGTGTATTATCAAAGTTCACTATTATGACATCTACTGTATCGTGTTTGCTCTTCAACTGGTCCCAAAATTTTCCTGTGAATCTTTTTCTTTGCAATTTCCAGTGCTTTTATCATTGCCTTCTTTAAGAGTCAAAACTTCTGCTGCATTAAATGCTTCTAGGAAGAATACAGCAGAGCAGTGTAACTTTTGCACTGAGATATACTTATTTATTACAAGCAACCTTAGCAAGTTAATATGCTATTTTTATCTTATTAACTCTTGCTTTAATGGATTCTTTCTCTGAAATGTTCAATTACTTCTCCTACATACTTCAATTTGTCAGTCCTTTCCATTTTTTCATATTTAGTTTTCATTGGGGGCTACCTTAATATTTATCAGATATTTGATTTTCTCAAAAAAACAACAATACCATGAAAAAGGATAAGATTGCTAGTCACCTTACAGAAAAGCAGAGGAGATGCTGAGAAGTAGTACAGAAAGAGGCCTTTTAAACATGTAAGCATTCAGAAGTGGACAACACACACACATTCATGCAAGCACAACTCACACAAATATGACCACTGTTTCTGGCCAGACTGCAACCAACTACCCATGATAGGAGAAGAAATATGGATGGTGGGGGTATGGAGGGGGCTGGGGCAGACAGGCGGAGGGACAGCAGGGTTGGGGGAGAGTAAAGTGCTGCTTGTGCAAGCACACAGGGACATAGTGAAGGAAAGGTAGGCCAACTAGGTACAGTCGGAAAGTTAGACTTATTGTCAGTATTTCTGTCCATATCAAACCTACTAACCACCAACAATATCTCCATTTCAACAGCTGCCATTCACAAAGCAGCATTCCCCTCTTGATTCAGTACCACCCAGATCTAGAGCAATTGAATCACATTCTCCATCAGGCTTTCGACTTCCTATCATCATGCCCTGAAACGAGGAATGTCCTACACACTATCCTCCTCTTCCCTCCCACAACGGTAATCTGCTGCCCACTAAACCTATACAATATCCTCAACCATCTCTACTCCACCCCTACTTCCAATCCTTTCCCACATGGCTCATATCTTTGAAATAGACCTAGATACAAGACCTGTCCTATGCATACTCCCATCATCATGTGTTCCAGTCCAGTCACAAGCATCAACCATCTCATCAAAGGCAGGGCTGCCTGTAGAAGCAACCATGTGTTCTACAAACCAAGTTGCAACCACTATGCTGAGTTCTGTGTGGGCACAACAGCCAACAAGCTGTCTGTCCGCCAAGAGACAGCTGGACAATTCAGTTACTCAGCATACTGTGCAACACAAAGTTTTTCACTTCAGATACTGCTTCACAGCCTACACCATTTGAATCCTTCCTATTAACACTAGTTTGCCTGAATCATGCAGGTGGGAACTCTCCTGCAACATATTCGACATTCCCGTAATCCCCCTGGCCTCTACCTTTGTTAGTCCCCGTCCTTCACTCACCTACACAGCCTTCCATTCCAACAATGCATCCACACTTTTTTTTTCCTTTCCTCCACCTCTCTCCTTTTCAACCCTACCGCCCCATCTAACCTTCTGACTGCACATAGCTGATTTAGTCTGTCTTCACCATGTCTTAGCATGCTCCCACAAGCAGAACTTTACTGTCCCCCATCCCTACCCTGCTATCCCTCCCACTCACCACCCCAGGCTCTTCCTACCACCCACCAACCAACCAACCAGACTGCTTCTCCCATCATGTTTAGTTGCTTACAATTTGGCCACAGATAGTGGTCATGTGCGTGCAATTTTTGCTTGCATGAATGTGTGTGTGTGTGTGTGTGTGTGTGTGTGTGTGTGTGTGTGTGTGTGTGTGTGTGTGTGTGTGTGTGGGTTTTGTCTACTTTAGAAGAAGCCCTTCTTGGTGAACACTTACATATTTAGCAGTATTTTTGTTGTGCCTGTCTGCAACTCAGCATCTCCCCTGTATAGTGTGTAGCAATCTACCCTCTTCATAATATCGTCATTATTCGATCCTGGATTTCCCATTGTTTGATTTTCTCGAAGATCATTTAGTAGCCTGCTTTTTCAACTTGTCCTTTCAGCAATTCTGTCTCATCACTGTTTCCACAGACTGAAAAAATAGCGAGGTTATCTACACATGTCTGATGATCTGAATATTGCACTCAACAAGCATGAGTATAAACTTCAGCCACTCATTGCCTCTGATTGTATTTACCAACTGCCAGTCTCCCACATTGTAGGATTGTGAATGCACTTTAAAAGAAAAACAACAAAATAGAATTACTTTGGCTTTCAAATGTGTGAATGCTTAATAGTTCCTAAAACTGGTAGATGTTGAAGTTAAGATACTATTGACAGATCTGGAGTGTAAGAATATTTTTATGGCGATATCAGAGACCTGAGGAGAGTGGAAAGCACAAAAGATATCTTTCACAAACTGGATCTCCTTTAGCTAGCAAAAGATGAAATAAGATTATCTACAGACAAAGTATAAAAATAAGGAGTCAAGAAGAGAGGAAATACACTTTTGTTAGATTATGGCCTCTTTGTTCTGAAGGCTACTGTTTATGTCACATTTTATATCCGCCTCTGTCTTTCACCATTTGATAAACAGCAATTTGTAGTTGTTTGTAAATGAAAGGCATAATTACATAAAATCAGGAGAAGAGTGAACCCACATGGTTATAAAATATTCCACTATAGTATAGCTTGTAACTTCGGTCTAACCTAATGTCCAATTTCATGCACACATTATTGGCACTGTAAGTAACATTTAAATTATAGTGCAGCTTGATACCTGGCATTACATAGTCCTATTATCACAATACTGCCTGATTATTTATCACAATATATTTTAAAATAACATAATAAATTTATTAATGTATTCAGAGCAGCTTATAAATTAATTCCTATACTAGTATTCTTACCGTATATTCGAGTGTAACTTTTACAGCGAGTCACTCAATTTACCATCTTCCGTATCATGTAATTTAGAATGCCACCATGTCTGAAGTATGTGAGATCTACCTCAGTATCAAATCTTGTTATAACCTGGAAACTGCGGCTACCATCAACCTACAATAGTTGCAAAACGTGTCAGTTCTGAACACAACAAATTTAAAAAAGATAAAAAATACTGCCTTCAAATATCATTCATATTCACTTGTAAACTGCTGTATCAGCTGACAGGAATTACACAGCAATGCTGAAAAACTAGGAGAAGGTCAGAAAAAAATGCTGGTAATTTTAAAACTCAATTGATGCCCTTCTTGATCATATTGTGCTATGCTAGCACAAACCAGAGTCATTACCATTTTTTTGCACTGAATGAAGAGTACTTATCTTAACTCACTCCATTATTTGCATTCGTCTGTGGTATGAATTTTGCTAGACGATCCCCTCAATCCATTAACTTTGTGCCACTTGCTTCTTAATCCTCTTTCTCAGCTGGTCGGTGTGGCCGAGCGGTTCTTCACTACATTTTCTTGTCCCCACCCAACAAAAAGGCTATTGCTTAATTATAACCCACATAGTAAACCCTATTGTAAGATAATATCCACATTAACTGAACAGCCTGATCCTGCACAACCAACAATAACCAGATATAACCTACAATATTATGCAAAGTAGAGGAAGCAGAAAGGTCGAAGGAGTGTATGGAGGGTTTATACAAGGGCGATGTACTTGAGGGCAATATTATGTAAATGGAAGAGGACATGGATGAGGTTGAAATGGGAGTTACAATATTGCGTAAAGAGTTTGATAGAGCACTGAAAGACCATCAAAACAAGGCCCTGGGAGTAGACAACATTCTGCTAGAACTACTGTTAGCCTTAGCAGAGCCAGCCATGACAAAACTCTTCCATCTGGTGAGCAAGGTGTACGAGACAGGCCAAATACCCTTAGACTCCAAGAAGAATATAATAATTCCAACCCCAAAGAAAGCAGATGCTGAAGTGTGTGAACATTATCTAAGTATCAATTTAGTAAGTAACAGTTGCAAAATACTAATACAAATCCTTTACGGATGAATGCAAAAACTGGTAGAAGCTGACCTCATGGAAGATCAGTTTGGATTCCGTACGAAATATAGATACACACGAGGCAATATTGACCCTACAACTTATCTTACAAAAGAGGTTAAGAAAAGACAAACCTACATTTATAGTATTTGTAAACATAGAGAAAGCGTTTGACAATATTGCCTAGAATACTCTCTTTCAAATTCAGAAGGTGTCTAGAGTAAAATCCAGGAAGCGAAAGGCTATTTATAATTTTTACAGACATCAGACGACAGTTGTAACAGTCTAAGGGCACGAAAGGGAAGCAGTGGTTGGAAAGGCCGTGAGACAGGGTTGTACCTAACTTATCTCCGATGTTATTCAATCAGTACATTGAGAAAGCAGTAAAGGAAACAAAAGAAAAATTTGGAATAGGAATTAAAATCCAGAGAAATAAGAACCTTGAGGTTTGTCAGTGACATTGTAATTCTGTCAGAGACAGCAAAGGGCTTGGAAGAGCAGCTGAACTGAATGAACAGTGTCATGAAAGGAGGATATAAGATGAACATCAACAAAAGCATAACGAGGATAATGGAATGTAGTCGAGTTAACTCGGGGATGCTGAGGGAATTAGATTAGGAAATGAGACACTTAAAGTAGTAAAGGAGTTTTGCTATTTTGGCAGCAAAATAACTGATGATGGTCGAAGTAGAGAGGATATAAAATGTAGATTGGTGATGGGAAGGAAAGCATTTCTGAAGAAGAGAAATGTCTTAACATCGAGTACAGATTTAAAAGTCAGGCAGTCTTTTGTGAAAGTATTTGAACAGAGTGTAGCCATCTATGGAACTGAAACAATGGCGATAAACAGTTTAGACAAGAAGAGGATAGAAGCTTTTGAAATGTGGTGCTACAGAAGAACACTGAAGATTAGATGAGTATATCCTGTAACTAATGAGGAGGTACTGGTAAAAATTGTAGAGGGAGACCAGGAGATGAAGACACTACGCAGATTCAGAAGGATGTAGGTTGCAATAGTTACCCAGAGATGAAGAGGCTGCACAGGATAGAGTAACATGGGAAGTAGCATGGAGAGCTGCAGCAAACCAGTCTTTGAAATGAAGCACACCAACATTTCACTTGCTCTTCTTTGTCCAAACTATAGACCAGTTATGGGTCAACTAACATTATTTTCTCTGCATTCTAATTTCTCTTGTTCTCTCTATTTTAGCCAAAACTTGCCATAAATGCATAAGAGTGACCTCCTTGTGGCTGTGATATACAGTCCTATGGCCAGTGCTCTATTGCTTAACTTTTGATAAAGCCTCATTAATTGTTTGCATGCAAACATCAACATACTGCTACAATAGTTTACTGTTGGAACATATACAAGCAGTAAAAACTTAACCACACATTTAAATTGAACAGACACTGTCATTGCTTTAACACATGGCCTATTGGTGTACCACTTATTTCACGTTTAAGTTGATGCATTATTATTGTTGTTCTAACCAACACAGGTTTCTTGTCTGAAACTCAGCCTTGGACTGACTGTTTCGGGACCAAAAATTGGTCCCTTATATATCATCACAATAATAGGCTCTGAAACTACACATTGGTCGATGTTTAATTTACAGAAATTACAATTAAAACTTAACTCAGAGTAACTGCATAAATTGAAAAATTGCATCTTTTTAACAGTTTCTTCTATTTCAAGGAAGAAGCTGTATTATTTGTTTAAATAAATGCAGGTATTGTTCACTAAGCCTTATCCTTCAGAATTCTCCAAAATAAATTTGTAAAACACCTCAATGGATAAAGCTTCAATGTAAAAATGGCACTATAAAAATGTTGGCCTCCGCAGCAATAGTTTAATCTGAGAATGTAAGATGACCCTGTGCTTTTCAAATGACAAACTTGGGAAAAAAAAAACAATTGTCTTATAATTGGATAAATACGTTATGTAGAGATGTGTTGGACAGAGCATTTCAAAGAAATATAGAAAGGGCTCGGGTACAAATCATTTCAGACAAGGGGATTATAATCAAAATTGGGAAAACAAAAATTATGATGGGAGGGATGATGATGACGATGACGACGACGATGATGATCTGGATTTCTATGATCATCATCGTCGTCGTCATCGTCATCATCATCCCTCCCATCATAATTTTTGTTTTCCCAATTTTGATTATAATCCCCTTGTCTGAAATGATTTCCTCCCATGTTAACACCATAAAAGTTTACTAAATCACCTCCTTGTAGTTCAGGTTCTTAGTTCTTATTGTATTTTGTCCTTAACCCTGTCTTGCCAAAAATTACCCCAAAATTTTGATCTACTCTAACTTACTTTTTACTTACTTAATGTGGTGCTCTTGTGTAATTACCTCCCTGTTGTTGCATTATTTTATTTAGCAATTCATTACCCTTATTGTGCCACGTATTGAAATAATTATCCTTCCCCCTCATATTGAGGATATTCAGCAGTGTCCTTTAGGCTAACTGTCCACAAATTTTAGCACCCTGATTGAAATGTTGAGAGTTGAGGTGGATATCAGATCTCTTGGTGGTCACATTTCTGATAGTTCAAATATTTGTGAGAGCTTTTTTGAATGCAAAGAAATAGTAAAAGATAAGGAGCATGAGAAATGTATGGTACATGAAGATGCAACTAATGTTTTTCAGGGTGGTGAGGGAGAAATTAGGGCAATGAAACTGAAAATGTGGATTATTTTGTTGGACTGGAGGATGACTGTTAGATGAGGAGTAAGAGGAGTCTATGTTATTAAGTTGACAGGGGTAGGTAGAAATGAAACGGAAGTTGCAGATTAACTGTCTGAATCTGTTACGTGAGTAAATACCAATAATGCTCATGAACTGGCCATTGCAAATGTTCAGAATAAATATGTATGTGAGATGTCTAACCAGCCTTTTATTCTAAATCCTGAAGTTAGTAATTAAAGTTTTCTGTGCACGGTTCAGAATAAATATGTATGTGAGATGTCTAACCAGCCTTTTATTCTAAATCCTGAAGTTAGTAATTAAAGTTTTCTGTGCACATGTTGGGTAAATGCGAGGGAATAGATACTTAGTAACACACTTGGAAAAAGTTGGCAATCTTGGGCAAAGAGAGTACTGATTGGTGGAAAGTTAACTGCAATAGAATTTATGAATCATTAAAGGAAAGGTAGGGATGAGTGAATTGTGTTGTTAGGGAACTTGTGCAATGACCACTACAATAGAAGTAGCAATGACGACGCTGATATAAACATGGTAAGTGATCTTAGAAACATGAGCATTGAGAATAGCAGAGATATGAATTTCAGTGCAGTCAAATAGCACTTACTACATGAAGACATTAATACAAAGACAAGTGATGAAATAGGAAATCCATACACTCGTGTAAAAACAGGCAACTGGAAGCTTTAGTGGATTCAGGCAGCAGAGTTTCTAGATTATTGGAAGCTTTACCTAATGAAATCAGACAACAAGAATTATACAGAGATGCCAGCGATAAGAATTATGTGTAGAAGGGCTACTGGTAGAAGCAATAAGTAAGTGAGATAGCAAACTTCACTGGTATTTGAAATTTAGGGTGTAGAATTTGTAGCATGATCACTTAGTACTTTCAGAATACATGAAGAATTTATTTTGGGGAATGATTGTTTACATAACTTAGTGCATCTCTTGAATGGAGAGGGAAAACATTGTGTGTGACAATAAGGGAGGCAGTTGTGAAAAAATGGACAGGTTAGCATTAGTGGAACAGGGAAGTTACGTGATAGACGAACATTTAGAACTAGAAGTTGAAGAGAAGGGGTTAATGAAAATAACCGAGGAAAAGATATCTGAAACTGTGTGGCTACAATGTTGATAATTTGTGGGACTACTGACAGGTGTTCTGTGATGTATCAGGAAGTGTGAAGAATTCCGAATGTGTACTAAAATTAAAACCTCATGAATCTTTCTTTAAAATACCACGTGCTGTACCAATCGCAAGGAGACCAGTTGTTGAAAAAAAGTTCCAAAAGGTGGAAAGGCATGGCATAACTAAGGGAAGGCATGGCATAACTAAGAGGAAGTAATAGTGATTATAATAATCCTTCGGTAACTACAGCAAAACATAATGGAGGTGTTCGATTTGTTTTACAGTTCAGACTTCTTAAAAGAGAAAATAAAACATTTATACAAGAGAAAATGATCATCCTGAGTACATAAATGGGTTATTACACAAGTCTGAGTGTATTTAACTGATGACAAGCTTCGATTTAACCTCTGGATTTTGTCAATTTCCACTTGGTCCCGAATCTCTTAAATACGTAGCATTTACCATTGTACAAAAATGCAATCAGTATTGTGTTGTACCCTTTGGTTTCAGCAGCTGAATTCATAACCGTTTTGGAACAGGTGTTAGGTCAGGATTATCTTCTAAATTAATTATATATGTAGATGACATTTTGCTTCTGAACCAAGAGCTGGGATTCAATTATTTGTTATTAAAAGATAGTTGGGTAAATTGTGAACAGGAGGGATGACATTAAAACTGGAAAACTGTCAATTCTTGGTTAATGAACTTAAATTCTTGGGACACTGCGTTACTGAGAAAGGTATATTACCTGACTATGACAAAATTAAAGCCATTTCTGAGTTTTAAATACCCAAAAAGAAGAAACAATTGACATTGTTTATTGGAACATATGGATATTATAGTGTATACCACCATAAACAAACTATGAATGCTAAAAAGTTTGTGTAATTTACTGAAAATAACGCTGTTTTGATCCGTGGCAAGGAATTCCAGGAAGCTTGTGGAATTAGTTGTAATTTGCTGCGTAGACTAGACTTACTCTAACCATTTTGTATATTATGTGATGCTAGTGATTCTGGACTCTGTAAATGGGGGAGATACACGTCAGACAACTGCTTTCATGAGTAGGATGCTCCAAAAACATGAAAGAATCTACACTGTAACCAAGAATGAACTGCTACCTGTACATTGGATGTTTACCAAATTTAGAAACTACTTGTAAAGACAAAATTATTATGTACTCAGTCCACAAGGCCTTTAGTTTTTTGAAAGAATGCAAGTCGTATCACAGTAGGTTGGCGAGGTGGATCTTATTTTTAGAACAATTTGACTATAAATTCAGTATGTTATGGAGCCTGAGAATCTAGTTGCAAATATAGTGTGTCATTTACGATCAGGAGGGTATAATAATATTGAGGAGGAGGAGGAGGAGAAAGATTAGAGCTCATGATTAAGCATCTGAAAGAGGTTAAAGATGAGAAGGTAACTAAGACCTTCTGCAATATCACTCGTAGAGAGCAGAATCATGATGATAATTGGAACCTAGTGAAATGTTGTTTTGGTAAAAAGAGCTGTACAAAAGTTGAAAAATATTACAAATTACACAAGGGAATATTGTTTATAAGAATGAATTTAGATTCTGACCACTGCAGATTGTGTTGCTCAGTACAGTACTATGACAAATTTATTATGTATACTCTTGAAGGCTATGGACACTTTGGAGACCAGAAGTTTTAAAAAAAATTACAACATGCTGAAAAACAGTAAGGAAACAAATTTCAATTTGTGACTTCAACAAGTGAAGCTAAGCAACAGAAATTTTCATGGTCTTGCAAAACATACTACCTCAGAAACCTGTAAGTATTGTTATCAATGTATACAGCTTGTTACCATGAAGAAGAGGAGGGGTGATTTGGGGGGGGGGGGGGTGGGGGGGGTGGGTGGGTGGGTAATGTTCCATATTTGTGATAGAGAACATATTTTCTAAGTATATCCAATTATACTTTGCCAGGAAAGGAACAAACACTGATTTCAAAAATAGAAAAAGGGCTGTTTCACACAAGAAGATCTACCTGTAGCAAATAACACTTTTTAATATCTACTAAGCTACTGGCCAGTAATTCTGCAGAGAGGTGTGTGTGAGAGATTGGTAGGTTGTGCAGGAGTAGCTGCAGTCATGAACACCCCTCTGGATTGAACACATCCCCACAGGTTTTTCACCACATGAAATACCATTTGACAAAAAAAGCAGCTAATTTCATTAATGAACACATTGAATTCCCAGAATGTAAACCTATTTCAGCATAAGAAAGAGAAGCTGTTGTAAAAGAAACAACGAAGAACCATGGTGAAGCAAGAAAGAAGTGACATGATGCTAGAGTTAAAATAGCACAGTTGAATACAGAAGACTTAGTTTTAGTTAAGACCATGAGAGATCCGAACTTTTAACTGCTGAGTTAAAGTTCTTTGGTATCTACATAAGGCGATTCCAAGTACTGGAAACCCACATCAAATGTCACAGACTGATACTATATCTGAAATCTAGGAAGTTGTTTGGGTTAAGGAACATTACTGAACTGAAACCATAGAGCTTAAAGAATAGCTGATCAGCTAAACTGAGGTTGCAAATTTAGTTGTTGACTGCAAGGAAAACTTTTAACTAAAGATATTTTTCATGTGCTAATTACAGTTTTTTTGAAGAAAAATACATTTAAATGTTGACATAAAATTTAACAGTTTCTTACAATAATAAATTGTGTAATACATTCTCGGTATATGATGTCCTATGGTAAACATAGGACCCCAAATGTGTAGCATTTCTTCATTTAGTTTCTATGCTATGTCATTGTCCTACCTGGTTAATCCTTTGGAAACATTATCTTTTATAAATACTGGCAATCTTAGCTACTTAAAATTACTCAATTATGTTGTCTATCGAAAAACACAATAATTGAATGCTGAAGTAATAACTGCACGGAGTTAGTTAAAGCAGCTTGTATTCCAAGTAAGTTTAGTGTTTCAGGCCATGAAGTTCCATGCGACTTTTCGCAGATGATGCGAGAAGTTGCAGCATTAGAAAATTGTAGCGAAATGCAGGAAGATCTGCAGTGGACAGGCACTTGGTGCAGGGAGTGGCAACTGACCCTTAACATAGACAAATGTAATGTATTGCGAATACATAGAAAGAAGGACCCTTTATTGTATGATTATATGATAGCAGAACAAACACTGGTAGCAGTTACTTCTGTAAAATATCTGGGAGTATGAGTGCGGAATTATTTGAAGTGGAATGATCATATAAAATTAATTGTTGGTAAGGCGGGTACCAGGTTGATATTCATTGGGAGAGTCCTTAGAAAATGTAGTCCATCAACAAAGGAGGTGGCTTACAAAACACTCGTTCGACCTATACTTGAGTATTGCTCATCAGTGTGGGATCCGTACCAGATCGGGTTGACGGAGGAGATAGAGAAGATCCAAAGAAGAGCGGCGCGTTTCGTCACAGGGTTACTTGGTAACCGTGATAGCGTTACGGAGATGTTTAGCAAACTCAAGTGGCAGACTCTGCAAGAGAGGCGCTCTGCATCGCGGTGTAGCTTGCTCGCCAGGTTTCGAGAGGGTGCGTTTCTGGATGAGGTATCAAATATATTGCTTCCCCCTACTTATACCTCCCGAGAAGATCACGAATGTAAAATTAGAGAGATTCCAGCGCACACGGAGGCTTTCAGACAGTCGTTCTTCCCACGAACCATACGCAACTGGAACAGAAAAGGGAGGTAATGACAGTGGCACGTAAAGTGCCCTCTGCCACACACCGTTGGGTGACTTGCGGAGTATAAATGTAGATGTAGATGAAGGCAGTAATGAACATTGAAACTGTTAACCATATTTGAAGACACTCAATAACACTGAAAAACTGGATATTTGTTTATATTATATGAAAAGTGAGATAGTTGGCTAGAACATTTCATACAATGGAGTGGTAGAGCTACATAGCTGTACTGATTCGACATTGTTGTGTATTCGAAGATTGTTCAGGTAACCTACACTCATATGAACAAACGGTGACAGAACATTTCCCACTTAAGTGGAGATTTAAAAAGGCTTCCAATTTCCTTCAGTGAACATTTATTTAAGGTTTCAATACTTAATATGTTTGTATGGTCTACCACTGTAGTTGGTTACACGATTTACTTTTAATCTTTGCAAGCTTACAAAAAATTTTCTAAGTCTCATTCTTTGGTTGTTTTTTGGATGTATGAGTTGGCTGTTTCATTCATGTTACTTCTGTCATGACTATTCATACATACATGCACACTGGGAGCTCTCCCCTCCCCCCCCCCCCCCCCCCCCCCCCACACACACACACACAGACAGACAGACAGACAGACAGACAGAGAGAGAGAGAGAGAGAGAGAGAGAGAGAGAGAGGAGTTGAGAAATTTCACCACACATAATTTTCTGACATATTTGTCCATTAATTCAAATACCTCCATTTCATTTACTGGTTAGAATGTAAATTGTGGTGTCTTGTTTTAGTGAACCTATTTCTGTGTATTGATACAAAAAACATGTTGCAGGGCAAAGAAATGACGACATGGCAAAGCAAGACACAACTGGTACTGCTCTAGAGCAGGTGGACATTATGACGGAGTGAAAAATGGAACACGGAACAAAAGCAAAAAGCCAAAAGATAAGCCACACTTTATTATAAGACTTTTTAATAGTCAATTTTGTTATTTCATAAATTGATTTGCACAAAAAAATTTCTATGTGGTTTTCCCACCCAAAAATCATAATTAATTATGTGAGGCATTTTGGGATGCAGTAGTGGTTGTGTAATGCAACAAAGCCAATTAGCCCAGTAAAGGCATTACACAAAAGCCCCTTTGTAAAAAATGTGGAAGAAGTTTTTTTTTTTTATCTTGTGCATATAGCTGAGAGTATGTTGTTTTCAACCTTCAGAATCCTTGGGGGTATTTGTGGCCAAAAAACCATGAATTTGTGCACTTTTTTCACATTTTTGCCAATTACTTTGAGACTATGCACCCTACTTAAAGAGTTACCCATAAATATATATATATAAAATGAAAAAAAAAAAAAAAAATGAAAGAGTATTAAATTTTGCATTCAAATGGCCTACTTAAATGTCAAAATTGGTGCAGTCATTTGGCCACAATCAGTTGTCAGAGTTTGTTCATTTTTACCAGCTTAGCCAGAAAGTCAGCTTGTAACTCAAAAACGGCTACTCCAAATGAAAACTGTCAAGTTGTAGAGCATAAAATATCATGTTACAAAAGCATCTAGTTTTTCCATTTTAGCGTTCGCACACTTGAAAGTCAAAGTAATTACATTTTTTGTTTTTTAGTAAGTCAAAGTTATTCAATGAAATGAAATTTCCAATACGAAAACAAAAATCTGCCCCACCATTAGGAATAGAGATATCTACACGTCTACCTCGACTGACATGCCACAAACAGCTGAGGCTGCCATCCCCTCCATTCCTCTGTAATTGTTTTCACTGTTAGCCACATCCAGTCTGCCTCTGTTGTGTAAGGATGCATTTAAAACTCCTTGTGTCTAGCAAAATTCTCATTCTTCCTTTCAGTTTACTTTTGTTATGCGGTCTGTGCACTTAAAATGAGTGTTCCAAATCATATGGAGGTATTTTTTATAGGCGACGGCAATTTTATGTGGTAAAAATGAAACAGAAAGGACAGGAAACTCTACTACAATCCAGAAAAGACAGGAAGTCACAGCACATTGTAAGTTATTAACTGGTCTGGCTGAAGTTGAAATGCGCAGTGCTTGTCAGAAGAAAAACTGATTGCGTCATCTTTGGCAAAAGTCCCTGCACTGTCAACATAGAATTCTGAACACACAAGAATGTATTTGATTTTAATAAACAGTGCTTTTATTGTGGCAAGGAAATTAATACCAATTAGGAGAAACTTGGCAGACTTCCCTATGCAAACAATATTTTGCTTTGCAAAGTGATGAAACTTGAATTAACAGATACTGATATTGGGGTTGCTAAAAGGCGAGATGATGACACGGGTTGCAAATTTTTAGAATGTATCCATGATGAGGGCCTTTGTGCTAAAAATGCTCGCTACCATAGGCTTCCTCTGAGGGATTTTTACCGGCCAATCAGGAGTGGAGGAAAAAAAGGAAGTCCTGGATCCACACAGATAGAGGGAGCAATGGAAATTATTTCTTCCTGTCCCAGTTTACTTCGCAGGAGTCGAATGAGCCAAGCTATCAGATCCACAAGAAGAGTGAATGAGAACTGTATGCATTGCTGCGGATATACTTCGTGAGAACATCCGTACACAAGTATGTGATACATCACAATTCCTTCTACCTGATGATTTCTTGGCAGATGTTCAATCAGTGATCCCTGAATCATTGCTCCATTTCTTTGAGTTGTTGATTTTGAAAAACGAATGATGACCTCTAGATAAATGGGAAAAAGGTGTCTTGCCTTGTCACATGCAGTGATTTCTGTAGTGAGGCCTTTGTCATTTCTATATTCACTATTGATTGGGCTCAGTACATTTACACACAAAACATTCAAATCAAGACCTGGTGTCAACAATCTGAGCGCAATTGGATTTGTAGCTCTGTTTATGGAAGCTTCCCTGTTTGAGATGTCCTTGATTGCATGACCTGAGCATCCTAATATAACCAGTGAAGGATTCATCCAGCTCACCTCTGGTAGTGCTGATTTTAACAGCTGCATGACCGACAGATTGAATACTTTCCATTCCATGGGAGGAATTATGGCAGTCTCTTTCTGCACTGCTATGGTGTCTGACAAAAACATTGATCAGGAAAGAAGACATTCAACTTGTGAATTTTTGTCTAACATAGCAATGCTTTGGAAAGGGGAACAAAGTCTTCTGAAAGGTATCATCCGTTAAAGACATCAGGTTCTCCATCAGATATCATTTTCAATGAAGATAAAAATGCTGCAGTTGC
Source organism: Schistocerca gregaria (assembly GCF_023897955.1). Classification (NCBI taxonomy): domain Eukaryota; kingdom Metazoa; phylum Arthropoda; class Insecta; order Orthoptera; family Acrididae; genus Schistocerca; species Schistocerca gregaria. Next base: position 613,800,683 of record NC_064923.1, read on the forward strand.
ACAGGAGAAGTTTCTCGCAAATAAGAGCAACAAGAACCACTCAATTTTTATGAGGAAATTTGAGGATGGAGGTATTTAAGTGTTACGGGCAGAAGAGGGTGCAGATTCCTTAATTGTGGTAACAGCAATTTCCCTAGTTGCTGAATCTGACAGTGTGGCAATTGTAAACAAGGACATTGGCGTGCTTGTTGTCCTAACACGATGAGCAAACAGCTACAAAAACTTATACTTCAATAAACTGGGATGAGGGAAATCAGCAAGATTGTGGAACTCCAGTAATTCTTTCAATTTTGATCCTGCATTTGCTCTTTTCAGCCATGCCTTCAGAGGATGAGATACCATATCCTGTTCCTTTTGACCAAGAAAAAGGGAAATTACCAAACTTTATGGAGCAACAGCCACACCTCATAGTGCAAGCTGCCAAATTTGTTAAATCCTCAGTGTCTCAAGACTTAATAGCATGGGCAGGAGACCAACTGATGTTAGCACTGTATGGGAACTACAACTGTCCTACTTTGGACAGGCTTAGGTATGAGCTTTTCATAAAGTCTGCCCGAGAAAATCTTTCCAACATGAAAGGCTACCACCAACATCGGACACAGCAAGGTGGCACTTATTGCAATCCTGCCATCAAGTGCAATCTTGGCCGGTGAAGAAAACTGATCCATGCCAGTGGAAGAGGCTTGTTTTCCACGATAACAACGAAAGATATGGCACTCACATGCTACTGAAGATGGTTTCCTGCACACGTGAAAGAGTGTGCACAACAGTATTTGGATGTTGCAAATCTCGACTGAACTGCTCCTTAACATGCAAACACTGTTGTGACCTATCTTACGAGAACACCCCAGAAATTGGACTCAACAACAGAAGGTAAGTTCAAGGATGAAAAAGTTGGTGAAGGTGCCGCAACGAATCCTGAAGATCGGATGCTGGACTGGGACCTGCCACAGTCTCCCACACTACCTCGATGGACTTGAAATTTGATAAAATGTTGATCACTGTTATTTAAGTTGTTTTTAAATGTTATATTACTCATGTGTAAATACATATTGACCATTACTATATACTTGGTTTTCATTTGAGCAACCCACTCTAACCAATTAAGGCAGGGATAAAACAAATAAAAATACACATGAATGAAGAAAATTAAAAAGACATACATAGAGAAGAAACATGTGCTCAGTAGAGAGCAGTCTTCCCAATGGAAATTTCATTTCATTGAATAACTTCAATTTAAAGAAAAACTACAAAATAGAATTACTTTGGCTTTCAAATGTGTGAATGCTTAATAGTGTCTAAAACCGGAAAACATTTTGTAACATAATATTTCATGCTTTACATCTTTGAAAACTTGACATTTTTCATTTGGAATAGCCATTTTTGAGTTGTAGGCATTGGAGCCGAATTTTAGCCAAGTTGAACGATGTTTGATGACTGATTACGACCAAATGGCTGCACCATTCTGACATTTAAGTAGTCATCCGATGCAAAATTTAAAGCTCTTTTATTCTGGTAAGGGTAACAATTTCAGTCGGATGCACAGTTCGCAAGTGATGGGCAAAACACGTCCAAAATTGCTAAAATTTCTTGTTGTTGTTCCCACCCCAACCCCCACAAAAGTTGTCCTGAAGATTATGTAGGTCAAAAACTTGGAATTGAAGTACTCTCAACTATATACCCAAGATAAAAAAAAACATCTTCTACCTCATTTTTTTGCAAGCAAAAAGTACCCTGTTACTAGACTAAACAATGTAACAAGAAACATATGACAGCAGAGGGTATAAATCTTTCAGTTTAAATATCAGAATTAATGTCACAGCATTTCATAAAAATTCTTGTAAATCTATCTTAGTAATTGACATAAATAAAATAGAAAGAAACATTCCACATTGTAAAAATATATTAAAAACAAAGATTCCATGACTTACCAAGCGGGAAAACGCTGGTAGATAGGCACAATACAAAAACACACACACACACACACACACACACACACACACACACACACACACACACACACACACACACACACACTCTCTTTCCCCGCTTGGTAAGTCATGGAATTTTTGTTTTTAATATATTTTAGTAATTGTTTTGAAGTTGTACTAGCAATTATTATCAATAGCGTTATAAAGTCTTTGATCTCTATGAGAGACCGCTGTTCTTATTCAGTGACAGGGAGGTATAGAGACTTGGTGGGAATGCATTATGGGAAGGATGCTCTTTGTGAGGCACTTGTTGCAAAGGGACCTTATATTGTTTTGTAGTACTCCTGAAGACAAAAGTACTGAGTGTGGAGATACTAAACAATATATCTATTCAAAGTTCAGAAACTGCATTTATTGGAATAATCACCTGAAGTTAGCTGAGTAACAATCCTTTGACCATTTAATATTCTTGGTACAAAGACAATGAGACCAACAACAAACAACCAAGATAAGTACCAATTTAGAATTATAGATGTGATGTGGGACTCAACACAAATTAATTACGAAATAATTGTCAACATCTTGTTTGAAGATAGATAATTGAACAGGCAGTACTGGAGATCTCCTTTACAGTATGTGATCATTACATGAACAAGTCATTAACGTCAATATGTTTGGCGACTCCTGCAGTTGCCAGAACAGGAATATTAATATTCAGTCATGCTCATGAATGTATTTCATAAGCAAAAACAATGTTGTATTAAGCTGCAGGTTTTTAAACATATGTTCCTTGAACCTCTTTACACCCACATGGAGGCCAACTCCACTCAAAAGAAAAATGAATACAAATTGAAAAATTTCTATATCTAGGGATTGGGGCTAATTTACCATATTAGTTCCAAGGAAAGCACAGTTAAATGTAGTCTAACCAGAGCAGAATGATTTTCTTATGCTTTGGGAATTACTTTGTCGATGTCATGTTAATAGGAAACATAAGATTTTGGGACAGTCAGTTCTTTGGTTACAGATAAAATGGTTACCCCACATGTTATTCACCTGGGAGTATATAGTATATATTTTCCTTCAGTGCTCAAAAGGCATTCAAGATAATAAAGCTAACAACAAGAGGCAAACGTCCAGTGAGGACTTGTACCACACTAACATGGCACCTATATGGTTATCTGCAGAAAGGGACAAAGACCAGCAGCCATTAATGCCCCTTACACATCCACAGAGAATGACATTTTACCAGTTGCCACACCCTCCAGGAGTTGGTGTAACAATGTTACAGCATGAAAATTACATTTTATTTGCATTTTAAAGAGTTATTTAGTCTTTCTCTACAGTGGACTGATACACAAAGTGATAATTCCACAAGAAGAAATATTGTAACACACAGCATTATCTAATATTGTTTCTCTTTGTATCAAAGTACAGGGATAAGAGTGAAATGTACAACATGCACAAAGTTTAAATACAGAAGCACTTAATTTTATTGTAGTACCTAAAAACAGCAGAACAGGTGAATTTTTTAATTAATGTATGTCATAAAAACAACTAGTATCTGAAAGTTAATGAAATTAATTCAATACAAAGACAACCACTACCAGAAAAATTACAATTAAGAGTAGTGATAGAGAACTTTAAGACAGCACAAATACAACATTTATTACCATAAGTAACACATACAAAACTTTAGAATGAAGTATTAACAGTATTGAAGCAGATTCTCTGAATTTTAATGCTCATTTCCCACAAATTAGATTTTTTGATACTGGTTATTCTTGCATTAAGCCACCGATATAAGAAGAATGGGATTCATACCCCTTTCCGGACATGTTGATCTTGAATTAAATGTGATTCTACAAAACATTTAAGATAAATGCTGGAATATTTCCTTCAGCAAGACAGCGGCATATGTCCCACCTCATCTCTGCCTGAGCCAATGACTATAAGCTAGTACTGTTTGAATAACTGTGTAACTATAACCTAGTCAATTCTTATCCCATACAATAAGTCTCCCCTGATCTAAAGTTCTGGGTGGCTTTACCGAAATCTACCCCTTTCCCTAGACCTCTCAAGTTCTTTTTCTTCCCCATTTATCCCTTCTGCCTGAAGGGGAGCCACTGGCTCCAAAAGCTTGCCAATTACAACAGTCTTTATGCATGTGTTCTGATACTGCTTGATGAGTATATTTCTTTTCTATCCAATTATATAACTTTAGTCAATTACACATAATGTCACTGTAAAATATCTCTTGAAAAATTTACTATTACAACTACAGGTATTCTGTTCACTTTTCACTACCAACTGTGATATACTACGCTCTTTACAATCTTGCTCTTGAGTGCCTCTTCCAGTTTGGCACTCTAAAGAGCCACTACTAATTGTGATACATCACATTTAGGAATCTTATAGCTGTGGTGCCAGAGATGCCCCTCTCACCTTGATGCCCCAAGCAGCAAATTGTGCCACCTGGGCCTTAACTCAGCCCTGTATGTAATGTATTCACATTATTCTTAATAGATAAGACACATAAGCATGTGAAAGTCTGGAGTCTCTTTGCCGTGCTCTTAAAACAAAATGAAACACTTAATGATGTGAAAGTATTTCTGATAGTTTACTTCTAGATTTAACACTTAACAAGGCCAGAGCTTGTAAAAAGTACAAACTGTATGGAATGCAATGACAAACACTTCTCAAATATACAAATCCTTGAAGAAATTATATCTTACCCATTGTTCCCCATCCCTCCATCACAAACTTAACATCTACTTTTACCCTCTCGTCCTCATCCTCGTCCTCCTCCTCCTGACAAAAGTATTATATCTGAGTACTGAAAGATTGAGATCATTATTTCATTAGCAGTCTGTCAGGCCCTTTCCAATTCTTTTTGTATCACAGCAGTTTTAAGCAGATGCTCTTATTCTCTGCCACAATGTTTTCATTCAAACTAATTAGTTCTTACAAATGTTCTTTCTGATGTTCGTGACCTTTACTAACTTTCTGCATTACTTACCACAACTAGCTTTGAAAGTTTCAGGGATATCATTAAGAGTGGAATCTTGAGAAATACATCTGTGTGTGTGTGTGTGTGTGTGTGTGTGTGTGTGTGTGTGTGTGTTGCCAGTGAATCTAACTTTACAGGTTTCAAACATCTTTAAAACATGTACATGCTAATCATTGCAATAAATCACTGAATACCCAACCTCAACTGTCAGCTGTTGCAGCGGCTTCAGGTCTGCAGGGATATGAATGCTGAACAGCTCTTTTCCTGTGAGGCCAAGAGTCTCTGCATTTTGTCCAGGTAAGTACTGCAAGGGCAAAAGTCCCATTCCAACCAAGTTGGAGCGATGTATCCGTTCATATGATTCTGCAATAACAGCCTTCAAGCCCTAAAACAAAAGAATCCAATGATAAGACAGAAATTTAATTAGACAGAACTTATAAAAGCTGTGCACCAATTGTCAAAACCCACAAGTGACAATTACCAATGAAGAACACCTAAATCATAATCAGCCAAATGTGACACCATTAGCTTTTCTAACTGGGTTAAGGAATTGGGATGAGAATGGAAGATCTGGAGTGACTTTCTTTGGTTTCAGCTGCTATTTGTGTGCCCTTTCCCTTTTCTTCACCCTAAAAGAAGTAATATTAGAAAATTCAAAATCTTAATAGACTCATTGTGGGTGTGTCTGGGAGTCTTGTTTAGTTTTTATGCTTTCGATGGATGCTAAGTGAAAATAAATTCTATTGGATGTGCTTGTCTGCCTTACCGATATTAAGGACACAAAATTCACACAACTGATTTAAAGTTCTTGTGATTGAGTTTACATATTGTCTGAATCACATTATGATTACAGAAATAACAAACTCTTAATATTATTACAAATACTTCAACTTTCCAAACTCTGTGTTATAACATTTTACTTATTTACACGAGTAGTATTTCTTACAGTTCATCCTACACTCCAGAATAAATTCCTTTTCTAGAATATGAGAAACTATACAAAAGAAGAATAGAAGTTTATACTGTTGGTGATAAAGCTTATGCTAGGTGAGGCTTTACTACATAAATGATCAATTAATGTAAAGAAATAAAGTACCTGTTTGCTCACAGAATAATTCCCTCCACAAAATCTGTTCCGCATTAGGGCTAATGCCCTGTAAGAAAACCTCTGGTTGTAGCGTAAAGAAATGAAACATAAGTGACAATAAAAGTTTTGAGTCGGGCCTGGAGATATGCTCAGAGGATGTAATGGTTATGACAACTGCTTGCAAAAATCAGTAAGTTTCAGTTGCGGTCCTGATCTAGCACACATCTTCATTAGTCACAACCTATTTGTTTTATCATTATGGTTGGTATACAGTGTTTCACTCACATCTATAGCTACAAGCCTACTCTGCAGTTTACATTTAAATCTTTGGCAGAGGGTTTGTAGAACACTTTCAGACTATTTCTCGATTGTTCCACTCTTGAATAGCACATGGTAACAATTAAAACATAAATCTTTCTGCGTGGGCTCCAATTTTTCTTACTTTGTCACTGTGGTCATTTCTCCCTATGTAGGCGAGAATCAACATAATATTTTGGCATTCAGAAAAGAAAGTTGGTCAATGAAATTTCTTGAAATGACCTCGCGTTTGTTTTGATGACTGCCACCGCAACTCTCTTACCACACCCAACTTCCATAAACAGCCAACAAAAAGTTCCGAACATAATTTCAGAAGGAATTATGTCACAGAAAGTAAAGACCTGACTGACTTACTTACCAAAAGATAAGGTCCTTTAGCTGCCCAGTCTCTTGAAGATCCTGACCCATAATCTTTACCAACAAGAGCTATGAGAGGTGTTCCTTCCTGTCTGTACCTTTCTGCTGCATCGAATATATCAAGCTAGGAAAAAAAAAAAGAATTGAGTTCATTTGATTACAGTTGTACAAGCGGATCTCTTATCTAAGTAATGACAAAGGAAGATCATCATTCACTATATTGTAGGAGAAAAGCTACTTCTATACATAAGTTTTCCAGAGCAACTTTATGGATGGCTAATCAGATGTAAATTACAAAAGTAATCAATCAGAAAATAACAAAAAAATATGCAAAACTATTAATAATATACATGAGTACAGAACACAATAACTCTGTTCTTTAAGTACTTCCCACACCTTGAGGAAGATAAGTTTGGATTCACAGGTCTATATGGAATCCTTATTGTCAAAATTACTGAAAAAAAAAAAGGGGGAGGAGGGTATGCAAGTGTGCAATTTAGTCAACACATCTAATTTAGTCAAGACATCTAATTTAGTCAAGACATCTAATTTAGTCAACACATCTAATTTAGTCAACACATCTAATTTAATCAACACATCTAATTTAGTCAACACATCTAATTTAGTCAACACATCTAATTTAGTCAACACATCTAATTTAGTTGACATAAATATTACAGAGATACATCAAAATAATCAGTAATCAGCAGCCAATTGCTGATTATTTCAATACATACAATTATAGTTGCTGAAGAGGGATAAAATACTATTACATAAATACTCGACACATTCAAACAGAAAATTATGCAAGAACGGCAATGCAGGTGAATCGAGCACTATTTTCAATGTTTCACTATTTTATGAAAACATATTATCTTTTTAAAATTCTCATGTTTGGAGTGGAGAATGTCAAACTGTATGACAAATAAGCAGTAGCAGAAGGTGAAGGAGTTGCAGGAGTTACTATATGTATTATTTGTAAGTGGTCTGATAGAAAGCACAAATTTGAAAGGCGAGTTACATTATCAACACTTTTTATGAGCCTATCTCCTGTTCAGTACTACTTCAATGTGTTATATGTCTTTCTCCATCAGCTTAATTTTACTCTCATTATCAAATTAAAAAGTAAAGGAAGTCAAATAAAAATACATTTCAATTAGAATGCAAATCTCTATTAAATTACAAAACTTCAAATTGAAATAAAACTGTAGAATATTTCAGTCATTGTATTTGAGGAAGAACTGCTGGCTATCGCTTACCTTCAGGAGGTGAAAAGTGTGGACCTACCAATAGACACATATGAGACTAAAATTAGTGCCACTATTCTACCTCTTTGGAACTGTTGGTTATTTCCTTGGGGAGAAGAGACAGACATATTGGAGAAGGTGAAATGGGACAAAGAAGTATCTCACACCCCAGGATGAAAGGGACCCACATGTAGTGAGACCATTGGTAGACAAAGATGAAGAGGGAAAAGTGTCAGAGACAGTAGGGGATAGAGATAGGACATTGGTAAGTTCTGTGGCAGCCTCAGTTCAGATACGATAACAGAACAGAGAGTGATGATAGATTAAGAGGAAGAGAAATAAAAGTGCAATTAAGAAATAGGGTGCAGGTAAAAAGAAAGGAGGGATGAGGAAGAAAGATGAATAGGTAAAAGTGAGAAGAAAATAATTTAATGTGGCATTAAATACGGAAACAATAAAATTACAATGTAAAATGAGAAAGGAAGAGAGGTCTTGAAAGACAGAAAGTCGAGGATGGTGTCGAGATGTGAAGGTGTTTTGGAAGGGAAGTTCCATCTTTAGCATTTAGGGAACCAATATTAGTTGATATGATTCACATGTGTTGTAGCAGCCATTCAGGTCCCTTGAATGGTGCAGTACAGCCGCTCACCAACTTCATTCTGGACCCCTCCTATTCATGCACTCAGCAAGTTTAATGGTTGTCATGCATATACAAATGCTGTGGAATGGACACAAATTGCTTAGCCTTTGATATTATAGGATTTAACAGTGGTGAGGCCAGAGTAAGAGGTAGTGGGAGGGTGCATGGGGCAGATTTTACAGTTGGGACCATTTCAGGTGTAGGGACTAGGGGGTAAGGACAATGAGTTGGAAATGTCATATGATTTGACTAGAACCTTATGGAGATGAGAAAGACGATGGAAGGAGATAGTGGGTGGTGTTGGGAGCTCTGGGTGATACTGCATAACAATGGGGCATGTCCGAGTGGGACCTGTATTAGACAGAGGTGTTCCTCAACACCTAGAAAGTGAGCACTTTGCTTGTTATGGATTTACTGGCAACTCATTGTAGCCTGGACTCACAATGAAGAACAATTTAACTATGGCACCCAACTTCAATTCATCTGGTCATCTTCCCCGACATACTTACACTTGGAGACCTGTCACCTATCCATATCAAAAATTCCTCACCCTGCAGCCAAGGCATCCATGGCAAGCAATTCTGCTCCTCCACTGAATCATCAAACATCAACACCAAGTACCTCTACCAGGGTTCTTGATGTGTTACTTTACCAAGGCTATGACTTTTCTAATCAAGCCCTGAAATAAGATCTTCTGTTCATGCTACGCTTCCCCTATAATGGCACAGCTCTACATTTACATCTAGATCTATATCTATGTAGATACTCCACAAACCACCTTAAGATGCACGGTGTAGATTACCCTGTACCATTACTGTGGTGTCACCGCCAGACACCACACTTGCTAGGTGGTAGCGTTTAAATCAGCCACGGTCCGTTAGTATATGTCGGACAAATGTGTCACCACTATCAGTGATTGCAGGCCGAGCGCCGCCAAACGGCAGGTCTAGTCTACAGAGACTCCCTAGCACTCGCCCCAGTGTACAGCCGACTTTGCTAGTAATGGTTCACTGGTTACATACACTCTCATGTGCAGAGACGACATTGGCGACGAGTGAAAACGGTGTTCTTATCTATCCTGCCCTGATTTCGTTGTGTAATGGCTTCGCCACAATCTCCAGATGTACTGTCCGAATTTATCGCTTACAGAATCAGCAGACACAGGCATTACTGGATGCCCTTGGACAGCTCATCCAGGGTCAACGTGCAATGCAAAACGATGCAGCAGCTGCCGCTCCACCGCTAACGCAGCCACAACAAGCAGTTGCACCGCCCATCCGATCTTTTGATGCTGCACTGGAAAGCTGGACAGAGTGGTTGCGGCAATTTGGATTCCATCTCGCCACCTACAGAATTCAAGGTAACAAGTGGCAGCCTTTTCTTTTGTCATCCGTCGGTGTGCAAACCTTCCGTGTGATAGTCAAATTATTTTCCCGACGCAACGTAGCGACTCTGTCCTACGAAGAAATTGTGTCTGCATTAGATGCCTATTTCAAACAATCAGTCAATGTAGTTGTGAAACGGTATACCTTTTTTCGTACAAAATGTACGGCAGGTCAGACTAATCGGGAGTGGGTTGCAACCTTGCAAGTCCTTACTAGGGATTGTGCATTTGAGTGTCAGTGTGGACTCCCGTATTCAGATACTGTGGTACGTGATATAATTGCACAGAACATTTCTGATGTTCGTATAAGGGAACAGATTTTGAAACTAGTCAATCCCTCCCTTCAACAAGTGATGGACATATTGGATCTTCGGGACACACTTGATTTTGCTCAGGAATCATTTGAAACTTCGCCAGCCATGTGTCAGGTTAACCGGCTCGCCAGGCGAGCTGCACGGAGCAGTGAACAGGCCTTGCACCCAGCTGCGCCGCTGCCGCCAGGCTCCCAGCCACGTGTGCCACGCTGGCAAGCAAATGCAGTGTTTAAATCAAGCCCGTGGTGCACTGGTAAACATTCACGTGAGAATTGCCTGTCACGCCAAGCTACTTGCTTTTACTGTAATAAAAAAAAGACATGTTCAGATTGTTTGCCAGAAAAAGCTCAGATCAGAACTCCACACCATTCCAGGCCCTTTGCTTCGCGCCTGAATTGGAATCGAACCAAGGATACTCAGGCTCCCGAAACTTCGCCCATGGACATTCTTGTCATTCATTCCACTCTGCCCAGAGTGCCACTCTCTCTAATAGTGAATGTGTTCATCCCAAAAATAGTGTGCGTCGACATCACCGGAACTCCTGTCAAGTCGCAAGTGATTTTGTACCAGTGTCAGTTCACATTCCACGAGATGGTCACTCTTGTTGTCAGCAGGACCATAAACTTTTTGTAGACTTGGACATTAACGGCAAAGTGATACCATTCCAGCTCGATACCGGAGCTGCAGTTTCACTGATCAATCAAGACACATACAAACTGCTGGGCACACCTCCGTTGCGTGCCGCAAATGTTAAGTTAACTAGCTATTCAGGTCAAGAGATCCCTGTGTTACGACAGTGCAACATAAAAAGGACAAACAAAACTTGTGTCATTTTACGTCCTTCGTTCTTCGTCTGCAGTGAACTTGTTTGGTTTCGATTTATTTCAGTTGTTTAACTTGTCTATAGTAAATCAGGTCCTATTAGTGAACCAGACTGTGCCTTCACACAGTGTTTCCCATCTATGTGAAGAAGTTGCAGACATTTTTGCACTGAGCCTTGGTTGCGCTAAGAACTATAAAGCACATTTGGAACTGAAAGTCAATGCGCAACCGAAATTTTTCAGAGTGCGCAATGTTCCCCATGTATTGCGTGATGAGGTTACAAAAACATTACACAATTTGGAATCACAAGGTGTAATTGAACGTGTGCAGGCATCTCTCTGGGCATCGCCCTTAGTAATTTTGCCAAAACCTTCGGGAAAATTGAGACTTTGTGTAGACTTCGAGGCAACAGTGAATCCGCAACTAGTGATTGCAACTTTTCCTTTACCCCACCCAGAAGATCTTTTTGACAAACTGTGCCCGGGCAGATATTTTTCGAAGTTGGACCTAGCAGGTGCGTACTTGCAAATACCAGTGGACAAAGAATCCCAGTGCATCTTTGTTTCTATCAATTCAAACGACTGCCATTTGGGTGTGCATCCACCCCTGCATTGTTTCAGCAATATCTACAAATTGTTTGTGCGTCGGTCCCTACTGCAGCAAATTATCTGGACGATATTGTGATCTCTGGAAAGACGGAAGAAGAACATTTAGCCAATCTCAGAACATTATTTCAGGTCTTGCGACAAGATGGTCTTTGCTTATGGAAGGACAAATGTGTGTTTTTTGATCGTGACTTGCCATGCCTGAGCCATGTACTCAATGCCCAAGGCATACATCCCAGTCCCACACACCTCCGTGCCATACAAGACTTGCCTTCGCCGCAGAATTTGATGCAGCTACAGAATGTGCTTGGAAAAATGAATTATTATCACAGATATGTGCCACATGCCTTTTCCATTTCAGCTCCGCTTCATTGCTTACGCCGTAAAGATGCTTTCCAATACTTGCCTTACGTCATTCGATGCCCGGAAGCCCCTTTTGTTGATGGTGGATGCATTGGATTTCAAGATTGGTGCTGTGCTTGTGCACAAAGATGGATCGCACGATCGCCCTATTGCCTTTCCGTCCAAATTGCTCTCATCTGAGCAAAGAAATTATTCACAGATCGAGAAAGAAGCATTGGCTCTCGTATTTGGTGTTACAAAGTTTCATGAGTTCTTGTATGGTCAGCACTTTACCATAACCAAAGACCACAAACCATTGACATCGCTTTTTCATCCGAATAAGCCTGTACCTCCATGTACGCCACAGAAATTCACTCGCTGGTCTATTTTTCTCTCGCAGTACTGCTACGATATCTTTTCTCGGTCCACTGCTAAGCATGGAAATGCTGATGCGTTGTCCCGGTTGCCTGCTGCTGAGGATAGGGCATTCGATTCCTCCGAACTTGCTTCCATTTTCACTGATTCGGAAACCGATGACGTGGTCAAATCATTTCCGATTGGTTTTCATCGTGTAGCTACAGCCACAACTGCCGACCCTGTCCTTGCTACCATTCTGCGTTTTGTTGCTACGCAATGGCCCTTGTCAAAGTCACGGATCAGGGACCCGTTGGTTCACCGATATTTTGCTCACAAGGAGAAACTTCTTGTTCGACGTGGTGTTTTGCTGTTGCGTGCTGATAATGATCAGTCCACAGCCGTGGTACCACGTTCGTTACAGTCCTCGTCTTAAAGCTTCTCCACCAAGGACATTGGGGTATAGTGAGAACGAAACAACTTGCTCGTCAGCACTGTACTTGGTTCGGAATCAATGCCGCGATTACGACTATGTGCTCTTCTTGCATGATGTGTGCCAAACAACAATCAGCACCACCGCGGATAATCTTTGCAAGGCCAGCCACTTTCCCTTGGCAATGTTTACACATCAATTTTGCTGGTCCATTCTGGAATACTCGATGGTTATTTGTGATAGATTCATTTAGTAATTTTCCTTTTGTTGTCCGGATGTCTTCCACAACATCATATGCCACCATCCAAGCATTATCTGCTGTCTTTTGCATTGAAGGTCTTCCACAAACAATTGTTTCCGACAATGGCCCACAATTCATGTCTGCAGAATTTCAGTCATTCTGCAAGGCCAATGGTATTCAATATCTGACGTCCGCGCCATTTTTGCAACAGTCAAACGATGCCGCTGAATGATTAGTCAGGACTTTCAAGTCACAGATGTTGAAGTTGAAAGAGTCGCATTCTCGGGAGGACGCGTTATTGCTCTTTCTATCCTCGTATTGCTCTCAACCCCGAGATGGTAGCTTGCCAACTGAGTTGCTCCACGGTTATCATCGAACCTTGATGTCTTAGGTACATCTGCCACATCCAGTTCCTGTGCAGCGGCAGACACCTGCTTTTGCCCCAGGCGACGTTGTCTACTACCACCCCTATCAAGGTTCAAATCGTTGGCACGAAGGGCACATTCTTTGCTGCCACAGACGCACTATGTATCTGGTTTTGAGGGCCTCTGGTGAGGTGCGTCGGCATCTCAATCAGCTGCGCCCTGCGCCTCTGTTGTCGCGCGGGACCTGCCGCTCCCCGTCTGCTTTCAGCGACAGTGCCATCCGGTCAGCACCCCAGGAACCCATCTACTGGCTCGCCTCAGCCCCAGGTGTTACCGACGCTGCCTTCCATTTTGCCGCACGACGATGCACTGCCGCCGCCTTTTCTGCCGACGACACCCGCAGTGGATGCGCCGCTGCCACTGTCGGGCGCCTCTCTGGGTCACGTACCGCCGATCGCTTACCGTGACCAGTTGTCCTCCGACATGGAACTCTTGCCCACTCCGGACCATATATCGTCTTCGCCCGTCGGGTGCCCCGGCCCGATGGAGGTCGACCCTTCGGCCCCTCCTATCTCTCTAAAGGCGTATACACTGCATGTTGGCATGCATTCTGGAGTAGGTTTTCAGGCGTTCCCTAGCTCCCCGCGGTCCGAATGGCAGGGTGCGGGTGGCACAACCTCACCTGTTGTTAGGCTCTCCACCTCGTCGCATACATCAACATGGGGTCCTCCCCACGGAGGGCGGAGGCCTTATTCCACACCCGTACGCCAACTTGCGGGGGAGGAATGCGGTGTCACTGCCAGAAACAACACTTGCTATGTGGTAGCCTTTAAATCGGCCGCTGTCCGTGAGTATACGTCGGACCCGCGTGTCGCCACTATCAGTGATCGCAGACCGACCGCCACCACACGGCAGGTCTAGTCTAGAGAGACTCCCTAGCACTCACTCCAGTAGTACAGCCAAATTTGCTAGCGATGGTTCACTGGCTACATACGCTCTCATTTGCAGAGATGACAGTTTAGCATAGCCTTCAGCCACGTCATTTGCTACAACCTAGCAAGGTGCCATATTCAGTTACTATGTATCCTGAACAGATAATATTGTGAATCTTGTACCGTCAAGAGCGACGTTCATCATTAATGGATTAAAGTTAAGTATCAAAGTAATTACGTCCGCTTTCTGAATTCTAATTCCTTGTCATGTTCCACGTCAGTATAGTCCTTCCCTCCTCACGCCAGCCTGCGTGAGCTAAAATGCGTGCATTTCGGCTTCCTCTAGTAACATGGTGTTGGCTCTTCTGCCAACACAACATTTATTTGTCATTTCCTTTCCTGTTCCGCTCGCATATAGAGCGAAGGAAACACGACTGTCTGTATGCATCTGTATGAGCCAAAATTTCTCATATCTTATCTTTATGGTCCTTATGTGAAATGTTTGTTGGCGGCAGTAGGATAGTTCAGCAGTCAGCTTCAAATGCCGGTTCTCTAAATTTGCTCAATAGCGTTTCTCGAAAAGAGCATTGCCTTCCCTCCAGCAATTCCCATTTAAGTTCCTGAAGCATCTCTGTAATACTTATGTGATGTTTGAACCCGCCGGTAACAAATCTAGCGGCCCCCCTCTGGGATCAATACCAGACTGGATTCAAGGAAGACCTTGAAGTAATTAAAACACTCTAACAGTACTCAAGAATAAGTTGCACCAGTGTCCTATAAGCGGTCTCCTTTATAGATTAACCACACTGTCCTAAAATTCTCACAATAAACTGAAGTCTACCAGTAGGCCAACCGTACCACAGTTCTCGCGTGCTCATTCCACCTCATATTGCTTTGCACTGTTGTTTCTAGATATCTGAATGACTTAACTGTGTCAAGCAGGCCACAACTAATACTGCATCTGAACATTAAAGGTTTAATCTTCCTACTTATCTGCATTAACTTACATTTTTCCACATTTAGGGCTAGCTGCCACTCCTCACACCAACTGGAAATTTTGTCCAAGTCATCCTGTACCTTCCTACAGTCAATCAACTTCGACACCTTATCGTACATCATTGCATCATCAGCAAACAACTGTAGTTTGCTGCCCACCCTTTCCGGCAAATCATTTATGTATATAGATAACAGCGGTCCTACCACACTTCCCTTGGGTTCTCCTGATGATAACCTGGTCTCTGATGAACACTCCCCAAGAACATACTGGGTTCTATTATTTAAGAAATCTTTGAACCACTCTCATATCTGTGAACTTATTCCATACGCTCGTACCTTCGTTAACAGCCTGCAATGAGGCACCATGTCAAATGCTTTCCAGAAATCTAGAAATATGGAATCTAGCCTGTTGCCCTTCCTCCATAGTTCTCAGTATATCATGTGAGAAAAGGACAAGCTGAGTTTCGCATGAGCAATGCTTTCTAAAACCATGCTAATTCGTGCACGTAAGCTTTTTAATTCGTGCACATAAGCTTTTTAGTCTGAAGAAAGTCTATTATATTCGAAATGAGAATATGTTCAAGGATTCTGCAGCAAACAGAGTTAAGGGTAATGGTCTGCGATTTTGTGGGTCCATTCTTTTACCTTTATTATGTACTGGTGTGTGTTTTTCTAGTTGTTTGGGACACTGCACTGGGAGAAAGATTCACGATAAATGCAAGTTAGGCATACGGGCAATGCCATAGAGTACTATTTGTAAGACCGAACTTCATCTGGACCTGGTGATTTATTTGCATTCAAATCCTTCAGTTGTTTCTCTATGCCAGTTATGTGTATTACTATGTCATCCATATGGGAGACTGTCTGATGGTCAAACAATGGTAAAGGATTTATTGATTGTGAAATTAAAACTTTGGCTTTCATTTTGCTATCTTCAACAGTCACACCACACTGGTCAACAATGGACTGAATAGCAATTTTACATCCGAGCAAAATTTTCTCGGGTTCTCTGCCAGATCTTTTGCTAAGGCATGATGGTGATGATAGTTGTATGCTTCACGCATAGATCTTTTCACAGACTAACAAATCTCTAACCTTTGCTTGTCATGATTTGTGTGCTTTGAAATGGGAGTGCAACAGCCTCTGCTTCCTCAGCATCCACCAAAATTCATTATTAAATCATGACAGGGTTTTTCCATCCTTTATCCACTTACTAGGCACTTAATTCTCCAGCCCACAATTTACAATCTGCTTAAAATTTCCTCATAATTCCTCTGCATCCATCTTACTGGAGCTAAGTGATGCCAATTCACTATCTAAATGAGATGTTAAAAACTGCTTATCTGCTCTAGCAGAAACTCTCTCCTATCCTTCCTGACTAACTTATTAACTTTCGTAATCATAGTTGCTATAATGACATCATGATCACTAATCTCAAGTTTCTGTAATGACACTGTCTATAAGGTCGAGCCTATTTGTAGCTACAAGGTCTAAGATATTTCCACTGTGTGTGGGCAACTGAGCTAGCTGCTCAAGACAAATTTCAGAAAATGTGTTCAAAAGTATTTTGCACGATTGTCTGTCTGTACTCCCCACAATGAATCTTTAGACATCCCAGTCTATTATTCAGCAGTTTAAAGTTGCCTCCAACCAGTATTGCATAATTTGGATATTTACGAGCTATTGACAGTGGACTTTCTTTGAATGACTCTAGAACTGTTTCAGCAAAATTGGGTGGCTGGTAAAACCATCCAACCATTAACTTGGTTTCACCTACACCTGTTACACGCGACCAGATGACTTCACTGTCACACTCAACTTCAACCTCAGTAGAGAGAATATCTTTGTCAACTGCAATGAACACTCCCTCTCCTATGGCCTCTAATCTGTCTATCCAATATTTGATCCGTGATTTGCTACATATCTGAGAGCTTTCCACTTCAGGTTTCAGTCAGCTCTAGGTGCCAGCCCTAATTTGAGTGCAAAAACTTTCCTACAGGGCAATAAATTCGGGAACTCTGTTACAAATACTTTGACAGTTTACTGATAAAACTGTGACAGTTGAAGTGTCTTTATTCTGATCACCACTGTTTGACTTCCCTTGCTGCATATCAACTGGCAAGTACTCATCAGAGCACCTATAACTACTGCCTAGCCGAAAAAAAAAAAAAAAAAAAAAAAAAAAAAAAAAAAAAAAAAAAAAAAAAAAAAAAACCCTTCATGTGCATTTCACAAGTACTCTGCTACGCGAGTAACTGCTTCCTTTGTGTAGTGCACCCCTGACCAATCAAGGGGAGTCCTGCAAATCCCTACACGATACACAGATCTAGAAATCTGCAGCAAGACCGTCACAGACTGGATGAAGCCTTTGGTTGAGACCCTCCACTCTGCTTCACATCAATTGACACCAATCAACTCTGGGAATGATGCTACACATTGCAAGCTCTGCTTCCACCACACATGTGAGGCAGCAGTCTTCACCATCTCTGCCAGCTGCCTGCACGAAATGAGGATTGCCTTAGAACCCATGTGACAGGTGTCATTGCTGCTAACGTGAGCCACAACTTGCTGACGACTGCACCCTGCATGCATTATAGCCACAGTCAAGGCCACCTCCACATCTCAGATGAGGCCTTCCAGCAAACATACTGATCACACATTGGCTTTCTTTCCAGCTCTGAACGCTATCTGCCTAAGCGGCTCCATAATGCGCCTAACATTGGAGCTCCCAACAACTGGCAAACACCTCACCCCATGTACATGCTCGGACCCTGCTGACAGAGTGGCCACCTGTCCGCTCATAGGGTGAATGGGTGAGGTCAGGTGACCTGTCTCTAGATTGGCCCTCTGCCTCAAGTGACAGGAATGTGTTACCACCTGCCACACACCCTGCTGTTTAGGGCAGGTCCACTGCATTGGGTGCACTAGGAGGGGCCTCAGAAGCAGATCATACGTGCAAAACAAATGACGCCTCAGGTGTCCCATGTGACGTGCCGGATTCTGCAACACCGCTACACCCTGAGGTAGCAGTCTGATGGTGGCTGATTGTAGCCAAGACTACATTCAGCTGTTTGCAAACTGCACTGCAGGCAGCTCCACCAGCGTCCACACACAGCAAGCGCACTTCCTAGCCATCCTGGAAAAGCTAACCGAAGAAGTGAACTACAAAAGTGGACTATCCTAGATATGCAACCTGCTACTCCTGATGTGTCACCAATGGATGCTGATGTGTTTACGAGTTATGTAGCTGGCTGTTCAGTGAGCAACAATTGTACTACAGACTGAATGAATTTGCACTTCCAAATACATGAGATTAAGCCTTGTAAACAGAGAGACACATAAAATTTAATAAAATTTAGGCAAACATGGAAAAAGATAAACACTTAACTTGCCGCTCTGTAGACATATCAGCTGAGTGCAGGAGGGATTCCATATATCTTTATTATTTTGTTTTATTCATTATACTTAGTAGTAAATATCAGTACATTCAAATAATTCCTCTATCAGAATGCAAAAGTTTCCGAGCATTTGTATATACACCTTTGCTACAAGAGAATATCTTTTTGATTATTGAGACTGAATAATTAAGAGGTAGGGTGATGACAAATACGAACACTGGTTGTTGGCATATGGTGTGTGTGTGTGTGTGTGTGTGTGTGTGTGTGTGTTTTCGTGCATATAAACATGGATGAAACATTTATATCAATATCAGATGAACTGCAGAAATGACTAACTTGAGAACTGTGTACTCTGGTTTTATGACTGGATGAACCAAGAAATCTTTTCAGTGGACACAAATCGATGGGTCATTGGTGAAACAATGCCTGTGCACATATCAGGTTTCAACATTTTAGGAACTATTTTTTGATGTGATTAAGCCTTGAACTGTGTCACATCAATCAATGAACTGATATTGTTTCATAGGTGCCAAGGAGTACAACACTGTACAGTGAAATATACTCTGTAAATACATCACTACTGCGTATTTCAAATTGTGCACACTCTGAAGCTGCAACCCCACTCTGAGGCTGCCACCCCATGACAAGGTCATGATGACAGCTGCAACAGTAAAAGAGTCTTATAATTACTTTCAAAGATGTATACCAGATATGAGGATCTTATTTTGAATGCAGGGTCATCAGACAACATCACTGCACATCATCACTGCCATGCTCTTGCATAATCTCAGACATTGAATTAATCACTGTTACTAAGACACTCAAGTTCGTTCCACGTAACATCATGAGATCATGTCACCACTTGGCTGGTCATATGTGCGTGAGGTATGCTTTCTTGTGTGAATGTATCTGTTCCTTTTCTGAAGAAGTCTGCAGTCAAAAGCAGAATGTGTAACAATCTTCTCATTACTGCATCCTTCTGCAACTCTATGTGTCACCTTTACAGTGAGTAGAAATCTATCATTTTCATAATATTTTTGATATTCCATCCTTGAATTCCCATTACAATAAAGTTCTTTGAGACAGAAAAGTTTTTGTCCATTAATAAGCACAGATTTAGGAAGCATTACTCCTGTGAAACTCACTTTACCTTTCTCTCACACGATGTACTGAAAACCTTGGATGAAGGACAACAAGCAGATTCCATATTCCTAGATTTTCAGGAAGTATCTTGCACGATGCCTCACTGCAGACTGTTGATGAAGGGTTGAACACATGGAATAGGTACCAAGATATGTGAGTGGCTCTAAGACTTCTGAAGTAAAAGAACCCAGTACGCGGTCTTCAATGGCAAGTGTTTGTCACAGACAAAGGTATCATCAGGAGTGCTTCACAGAAGTGTGATACAATGGCTCTTGTTCGCGACATACATAAATGATCTGATGGATACAGGTGAGCAGCAATCTGCAACTTTATGCTGATGATGCTGTAGTATATGGCAAAATATTATCATTGAGGGAATGCACATGGATAAGAGACGATTTAGATAGAATTTCTATTTGGCGTGACTAATGGCACCTAGCTATAAATGTAGGAAAATCTGTGCCAGTGCAGGTTGCTGCGAAAATGATTCTGTAATGTTTGCTCGACTGTTTGCGATTCACACCAGGTTGGATTACAGGCAGACATTGATGTAATTCAGAGGCATTTTGCTATATTTGTCCCCATTAGGTTTGATCAACATGCAAGTGTTATAGAGGTGCTTCATAAATTCAAATGAGAATCCCTAGAAGGAAAGAGACTCTCTCTTTATAAAACACTATTGAAAAAATTTAGAGAACTATTATCTGCAACTGATTGCACAATAATTCTATCACCGTTAATGAACATTTCATGTAGGACTGCGAAGGTAAGGTAAGAGAAATAGGGCTTGTTGGGGGTATATAAGAAATCTTTTTCCCTCACTTTGTTCACGAGTGGGAAACGAATATTTAGTAGAGGCTTGTCGGGTATGTACATACACGCAGATAATGAAATTAGGTCCCCATCTGATTACAAGGTCATTTATATTATTTAAATTTAAGTCTGACATTCCCATGGGTTATATCCCAACCAGCCAGTCTTCTTTCATTGTCCCCTCACTTCCATAACATCCTATGAAACCTTATAACATTCCCAAACCATTATCCTTACCCCTAATGTTCCCATCCCTGCAACCATTCCCACTGTAAAACTGGCTCCACACACCCTGCAGAACACACTGCCTTGGGGATACCCAGTACCCGGTTGTTGAATATGCTCTACAGTATAACTCGAGGATCGTGAGTGCTTGCGAAGCCACGTAAAGTTTCCCTTAACTCCAGAGATGTGAACTTAGTCTCTCCAACACATCCTCACTGCCAGATACCATCCAGGACTTAACCTCTGTTGGCACAACCCTCCTTTTCTTGTCTCCCAATTCAAAATTTATTGTTTCTATTCCCTCATTTTATTATTGCTTTAACTTTTTTTCTCCATTCTCTTCCCGTCCTCCTTTTTCGTCATCCTAGTTCTTAATGGCACTATTCATTTCTCTTACACTTCTCACTCCGTCATCATCTTTGGGCTGCAGCTAGCACAATGCTTATCAATGTTTTATCTCTGACCTCCTCCTCCTCTCTCTCTGTTACATCCCTTTTCATCTTTGTCCACCCTCGTCCCACATGCAGATGGGCCCCTTCCATTCTGCTATCTGAATGGCAACGTTGTTCCTTTTTAACATTCCCAGTCCATCACTTTTTCGTCCCCGAGGAAGGAGGTAACAGTTCAAACACCTAAAACAGTGTTGTCCATTTTAGTTTTAAATGCCTCTATCAGTAGTCCTATATATTTTGCCTCCCGAAGCTAAGTACTGTCCAGTGGTTCCACCTAATAATTTATGAGAATATTTCAGTAACAGTGACATCCAAGCACCCTTCACAAAAAGAACAAATACATAACCAAGCAACAAAACAAAATCAATTTGCAGACACTCACTTCTTCTCCTGATGGTACATGAAGAGTTTTTGGTCCAGATTTTGACATGAATTTATTCACCAACCTAATGTTTGCAAAAGTACCACGGACCATGACTGCATCATTACCTCTTCTTGAACCATACGAGTTGAATTCACGCGGAGTTAGCCTGAAATTTTGTTTAACAGTTAGCCAATGAAAATCTGGTGAATACTTCTTATGAATAAAATACCAAAACATACAGTCTTGGGAGTCAGTTTGACATGTGAAACAATACTGGTAAAAACTTCCCATTTATATGACACACAAAGCAGTATCACTACATTACTGAATACTTACATCACTGCTGAGTGGCAACAAAGCCTTCTTCACAAATACATGAGTAAACATGAGACAAATGTGGTTTTTATTCCAGAAAAAAAATTTGTTGACACCTGTGGCAGTGTTGGATGAGTGGAGAACACATACGAAAGAGCCAATGTCAACATTCAATGCTAGTCATGTGCTACAGCCAGACAGAGAAATAGAATAATGAAATAAACAAAAAAAAGCAGTGTAACAGGGAGGTGGAGGAACAAAAAATGATATGGCATGTATAAATTTTTAGAGGGAATATACACCAAACTTAAAGAAAAATGAAGAACAAACACAATTGTTATCTTTGAGTTCTTAGAGAGATGACTTATTACAGGTTTGCAGTTAATTAAAGCTTCCCATTATTGTGGCCAGGGTCTTCAGGTGCTTTGAGGGGAGGTCTTACTTGTTCAGACAACCTGACTTATGTCAGACTATGGATTCCAGTTAGTGAGTGTACATGGGACTATCAATCTTAACTCCTGAAGACAACTAGGCCAGTTGCTGAAATATTGTGTGGAAAGACAGAACTGTAATCTACACTTGAAAAATAACTATGTACCATCAAGAACACAATTAACTTTCAGGTCTACTGTCACCAGTCTTTATAAACTACTTATTCAGTTCTCTTTGAACACTATACAACCAGATTTACGGGAGTTCGTCATTTTGCTATAAAAATTATGGGACAAAAGTGGGCTGTTGCATATAGTCGAGGTGCTGGTGATCTGCTATTCTGTGTAATTGAAAATTTGTGGCTCTGTGCGTATTTAAATAATATGCTGTGCAACACAACCACTAAAAAGGTGGGAGAATATGTTTTCTACATTGCATTCACACACAAATGATTTCTAGATCAAAGAGTATTTGTTACACATTACATTGTACAAAATTCGTGACAAAATAACAGTTACCCTCGTGAAGCTAAGTATCTTGCTGCTGGACTGTTTCTAGCTATGCTACCAGCTGGTGAAATGTGATCTGTAGTCACAGAATCTCCTAAATTGAGCAACACTCTTGCTTTTACAATTGACTTAATTTCCGGGAGTTCCTGAAAGGTAAACACATAATAAGACTTCAGTACCAGCACAATTATTTTGAAATTGTATACATTACTAAAACAAATCATCATCATCATAATTATAATTATATTTACAGGGAAAGAAGCAGTACTGTAATGAACATCACAATCATAAATATCACATCTACATTTATTTATACACTAATGTACAGTGAAAAGTGTAACATATCAGAAGAAACAGAAGACTAATGAACAGTTCTTTCCTCATTTAACACACATGTAGAATGTATGTCTCTCACTTCTTAAAATAACAAGCACATTATTATATGCATAAATATACAATCATCCTAACTCTATGTGCAACTCATTTTTAAGTGTGGAACTGAGACATAGATAAAAAAAACTGAAGACAGCTGACAAATAGTTCAACTTTCAGTCTAATCAATCTCTCTCAAAAATTAAGAATGGACTCGTGCTTCATAACAAGAACAAAGTAACAGCGTCATGCATCATGTCACATGTCAGTCTTAATTGAGACGAAAAAGTGCAGTATAGACTGAAGACAACAAGTACAATGATGTTTGGATTTGGAGTGAAAGGCAAACAAAGAATTTTATTATGTGAAATAATGGTTAGAAGAGAGAAAGGTAACTGAATATGGATGAAGTGCAGGCCATCAAATGGTGAAGAACACGTAACTGAGTGGGGTTATGGGACTAAACGGTGAAGTCATCAGTCCCGCGATTCCAATGTTACTCATAGAAGAGACGGGTTCCACTAAAAGTGGACAGATCCAGTCGAGTTAAACTATAAAATAAGGAAGTTAAAACAAACACAGCAGAAGCCATAAATGGGTAAACCAAATCTAAAAACTGGAAAAACAGAGGTGTAAAAGAGCAGTCTTTCCACAGGGGAGTGGTCATGGGTCCTAGACTGAGACAACATGAAGAGAGGCCCCAACCACAACCATCCTGTCCCTGCTCCAGGAGTAAGGCAAAACCTTGTATCTGAAAATAAAATGGTACTTTCACAGAGGAAACTAAGGACCAGTTCAACCATCATTGAATCATCTGCCAATATTAAAATAAAGGAAACTTGAAGGCTATACTTAGTAGGGACAAAAGAAGGGGATATTCCACAAATGTATAGGATACTGTCAGTCTGGCTCCACAACCACACTGTAGAGGTGGTTTTTTATGCAAGAGGAAATAATGGGTGAGCCTGGTATGATTAATGCACAGACAGCATAAGAGAGTGGACACCTTCCAAGAGGAGCAGAAGGAAGAGCCCCAAACTGCCATTGTCTCCTTGATTGTGTGAGGTTTATTACTGACAACAGTAGCGCACCAGATCTCGTTCCATTTCTGGACAAAGAGAGATTTGACCTGGATCCACATATCCACAGAGCTTTGACCTGGATCCACATATCTGAAGCTGGAATCATGAAAGGGAATGGGTGTGTAAGTATGTGCTTCTATAACTAAATGGTCAGCCAGTTCATTCCCTGGGATGCCCACATGACTTGGCACCAAGAGAAAGACAACTGAGCAGGCAGCACAGCCAAGGGCTGCAAGATCATGGATAGGAGAGACCAAAGGGTGACTAGAGTAGCATCTGTCGATCCTGCAGGCTGTTCATTAAGTCAGTACATATTTAAATACTGTGGAGGGAAGCCTGCGTAACAAAATGGAGGGCTCTGTCAATTGCCAGCAGCTCTGCTGTGAACACACTACATGATCCCGGCAGTAAATGGTGTTCCAGTCCAGCAGGAGACGTGAAAGCGTATCCCACCTTATCTATCACCTTAAAAGCATCAGTGTAGAAGTGGTAGCACCTTGGAACTCTGCAAGAATGGAATGTACAAGACACCAGAGGACCATAGAGGTTACAGATACCTTAGGAGCCTCCAATAGGTAAGTCCTAATCTGTGGCCTAGCCACCATCCAAGAGGGGTGTGTGAGGAAATACATGAGGCACATTCCAGCAAGTGGAGATGGAGATCCCGACAGAGGGAAGTGAGATGCATTCCAATGGGCAATTCTACTCATGGGTGATTCTTAGGAGGGCAACATCCCTCATTTGCAAAGAGGGCAGGGTACATGGGATGGTCAGGGAGTTGGCGAATGGCGATTATCTAAGAAACTAGGAGTTGGCTCCATTGTATTTGTAGTGAGGGAATCTTCGCTTCTGCAAGGAGACTGCCACCAGGACTAGTGCGAAAGGCATCAATAGCCAGATGCACCTCACAATGTATTTTCAGAGTGGATCGAGCCAATGAGCCACAAACCGGATGAGCCATAAACCTGACCACTATAATCTAGTCTGGACAAGACCAGATCACAGTAAAGATGGAGAAGAGCACCATGCTCTACACCCCAAGATGCGTGCGCCAGAAGGCAGAGAGCATTAAGCTTTCTCATGCATTTAGTTTTCAGGTGAAGAATATGGGGCAGCCATGTCAGCTTTTTTTTTTTAAATTTATTTTATTTTTACCTTCAAACCAATCTTCAAAATCTTATATGCAATGACTGAAACACTTTTGTGTACTCACTAATATGTTCATAAATATCTAAATTCAAGAATTTTGGAGAGGAAATATTGTCCAAATTTCCTCCTTGAAACTGACTTAATTCCCGATACTTCAAGCCTTGCTTTCTAAAAAAAATTCACAATTTTTGCAACTTTATCCATGGTGCACCTAAACATCTGGTAAACTTTTGCACATAGCTGTTCTTCTACAGCCAGGAATTATATATTCCCCAACTATGGTACATTTCAAATAAATAACATCCAACAGTTCCTCGGTAACAGTGAAATCTTCTTCAGCACCCCTTACGAAAACTGCAAGTTGAGCTATGCTGTGATTGTTGGTGCTCTCATCATGGGCAATCGAGTACTCTACAAAGTTACGACATTTATTGTGCAACTGCTCCTTCAATTCTGCATCAATTTCTTGTGTTCTTTGAGAAATTGTATGTTCAAACAACCTTAACGCCTCACATTGGGCCACTACAGATGGGCAAATTATTTCTGAACACTCTACAAAACACTCTTTTACAAACTGACCATCCATAAAAGTGCTTTTTGAAGGGCAGTCCAGCTCAGATGTCTGCAGGACAGCAATAGCAATAATCAACTTTAAAATCTTACCACACAAAACAGTCTCATAATTTAGTTTAACAACAATATCTAAAGAGAAATAGTGCAAGTTTCAGTACATATGAGTACAATTACAAAATGGTAGATTTTCATTTTTATTTAAGAATTAAATAAGGCTTACCTCTTCGGATTGTGACAATTCTGATTTTAATTTAGTAATCTGTTTGCTTCTGTCTGATCCAACAACCCCTTGCATGTTGAGAAGTTTTTATTTTTATAGTGACAGCGGTGCTTTGATATTTAAGGTAGAATGGCACATTAAGCACAGTGCCTTCCCATCAGACTTTACAAACAAATACAAATCTTTCCACAGAGCACACCTAAATCCTAACCATTTCTGCTCATACTGAACACTCACAGGGCAGATTAATAGGGTCCCATCTGATCTGGTTCCGAATTGGTACTTCAGCGCACAACGACAACGTAAGAGCAAGCACTGTGTGTGTGTCCCACATGTGCTGCTACTGCCACTACATGGGAGTGTATGTACATATACAAACTCTATCTTGTTTTTACTTTTCTTCTTGAAATCATTCATAACAAATGCCACTTATATATGACCATTTTACAAATTTAAGTTACGTGATGTAAAACCAAATTAGACACTAAGCAAAGAATTATTTTTATATTCCACTGTCACGGGTAATTTCTTCAGAACTAACTGATGTGTGTATTAAAAATGTTACATGGTGATGGCATTTGTGAATTTTTGGAAGAATGTTGTGATGAGTAAACACAAAAATAAAAAGTGTTAAAACTAAAAAGTGAACATTATGCTTCAGTCTTAACCAGACAACTTACACTTTAACCAAAATTCTCAAAGGATGCTGATGCCTTCCTATAGAATAATAAAACATACACTGCAAATGCAGTGTTTCACACTAAAAATGAGTGATGTAACTTTTGTAGCATATCTAAGAGAAGGTTGTAAGGCTTTATAGAGAACTGAGGAAGTCTCAAATAAAAGTAATTAGCTACCAACCTCTAAATTGACATCACTTAGCATGTATTTATGATTTAAGTGCAATCATCCTTTTGCTGATATTTTTATTAAATATATATTACAAACCAAATAAAACAGCAAGCAGATAACAAATGAACCCAAAGAAAAATTTTAATATTTGTGCCACATAAAATTATATATTATCCCGAAATCATTAGGAGTGCTGACCAAGACATTGAGAATTTATTCTGAGAAACTAGTGGAGAATGTATACACAGTGAAACAACAAAACAGTGTTTTCCTTTTGCGTAAAAATTTTTTAGATGGTCACAAACCTAGCAAAACTTTCAGAAATAATGGCTGTTAATTTGTATCTTTACACATAGACATGGTTGGTACCATGCTAAAATAAAACACAACATATGTCAATAATTCACAAATTGAACTTCATCTTACCTTAGTCATGCTTTCAAAAAATGGAGGGTGTTTAATGTAGGTTGAGTTACTATCCCATGGATACAAAATTCCTTCTGGTGCAACAAGAGATACCCAATTTGGACTCCCCTTTTCGATTTTTTCATAAACTTCTCGGAACATAGCAGGAATAACAAATTTTTGTTCAACTGCTTGAATCTCTTTTCTCAGTGGCCATATGTCATTTAAATACACAGGTTCCCCATCAGCATTTGTTCCTGAAAATATAAAGTTAGGGTGTCAGGCAGAGGAACAAACTGTTAGATGAAAATTTTTGAAGTAATATTTACATATGAATGTTCAGCAATATACACAGCTCATTCACCACTACTTACGTTCGACATCAATGTGCAATAGCCACTCACAGGTAGCTGGTGGCAGCATTAGCAGTGAAGTATATATAAAGTGAGTTGGTGGTGGGAGAGTGGCAAGAGAAACAATGTTTGTAAAGCAGAAACGGGGCAATTTATCACATGTCCAAAGCAGCATGACTAACAGATTTTGGGCCAAGGCTGGAAGCATTTCCAAAATGGCTAAATTAGTAAACTGCTTGTGTGCTATCATGCTCAAAGTACATCGTGCTTGGCAAAATGGTGCTATATGAAACTTGGATTGAGGTAACTGCGGTGCACTACAGGCCACAGGTGACAGGGGTGAATGATGGCTGTGGAGATGTATACAGGCGAATAGACGTGCAGCTGCTGAGCAACTTACTGCCCAATGAACCAAAGTGCTACCAACAGTGTCACCTCAATGACAGTCCAGCAAACACTGCTGCATATGGACCTCCACAACACATGCCATTCATACAGGCATGTTGACTGCTTTTCATGGGCAACAAAGGCTGGAATTTGCATGCTAATACTGCATTTTGATGTCCACAGAGTGGCGATGAGTGGCCTTTTGAGATGAATCGTGTTTTATGCTCCATCCAACAGACAACTGTTGGCATGTGTGGTGTGAAACATTTGGAAGAAAACACTGTGCAACAACGTTATGGTCTGGGGAATGTTTATAACTTTCTCTGGATGATCTTGTTATTCTGGAAGCCACAATGGATCAATAAAAGCAGACATCTATCCTTGGGGATCATGTCCACCCCTACATGCAGTTTTCATCGGCACGATGGCACCTACCAGCAAGGCAATGCAATGTGTCACACAGCTCGTAGGGGATGTGTGTGGCTCGAAGAGCTTCAGGATAAGTTCCTCATATTCTCTGGGCCACCAAACTCTGATTTTAAACCAAATCACATATCTGTGGGATCACCTCAGTCAGTCTGCTCATGCCATGGCATGGCTCCACACCCTTTTTGGTACTTTCCAGAATCTCACTGACTCTTCCTCCATGTCTCACAGTGGTTCACACTGCAAAAGATGGTTATTCAGGATTTTGGATTGAAATTATATTAATGTGACTGGTCATATTATTGTGCTGCTAAAATCAATAACTATGATGGCAGAAAACAATAATCTATGTAACTTTTCTGTTTCTATTCATGTTACAATGCTTATAAAATGTAAATTACACTATATACATACAGAATTCCCCAGCACCAATAAATCACTTCCCTACAGTCCTGTCACTTGCAGTTACAACACAAGCAGATACAAATAGTGCCTGGACTGCTATCATGTGTCAACACTGACATGACGAACGTTTTCCCCAAATCTAGCAAACCTACTTAAAAAATCTTGCGGCTATGCTGTAAACTAAGTTTGACGCAACTACAGTACAGCTACATGGGCCAACCTATAAATCAAGTATGCTTGCATATTTACGGCTACTGCCAAACTGAACAAACGGTAAGTTTGATCACCCATTTGCAGAGCATGTGGTGGGATTAAGCTGAATGAGTACTTCACAATCTCTATGATGTGCAATCCTGTACTTATCATTAGGACAAATACATACAAATTGAGTCATTTATTAACTCAATACCACAGTACCCAAAATATTTTGGCAGTGGAACAGTGAATGGAACAAACTAAATAAGGTCAGTTTTCTTCACTGAGACAGCACAATCAACGTTGAATGTAAGGAATATCCCCTCTATGATTACAGACTGATCGAACACATAATAATCCCCATATATGAATGTGAATGTTTGATGATGGTGTGCTGTGAAATCAGCATTGGCAGACACAAAGAGTTCCAAGACACACAGAATGTTTGACTGTTCGAAAGTCATAAGTATGTGATGATCCACCTTACAGTTTGGCCCGACATTGATGATGTTGAATTCTTACATATTATGATGACAATGTTTGTTACCAAAGAACATAAATGACAGCACGGTAGAAGGTGATGGTAACGCTGCTATTCTACAGAAAGTGAGCTCACTGCACTTTAACCTGTTAAACGTATTTGGAATTCACTTTGGTTTTAATTTTATCCAGTGAATTAGCTAATCTATTTGCATACCACATACTCTTCACCTTCCTAATAATATTTTTAAGCACCTTACTATACTATTGGTAATGGGCTACTGTAGCTCAATTGTGACAACTTCTAACATTTTGATATAATTACCACTTTGTTCCACGACATCCTTATCCCATTACTCAGTCACCCAAGGCGCCATTTACTGATAGTGCCCTGTTTAGAACATTCTAATGGAAAGCAACTTCCAAAGAGTGTGAGAAATGTGTTCAGGAAACATTCTATTTGTCATCTATGTTATTGGCACTATAAATATCCTACCACTCTTGATCCTTAACGAGGCGTAAAAAAACACCATTGCCTTAGGATTACCTTTTCTACATAGTTTGTAATTAGATATATCATTTGCTTGAGTACAAAAACCTTTTACAGTTAAAATTTGAGCATCATGGTCTGAAACGCCATTCACCCTTTTAATAAGAGAATGCCCATCCTGTAACTAAGAATGAATAAAAATACTGTCTATGGTTAAACTACTGTTCCCTTCCACCCTCATTGGAAAAGACACAGTTTGCATGAACTTAGGAGATCTTCTGACATGCTCTTTCTTGCACAATCACATACAAATGTAATATTTAAGTCACCGTATATACCTAACTTTTGGAACTTCCTATAAAGTGAAGAAAGAACCCTCTCTAGCTTGAGCAGAAATGCTATGAAGTCAGAATTAGTGGATCTATAAATAACAACAATTAGAAGTTAGTTTTACTATATTCAACTGCCCCTCCACAACATTCAAATACCTGTTCAGTGCAATACTGTAATATATCTACAGACTCAAATGGAATACTGCTTTTTTATGTACATGGCCGCTCCCCCACTCCGCAAAGAACTCCTTGGAAAACAGCCAGCTAATCTGTATCCTGGTAAAGGAAGCCTCTGAATTGTCAAATTATTTAGGTGGTGCTTTGATGTACCAATAATATCTAGTCAACATCTATAATCAGTTCACTAACTTTATATCCCCACATGTTTTGATGAAATATGCTAATTTCTTCACTGCTTGGATGCCCGACTTCCTCTGAAGGAGATTCCTTTGTTAGAGGGTCTTCCTTCATGCAGGGACACCTATCAGCTGACTACTATATAAAAAAGGTGCAGTTCTAACACCAACTACTACAGAAATTTTTCCACTAGTCATCCCACCACCACCCACTACACTGTCACCTATAAGCTTTACCAGCCTCCCATTCCCATACCTACTGAGGTGCAGGCCATGCCTAGAGAAACCTGACTGATTGATAGACTCAACTGGCACCACTACAATGTGAGCCATGCCCTCCACCATAAGTGCTCTCTCCAACCCCATGTCAACACGAATAACAGCATCATTATGATGAGGCCGTTCATGACGCTGAAAAAGTTGTGCGAAATGCACATAAGTGCTACGAGTTTGAGTAGCTATCCTTAAGAGGCCACCACCTTCATCATATTCCCCGCCCCTATCAAGACTATTCCCAGCTCCACCCACAATCACTACCCGACCCTCTTTCATAAAATTCCTACATAACTCCCCTAGATTAACAGTCATCTGAGCCAACCCTGCAGTAAGCTTCACAATGCCGGTGACATGGTACTCACTCCCCAACACTTCCTATATGCAGTTGAGCAGTATGTAGCACCACACCTCCACAACTACCACCTCGAGTAATGAGTGTTAATAGAGAGACAATTCTGGCTGATTGACATTTAGATATAAAATCTGACCATCACCTCAAAAGTGTCTCTGTTTCTTTCCCAGCATTCATCCTGTTGTATGCAGTCAGTGGTTTTTGTGATTTGGCAAATTAATTTTAATTTAACTTTGTGGGTGAATGACCTTCCTGCTGCCATAGTTATCAGTCAACCAGGGAAAGGGAAGTTGTATGCATCATGTGAATTGTGTAAACTTTATTTTGTGTGTTATGTTTTAACAGTTTAGGTACCTTATTTTCAAGACAGATATTGGGGATCAGGCCATCATTTGCCTAAATGAGCATTAAAAAAACCATCTGAGAACCACACTCAATCTGGCTAGTGTACAAGACCAATAGTAGTTAATACGGCACACAAATCTGATCTGTGTCTGGCTCACCATCCTCTCTCTTCAGCATGTTACATTAAACTGCAGTCCACAGCCAAATATTCACATTTTGAGTGAAATGAAGTGCACTGGCTGTAAAACAGTTTTATTCAAAGTCACAAACGGTTCTGCAAACACTGAAGGCAAGCCCTTAGGCAGTCTGCAGTTTTGTGACTGAAATAATTGAAGTTTCACATATTACCATAACAGCTGGTAACTTGCTTTTGGAAAGGATACTAGAGTCCAGCCATGATTCTAGATTCCAACTGTTGTTTATCGTTTTACAATTATTTCAAGAGTCACGGGTATGTAACAGAAGGAAACAAGTATTATTATGTCTACATCTACATGATTACTCTGCAAGTCACTATTGAGGGCCTTGGAGAGGATTCATCAAACCAGCTTTAAGCTACTTCTCTTCTGTTCCACTCCCGGAAAGTGCAAGGGAAAAAACGAACACTTCCCTATGTAGGTGGGCACCGACAAAATATTATCATACTTCAATGAGAAAGTTGGTGATTGAAATCTCATGAGAACGTCTTACCGTAGTGAAAAACACCTTTGTTTTCATGACTGCCACCCCAATTTGTGTATCATATCCCTTGTTTCGTAATAATACAAAATGAGCTGCCCTTCTTTCAACTTTGTTGATGTCCCCTACCAATCTTATCTGATGCGGACCCCACATTGTACATTAATATGCAGAAGAGGGCAGACAAGCATAGTGCAAGCAGTCACTCTGTGAGACCCGTAACATTTCCTAAGTGTTCTGCCATTAAATCAGTTTTTGGTTTGTTTTCCCCACAACATTATCTACACGAGCGTTCCAATTTACGTTATTCATATTTATAATCACTAAGTATTTAGTTGAGTGTACAGCCTTTATATTTGTGCGATTTATTGAGGAAATGCAATGTAGTGGATTCCTCTTAGTACTCATATGGATGACTTCACACTTTTTAAGAATCAACTGCCACTTTTTGCACCACAGAGAGATCTTTTCTAAATGATTTTGCAATTTGTTTCGATCATCTAATGACTTTAAAAGATGGTAAATGACAGCATCATCTGCAAACAATTGAAGAAGGCTGCTGAATTATTTACATAGATCAGGAACAACACAGGGCCTACAACGCTTCCTTGGGGAAGGCCAGCTATTACTTCTGTTTTACTCAATGACTTTCCATCAATTGTTATGAACTGCAATGGTCTTTCACTGGCATGACAAGTGAGAAACAGTGCCCAAAGCCTTCTGGAAATTTCAAAATATGGAATCAATTTGATGTCCCCCATCAACAGCACTCATTTTTTTGTGAGAATAAAGAAACAGTTGTGTTTCACAAGAATGATATTTTCTAAATCTGTGCTGCCTTTTTGTCAATAAACTGTTTTCTTCAAGGCAATTCATAATGTTTGAGCACAGTACGTGTTCCAAAAACTTACTACAAATTGACATTAGGATACAGGTCTGCAGTTCCGCAGATTACTACTATTTCCTTTCATGGGTATTGGTTTGATTTGTGCAATTTTCCATTCCTTGAATATGGATCTTTTGAAGAGCAAGTGATTGTAGATGACTGCTAAGTATGGAACTAGGGTGTCAGTATACTCTGAAAGGAACCTGGCTGGTATACAGTCTGGACTGGAGGACTTGCCTTTCTGGAGTGTTTTAAGCTGCTTCGATACACTTAGGATACCTGCTTCTAAGTTACTCACGTTGACAGTTGTTCTTGATTCAAATTCTAGAGTACATACATTGTCTTCTTTTGTGAAGATATTTTGGGTTCCATGTTTAATAACTCTGCTTTAGTGGTACTGTTATCAATAACATCACCATCATTATTGCGCAGTGAAAGTATCGATTGCTTCTTGCCACTGGTGTACTTTACATCTCTTTGCATTTTCTGTCAAATTTCATACTTCTGTAAAACTTTGCCAGTCTTGGGGATTTTGCATTATTTTAAATTTAATATGATTTATGGTTCTTCTGCAATAGTGTTCTGACCTATTTGTGTACCACAGGGGGATCAGTACCATCTCTTATTAATTTATTTGGTATATATCTCTGAAATGCCATCAATATTATTTCTTTGAATTTAAACCACTTATATTGTCTGACTGGAAGGAATGGAGACTGTACATGTATCTTGCATTTATTTTTGGTAGTTTGGTGTTACGGCATTCAGTCTAGCTGCAATGATCCTGTGGTCACTAATCTCTGTATCTGTCATGATGTTCTTTATTTGGTCGGAATTATTTGTTGCTAATAGGTCAAGTTTGTTTTTGCAACAATTCACATTCCAAATCATCTCCTGAAAATAACTTTCTGAGAAAGCACTCAGTACAATTTCAGATGGTTTTATAGCCTACCACCGACATTAAACATGTATTTTCACAAACATATCAGAGATAGATTGATGTCGTCATGAACCATAATTTTATGGGTAGGGTACCTAACTGAAATGACACTCATGGTTTTTTTTAACTGTTCAGCAACTGTATCATTTGAGTCAAGAGGTTGGTAAAGGGAACCAATTATTTTAATTTATACTGGTTTTATTCAGTACTATTATCTTATTTTTTCTCTTGATTGGATATGAAACAGAAAATTCCACAATCTCCTGGTTCATTTTTTGTGATGAATGCTTACCTTCCCCTTCTCTCCATATTTCTCACAGTTGAAAGCTGCCTCACAGGAAAAATTTTACTTTTCTACAGAATGAAAGCATTTACTATTGCAACATCTACCCATACTAACTCACAGGAACTATCTACGTCAGTTTCAGTACAAGGCAAACTACTACTGATTGCAACAAATGCTCCACTGCCAACTGTGTTTAGTCTATCCTTTTATGAACACAATTAGATGCTTTGTAAAAATTTCGGCTGAACTTATTTCTGGCTTCAGCCAGATTTTTGCACCTGTAATGATTTGAAATTTGTTGCTTTCTATTAGCATTTGGAGCTCTGGTTCTTTTCCAGTACAGTTTACAACTACAATGCTGATTGTTCCAACGTTTAACCTGTTCTTGTGTTCGTTTTGCTCACACTGAAACTGAAGCTCTTTCTGCACGTTCAAAAAAAATCTCACAAGTGTGAAACAAAACTACTGCACAAACTATGTGTTTCACTACTACCTAATACTACGTTACTATTTTGCCATGATCATCTTTCCTTGTCATAAATAAATAGGGAGTGGGAAAGGTCATCTGCCCAACCAGCATGTAATACTACAGAACTTAAATGACATCTTTTGAATCAGTAATCTGGAACCTACAAGGACATCTGCAGGAGGTGAAGAACATTAATGGTAAGGTATATTACATCTGAGGTCTGTCCTGACAGTACCAAATCCAATAATAATATCATGAACACAATTCACACAAGCACAATGTAATTTGGTTGGAATCATGACCGGTTGCATTCCACAGTAAAGACCTGGAAGACAATATACATAGCAAAGAGAAAGGGCCACTACTCATAACAATCTCATCCTGGGTAGTAACAACTCACTCAAACGCAACTCCTACATACACGACCGCAGTCTCTGGCAGCTGCCAGAGACTATGGTCACATGTGTGTGAGTTGTGTTTGTGTGCAAGTGTGGCCGTTGGGGGGGGGGGGGGGGGGTCTTTTTTTGACAAAGGTCTTATTGGCTGAGAGCTAACTTTCTGAAAGTTTTTTTTGTTGTGGCTTTCTGCGACTCAGCATCTCTGCTACATAGTGAGTAGCAACTATCCTTTTCATAATATTGTTACATTCCATCCTGGATTTTCCACTGTTTCATACTGGATAGGTCATGTTTTGGAAAACCAACTACTAAAGGGGTATCAGAAACAAGAAGCTTCATGGATTACAAATGAAGATCTCATGTCTTTGAGATGACATCTCAGGCACCTGAAGATCTGAAGCCACATTGCAAGCAACAGCACCAGTGCATGACGGGAGTGGTGACTGGGTGGGAGTAAGGAGAAGGTTGGGGCGGGGAGGGGGAGGGATAGTAGGGTAGGGGTGGCAGACAGTGAAGTGCTGTGTCCACAGCTCGTGGTCGTGAGGCAGCGTTCTCGCTTCCCGCACCCGGGTTCGATTCCCGGCGGGGTCAGGGATTTTCTCTGCCTTGTGATGACTGGGTGTTGTGTGATGTCCTTAGGTTAGGTAGGTTTAAGTAGTTCTAAGTTCTAGGGGACTGATGACCATAGATGTTAAGTCCAATAGTGCTCAGAGCCAATTGAGAGCCAGTGAAGTGCTGCACCTTAGACAGAGGGTTGGCGAATGGTAGGGAGGAAGGGAGGAGGAGGGGGGGGGGGGGGGGGTCAGCGGAAAAGGACAGAAGTAAAAAAAGACTGGGAGTGATGGTGAAATGAGGGCTGTGGAGTGCTGGAATGGAAACAGGAAGAGGGGAGTGAGGACAATGAGTGACTAAGCTTGAGGCCAGAAGGATTATGGGAATGTAGGATATATTGCAGGGAAAGTTCCCACCTGTGCAGTTCCGAAGGAAGGGAAGGATTCATATGGCACAGATTGTGAAATGAGGGATGTCATGTTCCGCAGTGTACTAAACAACAGTGTGGTCCACTTGTTTCTTGGCCACAGTTTGTCGGTGGCCATTCATGCGGACGGACAACTTGTTGGTTGTAATGCCCACATAGAATGCAGCACAATGGTTGCAGTTTAGCATAGATCGCATGACTGGTTTCACAGGTAGCCCTGCCTTTGATGGTTAGGTGATGTTTGTGATCGGACTAGAGTGGGTGGTGGTGGTGCGACATTGTGTGGGACATGTCTTGCATCTAGGTCTATCACAGGGGTATGGGAAATGAGGTAAGTGGATGAGAGACAGAGTTTTGTAGGGATGGATGAGTGTATTGTGTAGGTTCAGTGGGTGGCAAAATACCACTTTGGGAGGAGTCTGAAGGATAGTGGGCAGGACATTTCTCATTTCACGGCCCGACAAGAGGTAGTCAAAACCCTGGCGGAGAAGGTAATTCAGATGCTCCAGTCCTGGGTGGTACTGAGTTACGAGGGGGAATGCTACTCTGTGACCAGACGGTGGGACTTTGCGACGTGGTGGGAGACTGGAAATATAAAGCATGGGAGATTTGTTTTTGTACAATGTTGGGAGGATAATTAGGGTCTGTGAAGGCTTCAGTGAGACCCTCAGTATATTTCGAGGGGGACTGCTTGTCACTACAGATGTGATGACCATGGTGGATAGGCCGTATTGAAGGGATTTCTTGGTATGGAACGGGTGGCAGCTGTCAAAGTGGAGCTATTGCTGGTGGTTAGTAGCTTTGATACGGACATAGTACTGATGTAGCCATGTTTGACATGGAGGTCGACATGTAGGAAGGGTGACATATAGGAAGCTGATCTCCCCCCACCTCTTGCCTGACCTCCAGACTTCACTGTCATCCCTACCCTACTGCCCCTGGTCTCAGTTGCCCGAGACTGCAGTCATGTATAGGTGTGTGTGTGTGTGTGTGTGTGTGTGTGTGTGTGTGTGTGTTCATATCCATCCACATGCACATATACATGCCTAGGAGCTATGCATGTACAAATGTTGGAAATTTTACATGGTAAGAGCAATTTTCAAGCATTTACTTACATAATAAAAAAATCTCGTTTTAGTCTTGTGCTTATATTTGTTCCCTTTACTTACCAAGTGGCTCCTTCTCAAAGTTTATATCAATTCTTCCTGCAATTGCATAAGCTATCACTAACAAAGGAGATGCAAGATAATTGGCACGAGTATGTGGATGGATCCGACCTTCGAAATTACGATTTCCAGATAAGACTCCACAGCACACAAGATCACCCTGAAACCAAAATTAAATCACAGCACATTAAAATCAAAGATTTCCACTCATAGTATAATTTTTTTTTACTCCCCTTCAGTTAACAGTCTGTGGTGGTGGGTTAGTGTCAAGAATAAATAGAGGAGACAGTTACAGTATCACAGAATTGTTTTTTTTCTAATTCTCCTGGAGTACGTCATGATGAGATAGTTCATGGCAAGCAACCACTTTACCAAAATATCGTGCCTGTTGGACACTGATATCAAGCCATTCACCTGTGAACTATTTTGCCAAT
This sequence comes from Schistocerca gregaria, assembly GCF_023897955.1. NCBI lineage: Eukaryota > Metazoa > Arthropoda > Insecta > Orthoptera > Acrididae > Schistocerca > Schistocerca gregaria. Next base: position 613,838,998 of record NC_064923.1, read on the forward strand.
CAAAGAATTTCAGCTTGCAAAAGTCAGTTGAATATGAAAACCATAGTGAGCACGTGATGTATTGTCTTACTGAGTAGCAAGTATGTTAGCCATAATTCTTAAGTCATAAGTTATTCTGATTCTTGTCACCCTGTTATTTGTTTTGATTTTGAAAAGCTTGTGTGTTACTTGGGCTTGGATATACAGTATTTCTATTACCTATTGTATTTGTGAATCGTGAACAGGAAAGGTGGAGATCAGTGACAAGCGAAGGTTGAGGACAAAGGGTTACAGGAACAAAGGATTTGTTGTAGGGAGAATTCTCACCTGTGCAATTCAGAAAAGCTGGAAGAGTCCAGGTGACACAGGTTGTGAAGTAGTCATTAAAGTGAAGCACATTGTGTTGGGCTGTGTGTTTAGCAACTGAGTTGTCTAGCTGTCTCGTTTCCACAGTTGGACAGTGGCCCTTCATATGGACAGAAAACTAGCTCTTGATCATTCCAATGTAGAATGTAACACAATGTTGGAACTAAGTTTGTAGATCACATGACTGCTTTCACAGGTATCCCTGTCTTTTATGGGGTAGGAGAAATCAGTGGCAGGGCTGAAGTTAATGGTAGTGGGAAGACATATGGGACAGATCTTTTAGCTCCGACTAAAGCAGGGATGTGAGCCATGGGATAAGGTGTTGGGTGCAAGGGTGGAGTAAGGACAGACAAGAATATTGTGTAGGGTGGGTGGATGGTGGAATACCTCTGTAAGAAGGATGGGTGGATATTCCTCATTTTAGAGCAGGATGAGGGATAATCAAAACTTTGGCAAGGAATGTGATTCAGCTGCTCCAGTCCTGGGTGGTAATGAGGATATCCTCACCCACAATTACTTCTCCTTTGAAGATCTTAACCATGAATAAATCCACGGCACCTGAATTATACCAACCTACACTAATTTATTACTAGCCCATCTAGAGTAATTTAACCAAGCTACTCAAATTGCCAAACCTCTAAATTGGTTCATATTCTATGATGACATCTTCATCCTGCCACTGATGTCTCCTACCCCATCAAAGACAGGGCTACCTGTGAAAGCAGCCATGTGGGGGCAATCCAGCCACATCTTCCAGAACCTCAACACTTTCTTCCCATCCACTTCATCTGTTCATCCTCAGCCAACAAACTACTTTCTTTGATGTCGACTTCAACCTTAAGGACATCTACATCTGTCCAAATCAAACCTACTAACTACTGACAATACCTCCACTTCATCAGCTGCTACCCATTCTTCACGAAGAAGTCCCTTCCATAACCACCCATGGTCACTGCATCTGTAGTGTCAAGCAGTCCATTTCAAAATGTGACAAGAGTCTCACCGCTGCCTTCACAGAACGAAATCACCCGCTAAACCTATTCCAGAAAGTGATATCCTATACCTTTTCTCACCAATCACCTACCATCTCTCATGTAATCACAGTCCAGCAATAGAGGATCACTTCTCTAATGGCTCAGTACCACCCAGGATTGGAACAACTGACTCATTCTTTGCTATGGTTCCAATAATATTTCATCATCCCCTGAAATAAGAAATATCATTCCCACCCATCACACAGTGGTACTCCATTGCCCACCCAACATATGCAATATCCTTATCTGTCTCTCCTCCACCTCTGCTCCCAACATCTTGCCCCATGGTTCATATCCCTACCATAGTCCTATATGAAATATCTGTTCCATGCATCCTCCCACTACCACCAACTCCAGTCCTGCCACTGACATCTTCTATCCTATCAAAAGCATGGCCGCCTGTGAAAGCAGGCATGTGATCTACAAATTTATCTGTAACAATTGTGCTACATTCTCCACACGATGGGTCTCACTTTAATGACTGCTTCACAGCCTATGCAATATGAATTCTTGCTTTGAACAGCAGCTTTTCTGAACTGCAGAGGTGGGAAATCTCTCTATAACATTATTCCTATAACCTGCCTGGCCTCAACCTCTGCTAGTCCCTGCCCTTCCCTTTCCTACCCCCTTCCCTGCTCCTGCTACAGTAACCACACCCCTTCTATACCACCAAGGCACCCAGAAGTCCTTTCCTTTTCTCTACTCCTGTCTCCTCCCTTTCACCCCCCTCTTTTCCCTGCTCCCAACACAGCCTCCCGATACTGCACCTAGTAGCTTTCTGTCCCACACTCCCATATGCAGCACTGGCATCTTCCTCCATTCTCACCCCTACCCAGCAATCCATCTCCCACCCCATGCCTTGCTGCCACCTTATCCCCACCACCCACCCCTTCCTAGGACTTTGTCTGAAAGTTCGTATATTTCTACTATTCTTTTCACTGTGCTTGACCGAGTCAATGCCTCCTCTATATGGTGAGTACCGTCTGTTATTTTCATATTATTTTTATTCCATCCCGGACTTTCCATTGTTTGTCACAGGAGTAAGCTATTCCGTGTAATTAATTTCTTGCGAAACACATATGGACAGGAGGTGGTACACCATTTTGCAATTATTTACTTAGTATCTAGATCATAGCTTTAAGTAACTGTTCTTCTCAAATATTTAAAAACAAAGCAATGACTAACCGTCTCAATAGCTTCAACCACTGGTTCAGGCAATGGTCCACTGTTACCTATGCATGTCATGCAGCCATAGCCAACTACTGAGAACCCAAGTTTCTGCAAATAGGGGATAACACCACTCTCTTCTAAATAATAAGTAACTACTCCAGAACCAGGTGACAGGCTCGTCTTAATATATGGAGCGACACTTAACCCAGCTTCTACAGCCTTCTTTGCTAGCAGTCCTGAAACAAATCAGTCATAAAAATTATCACTGAACTGGCAATTGTTACTTACATATATAATTAATTATAACAGAATCAAAGTGTCTTTGTAATTATTAGGGACTGAAGTATATAAATATTTATGAAAAGAAATTTAAAATATGCACGTAAAATATCAACTGATTTCCATTTAGAGATAAAAACCAAGTTTCCATTGTTCTGGAACTGAAACAATGAACCTGGATGTCAGTTTTATGCACAAGAATGTCAGTTTTATGCGTGCGAACATTAATCTAGAAATACTCAACAAGACAATATACAGAAATGTATTCTCTGTGTCAACATTTTACAAAAATAATGAAGGGCAATACAGTCCCAGTTGTTGCATGCTTTGTGTAATTATCCACGATCAGTTTCAACCTTTAATGATGACATTTTCAAGTGGTGACAGAACATGCTTCTGTACTAGAGGTCTATATATAGCAGTATGTTCAAAAATTACCTTACTTAAGTAGAAAACCAAACATATGATAAGCAAACAAACCACAAACAACTGGCACTACTTTGATCTCTTATTATTATGCAGCTGTGCACAAACTCACATTCTGATTTTGGGAAAACTGCTATTACAGAATTTATTCTACTCATATTAAGTCTTCCACTGCACTACTGCTGCAACTCATTATCACTTTGACTTTCAAGTGTATCAAGGGAATTCTTTTGTTTTGTAATCAAATATCTTCACTTTGGGAAGAAGAAGAAGAAGAAGAAGAAGAAGAAGAAGAAAAGAGATAGAGATAGAGAGAGAGAGAGAGAGAGAGAGAGAGAGAGAGAGACAGAGAGAGAGAACTTCTCCAACACTAGAGCTTAAGAGTGTCTGCTTAAAATCAACTATTTGTCCACTATTCAGAAATATGTTTCTGGGAAGATTTACACTGACCAATTAAAATTGAATTCAGATTTACAAATTTGTTTGGATATCTCAATTTTTTTTATGAGTGCTCTGTATTTTTTCACCTGTACTATTTCACACATTATTTCTGTAATATAATCCAGTTTGGAGATGATTACTGTGATAACACTTTATGAACAACATGGCTCCGTACAAGGATAACCACAGATGGCTGGAAGGATTACTGTAAATATAAACAACAATTCTCATTGTTTACACTTCTTTTTGTTTTATACTCAATAACTGAATATGACTCCAACCAAATTCTGTTATTGTGTCGACAACCAATGAGCACAATACATTAATTTCTCTTTGCAACAGACAGAATTTTATTTTGGCCCAAATTCTCATGTTTTTCAGCAAATGTTATGCAACTCAACTTAGGGATGCACTGTAAAGATCAAACATATTTACAAGAATTCTAACAGTTAGTTAAGTAATAAAACAGGAAATCATATATCCTAAAATGTTACAAATAGGTTCAGCACCAGAGGTATGCTGTGCGCTGCTATTTTGATAGCTTGTATTATGTATGAAGTTTCTCAACACATTTCTACAGAAAGTACCAACTTGTTAACTATCTGGAAATTTATTTGTAAAATTTCCAATGCTCATCAACACAAAATCAAATAGCTGTAATGCATGAGAAGGTCTAATAATGAATAAGAAAGTAGAATATGGGTACACTACTATAAAAAACATAAAGAACAAATACTAACAGAGAGAGGGGCTGGCCAGCTCAGTACAGCCAATAGATACACAAAACAGAACAGAACAGAAAATTTTACGTATCCTACACAGTTGTGTTTATCTTTATATTATATACCTCTTTACTTCTGTATGCATCCTCTTTGGTTTGAAGCTGGTACAGTACTTACGGCAGAATATCTTTGGCTTCCCTCTGACACCCATGCCTCCATCTTTGCTACCGTCCCTGTTTACCTTTCCCCTGTTGCTACATAACTTGGGTTGTAAGTAACTGAATCCATTTTCCCTTCTTCCCCTTTTTTTCTTCTCTCTCCTCCCTGACGAAGGAACAAAGTTCCGAAAGCTAGGATACATAAATTTTATGTTCTGTTTTGTGTATCTAACGCCTGTACTGAGCTGAGGTAAGTACTGGCCAGCCCTTCTACCTCTTTGTTAGTATTTGTTTCACATCTTTATATGAGATTTTCCATTAATCATTTAAACATAATGAACACATTATTGTAGCCAGAAGAGACACATAACCTACACAAACTACAGTAGTACATGTTTATGTGCCTTCAGAGTCCACATATGATGAATCTCTTAGAAGGACTGATGAGATACACTGAATAATTTTTTGAGTTAAGGAAAACAAAAATTTTAGTGTGATGGGGACAGGGCCATCCACTGATTTCACAAGCAGTTGGGCAAACTTTTGTCAGGGCTCCCGAGCTCTTTCAGCCCACAGGAATTGTCACAAATACTGATTCTTCAGTACATTGTTTTACATGTGAGCAGTAAATAAATGCTGCCTGCACACTGCACTTTATTTGAACAAATACACATATAATGGTGATGATGATGATGAACCTAACATTTAGAGAGAGACCTTTGCAGCATACTTTGTTTTCTTTATTTAAGAAGTCTGATAGGATCTTTCAGTGTCAGATGAACAACTTTGTACAACTGCAGATGAAACTCTGAATCTTCTATTCTTGCAGCTGATGAAGTTATCCACAAGATCACTGAAGTTCATTTTAGAATCAAGTTTACACTCTATTGATAACAGTGATGGGTGATTCAGTTTCTCTTGGCCTAAAATTGATCTTAAATGATTTTTGATTAATGCTAATTTACTAAATCCTCTCACCTGAACAACAGTCACTGGTAGGATAATGAAAATCCTGAGCAAAATGCAAACTTCAAGAAACACACCTTGTAAACTCAACTTATATATTTCATTTATAAGAAGAAATTTAATCCCTTTGTTTTTTTGTTATCTTTGTCAAATCTGGAAGAGCAGCTCCACTCGCTGACTTAAACATTTGTATTTCTTTGATAAATTAATATTAATTTCTTAATCATATCACTATAATACAAAGTTGAATTTATTCTGAGAATGGCTTCAAAAGTTGCACAAATGTTTCTCATTTTTTCATATGGAGAATCCACCGGAGAAACAATCTTGTCTATAGGAATGATCTTATCTATGATTATGCCAAAAACCTCTTTTTGAAATTTTTATTCTTCAGTTTCATCTGGGAGTGTGTCAGGTGCTCAACTACTACCCCAATCAGGGTCACCAAAGAAAACCCTTCCTGTTCCTTCCTCTCTTTTTCAGAAAACTGACTCAGACCCAATATTGTAGCCATTTGTAGCTCTGCTTAAGAATTCAGGCCAGAGACCACTGTGGTAACCATAAGAGCTTTAATAATTTTCATTTCCATATCCAGGGAAACAGCTTTTGACTGAAGAATCAAACTTCTTCAATTTGTAAAGTCTAAAATATCCTTCAAAACATTCCAGAGAGTGAATGCTTCAAACCTGGAGAAAAAACTGATCAGTCCACATCCTTTTACAATCTTTCCCACCATGCTAATGTAGGTATGGTAAGCACAGTCCTCTCAGTTTTCCAGGACTTGTCACACCGTCTGTTCCTTCATATTTCTCCATTTTCCTGTATTTATCAATTTATTTTATTTTATTAAGATTGGCTATGTACTCCATATATTCTGTAATTACAAGTATTAGTTTTTTCTTTTGACTGGTTTCTGTATCACATTCCATGTTTCGTACCTCTTGAAGTAGCCATGCCGAGTACTAATTCTATTTTATTTTATTGAGTACATTTATTAAGATAAACGGATGTAAGTGTGTGTAGTGTTCATGCTTTTGTTGCTTGCTCCATTCAAGTTTATTTACTGTTTAACTTTTTACCTTTTACACTGTATAACCACCACACTGTCAAAAAACTGTACCTCAATCTAGATGTGTAACATCTTTCCCAGCATCATTTACAAACATTGTAATTACTATGGCAACAATAGTCGGTTAAAATCTGATGATGGTCTTGTAATATAGTGCTTTTCATTTAATAGCAACGCACATAAAAACTCACTCAAAAGCACAGGAGATCTTAGGGTACTCCACCACTCCAAAAATCACATACAATGAATTTAATGGAGGAGCTGGAAATTTTTGCGCACCAAAAAGGAAAAAAAATTCAATAACAAACTATATAGTAAATCAGTAATGTTTTTTCAATTATTTATCTTGTACCTGGTAGCTGTAGTGATTTCCATAAATATTTTCACTTCCTCAGACTCAACATATTCAACAAAATATTGGTAAAATAAATTTCATAACCGACAAGCTTTTGTAAAAAATTGCAACTCATAGAAAACATAACACCTCTGACCATATACAAACTACTTGTGAAACTGTACTGTCATATTTTCTCTCTAACAGGATCCAATTACAAAAACAGTGTCAGTGATGATTTGCATGTACGAGATATTATGTGTAATGGAAGAGGCATGATACTTTCAAGTACACAGACAAAAATACTATTATAACATTAGCATATAAAAAGCATCCCAAGATTTACGTCATCCGATTTTCCGACTGCAGTGTAACTTCAAAAAAGACAACTAGATTCAATAAAATCATCTTGGGTTACAAGCTGTGTCATTTTGAATAAAACATTTAAGTCATAGTCACCAGCAGTTGAAATCACTGACTGCTGAGGCTGGCACACTGTTCTGCTTATATAGATGTAATGGTAGTGTCTGGAACCTTCCATATAGGGCTGGAGTGGAACATGTGTGGAAGGTAAGTTGAGCAACAGTTCTTCCCCGCAGGGGACTGAGTGACGACATCACAAGGTGCTAGCAACTGGCGCCAAATTCGAAACTGCTGCTCGAGCATCCTTACATGCGTCTAGCCTACGTCTGTTTCCACTCAATGTCCAAAGCCTGCCCCCATGCCCTACTATGCTTAAATTCCTAATCTTTGTTACAATTTTTGCTATTTTATTCAAATTTTGGCCACTTCTTTGATAGCAGAATCCCAATATGATGATGATTGAGCAAAAACCCTAATTTTTTTTCAAATTATATTTTATGTCTATTTTTTCAGCAATGTTCAGCCGTGGTCAGCTTCTCAAGTTCTCTTTGTTTAATATGCTGTTGTGCAGAGCATTCATAGCAGATACATTCATCACATGTTGCACATTGATTTCTGTGGTTATTTAACATAGTGCTGTTTGTCTGTTAGTATTCATATTTCTATGCAAACACTGCTGCTCCCAGTCATTAAGTAGAGACTGCATTGTCCGTGGTGTGAGGTAATGCCTGAAATTTGGTAGTCTCAACACACTCTAGACAGTGTGGATCTCAGAATACTAAACTCCCCAACAATTTCCAAATTGAAATGTCCCATTCATCTAGCTCCAACTTCCATACTGCGTGACAGGTCTTAATTCCCATTGTGTGGCCGTAATCACATTGAGAACCTTTTCACGTGAATCATCCGAGTACAAATGACAGCTCCACTAATGCACTGCCCTTTTATATCTTGTGTACACAATATTACTACCATCTGTATATGTGCATATCACTATACCACAACTTTTGTCACCTCAGTGTAAAGTGGGGACAGAAATTTCTTGAAAGTCCTTCACAATAACTAAATGACTGAAACAAGGATGCTGTCTGCCTACCACATTCTATAAGACGTATGTGCGGAAGGCAACAGATGTAGAAAGTGCATGGGCATAGAGATTGAAGTAGGGAACTTGTTTATGTATTCAGCTTTCCATTTTGATGATCAGATCATCGCAGCAAGTAATGAAGAGGAGATGTCTCACATGCTTGTGAGATTGTTGGCAGAATATAAAAAGTGGGATTTGGAAATTAATTTTGAGAAGACAGAATATCTACATTGTGAGAGGACGGAAGTAACTTGGACATCAAATTGAAGTGTGCAAAGAGTTCAAGCATGTGGATAGTATGCTATCATGTGATGAAAGACGTGACACATATCTAACAATGGACCAGACAGGGATGGGAGGCTATCTAAAAATTAAATACTGTACTTCGGTCCTCAAAAATGGGTTTAAAAGTTAAAATGCAATTATACGAAACCATCGTGAAATCAATAACAAGTTGTGGGAGTGACTGTTGCGAACTCGCAGAAAGAAACAAAAAGGGACTTAAAACTTTAGAAATGGATCTCTTGAGAAGAGCACATAGAATTTCCTGACCTGGCTGCATTAGAAATGAGGAAATTAGAGAGAGGAGGTGGATTCATCATAGTACCATGTATAAGATAGAGGAAAGATAGTTTGTATGGTTAAGGCATATCAAAAGAATATAAGAAGGTACATGGCCAAAGAAAGTGTATCCAAAAAGTGATGGAGAATACTCGAACAGAAGAGGAAGAAGAAGAATGGAGGAAACTGGGGTGTTTTATGACTGAAATGAGGGATTCGGTGACAGCTGTAGGGGACCCACGACATGAAGAAAAGGTTTGCCAATGACGCTGATACTGTCAGAGACTGCAAAGGACTTGGAAGAGTAGTTGAACAGAACTGATAAGAGGTTGCAAGATTAACATCCACTAAAGTTAAAGTACAGTAATGAAATATAGTCAAACTAAATCACAGAATGCTGAAGAAATGAGATTGGGAAATGAATCATGAATAGTAGTAGATGTGTTGTGTTAGTTGGGCAGCAAATAAACGAGCCTTGTACAGAAGTCAAACAGGAAAATAAACAGATAAGAAAAGCAGAGAAGACAACAGAAGCGTTTTAAATGCAGTGCTACAGGAGAATCCTGAAAATTACAGGGGGAAAACTTAAAACTTAAGTAGTGAGGTGGTACTGAATCAAACTAGGGACAAATGGAATTCTTGACAAAACTTGACTAAAAAAAGACAGATCGATACGGCACATCCTGAGGCGTCAAGGAATAGTCAATTTGATTATGGAGGGAAGTGTATCTGAAAAGGAGGAGGAGGAGGGGGGGTGGGGGGAGAATTGCACAGGGATTTGTATCTGCATCTACATCCCACTATGCAAACCACCGTGAAGTGCATGGAATAGGATGTGCCCATTGCACCAGTTATTAGGGTTTCTTCCTGTTCCATTCACCAATGGAGCATGCGAAAAGTGATTTTTTGAATGCCTCTGTGCACGCAGCAATTACTCTAATCTTATCCTCATGGTACCTATGTGAGCAACATGTATGGGGTTGCTGTACATTCGTAGAGCAATTATTTAAAGCCAGTTCTTGAAACTTTGTTAATAGACTTTCTCAGAGCGGTTGATGTCTTTCTTCCAGATTCTTCCAGTCCAGTTTCTTCAGTATCTCTGTGACGCTCTCCCACAGATTACACAAACCTGTGACCATTCATGCTGCCCTTCTCTGTATACAGTCAACATCCCCCATTAGTCCTGTTTGGTATGGGTCCCATCCACCAGAATGGGCCATTCAAATGACTTTTAAGCAATCTTCTTTGTAGACTAATTGTATTTGTCAGTATTCTACCAATAAACCAATTAACTTTTGTGATCATTCCATTTCATATCCCTACTAGGTGTCACACCCAGTTATTTCTACGAGTATGAGTTGGCCGATTCCAGCCGTGACTCACTGATGTTATTGTCATAGGATACTATGTTTTTTTTAAAATTATTTTGGAAGTGCACAATTTTACATTTTTGAACATTTAAAGCAAGCTGCCAGTTGTGTCACTTTGAAATCTATGAAGATCTGACTCTTTATGCAGCTTCTTTGAGGCAGTACTTCATGGTAGATAACTGCATCACCTGCAAAAAGTCTGAGGTTAATCTAAATATTGGTCGCAAGGTCATTAATATACAACATGAACAACAAACGTCCCAATACAATTCCCTAGGGGCACTCCCGAAGTTACTTCTATATCTGACAATTACTCCACATCCACAATAACATGCTGTGTCCTCCCTACCAAAAAGTCCTCAATCCAGTCACAAATTGCACTTGACATCCCCATATGATCGTACTTTTGACAAAAAGCGTTGGTATGACACCGAGTCAAATGCTTTTCGCAAATCAACAAATATTATATCCACCTGGCTGCCTTGACCCAAGGCTTTCTGTAAGCCATGCGAGGAAAGCATGAATTGGGTTTCACATGATCAATGTTTTCAGAATCCATGCTGGTCGGCATAGAGGAGATGATTCTGTTCGAGATAGGTCATTGTGTTCGAGCTCAGAAAATGTTTTAAAATTCTACAACAAATCAGTGTCAAGGATATTGGACAGTAGCTTTGTGGATTACTTCTACTACCCTTCTGGTAGTACTTTTTTCCAATAACTGGGCACATTAAGAAACACAAAATCTGCAGGTTGGGATAGAATACCCACCAAAGTTATTAAAGTGGTACACAATAGAATTGCAAACCCACTAGCTCAGATAATAAATCAATGTTTTGAAGAGGGCTGTTTCCCAGAGGTACTGAAATATGCTGAAGTCAAACCACTCTTCAAGAAGGGATCAAGAGAGATCATGGGAAATTATCGTCCTATCTCAATTCTCCCAGTCCTATCCAAAATATTTGAAAAACTTGCTGTTGCTCAAATCCAAAACTTCATTGCAAAATATTCTGTTATTCTAAACAATCAATTTGGTTTTCAGCAAGGGAAAAACACCGTAGATGCAGTTAACAGTTTCATTGAGAAAATAAGTACGTCATTAGACAAGAGAAATAAGGTGGCAGGAATTTTCTGCGACCTCACAAAGGCATTCGATTCCGTAAACCACGCATTGCTTGTTTACAAACTTGAAAAGTATGGCATTGGCGGCAGTGCCCTACAATGGCTTAAATCCTACTTATCCAACAGAAAGCAAAGAGTTAGCATTTCTTCAAATGGCGCATATTATTTTTCTGACTGGAAAAAAATTACTCAGGGTGTTCCACAAGGCTCCATATTAGGCCCAGTCCTATTTCTCTTTTATGTTAATGACTTACCATTAAATATCAGCTCCCCATCAGTTCTGTTCGCAGATGATACTTCTGTCTTAGTTGAAGATCAGGATTCAGAAAAAATTCTCAAATCTGTGATCAGTACCCTCAGTACCTTAGAAACTTGGTTTCAGCTAAATGGGCTGAATCTAAACATATCTAAGACTCACGTGATGCAGTTCAAAACCAAACAGTCAAAATGTGAGCAAATTAAGATTGTACACAACAACCAAGTTATAGAAGAAGTTGACTCAGTCAAATTCTTAGGTCTAAAAGTAGATGAAAATTTGAGGTGGCAGGCACACATTGAATACCTTGCAAACAAATTGAGCAGCTTTGCATTTGCAATGCAAATATTATCAACTGCAACGGACATTGACACGCGGAAAGTAGCATATACAAGCTACTTTGAATCCATTATTAGGTATGGTATTGTTTTTTGGGGTAACTCGACAAACATAGTGCGGATACTAAAAATACAGAAAAAAATCATACGAAATATGTGCACTGCCAATCACAAAGAACCATATCGACCATTATTTAGGAAACTCAAAATATTAACTCTGCCATCCTTATACATATATGAGATTATTATATTTTTGTACTCCAGACGCGACTTATTTGAGGGAAACCATTTTGTCCATTCACATGATACCAGAAACAAAGAAAATTTTATGCTCCCCACCCACCGCCTCAGACTTTTGCCCAGGGACCTCAATACATGGGAATGAAAATTTTTAATAAATTAAAAGGGAACAAGTTGATGCAGATGAATTTAGGTTCACTTAAAAGAAAGCTATATGAGGTACTGACAATGAAGTGTTATTACTCAGTGGATGAATTCATGCAGGACAATCTGGAAATTTGAGCTGGGTACAATGTGTTACATGTTCCAAGAAATATCCTTATAGTGTTGTTATTTATTATAGTGCTATCATTAATTAATGTAAAAATCATTGTAATTGTTTTATAAATTTTTGACATGTCTCCTGTACGCAAACCAAATGGATTGCAAATGTACGTCATGAGATGAATAAAACACAATTCACAATTCACAATTCTGCAATAGATTACAGTTTGAAGAGGGTGTCACTCAGCCACAAATTCAGCATAGAATCTGATAGGAATACCGTAGGACCCTGGAGCTTTGTTCAATTTTAATAATTTCAGCTGTTTCTCAACACCACCAACACATACTTCACTCATCTTTTCAGTGGCATGGTGATTAAATTAGTTGTTTCTCCAGGTTTTTCTTTGTAAAGGAATATTTGAAAACAGACTACACATCGCAGCTTTCGCTTTGCTACCCTCAATTTTAGTTCCTGTCTCATTTGCCAAGGAAATGATACCAATTTTGGTGCCACTAATAGCCTTTATATATGATCAGAATATCTTTGGGTTTTGTGAAATATCACTTGACAACATTCTGCAATGGAAGTCATTGAAGGCATCGTGCATTGCTCTCTTGACAGCCAAACCTATTACATTCAGCATCTATGCTTTGTTTTACACCAATTATGCAGTAATCTCCATTTCTTTAGGAATTTCCATATACCATAGAGGGTCCCTCCCACTATGAACTGTTCTACTGGGTACACCTCTGTGCAGTGCATGGTCCATTATTCTTTTAGACTTGAGATATAGTTCCTCTACATGCTCCTGCCCTGTGCTGTGGTGAAAGTTTCAAGTTCCTCACTGACCTGTGCTGTGGTGAAAGTTTCAAGTTCCTCACTGAGATCCGACACTATTGACCTTTTTATTTTGTTTACTGAATATATATATATATATATATATATATATATATATATATATATATATATATATATATATATATATATATATAAAACAGAAAGAAACTTCCACATGGGAAAAATATATTAAAAATAAAGATTCCAAGACTTACCAAGCGGGAAAGCGCCGGCAGACAGGCACATGAACAAAACACACAAACACACACACAAAATTACGAGCTTTCGCAACTGGCAGTTGCTTCGTCAGGAAGGAAGGAAGGAAGGAAGGAAGGAAGGAGAGGGAAAAATGAAAGGGTGTGGGTTTTAAGGGAGAGGGTAAGGAGTCATTCCAATCCCGGGAGCGGAAAGACTTCCCTTAGGGGAAAAAAAAGGACAGGTGTACACTCGCACACACACACACATATCCATCCGCACATACACAGACACAAGCAGACATATTTAAAGGCAAAGAGTTAAGGGCAGAGATGTCAGTCGAGGCGGAAGTACAGAGGCAAAGAAGTTGTTGAAAGACAGGTGAGGTATGAGCGGCGGCAACTTGAAATTAGCGGAGGTTGAGGCCTGGCGGATATCGAGAAGAGAGGATATACTGAAGGGCGAGTTCCCATCTCCGGAGTTCGGATAGGTTGGTGTTGGTGGGAAGTATCCAGATAACTCGGACGGTGTAACACTGTGCCAAGATGTGCTGGCCGTGCATCAAGGCATGTTTAGCCACAGGGTGATCCTCATTACCAACAAACACTGTCTGCCTGTGTCCATTCATGCGAATGGACAGTTTCAGCAACAAACTGTCCATTCGCATGAATGGACACAGGCAGACAGTGTTTGTTGGTAATGAGGATCACCCTGTGGCTAAACATGCCTTGATGCACGGCCAGCACATCTTGGCACAGTGTTACACCGTCCGAGTTATCTGGATACTTCCCACCAACACCAACCTATCCGAACTCCGGAGATGGGAACTCGCCCTTCAGTATATCCTCTCTTCTCGATATCCGCCAGGCCTCAACCTCCGCTAATTTCAAGTTGCCGCCGCTCATACCTCACCTGTCTTTCAACAACTTCTTTGCCTCTGTACTTCCGCCTCGACTGACATCTCTGCCCTTAACTCTTTGCCTTTAAATATGTCTGCTTGTGTCTGTGTATGTGCGGATGGATATGTGTGTGTGTGTGCGCGCGAGTGTACACCTGTCCTTTTTTTTCCCCTAAGGGAAGTCTTTCCGCTCCCGGGATTGGAATGACTCCTTACCCTCTCCCTTAAAACCCACACCCTTTCATTTTTCCCTCTCCTTCCTTCCTTCCTTCCTGACGAAGCAACTGCCAGTTGCGAAAGCTCGTAATTTTGTGTGTGTGTTTGTGTGTTTTGTTCATGTGCCTGTCTGCCGGCGCTTTCCCGCTTGGTAAGTCTTGGAATCTTCCTGTTTGTTTTAGTTTCCCTTTGTACTTTTGTAATCATTGTTGCCACAACCACATCATGATCACTGATAGGTCAAGTCCATTTGTTGCCATTAGATCCAATATGTTTCCTTCATGAGTGAGGTTTCTAGCTATCTGTTCTAGGTAGTTTTCAGAGAAGGCATTTAGTAAAGTTTCATAGTATGTGTTATCATGCCCACCACTAACAAAACTGTAATTTTCCCAATTAATTGTTGGATGATTACAGTGTGATTGGGGAACTTGTGTAGAAGTGAACTGAGGTTTTCTATGAAGTTTTCAGTTACATCAGGAGATGAGTCTGATGGGCGACAGAAGGATCCAATTACTATTTTGCACCCACCCCTTACACCGAGAATTGCCCTGACAATTTTATATGCAGCATCTATTTCTATCTCAATGGATTTGAGTTTGTCTACTGCAACGAATACACTAAATCCATTTCCCATTGGCCTATCCTTTTCAAGTACACTTAAATTTTCACCAAAAGCCTCACTGCTATCAACTTTAGGTTTCAACTAGCTTTCTGTACCTAGTGTTATGAGAGCTTCACTGTTTCTCAGGAGTGCTTCAAACTATGGCATTTAACTACCATGATTTTAATATTCTCACCTATGGAAGGCATTTTTTCTCGCAATCTATCACTGATACTTCTGGATTTCCGATAGATATTGTTATCTGGATGGAAGGAGTGTTGCCTAATCTAAAAAAACACCTCATGTGCTCACCAAACAGAGTCAGGTACTTGAGTATCAGCCTCTGATGTGTAGTGCATGTCTGACCCATTTAGGGGCTTCCTATAGTTCACAACCCCATGGCCCACATCCAGAAAGTCACAGCCTAGCTTGTCACAGAGCTCTCAAAGTCTCTGCTCCAGTCCTTCCACTTCACTCAGAACCAAGGGGGGGGACAAAAAGTTCTGGGACACTACTGCACATTGTGAGTTTTGTTGAAATTCCATTCACAAAACTGGTCTTATCAACCTTTTCTGACAGTCCTGAAATGATCCAAGAATGACTTTTGAGACCTGATGACAGGCATCATTTGCTCCAATGTGTGCCACAATCTGTAGATGGTTGCACCCTGTTCCCTTAATGGCTGCCGAAATAGCTTCTTCAACATGTTGAATGAGGCCCCAGGAACACACACTGAATGCACCTGGTGTCTTTTCCTGTCCCTTGTTGTCATTTCCTAAGGGGTACTATTACTCACCATAGATTTCAACTGCTGACAATTAAAAGACCCCTACCCTTAACCTATTGTGTTTTCCTCTGCTTGACTGGACAAGACTGGTTTTCCCAAAGCATATGAAATGGGTCCCACTGGCTCAGTTCCAATTTTCAGAGAAAGACAGGACCTCAAATTGGTTGGTTGGGGCCCTGAGGCCTCCCTGGTGCCTGTTGAAGGATGTTTAGATCTACCACCGAGATGCCGCTCACATTCAAGTGGAAGAGTAATTTTCTGCAGTGGACAAAGCATCCACAGGAGACGATAGTACTTTATGTACCTTTGGCACTGGTGCCACAGATACACAACACTCAGGAGCTCTTCAAACACCTGTCTCGCTGCAGCTGCCAATTGTTTGACAGTAGTCAGGGCTATTTCAAGCTGCTTATGGAATATCAACTATCTCATCTTGTGTTCAAGAACATCATTCACAGTGGGCCTACACTTTGGCTGGGAAAATTTATTATAGGACAGTGAACAAATAACTTTAAACTGAATATGCTGGTTATTTTTTATATCTGTTGAGCTAAAAAAATTACTATTAAAAATAGAAGCAAATAAACAAAATGAGATTTCAATTAAAGCAACAAAAAAACCTGTGGTAAAAATTACTAATTTCCTAAACTTTGAGATTAATTGTAGTTATTAGCAATACAGGAAATAGTGTTAATTTGCAATAAACATAAGTAACATCTACTTCTGTTTAAGGGAAAACTTTATGTAGTACAATATGTTAGTTAGAATATCTGCTAAAGTAACTAAACCACAAATGCCAATTTACTATGAATCAGAAAAATATGCAGCACCAACAAAACATGTTTCTGCCTATTGCAGCTAACAACATTCCACAAATGTTTTTTGCTCGGCATTCAACAAATATGGCAACAGTCTGGGTGAAAGCTTTCTCATGATCAATTTGTCATGTAAAATGCAGTACTCTTCCTCCTGGTTCACCTGTTGTATCATCTACGGCACAAACAATTCACTGCTGAACATCGAATGCCACTTGCTCATTATTTTCATCATTGGAGTCATTTTGCTATGTCATTTCACACGGGTCACTGTCAACAAAAATTACGGGCATTTTTAATTCATACATACATTTATTCTTCATCATGAGGCATCTGACATCAACTGCTGGATAAAGACCTCAAGTAGACTTTCCACAAGTTGTGGTCTCTAGTGATCCAGATATTCTGTTCACGTGGTCTAATATAAAACTAAAATAATCAATTATTGATAATATAATATAAACTACTCACCAAGTGGCTGCAGGGGAACACACACACAAGGGTTTAACTATTACGAGGTTTCGGAGCTAGTGGCTTCTTTTTCTGGCAGAAGAGTTGAAGGAGAAGGAAGAGGGGTGAAGGGAAAAGGACTAGATCGGTTCTGGGAAAGGGGTGCACGTCAGTGAAGTCACGCAGAACCCTGGATCAGAAGAGACTTACGAGATGGGACGAGAAGGAAAAACTGATTGTTGGGGACTGCACTGGATGAGATTTGAAAACCTGAGAGCTTAAAGGTGGAAGACAAGGCAAAATGCAAGACAGAGATTACCACTAAGACATCGCGCACGAGTTAATAAGAGTGAAAAGCTAAGTGAAAATGAATGGAGTAGGAAACTAAAATGGAGTGAAAAACGGAGTAGTTAGTGTGAATAAGTGCTGAAATGGAAGGAATTAATGTAAATTAAGGCCAGGTGGGTGACAATAACCAAGGACAACTGGATACTTCTCTCAGACACCAGTTTCTCAGAATTCTGCAGGTGGGAATTAACACTACGTGTCCTTGGTTGTCACCAGCCACCTGGCCGTAATTTACATTAATTCCTTCTGCTTCAGCATTTATTCACAGTAACTACTCCTGTCTTCCTTTGTTTCCTGCACCTTTTATTTTCTGACTTTTTTTTTCTTTTCCATCTTCCCCCTCCCACCTCTGTTACATATAATGCACTCTGCATTTTGCTTTTCACTCTTGTTAAATCATGCAGGCTGTTTTAATAGTAATCTCTGTCTTGTATATTATCCTGTCTTCCACCTTTAGGCTCCCAGGTTTTGAAGTCTCATCCGGTGCAGTCTCCAACAATCAATTTTTCCTTCTCATCCTGCCCATTAAGTCTCCTCTGACCTGGGGTTCTGGGCAACTTTTCTGAACTGTACCCCTTTCCCTAAACCTCTCCAGTCCTTTTCCTTCGCCCCTCTTCCTTCCCATTCAATTCTTCTGCCAGAAGATGGAACCACTGGTTTCAGAAGCTTATAATAGTTAAATCCTTGTGTGTGTGTGTGTGTGTGTGTGTGTGTGTGTGTGTGTGTGTGTGTGTGTGTGTGTGTGTGTGTGTGTGTGCGCGCGCGCGCACGCGCACCCCTGCCACCACTTGGTGAGTAGATTTATTATCCATTCGTTTATATCATATTACAGATATTCTGTTCAGTATTCCCGGCTGCTGTGGCCAAGCGGTTCTAGGTGCTTCAGTCAGGAAACGCGCTGCTGCTGCTTCTGCTGCTCCAGTCGCAGGTTCGAATCCTGCCTTGGGCATGGATGTGTGTGATGTCCTTAGGTTGCTTAGGTTTAAGTAGTTCTAAGTCTAGGGGACTGATGACTTCGGATGTTAAGTCCCATAGTGCTTAGAGCAATTTGAACCAGTTTGTTCAATATGTTTTCTACTGTCATCTACCAAGATTCCATTAGGTTGTCATCTTTATCTTTTCTTTTTTCTTGGAATTCAGAAGCAAGTTTCCTTGGTCCACCTCCCACTCATTCAACTTCATTACAGTACACTCCCATCTTCATTTTCAGTCTGTTACCTGATCCATTTGTTAGTGTCCCGTCCCTCCTGGTACTTAGCTGTTGCATCTATCCCTTACTCACTGAGAACCATTAATTTTTGTAAGTTCTTTTACTGTAGAAGTTAATATCGCACTGACATAACTCAATACAAACTGACTGTAGACTTTCCAGAAACATCACAAGGTTAATTCTGAAAACTATTTAGTTTATCAAAAGGTCAAGACATATTTTACTCTTCTGCTTGTTTATTTTCTTCTCCATTCAGTCACTGTCTTCAGCAGCTGTAAATACAAAAACTCAAGGTGGTTCAAGTATGATCCATTAACATGAATTCCTTCTTTGTTTTACAAGTTCAAGTCCTTCAAAAACTTTCTCTTGGATGCCTGATGCCTATGAACTGTTTTGGTGATATGGAATTTCCATGCCCGACTCCTCTTTCAATTCTGAATTTCACAATATCTGACAAAAACTAATGAATGCTGCAGCGCTAATGTACATATTGGTCGTGATACTAAAACAACCTGAATGAATGTGTTGACTCTCCAGTAATATTAGAAAACATTTTGGTGTAGTTGAATCAAAACCTTTTTTTTTTTTTAATCCTTCAATCCTACACAAGGAAGTAGTTCGTAACTATTGTCCCTCCCTGCCAGAATTTTGTAGATGATCCAGTGTGCTGCATCCTCTTCCAAACTGCTCAATTAAAATCTATCAAAGAAAAATCTAGGATGGAAGGTAACAATATTACGAAGAAGATAGTTGCTACTCTCCATATAGCAGAGATAAGTCACATAAAGGCAAAACAAAAAACTCCGCAACGTACCCTTCTATACAAAATATACCAACCATTTCCTCCACAACTTCTCCACAGTTCCTGTTCCTTTACAACATGGTGCCCTGCTGATCATTATTGATGCCACCTCCCTTTACACTAACATCTCTAATGCTCATGGTGTTACTGCTATTGAACACTACTTTCCCATCACCCGATGGAACAGAAACAAATAACCTCCTTCCTAGCCACCATGACCAACTATATTGTCACCAACTATTACTTCTCCTCTGAAGGCATGACCTACAAACAAATCCAGGGTATGGGCACTCGCAAGGCATCATTCTATGCCAACTTATTCATAGCACATCTAGAGGAATCCTTCCTAAACATCCAAAATCCCAAACCCCTCACCTGGTTTAGATATATTGATGACATGATTTGAATCAAGGGTGAAGACACCCATGCACCTTCCTCCAGAACCTCAACACCTTCTCCCACATTTGTCTCACCTGGTCTACTCAACCCAAAAAGCCACCTTCTTAGGCGTTAACCTCCACCTCTAAGATGGCTTCGTCAGTACCTCTGTCCATATCAAACCTACAAATCACCAGCAATACGCCCAGTTCAACAGCTGCCACCCATTCCATACCAAGGAGTCCTTTCCATACAGCCTAGCCACTCATGGCCATCACATTTGTAATAATGAGCGGTCCCTCTCGAAATATCCCACGTCCATAATTACCCTCCCAATCTTGTAGGTAAACAAATCTCCTGTGCCTTACCTCTCCACTCACCCAATACCCGGCAAAATCTTCCTGTCTGCCCATGGAGAAGCATTACCCCATGATTCACTACTACCCATGATTGTAGCAACTGAATTAAAGTCTTCCCCAGGATTTTTACAACCTGTTATCATGCCCTGAAAAGAAAAATATCCTACCCACTATCCTTCCGTCCCTGCTGACAGTAGTATTCCACTGCCCACCAAACCTACACAATATCCTCATCCATCTCTACACAACCCGTGCTCCCAAACCCTTGCTCATGGCTCATATTACATTCTCCCAGCACCACCAACTCCAGTCCAGTCACAAACATCACCTATCTCATCTAAGGTGGGGCTACCCATGAAATCAGTCATGTGATCTACAAGCTAAGCTGCAACCTTTGTGCTGCATTATACGTGGGCGTGACACCCAACAAGCTCTCTGTCCTTGGAAAAGAAACAACTGGACCATCTCATTGCTGAGCATGCAGCTCAACACAACAATCTTCATTTCAATAACTGCTTCACAGCATGTTCCATTTGGATCCTTCCCACCAACACCAGCTTTTCTGAATTACACAGGTGTGAACACTCCCTGAAATAATTCCACATTCCTCTAACCCTCCTGGCCTCAATCTTCATTAGTCATTGTCCTTACCCATCTAGCCCCTTCCCTGCTCCCTTTCCAGCACTACACAGCACTCTATTCCACCAACACACACTCACCTCATCCCTGTATGCCCCCGCAAACAGCACTTTACCATCCGCCACTGCTACCTGCTATCCCTTCTCCTCCCTGCCCCAACCTCCAACTTAACCCCATGACCCAGTTGCCTCTCCCATCATGCACTGCTCGTCGCAGTCTGGCTGAAAGCTCACTTTCTGATAGCCTTTTTGTTGTGCTTATTTGTGACTTGGCATTCTCACTATGCTATATGGTGAGTAGCATCCTTTTTATAATACTGTTCAATTAAAATCAGACTTTTTCTTCTAAATTCTTGGTGACAATTTTAGTAAATATCTTGTAAATCATAGAGAGGAGGCCAATATGTCTCTAAATTTGTTACATCTTGTCTGTGCTCTCCTCTTAAGGTAGAGCTGTCACAGCATTGTTCCCACAGAACTGTCTTCTGCTGCAGATATTCTGTGAATAATTTTGCAAATTCCTTTTGCATTACTTTAGCTGTTGCTTCAACCATTTCCACTGAAACACCATCATTGCTAGGTGTTTTTCCTTTCTTCACACCTCTAATTGCTGTAACATTTCAACTGGCATTATTTACAGTCTCTGTGTGAGATGATGATGCTTGTATTGTATTCTCTCTCTTGTTACTGGACTATCTGCTAGTGCAACTGATGAAATGTTGTCTCCCTAAATTTCTACTCCGCTCACGGGCACAACTGTATCTTGGTCACAGTTTGGCGGTGGCCATTCATGCAGACAGTCATAAGTGATCCTACCTTCCTAGCCACCCAGAAGCCCTAAGCTCTCACCTAGTTTAGAGTCACTGATGAACTCTTCATGATGCAAATGGAAGGTGATGACACCCTATCCACATTTCTTAAGAAGCTCTACAGCTTCTCCCCCATTCACTTTACCTTGTTTTCCTCAGAACAATACACTTTCTTCCTCAATGTTGACCTGCACCTCATGGATGGCTCCATCAGCACTTCTGTTCACACTACTCTTCCCTACCACCAACAATATTTCCATTCTGAGAGCTGTTACTTATTACACACCACTCCAAGAAGTCCATTCCTTACAGACTAACTAACATGTCATTTCATCTGCAGTGACAAGCCGTTCCTGTCCAAATACGCTAAGGGTCTCACTGAGGCCTTCAAACACCAAAATTATGCTCCGCCCATTGTCCAGGAACATGCCTCCCATGTCTTGTCTCCAATGTCACCTGCTATCTCCCACATACCCACTGACAGGACATGCCTCAGTACCATCCAGAACAGAGAAACTAAAGCATACTCTTCATCATCAGGATTCTAACTACCTCTCTTTGCGCCAAGAAATGAGGAATATCCTCCCTGTCCCTCCTACACTTGTATTCTGCCACCTCGTGAATGAATGTAATATCCTTGTCCATCCCCACTGCACTACCATACCAACACCATGGCTCATGGCTTGTATCCCTGCAACAGACCTATGCAAACCTGTTCCATACACCATCCTACTACCAGCTACTCCTGCCCTGCCCTGTCAAAGGTATCTCCTAGTCCATCAAAGGCAGAGCCAGCTGAGAAAGCATGTGGCCTACTAACTTACCTGCAATCACTGAACTACGTTCTACATGGACAACGCGTTGTCTGTCTGCATTAATGACCACTGCAAACTGTAGCCAAGAGAGAGCTGGACTACTCAGATGCTCGGCATACTGCCCAATATAATGTGCTTGGTTTCAACTGCTTCATGGCCTGTGCCATTACGATTCTTCCCACCAATACTAGCTCCTCTGTGTTGTGCAGGTGGAAACTCTTCCTGCAACATACATTTCATTCCCATAATCCCTCTGGTCTCAATCTTCAGTAGTTCCTGCCCTCCATCTGCTTCCATTCCCAACTCTCAGTCAAGCCTCCCTCACGCATTCTACCCCCATCCCCTAACTTCCCTGTATTGTATAGTCCTTTCCCCATCTTCGCATCTCTCCTCTCCCCTTTTCACACAACTGCAAATGATGCACACATCAACCTGCAATCCCGTTCCTACACACTCCAGACAGACAGCACTTCAGCATCTCCTCTCACTTCTATCCTCCTCCTCCTCCTCCTCCTCCTCCTCCTCCAACTCTTCTTTACTCTCACTACCTATGACAGCCAACTGCTTCAACACACAAAGTCAAGCCACAGAGGGATGATAGTGGCTATACCCATGTGTGTTTTGTCTTTATCTAGTAAAGCACTTGGTCTGACATCAGATAATATCTAGAGGTCTTTTTTCAATATGCCTGTCTGCCACTCAATGTCTTCTGTACGTAATGAGCAGCAATTAATCCTATATCATTGTCATTATTTCATAAAATATTTTTTGTTGTTTAACACAAGTTTCCATCCTATCATCTTCATTTTCAAACTGTTTTCAGTTGTTTTCTCTTATTGAATTATGATTGTATTTTCACACATCCACTTAAAATATTTCTGAGTAGATTTGTTTTTCAACACACTGTCACATTTCTTTTGTCTTCAGTTTGAATTTATCGGCTTTATTTTATACCTGTCTTATTCTACATGTGATTTTCTTTTTTTTAGTTTTTGTACCTTTGGTATCTTTTGCTGTTTGCCATAGACCATTTGTTAAAAAAACACATGCTTTTGTTTAGATCTGTATGATCTTCATTTTCTAAGATGCTGAAAATATGACTCAATTTGATCAAGTGTTCTTAAATATATTTTCAGTAGCTAGATTTCTGACCTTTTCGTGATATGCCTTTTTTTTCCCCTAGCTTTTTATCCATACTGTGTGGTTTTGTGGCTTAACGAGACAGTAACAAACTAATACAAAGGTCCAGGGTTCATTCGATTCCAAGTTGGTCCTAAGATTTTTCCCTGCCACATATTGCTTCTTTCCCCTCAGGCAATAATTTGTTAACGTGAAAAATGCTAAGTTGACCATGACTCATTCCCCAATAACTGGCTGTATAAGTCAGTTCAAAGGTCTGCATAACATACAGACACACCACCTCAAATATGACCTTGCTTACTAATCCAGGCATTATTAAAATCAACATATGGGTTGAGGAGAGCATAATCTTTTATTACCTATTATTACATTTTGTCTTACTAGTCTATGATCTCTCGCAATTATAAAGTACTGTAGAACCATCTCATCCTGTAGAGTTTCATTATTTCAATTTTCACTTCAAATTAGCCTTTGCCAAATTCATTTTTTATTCATTTCTAGCCCAATCTTAAAAACACAAACATTTAGTTTACTAACCTGCACCAAGCATGACACTCGGATTGCTTGTATTAGTGCAAGATGTAATAGCAGCAATGACAACTGAACCATGGCGAAGAACATATTCTTGGCCCTCATAGATAATGGGCATCGACACATTCAGCTTGTCACTTGGTAGTCCAAATCCTTTAAACCCAATCTGTAACATTAGAAAATAATAATAATAATAATAATAATAATAATAATAATAATAATAATACCACAAACTGCTGTTGTTGTTGCTGCTGCTGCCAACATAAATGCTATAGCTGCCTTTAGTAATATGTTCATCGACAAAGCTGAAATACATCTTCCACCGCAAGGCAATGAAAGGAAAGAAAATAGCTTCTTTATACGTAGGAGGGGGAGGGGGGCAGCAACTCTACTTAGTTTCACAATGAATGACTGACTAGTTTTTTTATCTACCATGACAGGGTACACTTGCTACTAGTCACTATCCATTATACCTTCAAACTAGTACTGAACTGAGATGTCTCACTTTGGGCGAGGAGGATGAGAGTTCAGTTTGCAGAATTTCTCCTTCTTTCACTCTCACCCCTCTCCCTCCCATCCTTAATCATGCCTCTCCTTTCCTCCCCTCCCATGCTCCTGACCTCCAGGGACAAGGTAGGTACAGCAACAACAACAAAGTTGCATCAAAAATTTTGTCACATACATTTACTTTTACCCTCTATTTTGTGACCCCTCCTTCAAATTCTATCCCAATTTGACGCCTTAAAATAAGGAATGTATGTAGAACTAATATTGGATATATAATCAAAAGAAATAAGAAAATGAATGGTTCATTTATTAAACAGGGGAAAATACAAAGACTATCGAAACTTGCTAACAATCACAAAAGAAAGGAGGAAACTTTTGAAAATAAATACTTTCTCAAAAATGATATAGGAACAATGAACGGCAAACAAAAAAAAATGTGATTTTGACTATTCCTTTTTATTTTTATATCACCAATTCTAAATGGCACCGACTAGAAAGTTGGATAGAGAACCACTGAAGAAATTCTGTTTTGTTAGTGTCAAAAGCTCTGTTAATTGTAGCCAGATGATGTTCACACAAAGAGATGTATCCATCATTAAATATGTAAATGTATTGAACCTATTTTTTTAAAAAAAATGGGAAGTCTCCTCAATTTTCTTGACTAAACATGTTTCAGCAAATAATAGCCATCTTCAATGGATCCCTTTTATTAGGTTTGAAAAGTTAAATGTATGAAAAATAGCAGCAGTTTTACAGATTGTGTGTTGTTAATAATGTGGTACACATTATCAAAAAGGAGTGCAGCATACAGGGTTAAAGCTTAATCCATCCAGAACCCAAGCAGCCATGTACAGTCATTCTAAGCTCATTAATCCAAAATATTAGGAATTCATATCATCTTTAAACCTGAATGTGATAAATATAAATCTCTCTCTTTCAGTGAAGAGTCTGGAAGTACCAATAAGTGAACGCCTAAATTGTGCTGTACACTTACGTACAACGTGTAAGAAGATATCACTGCATCTCTCTACGCATTACAGAAATATAGAATGCTCTTTCCTTTAAAACTGAGAAAGGAAATTGTACTAATAATTGATGATTACAGTAGTGTTATCAGACAAGGTCTTTTTCACGGAACCTCCACAATACATTGAACTGGTGATGAATGCCTGGATATAACAACTCTATGACGTATGACTGCCTTATTTCATGATCTTATGTACAGCTATTCTGGTTATGTGCACACAAGTGCAGAGACTTTTACATACTACTGAATGAGATGAACTGTTCCTTACGGTGATGAAACTGAATTAGCACACTACAACAACAAGGAAAATAAACAAATGCATAAAATTCTGTGGCTGTTATAATATGTTGTCATCCATATTGTATAAGCTATCTGGATGCTAACAGTAACTGTTCTCGACAATAATCTTCATTTAAGGTAAGATAATTCTCTACAACTATCTAATTAAAAATATATGCAAAAGAAATATAACGTTCATGGTGTATCGGCATACGGTAACATAAAATGAGGTGTACTGCAACACAAGACATAAATCCAGGATTTAATAAGGCTGGCATATTTCCTTTAAACAGAAATAGACTCTTAGATATGCTGGCTCCTTTATGAGAATGACAATGAGAAAAATGACCTGAGTGACAACCTGACCACATTTCTAAAAAAATGCATTATGATCAAGATAATATGATCAAAATATCCTGTATAAAGAAGCTGAATGTTCCTGCTGGCCAAGTACTACACTTCAAGACTTTGAGAGCAGTGAAAAAGAACATTCAGAGTCTGAAGTGGATGATACGGAAAATAAAGCATCTAGTGTCCATGTCACTGACAACATGTCCAAAAGAACAGACACCACACATACAATTACGTTGAAGCTGGCTAATGATCCCTTCAGTGCCGATGCACATCACTTTCGAACTCTTACGGGACTTGGCAAAACACTGCAAGTAAAGACAATAGAGGGCAGGGGCACTACGTCAATAGAATGCGGGTAAGTTGAGAATTTGGTTCTGACGGGAGGTGTGCTAGGATAGTCCATGTAGTTGCGATGACCACTGTACCCAGATGGCTCAGTGGTCGAGCATCTGCCTAATGAGCGAGAGACCTGGAATTGAATCCTGGTATGGCACAGATTTTCAACTTTCCTCACTGATGTACACCAAAGCCCACTAGAAGATAAATGTCATAAATTCCTTTATATCTTGACGAAAGATACTGAACCAAATGGCATGAATAACATGGCGGGAGCTGGCTCAAGGTGAATTTTCATTACATTACAGTGATTAAACCAAACATAGGAAAAGTCCTTGGAAAATTGTCAAATGATATGTATAGTGGAACTGTTCTTTGTACAACAGATTTACATGTTTTTGTTTTCCCAATGGTACCTGATGAGTACAAATTCAAGAAAATAGATGTTGCAGCAGTTCTTCAAAATCTGTAGTGCCACGGAATGCACTACATGTTTTGTGAAATCTCTTGCTACAATGATGTATTTTTTCATAAAATATTTCTAAGCTCTTAATATCTACCATAATTTTTATTAATTGAAATAAAATATTTCCTTTATAAATGTTCAACTGTCTTTTAAAGGCCTACTTTATATCAATAAAGCATTGACAAGGGATTACTGTGCAATTTGTGTGTGTGTGTGTGTGTGTGTGTGTGTGTGTGTGTGTGTGTGTGTGTGTGTGTGTGCATTCCTGCTGACGCTTACCCGAGTGTGAATAGGGACAGCAATATAAAAAATACACAAATTTTGTAATGAGTACAAACGAAAAATTGTTAAATGTAATGGCTACCTACACAACAAGAGCAGATAATGAGTAGGATATAAATACTAAATAAATTATTGGTGCCAAGTTACTCAGAGTGCTCTCCAGATATGGAGGCTACCTGTCAGTTAAAGACCTGAGGCGGACCAACAATAGCATAGGCAGGAGAGGCCACAAAGCTGTGGTGAAGGCAACTGTCCTATAGCAGCCCTCCTGGTCCTCCACGTTGGGGACTGCACAGACAGCTACTTACCCCCAATGTAAAATGCTGACTGATCTGGATACTCAACGCATGTCTCGGAAACAGAATGGAATTTACGGGAATGGAAGTTAGCAAAGCTCTTTTGTTTCTTGGAATACAAGAAACCTGTACTACCCTGGAGATTCCCAAATACTAGTAAACGAGTTAGGAGAGTACAGGGTACAGCTGATAATTATCGAAGAAGTAAGATAGCAAGGAAAGGTGTCAGTGAAAATAGGAGATAGGACAAGAGTGTACGGAGACAGTGGCCAATGCCATGAATTTGAAACGTGATTCTACATTCATAAAACAATAAATAACCCAATACAGGAATTCAAAGATGTTAATAATCAAATACCATACATCACAATTCAGACTCAACACCACATTTTTACATGCACCTGCACCCACAGAAGCTATGGATGACAACATGAAAAAAGGATTCTAAGGTCAACTGGCACACATGCTCAACTCAAGAAGTAAGCATAATCTAACAGTAGTGTTAGCATTTTTTTAATGTCAAAGTAGGAAAGGAAGAAATTTACAAACCAATCACTGACAATTTCAGTTTATACAAGGAAAGTTCAGATAATGGGGCTCGACTTATAAACTTTTCAATGAAAAATGATTTCACGCTAAGCAGCACAAAATCTGAACCCAAACACATTCATTTAGGGACTTGGATATCACCAGATGGACAAGTAGTTAATAAGTTTGACTATGTAGCTATCCAAAACGATTCCAAAATAGTATTAAAGACATTAGAACCTCTATGGGTGCAGACTGTGATGCAGACCATATGTTAATCGTATAAGAAATGAAAATAAAACTCAAAAGGAAACTAAATATAAAGAGAGTGGAAATTAGTAGATACAATATACGAAATCTGGTGCAAGAAAATATAAAAGGAAAGTTTACAAGAGAAATGGGCACTAACCCAACACCAACTAGATAGACCAAGAGGGAACAACATGATATCGAAAGCATATGGAAACTTTAAGAATAGTATTCAAGACATAACTTCTACAGACATGTGAAAAAAAAAATGACCTAACAAAATCTGGTTTAACGACATGTGCAAAAAGAAAAAGTGCTGGACAAGAAAAATGCAAGGAAAGCATGGATTCCAGAAAAGAACCATATGACACTGAAAGAAAGATAGTATAAAATCTGTCATGAAACACAACAAACCCCAAGACAAGAGGAATGGGAATACCACAACACTACTCTAGGAGGAGTAGAGTATTTCAAGCACCATAGTGCAAGACAGACATATCAAAATAGAAAATTAAAGAAAAACAAGGCTTTCAATGAAGGCTACACGTATGCAGAGTTATTAAAGAATGGAGGGCCATAACAGGAACAAGAACTACAGTTTTCAATGCAAACAGTTTGGAATACAGAAACCGTGCCTGCAGACAGGTGGGGGTGGGGGAGAAGAGCACTGTCTGGTGGAGTGTGCACAGACTAGGCTACCGATAGGCGCAGCTTCAAGAGGCTGTGAGGCAAGACGATGGGGAAAGGGGACTGGAAGGGGGAGGGGAGGGGAGCAGAGAGAGAGAGAGAGAGAGAGAGAGAGAGAGAGAGAGAGAGAGAGAGAGAGAGAGAGAGAGAGAGAGAGTGGGGGGGGGGGGAGTGGAAAAGGAGAGGAGTGCTTAAGGATGAGGGATATGCTGGCAGAGAGCAGCACACAAAGAGGGTGGGAGATGGGAATAGAGAGCAGATGATAGTGCAGAGGGAGTGGAAACTGTTTGGTGGAGGCTGCTGGGACAGTCTGTTACATATGTTGAAGCTGGAATAATTTCGGAAGTGGAGAATGTGTTTTAGGGATAATTCCAATCTGTGCAGTTCAGAAAAGCTGGTGGTGGAGTGGAGGGTTAACCACCTGAGTCTTCCATATGGATATGATCCTTGTGGCAATGGGTGGGATTGATAGTGGCATAGGGATGGACTAGGATGTTGTGGAGGTTGCATGGATGACTGATCACCACTTTAGCACTTTAGAATGGGGTAGGAAGGACCCTGGGTAGGTTGTCCCTCATTTCAGGGCATAATGACAGACAATCAGAGCTGTGGCGACGGATGTGATTCAGTTGTTCCAGTCCATGGTAGCATTGGTTGATGAAGGAGGCACTCCTTTGCAGTTAGTTCTTGGGGATGCTGGGAGGATTGGGGGTATGGCAATGAAAGTTGGAAAGTAGCTAAACAGACAACATCACAGTTGCACAGTTTCATAAATAGGGGTCTGTGGTGCATAATGAATATCTGGTGGCCAGTAAAAATAAGCAATGAGGATATCTGGAGAAAAACAAACCAAATACCTACATAGGAACAGAAAGCCGAGATGGCCGTGGCACACACTGAGACAGGCAGATGGAACGATCAAAAAGAAGGGACTGGAATGAAATCTCCAAGGGACAAGGAACAGAGGCAGGCCTAGAGGTACATGGAAGAGGATGATGGAAGGAGAACCAAGGAGAGTTGGCAAGACCTAGGTGGAATTGAGGGAAACTGGCGAAGACAGATGGATGGTGAGTTCTTCTGGATGCCCTATTCCTCCAAAGGAATCAAATGAATTAAGTAAGTCATTGTATCTTTTCTTTACATTGTTGGTATTCCAACCTGGAGTTTCCAGTTATATACCCCATGGTTAAGAATGATGACCTTTGTGTGTGATGAGTGCAGAGAAATTGCTTCAATGGATGCCACTTATCCTACTGATTTTCCTATTAAACAGGCTGGTTCCAATAACTGGAGAACTAATTGGGGACTACCAATGCAGTTTCCACAGAAATAGATCCACATTAGATTATTTATCCACTCTAAGGCAAATTACTGCGAAGGTGTATAATATTTCTAGATTTCAGTGAGGCTTATGATAGCATAAAGAGGGAATATGAGATCCCTCAAAGTTAATCAGATTAGTTAAAACATATATAGAGGAAATTTTATGTCATACAAAGATACCAGTACAAGCAACTAAGGTGAGACAAAGAGATCCCATTTCACCTATATTGTTTAACCTCACCTTATAGAAGAGGACAGATAATTTACTAAAACTAATCCACAACAGACTCAACTATAGTAGGTGAACATTACTAGACTTTCCTATGCAGATGAAGTAGCATCAATAATTAGTTAAAAAACAGAATTATGCAAAATTACTAAAAAAACTGGATTGCATGTTAATAAAGACGACACAGAAAATCTGGTCATAAGTAAGAAAGCTTTAAGTGATGCACCTTTGCCTGTAGGTGGATTCACTTTTAAGACAGATGCCCCCTCTCCCCCATCAAGTACTTTGGGAGTCTTTTTAGTAGAACAATAGAATCCATCTAGCAACAGTGAACAAAACACTTCCCTGGTTTCTCAAAATCTTAAATAAAAGATCACTCAACTTCAAAATCTGCTTGTATCAATTGCCTTTTTATACCAATAATGTTATCTGTTATTAATATTTGGAAAGAAAGATGAATTAAAACTTATTCGAAAGAAACATACTACGGAAAATTTCTGGACCTGTATACAATAAAAATAACATGTAATGGAGGAAAAGAAAAAATGAAGAATTAAGACAGTTGTACAAACAATGTAACATCATCAAGGTGCTAAAAAGAATGTTGAATTTAACAGGCCACACAGCAAGAATGATGGAGAATATACTATCTAGAGTAGCATTCAGCATAGTAATAGATGGTACAAGAGGCAGAGGAAGACCGAGAATTAGGTGGCGACACATTTGGAAGGACACAGCTAGGATGAACAACAACACCAAATGGACAAACAGTGTATTCAATGCTAAGAAAGGGAAGAAGCTTGTAGAGCAGGTGTATGGTCGATAAGGTTCTTTCCACATGTAAAGTATAGAGAAAGTAAACATTACCCAGATGGAAGAACTGCAGAAGGTGCAGAGCCAGAAGAATTTGAAGTGACTCAACAGGATACGGATAGAGCAATTAAGAAATCAAACAATAATAAGGCACCAGGAGAAGATATGTTAACAGCAGAGATGTTGACCGCAGCAGATGAAATTCTTCATAAAAAGATATACAATCACATACGTGAAGTGTGGAGAGAGGAGGAGTGCCCAAAAGCGTTGAAGTCAGCTACCGCTATCATGCTGCAGAGGAGGAGGAGGAGGAGGAGGAGGAGGAGGAGTTGCATCAATCATAGTGGCATATCTTTGCTAGGTGTTCTATACACAATGCTACCAATGATAATTGATAAAAAGCTGAAGCCTTTTGCTACAGACACTGTTGAACAGTAACAAGCAGGTTTTCGGACAGGACGATCAATTGTGTATCACATCATGAGAAATCTGGGACGAGTGCTACGAATTCAACCATCCGTTTCTGGTAACATTTGTACATTTATCAAATGCTTTTGATAGTATGCATAGATTAAGTATGTTCAATGTCCTGAGGGAGCTTGGCATACCAAGGAAGTTAATTAACTTGGTGAATATAAGATGGAGATAAGAGGCTAGGTGAAATACCAGGGGAGGTGTCCAAGGCATTCAGTGTCAGAAGATGTACAACACAAAGTGATGTAATTTCAACATTGTTTTAATTTGGTCATGGAGAAAGTAATTCAATAAATGCAAAGTGAAGGCAAGGGATGAAGCTAGAAGAAAGAACACAGTTACTGGCATTTGCAGATGATACTGCAGCCATTGTGAACTCAGAGGAAGAAATGGCAGAAATATCCAGAGATGCCCCTAATAATGTCCCACTACTGGCAGAAGTATTGAAGATAGCCAGAATGGAATATTTTATATCTCTCAGCAGCTGGTTCAACGGGCACAACAACCTAAAACAAGAAACTAATCAATGTATTGTCATTTGATCCAAAATTTATTTCAGACTGAAACACATAATGTCATAAAAACATTTGTCAATAAAAACAAACTTGAAGCCTATAATGCAGTGATAGTACAAGTGTTGTTATATGGGGCAGAAATCTTAAAAACTAGAAAAAAAAATTAAGAGAGATGATAAATCAAAAATCATGAGAAATATCTTTGGACAAATCTGTGGAGAGGACACCTGGAACTCCAGGTATGACCTGCTGAAAGAACCAAACATCATGCAGAGAATGGAAGCGTGGAAAATAAGCCTGGCAGGATACAAAACACGTTGCCGGACACTTGCCGAGCGAAAGTTGTGCTTGTGGGAAAACTCGATTGAACCAATGCAATTGGAAGACCAAGGAAGCAATGCAAGGGTGAACTGCACAAGGCAGCCAGGTATCCATGAGGACTGGATATAAAATGCTCAAGCTCACCATCTGTAGAGTAATACTGAAGTTCAGAGCATGATCTTCACAGTCCATGATCATTATGTACATATGCGAGTGATTTGGATAAACATAAAAAAACTGTCCCAATTCACCCGCTTATGGTATTCTCCCTTCACACCAGACACACTCATTTCCTAAAGTCCTTAGCTACTGCAGTAGTCTACCTATATGTCTCTTACTCTGAACTTGCTATGTCAGAAAACATACAGGGTGGTCAGAAATTCCCATTAAAAAACATCTATGATTTGTAGAGGGGAGTGAGTACATCGTATTTTGAATAGGAACCCATGACCAGAAACATCATCCAACGAGACTGCGGCGCGTCAAAGTTATAGGCGTGGTCATCTGTAAATGTACGTACACACGGGGTGATTCCTTGATGATGTTACAGACTTTCTAGGATGTTGGAGGACAATAAATATACTAATTTGAAGTAATGATCACTGTACTGGAAATGAACGAGTCGAAAGTTATAAATGAAAACAATTCTGATACCTCAGACAGTTGAATACATGTACTGGTACTTGTGTGCCTGGGACATACCATCTCCAAGGTAGCGATGAAGTGTGGATTTTCCCGCACAACCGTTTCACGAGTGTCCCGTGAATGTAAGGAACCCGGAAAAACATCAAATCTTTGACATCGCTGCAGCTGGAAAAATAGACTGTTCGCCTGGTGCAAATCTTTCGAGTTGATGCCACATCGGCGACTTGCGTGTTGATGGGGATGCAATTATGATTATACGGACAACACAACACCCAGTCCCTGAGCGAAGAAAATCACCGACTCAGCCGGGAATCGAACCCGGGCCGTTAGGTATGACATTCTGTCGCGCTGACCACTCAGCTACCAGGGGCAGACACAATGTCTAATGACTACTGAGGTCATTGATATGGAATACCTAGCAGTAGGTGGCAGCACAATGCACCTAATACGAAAAAGTATGTTTTTGGGGGGTGTCTGGATACTTTTGATCATGTAGTGTAGCTTCAGCTGCAAAGAGAATTCTTTGAAGAAAGAATCTATTGCCCTGATGTCGCATTAGCACTCAACACATGTGAACATTTCTTCTGTGCCATTTCTGTGTCGGCATCACAGTGGAGCAAGATTATGTTTCCTCCATATCTGACTTAATGTATTTCCTTCTTTGGGTGTGAAATCCTGAAATTTCGTGCGTGACAGCAAACAGTTTCATGCTCAAAAGAGATGTATCTTAAGTTCTAAATACTGTCATTACTATGAGACTATTAACAGAGTTTTGAAGACAGATCTCTTAGAACTTTTAGAAGTATGACAGTTGCAGCAATAATTACTGTAGTTCCACACGAAAAGACCAAGTTGATACCAATATCATTAGTTCATTAACATAGCTATAGGATATACGTTGGTAAGCCAGGAGATCCTCGCAATTCATCTGGCTAGGACTACAATTTCTTACACGGTTCTGGAATGTTTTCAGGTGAACACTTTGGGACGTGCCCGAAAAATGAAATTTACAACATCTTTGTATTAGTGGTTT
Source organism: Schistocerca gregaria (assembly GCF_023897955.1). Lineage (NCBI taxonomy): Eukaryota > Metazoa > Arthropoda > Insecta > Orthoptera > Acrididae > Schistocerca > Schistocerca gregaria. The sequence goes on from NC_064923.1 coordinate 613,873,734, forward strand.
AGACTTAACAGCAGTGAGTCACTGAATTTTACAGCGGTTGCTCAGTAAGTGGAGGACGGATACACCTACATGTTGGGAATACATAGGAGATGCAGAAAAACGTACAAATGGATCAGGAGGCAAGTTCGAGTGAGAGACAGATTGAAAATGTTGAACGAGATAGGTAAGTAATGATGAAGCCAGGAGAATCGACGGCAGATGAACCAAGCATATTCTTTGGTGGAATCAGATATAAGAAAAGATAAAGTAGACTGAACTTGGGGAACAGGGTGGCTGGCATTATAAAACATGTAGAGCAACATGGGTACATACAGATAGGCTGGACAAAAATGTGGAAACACCAAACGAAATGTACGCTTGAACATAGCCAAGCCTTCAGGTTGCATTTGATCATGACTGAAACACGTGCAATGCCCTCAATACATTGTAAGTATCGTGGTCAGAACAGTGTTCTGTGTAGGCAAGTGAACTCAAACGTAGGCAACCTGTTGGTGCTCGAGGGTTGGGTGCTTTTGTAACCATGGTAGCCAAAATGTTTGGTATTTCAAGAGGCACCCAATCTAAGATTTATACCACATACAAGGAGGCGGAAAAACATGATCTGCTAAGTAACAACGAGAATGTAAGCATTTTTTGAGTGTTCATGACGGACAATCATTGAAGAGGATTGTGATGAGAGAGAGAAACAGAAGAGGGCAACAGCTGCAAAAGTCACAGCAGAACTTTCGCACTCGTGAACCCTGTCAGCACCACAACAACATAAAGGGAGCTCCAAAAGCTGACAACTACAGGCTGAGTTGGAATTCCAAAGTCATACACCAGTGATGCAAATGCCCTTAAGTAGAAAATGTGGTATTGAACCCATAAAACCTGGACTATGGAGCAATGTCATTTGGTCGGATCAGTCTTGTTTCACACTATTTCCACTTCTGGCCAAGTTTACATCCCAAGAGTGAAACATGGCGAGGGTTAGGTGGTGACTTGGGCACCCATAGTGTGGTATTCCACGGGCCCCATGGTTACTTTGCAAAGTAGTATTACTGCCAAGGTTTATGTGACCGTTTTGGCTGATCAGGTCCATACCTTGCACAATATTTGTTCCCCAATGGTGATGCTATGTTCCAAGATAACAGAGCCCCAGTTCACACAGCTTCGCATCGTCAGGCTGATTCTGTGAGCACGAGAACGAATTGTCGCATTTCCCCTAGCCACCACAGTTATCAGATCTTAATGTTACCGAGCCTTTGCAGTCCACTTTGGAGAGAAGTGTGCATGATCGCTATCCATTTCCATTATCGTGCCTGGTGCTGCCACTATTTGACAGTAAGAATGGTACAAGATTCCCTTGGAAACCAACAGGACCTGCATGTATCCATTCAGAGGCGATTGGAAGCTGTTCTGAATGCCAAAGGCTTTCCTATTAGTATTAGATGCAGCAATGTGTTGTGCTTTTTGCTTCTTTTTTTTTTTTTTAATTTTATCCATCCCCTGCACTAAACACCGTATCCCAAGGAAAAGTCTCGAGAAACATTTAGCCAACAACATATATCAAATGGCTATTCATGATGATCAAGATTGTAAATACCTAAAACTGGTCGAGCAATTGTGTACTCTTTTATACAATGCTTCTCGTAAGGATGAATGTGGATTTGTAAGATAAATTATAGAAAATACCAATTTACAGGTCTACCATGATATTTTAACTGGACTCAACGTGTTAATTTTTAATTAAATTTGGGAATGAACGCATGTCACAGAGTGTACGGTAGGGCCTGAAAGTAGTTTTTTTTTTCAGAATTGAGTGTTAAATTGCTGCTGATGGAAGATCAGTGATGAAGCCTTGGAATAAGATTGTTTAATTGTGACCATATCTCCGCACCTACATGTTTTTCTCCATAATGTAACTACCTGTTTACGCATGAGAATGTATCTTATTACAATAATACGGCAATTTTGAGTTATTTTATCTATGGAAGAAGAATTTAATTGTTATACATAAACGTTGACGAGATGTAACAAGGCAATGAAATATAGTTTTTCTAAAAGTTAGCTAATTTCAGCACAGGAGATTCTTCGGAAAAAAGAATGTATCGAAATGTGAAATAAAAAAAAAAAAAGAGACTGCCGCAAACAGAGACCGCTGAAAGGAATTCTGACTCACCCCTGGATATCGAAAGAATACTCAGAATAAGGTGTCATAGGTAGAAATAAGGACGGATTGATTGTACACGACATTACCGCACCGGAAATCTGGAACATCTAAATCAATTTGAAGAACAACAAGTCTTGACTGCAACATTGGAAGAGTTACACCAAGTAAAGGTCAAGCTGTGTTTCTTTTATTTCTTTTCTCCTATGTCCCCATGAGTACCTACGGAAGAACCTGCAATGCGTATCACGTAACTGAGGGCGAGAAAATGAGTCCGAGATTGCAATTCTGGGAAAAACAGGCTCATGAGTAACGTAGTTCTTTTCTTAGTTTATAACGAACTGTCGGCAATAACTAAAGGCATGAAAAAAAGCTTGACTGCTTCCAGCAATGGGAACTGTTACAAACGCTGCGAAGTGATCCCCATTGACAATCAGGATAGTCAGCACGTCTGTGTATGCCTAGCTCCTAAAGTAACGGGTTGCAGTGGACATTTGCGCGGACAACGGTCCCCTGCTAGGTTTACACAACCAGCCCGCTCTGCACACTTTCTTGGAAAGCAGTTAACCGTTAGAAGTCGATCGTAACTGCGGTACGCACGATACGCGGCCAACAAATATGTCAAATTTTCGTCCTGCGGGACACATCTTCGGGAAGTGAAACTTTTTCTCTAATCTGCCTCGGACTGCTGCATGAAAGTAGTAATGTACTAATAGCAATAGCAATAGCAATAGCAGCAGCAGCAGCAGTAGTAGTAGTAGTAGTAGTAGTAGTATATTTGTCTATAAGTTTCCTCTTTTCGACAGTATTCACTGAAAATGATTTAATTCAGTACACATTACCATTTATTTCCGTTTTATTTCCTTGAGTATAAAGTCTTCCCCATTTTAACTAGCACGTCAAACTAACAAACAACGATAGTGTGTTTCTGGCGGTAAACAGTAGTACTGATAGAAGGGGTAGATAAACCGATCTAGTAATCGCAGTACGAAGTAAACAGTCGTACAATGTGACGCAACAGCGTTCCACAACCAGCTGTTGCAAGCGTCCCGCATGTCACTCAATCCTTGTAACATTATCACCATCAGTTCCGTTGCAAAAAAAAAATAGTTACTATGCTGGGTTCAAATTTGTTTCCGCTTTTAATAAAACCGATTACATTCCCAGACGTGATCTATGCTACTGACAATCAGTCAGTGTTTAGTACACACGCTTAAGAAGACACGCTGTAATCCCTCCGTGTGCTTCGTTTCGGGATTAATACCGATCAAAGCAATGCTCACGATCATCCAGTTGCATTATTTCGTGTCGCAGCGACGCTTTTTCCAATCTCTGCAGATCACAATATACAAGAAGGCGCTTTGTAGTTCATGTCAGCATGTTCTCTTCCTGAGGCTGTAACTGCTGTAGCCAACTGTCCCTGCGGCTACTGATTTCGACATCTTACTTTTCCTAGTATCAGCTCTTATGTACGGCAGCAGTACATAATAATGACAGGAGCCAGCTAAAATAATTTTATAGCATTTTCTCTCTTTCTTTCTTCCTTCCTTCCTTCCTTCCTTCTTTGCACAAACCTCTCCGTTTTCTCTGGATTTCGTCTTCCTCTTCTGTCCACTTCTTTGCTCTGTTTCTTTTTTTCCTTCTTTGGGCGTCGTCTAGAAGTTCTGATTTCTGATTTTTTTTCTCTGGAATTTTTCTCTCTGTAGTGTCTTCTGTGGAGATTTTTAGTTTTATGAGGTCTTCCATTTTTTTTAATGAGACACATAGTCCTGCTTTGCCTGAGATTTCGTGCAGTGTCTCCAGAGCTTCTTCACGGCGTATACGCAGACAAGAAAAATTCCCGAATTTCACGGTTAAAAATACACTTTCTTCCGGGTGAAAACACACTTTTTTCCATGTTAAGTGACACTATATCTTCCCTCGAAACTGCAAAACTTATCAATCCTTTGAAGGGTTATGGTTTTATACATGGGCGCAGAATTTCCTGGCACTTTAGAAAACGAAATTTAGGGAAAAAGACACGTTTTGGAAATATCTTTGATGTGTAGCAACATGTACGCTGCGTATTTTCATATTACGAAAGCATACATGGGAAATCCACCAAACACCGCTTGTTACTTTCCGAATCATTGAAATCGAAGTTGCGATGCGCTTTTGTAAGCCAGTCATAGCTCATTTCAGGTGATCTCGCCAGCCGATGATAGCGGATATTCAGAGCACAGGGCACGTGACGCAGTCAGCAACATCACTGTTAAGTAGTTGTTACAAGAAAATCAAAGCTTTCACATATGAATTTGGTCTCTAAGGTTAATAAGCTGCAAGAGAAGCTAAGCTTTCGCATATAATGTTGATCTTTCTTGCGCCCGTTACACTTTAAGATATATCACACACACGTGCCAGTAAAATTTTTAATAATGATATAAATGTCTGATCTTCAGGGTTCGAAATTCTGCTGAATGGCTCGTCAACAAAGAGTTGATTTTTAAGTGAGAGCCAAAAGCTCTTTGATTTAAGAAATTCATGGTACATTCTTGCTCATAGTTCAACGTACGTGAAAGCATATTTACTTCTTAAAGTATCGCTTTTCAAACCACCATTCGCAATATTTTCCCGCGAACTGTTAGAAATAGGTTCGTTTCTGCAGTTGCCAGATAGCGCAGATAACAGGCGACACCGTGCTTGCGCAGCTACCATGGCGTAGTAAGCCCATATGTACATACATTATATCATAAAAGAAACAAGACATCAGAGGATACTGCAAGAGAATCGGAATTTCGTGAACCATGCTAAAATGTGCACATTTAAAGTGCATACTTGAAGTGCACATTCGTATGTCCAGATTCCCAATGAAGTAGACCTCGACCTGATATTAAGCTCTTAAGCGTGGTCTTCGGGATGTACATTTTCTTGAAGCATCAGTTCTGTATTATATCGTGTTTGGTTCTTTATTGTGGCATAATGCCATAAGTGCTAGAAGATGAAAACGTGCACTTGTAATGCAGCTAACAGTTGAAACTAGCCAGTACTGTGGAATTGAACATTTCGTTTCAAATACATTGACTGCCTATGCCGAAAAGGTTAATAAAAGTCAAATTTCTTTAGCAAACAGACAAAAATAACTTCATTGTTCTGCAAAGCGATTAGTGCTTGACTGCCAGAAAGGTGGAAATCAAATCAAATCTGAAACAAACATAATTTTGGCCTTTCGTAATTATGTGAATGTATTTTAATTCACTTGATAGCTCCCGGCCACAGATATCCGTTTTGTTTTCATTTGACGTGAGAGTAAACGAAAGGGGAACAGCAAACCACTAAATGTAAACACGGGTCACGTGGAGACTACCCACTGTAACTCACGATTGCTCTGCGCATCAGCCCCGGATCCACGATATTTGTGAACCGGGTCAATAGTAAACAAATGGAATTTTCAAAAATATGTTCATTTTGTAGCGCACATCTTCCTGAAAAGTCGGAAACATAAAACATGTGTGTTCGAAGAAATGTAAGACATGTTACTTGGTCTTAAGTGTGCCAAAGTGCAGTGCCACGCCTCTTCTACAGCACGTCACTGTATTTCGCTCTGCGACATTGAAAAGTGTATATCTTGTAATGGATGCCATCAAACCTACACAGGACAGTGGAAATTGAAATGTCTGCTCCCAGTCGGCCCGTTTGACAGCCTGCCCCTCTTTAAAAAAATTTCTCAATTAATAGCGAATGGGATTATTTGTAATCGGGAGAACAAGAACTCTTCAGAAAATTTGCACTCTTTCTTGCCTATTAGCTAATAACTTGCTATTTTGTGTGACATAAAATTAAATATAGGATACATAAAACCAATGAAGACAAGAAACAAGCAAGAAAGTACACATTTCTTCAATCCTTAGCTCCTAGCATTTTCTTCTAATCTTTCTACAGCTTTACATGGCATGCTTTCCTTTCTGCGAAAGAATCTATTACCTCATCAAACTTCGTCAAACGTTTTGGTACGTGAAAAATCGAAATGTTATCCAATACTGAAAGGACTGTTAATACAGATACCCAAGACAGGTGTGGTTTCTCGATCTGATTACGTCTATTTGCCGGCCGCGGTGGGCTCGCGGTTCTAGGCGTGCAGTCCGGAACCGTGCGACTGCTACGGTCGCAGGTTCGAATCCTGCCTCGGGCATGGATGTGTGTGATGTCCTTGGGTTAGTTATGTTTAAGTAGTTCTAAGTTCTAGGGGACTGATGACCACAGCTGTTAAGCCCCATAGTGCTCATAGCCATTTGAACCATACGTCTATTTTGTCACTGTGTGCTAGATAAAACAAATAGGCCTTTCCAATATTGCAGCAATTTTGTGACACATACCAAATAAACGAGAGTGCCAAACTGTTTTGGCACAAATGGTCATTTTTATGTAGTAGTTGTTGTCTTCAGTCCATAGACTGGTTTGATACAGCTCTCCATGCTACTATATCCTGAGCAAGCTTCTTCATCTCCCAGTACCTACTGCAACCTACATCTTTCTGAATCCGTTTAGTGTATTCATCTCTAGGTCTCCCTCTACGATTTTTACCCTCCACGCTGCCCTCCAATACTAAATTGGTGATCCCTTGATGCCTCAGAATATGTTCTACCAACCGATCCCTTCTTCTAGTCAATCTGTGCCATAAATCTCTCTTCTCCCAAATTCTATTTAATACCACCTCCTTAGTTACGTGATCTACCCATCTAATCTTCAACATTCTTCTGTAGCACCACATTTCGAAAGCTTCTATTCTATTCTTGTCTAAACTATTTATCGTCCACGTTTCACTTCCATACATGGCTACACTCAATACAAATGCTTTCAGAAACGATTTCCTGACACTTAAATCTATACTCGATGTTAACAAATTTCTCTTCTTCAGAAACGCTTTCCTTGCCATTGTCAGTCTACATTTTATATCCTCCCTACTTTGACCATCAGGAGTTATTTTGCTCCCCAAATAGCAAAACTAATGTACTACTTTCAGCATTTCATTTCCTAATCTAATTCCTACAGCATCACCCGATTTAATTCGACTACATTCCATTATCCTCGTTTTGATTTTGTTGATTTTCATCCCATGTCCTCCTTTCAAGACACTATCCATTCTGTTCAACTACTCTTCCAAGTTCTTTGCTGTCTCTGACAGAATTACAATGTCATCGGCGAACCTTAAAGTTTTTATTTCTTCTCCATGGATTTTAATTCCTACTCCTAATTTTTCTCTCGTTTCCTTTACTGCTTGCTCAATATACAGATTGAATAACATCGGGGACAGGCTACAACCCTGTCGCACACCCTTCCCAACCATTACTTCCCTTTCATGCCCCTCGAGTCTTATAACTGTCATCTGGTTTCCGTATAAATTGCGAATAGCCTTTCGCTCCATGTATTTTAACCCTGCCACCTTCAGAATTTGTAAGAGGGTATTCCAGTCAACATTGTCAAAAGCTTTCTCTAAGTATACAAATACTATTCGCGTAGGTTTGCCATTCCTTAATCTATTTTGCTATGTCAAACTCTTCACGCAGTATCCTATCTCCCATTTCATCTACATCCTCTTCAATTTCCATAGTACTGTCCTCAAGTACATCGCCCTTGTATAGACCCTCTATATACTCCTCCCACCTTTCTGCTTTCCCTTCTTTGCTTAGAACTGGGTTTCCATCTGAGCTCTTGATATTCATGCAAGTGGTTCTCTTATCTCCAAAGGTCTCTCTAATTTTCCTGTAGGCAGTATCTATCTTACCCCTAGTGAGATAAGCCTCTACATCCTTACATTTGTCCTCTAGCCATCCCTGCTTAGCCATTTTGCACTTCCTGTCGATCTCATTTTTGAGACGTTTGTATTCCTTTTTGCCTGCTTCATTTATTGCATTTTTATATTTTCTCCTTTCATCAATTAAATTCAATATTTCTTCTGTTACCCAAGGATTTCTACTAGCCCTCGTCTTTTTACCTACTTCATCCTCTGTTGCTTTCACTATTTCATCTCTCACTTTCATAACAAGGCAGAATACAATTCTCGAAGTACTAATATCAAATGCCTATAAGGTCTACTACAAGCAAAAAGCTTTATGTTAGGAAACAGTTTCACATTTCATTCATACTCACCAGTTTCTCAAGCACGAGGCCGAAAAGTAGTACACGAAATTTTTATATATATATTTGGAATAGTCTTATTCTTCCATAATTTGTGTGATGTTCCCGTTTCTTCTCCTTCCTCGTTCTAACAAACATTCTTGTCACCAAGAATTCTGTAGCTATTCCTGGCATGGTCAAAATTTGTTCGCCGATCAACTTCACAAACCCTGCCCGAATCACAGGTTTAGTTATCCCGCGATCGTTCTCCAATTGGCGTTGTTATATATTCGTACAACTCGTTTTCCGCGTTATTTCCACAATAGAACTTAAGTGGCTGCTAGCTCGCGACTGTACAAATGGTCATCACTAGTGTAACGATCTGGCCAAAAATTCTCTGTCAAAATTTCATTTCGTTGGATACACCGAGAAGATAATACGTTATCTTTCTCACCTGTTATTCCTGTTAGTCGTGTATTTCCAATCTGGCAGTCTCAATCTATGGCTTTCGCTAGTAATTACAAAACGCTGAACATTTGTAAACCCAATCAACCACGTAATCGGACAACGACTGGCGTTCATCCGTTGGCTACTCCGCGCTCAGCTCGTATAGCCCCGTCCCATTTTGTTTGTGGAAAGTTTACTTCTACATGCGACGAGGATTCACCTGACAGACATCACGTACACATGCACGCATTCAAAAATCATAAGTTGATTCATTCAGAAATCAACTTAAAATGTGTTGAAAATGTTCAATAACCTACAGGGATGCGTTTCAAAATAATATGAATAATCGATAGACCAACGTGTGCTGGATGCTAGGCGCTTCGTGAAACAAGTTTTTTTCCCACAAGAATATCAATTTGGCGCCCCCTCTTCCCGGTAGCATCTAGCTGCTTGAGTGCTTGCTATGACTGCTTGCACAGACAACAGCCACATTCCTGTAGCCACTCAACTGCGCATGCGCATGAGCCCGCTCGCAACTGCTAAAATGAATCTAATGTAAACAGTTGTGACTTCACGCTCATCGGAGGAAAGTTTTTGTTATGAAGCATTGAATAGTCTTCCTAAAACCTTTGGCACATTTTGCTGCTGGCAGACGCTTGCATGAGCACTGTGTCTCTTTGTTGTATATGGCGCATTTCCTTTGCAATTTAAGTTATTTTCGTTTTTTTTCTCTCGTTTATATTTTGTTGTTTAAGTATTATTCTGCAGCACGGGGATACAGTAATATCCTTTGGTAGACTATCGGTTCTTACTAGTCAAAATTACAAAAATTTAACTGAAAACTAAAACAATGAAAAATTACCGGAAATCTGAAAAATTCCCGGGTTTTTCCCAGTTTTCTCCCAGATGAAAAAATACCCTGGGTTTTTCCCGGACCTGCCGGTTGTTCCGGGTCGTATACACCCTGTTCTTTGGCTTCTTTTCTTTATGACAATATCATCAGCAAAAGCCAAACATTTTATGGGGCGATTGTTTCCTCGTGTCCCACATCTCTACCTCATTGACTTTGTTCCATGTCCTGATTATTTTATCTAAAACTGGGTTAAATAGATTATGTCGGGCCATCTCACTTTGTGGCTCCAGTATTGATTTCGAATGGTTCCGAATCCTCTCCCATGTATTTCGCTTTGGATGTTGTATTTGTGTTTTAGCTTTCTGGTCTTTTGAGTCCACTTCAATCTCCTCCAGTGTTTTGAGTGTGTGTATCTAAGGAGTCGTGCGTCCTCCGTAAGTCGAGGAATGTTACTCTAACGTTCCTGAATTCGTCGTTGCTAGTATTGTTCTCAGGCAACAGATCTGTTCAATGCATGATCTTCCATTCCTCAATACTCTTCTTCGGTATTCTCCTGCATGTTTATGTATTTGAGGCTCTATCCGATTTAACAGTGTTTTGAATAGAACTTACGCTATGGGCAGCAGTGAAATTCCTCTTTACTTATTGCAGTCTGTTTTGTCTCCTTTCTTGTGGAGTGGTTATATTACCGCTTACTTCCATTCTTCTGGTACCATTCTCGTTTTCCAGATGTTTTCAATTATTCTGTGCATCTTAGTTGTAATGTTTTCGTTGTCTAATTTCCAGATTTCCGATATCAATATTCTCGGTACTCTTATTTTGAATGATTTTATTATGTCACGATTCCTTATGTGTTGGGAGGTTTGGGATCCGGGTTGGGTTCTCGTTTTTTAACTAACTTTTAAGTCTCTCTGCAAGAACGTAGGAGGGAGGGGGGGGGGCGCAAAGGGTCCGGAGAGCTCCCCATTCCCCCTCCCCAACCCGTCGCATAAATGACATAACACACGACCTACCGCCGTGTAGTGGAACTGAAAGATACAAAAGCGGTCAAAATTTTGATTTGGAGGCATTGCTACGGCCTGTGTGCAGCGCACTGCGACTCCGATGCAGGAATATAAGCACCGATTTGTATGCAAGGATTTGGGGGCATTCGTGTCTTCGACGTGCGTGCGGTGCATGTGGAACTATCGCGACGTTATTACTAAATGGGTCCAAATAGGGCCAAAGCGCTGTTGTTCTTTTCTTGGCCACTGAAGGGCAAACGCCAGTAGACACGCATCGAAGAAGAATGTGTAGAGGGGCAGCATGTCCAACACTGCCGTTGTGGAATGGTGTGACAAGGGGTGCTCCTGCTTCATAACTCGTGTCCTCACATTGCAATTGCCGTAACGCAGAAGTTACGCCAATTTAAGTGGGGGAAACTCGAGCACCCGCCCTACAAACTTGATCTCTCCCCATTCGATTATCACGCCTTTGGTTCCTAAAGGAAAGCCTTGAAGGGTCGACGATTCCTGTCGAACGAGGATGTACAGTAGGCTGCTACAGACTTCACGCAAGACCCGGTGCTTTACCACACGAGAATCTACAACCTGGTATGTCTGTGGGATACTTACCTCAGTGCCCACGGTGATTTAGCCAGAGTGGCATACCAATTATGGAGTGTATTGCCTTCGAAAGGAAACTTTTCGATCGCCCCTTATATTCTGATTTTGAGTCATAGGATGAAACACGGATATGCACTACGATGGTCAACAAGGCCATCGATAGATTACACTATCGATAGCACAACCGCCTATCCCTACTTTAACCAAGATCAACTATAAAACACCGTTGGCCTTATTTAACTTGCTTTGTTAATCAGTTGTGTTTCTTCTGCGTGCCAGTGTGATAGTTTCTCATCTTGGAAAATTTTGTAACAAGGAAGAATTAGAAATCAGCTTTTGATTCGTCCACCAGCTCACTGTTATAAAATCCTAATTAGCTGCCTACAGCAGTTTAATGTTAGCACTGTAATCGTTAATTGAAGACTGGTAGAACTCTCAGGTTGCAACATTTCAATATTTCACAAGGTAGCGGAACGGCAAAGATCATTTCAGATAATATTAAATTAAAATCAGCACATAAAAATACATTTGGCTTTTCCTGTGTCACCCAAAAACCGGATTTTGATCAACAAAAATATCGCCCAAAGACGATGGTTGCATTTCTATAATAATAATAAAGCACCACAAAATGTACTGGAGAATGATGAATACAAATTATACTGGAACAGAACCACTATAACAGATAAAAACACCACCACATAACAAACCTGACATCATACTCGCCAATAAAAAGAAGAAATAACACAACTCATCGAAATATCCATACCCAATGCAACAAATATACAGAAGAAAACAGAAAAAAAATGAAAAATACATCCAACTGGCTGAGGAAGTCAAGGACATGTGTCATCAGGATAAAGTTGACATTATACCGATTATACTATCAACTACAGGAGTCATACCACACAATATCCACCAGTACATCAACGCAATACAGCTACATCCAAACTTGTATATACAACTACAGAAATCTGTAATTATTGATACTTGTTCAATTACCGAAAGTTCCTAAATGCAATGTAACATATACCGTACAGATAAAAGGAAGTCACGCTTGATCAAGGTCCGCGTCACTTTCCAGTTTTGACCAGACATAACGTCGGAGAAAAAAAAAGAACAACAATAATAATACAGCTCAAAATTAAATCAATATTAGCCCAACGCGAAAATATCACCCAATGAGGTCACCCGGGCGGTACTCAGATACGAACGATGGGCGGGGGTTTGTGGAGAGCGGTAGGGGTACCGGTATGTGATAACAGTACATTCTACAGGTCGTTTTTTTCTATAAGATTTTCTCAGCGGATTGCTTGAATTTGTCCGAGCCGCCTGAGCCCTTCATACCCACCGCCCCACCCCCTTTTTTGTACAGAATGTATTTACGCCATCGAAAATACATTAAAGATGTAGCCTCCCTCTCTTCAAATCAATAGAGCTGCATCGACGGCGGCGAACATCTCTTCGAAGCCTTCCGGCACTAAAAGGCATACTTAAATTGGAAGGCTGATAGCGATCGTCATATATATGCATTCCATATCTGTATTTAACGGTGTCTCTATATTGGAACGGTGATCTGTATCACGTCTTTAGGTTTATTACAGCATGATGTTCTACTGTGAAAAGTCTTATTTATAATAGTCCAACTGCTGCAACTCTAACGTATTTGTGAATACAAATCATACAAACGAGAACATATGTTTTACATCGTAGAGGAGTTTATTGGCATCAAATACTTTATAATCATATTATCAAGTATAAATAAAATATTTATGAAGTCGCATACATCAGAAGTGTGGCTGAAATTAATGCTTGAATCAGTCTTAAGATTTCAAAACTGTAGTTCGTAGTAGGAATATTTTTGTATTCAGTTTTGCTTTAGTTTCTATAGTTTCAAGTTGACTGTTGAAATAACATTTAAAAAAAGTCAATGATCACTTAAAAGAAAGTGGCGAATTTTAATGAAATTTGATACTGAATTGATGAACTTGGGATGCTTTGTTGTGCTGAAGTAATTCTGACTTGGTTTCTCATTAGTCGTAAATTTAAAAACGAAATTTTAGCAGGAGGACAGCTATTGTAAAAAGATAGTTTAATAGGTTTAATTTTGTAAATTATTCAATTCTGAATTAAGATTCTTCTGATCTACTATAATGAAACTTAAATTGGAATACCGCGAGAACAATTTTACTTAGTTGGACAACAGAGTGAAGTTGTCATCCATAGTGCCAAATAAAGAAATATTTAGTTGTGCATTTGGGTATATATATCACTCCTGGAAATTGAAATAAGAACACCGTGAATTCATTGTCCCAGGAAGGGGAAACTTTATTGACACATTCCTGGGGTCAGATACATCACATGATCACACTGACAGAACCACAGGCACATAGACACAGGCAACAGAGCATGCACAATGTCGGCACTAGTACAGTGTATATCCACCTTTCGCAGCAATGCAGGCTGCTATTCTCCCATGGAGACGATCGTAGAGATGCTGGATGTAGTCCTGTGGAACGGCTTGCCGTGCCATTTCCACCTGGCGCCTCAGTTGGACCAGCGTTCGTGCTGGACGTGCACACCGCGTGAGACGACGCTTCATCCAGTCCCAAACATGCTCAATGGGGGACAGATCCAGAGATCTTGCTGGCCAGGGTAGTTGACTTACACCTTCTAGAGCACGTTGGGTGGCACGGGATACATGCGGACGTGCATTGTCCTGTTGGATCAGCAAGTTCCCTTGCCGGTCTAGGAATGGTAGAACGATGGGTTCGATGACGGTTTGGATGTACCGTGCACTATTCAGTGTCCCCTCGACGATCACCAGAGGTGTACGGCCAGTGTAGGAGATCGCTCCCCACACCATGATGCCGGATGTTGGCCCTGTGTGCCTCGGTCGTATGCAGTCCTGATTGTGGCGCTCACCTGCACGGCGCCAAACACGCATACGACCATCATTGGCACCAAGGCAGAAGCGACTCTCATCGCTGAAGACGACACGTCTCCAATCGTCCCTGCATTCACGCCTGTCGCGACATCACTGGAGGCGGGCTGCACGATGTTGGGGCGTGAGCGGAAGACGGCCTAACGGTGTGCGGGACCGTAGCCCAGCTTCATGGAGACGGTTGCGAATGGTCCTCGCCGATACCCCAGGAGCAACAGTGTCCCTAATTTGCTGGGAAGTGGCGGTGCGGTCCCCTACGGCACTGCGTAGGATCCTACGGTCTTGGCGTGCATCCGTGCGTCGCTGCGCTCCGGTCCCAGGTCGACGGGCACGTGCACCTTCCGCCGACCACTGGCGACAACATCGATGTACTGTGGAGACCTCACGCCCCACGTGTTGATCAATTCGGCGGTACGTCCACCCGGCCTCCCGCATGCCCACTATACGCCCTCGCTCAAAGTCCGTCAACTGCACATACTGTTCACGTCCACGCTGTCGCGGCATGCTACCAGTGTTAAAGACTGCGATGGAGCTCCGTATGCCACGGCAAACTGGCTGACACTGATGGCGGCGGTGCACAAATGCTGCGCAGCTAGCGCCATTCGACAGCCAACACCGCGGTTCCTGGTGTGTCCGCTGTGCCGTGCGTGTGATCATTGCTTGTACAGCCCTCTCGCAGTGTCCGGAGCACACCGGTGTCAATGTGTTCTTTTTCTATTTCCAGGAGTATATATATATATATATATATATATATATATATATTGTGTGTGTGTGTGTGTGTGTGTGTGTGTGTGTGTGTATATACCCAATAATCTCGGGTGATCAAAAAGTCAGTATAAATTTGAAAACTGAATAAATCACGGAATAATGTAGATAGAGAGGTACTAATTGACACACATGCTTGGAATGACATGGGGATATATATATAAAGTTCAAAAAATGTCCGACAGATGGCGCTTCATCTGATCAGAATAGCAATAATTAGCATAACAAAGTAAGACAAAGCAAAGACGTTCTTTACATGAAATGCTCAATATGTCCATCATTCATCAACAATAGCTGTAGTCGCGGAATAATGTTGTGAATAACACTGTAAAGCATGTGCGGAGTTATGGTAAGGTACAGGGGTTCGGATGTTGTCTTTCAGCATCCCTAGAAATGTCGGTCGATCACGATACACTTGCTACTTCAAGTAATCTCAAAGATTGAGGTCTGGGGACCTGGGAGGCCAAGCATGACGAAAGTGGCAGCTGAGCACACTATCACCACCAAACGACGCGCCAAGAGATCTTTCACAAGTATATCAATATGGTGGGGAGCTTCATCCTGCATAAACATAGTAAGTTCCAGCAGGTGTTTATCAGCCAGGCTAGGGATGGTGCGATTCTGTAACATATCGGCGTACCTCTCACCCGTCACGGTAGCAGTTTTGCTGTCCAGCGCCATCTGTCTGACATTTTGTGAACGTTGCTTTTTCGGTTCTAATAAAACCCCATGTCATTTCAAGCATGTGTGTCAATTTTTACCTCACTGTCTACATTATTCCGTGGTTTATTAAGTTTTCAAATTTATACTGACTTTTTGATCTCCCCCCCCCCCTTCCCCTCCAGACAGCCTTTTAGAGAGGGCAGCCATAGCTATGAGTTAACAACTTGGGGATTCATAACCGCTTCAGCTGTATTTGGTCCATTATTGGATCACTACTGGTTTCGTGACCCTAAACGCCACATCTTCAGGTGAACATATGACTAAAACATTAGAACGGGACAGCTCTGAACTACGTTTAACCAACGTTCGTTGTCCGTGCCACGAAACCCGAATCAGCGCAACGACACTTCGGAACGAAGTTCAACAAAGATCCACCAAATGCCAACTCCATTCGGCAATGGTAAGCGCAGTTTAAAACTTCAGGATGCCTCTGTCGGAGGAAAATACCAGTGGGTCGGTCTGTAGTAAGTGAAGAAACCGGTGACCAAATGCGTGAGGGTTTCGCGCGCAGTGACTCCACAACGGAATTTTTTTACGCAATTTTGGGGGAAATTTTTGGGTAAGAAATTTGCGGTACCATGAAGCGGGGTTGTTTTTAATCTACCTAACCTTACTGCTACAGCTACTGCCGTCCTAGATAGTCACTAGACGTCACTTTCTCTTCAAATCACTCAATACACCTTTCCTTTTGTGGAAGACGTCAGGCTCACAGTGGAGATAACTCACTGTAACGTCACTATCACGTGTACACGCATAGTATTGATTGTTTCGGATGACTATTGACTTTCGTTGTCGTTTCGAGTTTTGGGGAGAACCATATTGGATTTCGCCGTTTTAGTTGGTAAATCAAAAGAACAGTGAAAATGACACTAAGAATATATTGCGTCCTCTTTTGGAGTACTGCTGCGCGCTGTGCGATCCTTACCATATAGGATTTATGGAGTACAGCGTTTTCCATTATTGACAAATACAGGCGAGAGTGTTAAGGATATGATACAGGATTTCGGGTGATCATCATCAAAATAATGGCGTTTCTCGGTGCGACGGTATCTTCTCACGGAATTTCCATCACCAACTTTCTCTTCCGAATTGTTGACACCAATGTACACAGGGAGAAATGACCATCATAAATCATGGAAATCAGAGCTTGCAGGGGAAGGATACGGGTGCTCGTTTCTTCCGCGCGCTTTTCGTGAGTTGAATAATAGAGAACTGCTGTGAAGGTGGTTCGAAGAACCCTCTCTGCCAGGCACTCTGATTTGCAGATTTCCTATGTAGATGTAGAAATAAAATGTGGGATCCTTAGTGGTGCAGGATTTTTATTGTTTTGGTCAAGTTGTGTTTTTATGATCAAATTAAAATTTTTTGCATGTACGATTATTTTACGAACCTGATGACACAATTCTACTCTTCAATCTGCAGACGCTGATAATACGTAACAGTTTATAGCAATATGTAAGTTTCAGGTATTTGGGGAAGCTTGCCGAAATGGTGCCACTTTTGGGGATTTTTTTGTTTGGTACGGCGGAATCTGGTAACGTTGTTCACACGTAGCCCACGGAAATGGACAAACACGGCAAGCAGATACTGGCTCATGCCAAAATTGGAGACCGACAGTGTGGACTTCATCTACCAGCAGGATGAAGCCCCTCCCCACTTCCATCATGATGATCGTGAATAGTTGAACAGGGAATTAAGAAGCCAATAGATCGATCGAAGTGATTTATGTCATAGCCTTCACGTTCTCCCGGTCTAAACCCAGGTGATTTGTTTGTGTGGGGTTATGTTAACTATTCAGTGTTTACGACTCCTCCACCAACAAATGTACCAGAAACGTGAGCTCGCATCAACGGTGACTTTGAAGAGATTGATAGGGCACATGATGCGCCGAACGTGGATGAACTTAATTATCGACTTGATATCTGCAGAATCAGTAAGGCGGCACCAATGCAGCAATCGTAATGTGTCAGAAAAATAACTTTTTCAGTTTTTCTACGTGTGTGGAAAGCCCTGTGACAGTTTGTCAAATAACATAGCTATAGAAAATTTGTGAAATTTGTGAAATTGCAAAAAGAAAAAACATAGCGGAATTACACTAGATCAACTTTAAAAAAAAGTATGTTTCGCCAAACAACGACGCTATTAGAAGGGAATATGACGGTACATTACGCCTAAAGAAACACTGTGTAGCGATCTCTACTGCTTGGGGTACATACGTCTTCGCAAAACTAAGTTAGCTAGCGATACGCTAAAGTTCTGGGTTGTCCGACTGGGCAGCATTTACCAATAAGTGAGTCATGCGCAGTAATTTCCGAGCGAAGATAACTTTATCAACAGCAAGCGGTATCATGATGAATTCCATGTTAGCTAGAATTTCCCGTTGCGAGAGTTACTGATATCTGGGTAGCGAATGTAGTAGTAATAATCAGAGAACCAATTTTACGAGAATACTAGGCATGCTATGGCATTACCGGTTAAGAAAAAAATATAATTCATACGTACAAGCATTTACACACTTACAGGTTTAGTTTAACAGGATTGGACAGTCAGTCATATTAGGAACCACCCAAGCATTTTCTGGCGATGTTTAAATTCTTCCATGTAACATGTCATTTCTGCGATCCACTCGTTCAATGGTAACTCACGAGAAACAAAGAGAATTAGGATTTATGCCAACATACCAGAATGGGAAATAAGGATAAATGACAATTAGTTTAACAGCAAATGTAGGTTGCACCTCAGAAAAAAGAAGACCTGACACTTTTTCTGGTCAGATCAGTACTGCAACTTTTACTGTACCTCAATGATCAGAGGCAGCGGAGAACAATGGCGCTACTCCAACACTCAACTCGTAAATGAGCGAACCTTTCAGCGGTAGTTGGAAGTCAGATCAAAACGACTCCTGTACATATGCACTGAGAGCCGCCCATGTTCGAATACTAGTGACATCAGACCTAGGTCAAACTATAAGGGATGCATTAATGACAAGTTGTGCACAGTATTCCACTGTCTCCCAACACAGCCGAACATAAATGGTATAAATGACCTGGCGACAGCCAAGAAATTTGTTTTCTTCTGAGCTCTATTAAACAGAAACATTTTCTTCCCGAGCAGAGTATTCTGGATGTGACGCAAAATCGATAGAATTTGACAAATTGGACAAGGCTGAAAGATGAATTCTGTATTGAATTTTTCAGTTCTCTTCCCTAGATTCTACAAATAAAGTTTGAGCGTCTCACAAGAAACTCCAATGTGATACGAACAACACAGATTTTACACGGTTGAACAACGAAATGTAATCCCTCAATTTTGGGAAACTATACCTATCTTTCGTTGGAGACAGATTAATCCATGAAAAACATCTTCCACGCAGCTACAATGAAGTTTCCACCAACGCACCTCACAATTTAAAGAGCACAAGCAGCCCATTCATAGGAACCATCCGACATCTGCATCTCAATATCCGTTCTCTGCAAACCACTGCGAATTGCACGGCAAAGGGGTTATTAGGGTTTCTTCCCGTTCCATTCAAAAAGGGAGTGCAGGAAGGAGGATTATTTGAATGCCTATGTGGGTCCTTTAATTATTCTAATCTTATCCTCAAAATCCCAATGTGAGCGATTCATAGGGTGTTTTCGTATATTCCCAGAGTCATATTTTAAAGCCTGTTCTTGAAACTTTCTTACTACACTTTCTCGGGATTGTTTACGTCTATCTTCAAGAGTCTGCTAGTTTACTTTCGTCACAACCACAATTTCTGTGTGTTTTGTGAACGATCATTTGACAATACTCTACTACGATCAGCACACAAGGATTCACGCATTGCCCTCACAACCAAGTGTGTTTCATTCTTGCGGTGTCATTAAAGGAAAACAACTCCGCATGGCCGGACGGAAATTTGAACAGCCATCCTCCCGAATTCGTGTCTGGAGTCTTGCTACCGCACCACCTCGCACGGTTCGAATTTCTTCGACTGAAGCATTAATATACGTCGCGTAATGTCTATTCTGATCAACTTTTTTTTTTTTTTTTATCGGCGATTTTAGCTGGTTAAAAGTTTCGCCCCGTACATTTCTTGTAAAAGATATAAAAATAAATAAAATCTGCCATGTGGACTTTACAAGCCAGACGTACAAGTAATACGCCGTCGATGCAGTGTTACGTAGTAATGAAAGGGTTAACTATGGAACGAAGGACATGTGACTACCCCTGGGCGGCAACGTGTAGACAAAGCCGTCCTGGCTGACACCAGATTTGGAACGAGGACATTGTCAGATGAATGGGTTGGTCGCCCTGTTGACCGTTAGGAATAGCTGTATCACAAGCACGAGACGAACACAATGACGTACGACAGGGTTAATGTGCTAAAACTATTCACTCCAACGGAACCTACCTCCAGGCTAGCGGTTGTCAAGTTGTGTTCTGGAAGACCTTACACTTTCGCGAGAAGATAAAAGATCAATAATTGATGAGTAGTCTCCCTAGCAGTGGAGAGGTCAATTTCCCACTAGAGGAAAAAATGTTACAATATGCAGGTCATCCATCGTGCTAATGGTGTACGCGTACCGCAAGTGCCTGCAAGCAGAAGAGTTGGATACAGTTGCAATTATCAGTCGGTTGTTGATTTGAAACCGTACGTAGATGGCTATCACAACGCATAAACTGTCCTCTTCATTAAAATCCACTGCACATAAACCAGACGATCCTGAGTCATTACGACGATAAAATACAAAAAATATTTCTTGGGTATACTGAAAAACGTGTAACACGAAACTGATGAGGCCAAACTACGTTAATGTGTTAAGGGAATTTCCTGTGAAACGATGCATGTGGGATAAAATCTATACTTTCGATCTCATGAAATTTTATTGAATTACAAGAATTTGTATTTTCCGCTTACATTTACCCTTGTGGATACATAAAGAACAAAACTCTACATAGTTTTTTTTTGGGGGGGGGGGGGGGGATCTGCTTTTGAATCTTTTCTACCATCAAATTGTCCATCATAATGGCCGATATTACCCATAGTTTTATTCATTGCGCCATTCGAATGCCAACCTAAATAGTTGTACATATTATTCATTATGTTCCGCATTTCTAATCTATGGAGGACAGAAATGGCACTGTTGATTTCATTGACAAATTCATCGTCCCTGTCTACATCCATGTGATATTTTTAGCTCTGTACAATCTCCAAAATATATTCGTGTCCTAATCGGAGTTGTACATACATAACACATCATCAATTGCAACAAACTCGTCTAGTGGTACTTTACGTCAGCCAAATAATGTAGAAATCTTCCCAAACCTGTCATTAAATGGCAAGTGGAAATTATGAACAATCCTAAGGGCTATTTTTTTTCATAAACCCCCATGTACTCTGTTGCATAACGTCTTTGTACCAAGCTGTGCTTCCCCCTGTGTGATTTTTGTTGCAAACAGTTCTCCTAGTTAAAAATCCAAGCCATATTTTTGTACTTGTGTCACCAAAAATAAAACGCAATGCCTCAGTACTAATAGCATTTGGAAGAAAAACTTTCTTACTGCTATTTTTTGAACCAACTCAGTGAACAAAATATAAGTGACTGTTACAAAAAAAAAAAAAAAAAAAAAAAAAAAAAAAAAAAAAAAAAAAAAAAAAAAAAAAGCACCAAGCCACTGTTTATAATGCTACATATTTACACAAAAAGCGCTGTTAACAGATCGTATGGAGTGTAGCCATTTATGGAAGTGAAACACTGACGACAAGCAGGTCAGACAAGAAGAGAATAGAAGGCTTTGAAATGTGGTGCTACAGTAGAACGCTGAAGATTAGGTGGGTACATCATGTAACTAATGAGTTGGTACTGAACAGAACTGGGGAGAAGAGGAATTTGTGGCATAACTCGAGTAGAAGAAGGGTAGGACACAAGGGATCACCCATTTAGTACTGGAGGGAAGCGTAGAGTGTAAAAATCTTGCAGACCAAGAGATGAATACAGTAAGCAGATTCAGAAAGATGTAGGTTCCAGTAGTTACTCGGAAATGAAGAGGCTTGCACAGAATAGAGTAGCATGGGCAAACCGGCCGTTGTTGTCTTCAGTCCAGAAACAACAAAAAAACAACATGGTGTTCAGAGGAAAAAGACAACCTCTACAGCTTTCAATTGCATATCGTGATATATTGGAAAATTATCAATTGTAACTGGTACCTTACTCTGTTCACGTAAAAATTGCTATCGAAGTCAAAATACAATCGCTGCACGTTGAGGCCATCATCCACGCTTTTTTTTATTCCCTTGGTAATAATCTTAAATTTTTAAAAGACCGCGTTGTTATAACTGTTCGCAGTCACAAAGGTAATTTTGGAGAGCATTCTAACTGCAGCTTACTAATTGCTTAATACTTCCTGAAGATATCTAACTCCCCCTGAAATTCAGCAACTGGAAATTTAGGACTGATACTGTTAACCGAGTTAAAATTATCGAGTTTTGGCAAAAATTATCTAAAGAACTTTTGACACTCATTTGGCATGGAAACTGCTTACGATTTATTGTAACTATCAAGGATCCCCTCAACAACGCAGCAGGCCAGTCAACATCTACCACAACCAAATAGGCCCTGTTCAGCACCTGGCTTCACAATGATTTTCCAATGTTCGTTCCACAGAGGCTGTTTTCACTGCAACCAAAGTGGACGAAACCGCCTCGACCTCCACGGGAAAAATTACGATCCTACCGACCAGCATCGGTCAGAGCAACCTACCGTCAACCTCGAATCTTTCTCCCCACTGTTTAAAGACTTAACACACTCAAGAACGGCGCCCGACGTCGGTGGCTACATTTCAGGAACCCAACAGGCCGCAGAAAAATGAAGCAGTTATCCAGCGAAATCCACTTCCGTGCTATGGAACATCGCACCGAAGCCCGAAAGAACAAGATGTCGACCACAACATCGCACTCGAGGAACGAATGGAGCCTCGCCCAAAATCTGTGACAACCGAAGCCACCAAAGCAGGCTGTGGTGGCCCCATATACGACATCCTGGTCAAGGCAGAGATCTTGGGCAGCACTTATGAGGCACAAAACGCCTTTGACCTCCATTACGACGTGATCCGAACTAGACGCAAGGCACAGGAGATACGCAACGCAGCTCGCTTCATGAAGCCATGGAACCAGAACTAACCACCCTAGCTGACATCCGGAAGATGATTATACAACTTGCGACCCACTTATCCCCACGACCAGATGGTGTTACCAAGGAAATGTGCGTGGTGGCTGGCGCCTTCCGTCGGGTAGACCGATCACCTAGTGCAAGTCTTTTTAGTTTACGCCATTTCGTCGGCTTTTGTGTCGACGGGGATGAAATAATGATTAAAAAAACTACCTTGCATATGAGCGGAGTAATCTCTGACCCGGCCAAGAATCGAACCCAGGCCCCTCGCATGGTATTCTGCCGCACTGACCACTAAGTACTGGAGGCGGATGGTATTACTAACAACCAGCTTAAACACCTTTCGTGGAAGCCGTTGGAGCTCCTAACGAGAACATTCAATAATTGTACGCTAATGGGATACTTCCTGAAGCTTGGAAAATCGCCAGGATTGTGCCACTTTGTAACCATGGCAAGGAATTGACCCAGCCATGGGTCTTCAGGCCGATAAGTCTTATCTATGTTGTCAAAAATCTTCGAGCGTCTCATGTTACATCGAATCAGAGAAGTGATCATGGACCAGAAAATAATCCGACCTGTTCAGCTTGCATTCCTACCCAGATTTTCGGTCTAACTTCAACTTCTGTGTGTGAGTACATTGCTTATAATCTCAGTCTCCGACTATGCTGCGGCAGGAACAGAATTACACATTTCACTAAAGCCATTTTTCACATTCACCATCACTTCTAAATTCAAGCACTGCAATATCGAACGCTACATTAATTACATTTCCAAACGCTGATACTGGTATGTCAAAGTCATAATATGCCTTTTACCATTCATATTTTAACATACGCTTGTACTTAGGTGCCGACAGTTGGTTGTATAGCACATGGTGAAATCTAATTATGAAACGACCATTATGAAAATTTATGAGTGGTTTTTCACATTGTGTTTGTTGTTGTGGTCTTCAGTCCGAAGACCCGTTTGATACGGCTCTCCACGCTACGCTATCCTGTGCAAGCCTCATCATCTCCGAATAACTACTGCAAATTACATCTTTCTGAATCTGCTTACTGTATTCAACTCTTGGGCTCCCTCTACGATTTTTACCCTTCATGCTTCCCTCCGGTACTAAATTGGTGATCCCTTGATGACTCAGAATGCGTCCTATCAACCAATCCCTTCTTCTGGTCAGGTTGTGACACAACTTTTTTTTCCTCTCCCATTCCATAGCTCCTCATTAATTACGTGATCTCGCCATCTAATCTTCAGCGTTCTTCTGAAGCACCGTATTTCAAAAATTTCTATTGTCTTCCAGTCTAAACTGTTTATCGTCCATATCTCACTTCAATACACGGCTACATGTGGTACAAATATTTTTATATAGGTCTTTCTAACACAAATCCATAATCGACGTTAACAAATTTCAGTTCTTCAGAAACGATTTTCTTGACATTGCCAGTCTACATTTTACATCCCTCTGCTTCAGCCATCATCCGTTATTTTACTGCTCAAATAGGAAAACTCATCTACTACTTAGAGTGTCTCGTTTCCTAATCTAAATCCCTCAGCTTCGTCTGACTTAATTCTAGTCTTACAAAATCAACGACGTTTCTCATGTAAAGTTTATATTGCCTAAAGTAAATATCCAAAAGTTAGCAATATTTCGTTGTCTTCTTTGGTACTATTTTCAATCTTATTAGATCGATATTTTGTTTCTTCGCATTACCATATTTCTTTTCAGATATTTAATAAGCGATACTTATAGCTCTCGTGGTACAGCTTTGTATACGAATGGGTTTAATATATCCTAAGCATGTTTTCGTGTGGTTTTCAGCGTTCGAGGTCACGCACTTTCCTAACAACTTGTGGCTCCAGTAGAGCTGAAGGAAAGATGAACCAATGCGGAAAAAGCTATAAAATGACGAGAAGAGGCAGATACTTGGATGATATGCAGTGTTGGCCTTGAATGCAGAAGTACTTGTGGAAAATCTACACCAGGATTTTGGAGATGGAAACGATCGGCATGATACGGAAGAAGAGAGAAAAACAATAAAGGAAGAACTGGACTTTGATATTCAACAGTACTTCAACTTATGTGCCACTTCCAGCAAATACAGGAGACACTGACAGTAAGGGGGTGTTCAAAGTAAAAAGAAATGCATCTGGAAGTAATGAAAAGTATAAGACACGTTTAGTTATTAAAGCTTGTGCACAGGTAAAATTATATGACTACGAGGAGACATATGCTCAAGTTGCTGGACTCAGTCACTAAATCGACAACTTTTCTTATGGTAGTGAATGAACATGGTCTTTTAAGGAACAAATGTATGTACGAAATGAATTTCTACATGAAAAATTAATTGAAATTTTCGAGGGCGTTCTGAAAAGTAACATCTCTGAATTTTTATGTTAAAACTCAAAGCTTTTTAAATAAAATAAACAGTATTAACATTCTACATCTTTTTTCTTCATGTCCACTTATTTCTAGACAGTCACCTTGGCGATGAACACATTTCTCCCAACGAGAGACTAGTTCGTTGATACTGTCATTATATAATGTTTGACTGTGGGTGCTGAAGGAAGCACCTCCCCACATCTGCCTGCACCGCTTCACCACTATCAAAGTGAAGTCCTCGAAGGTGTTCCGTAAGTTTTGGAAACAGATATAAAATCGGATGGGGCCAAGCCGGGACTGTATAAGAAGTTGACTGATTACAGTGAACCCAAGGCGTTGGAATGTTCCAGAATTAGCAGCGCTCTCGTGTGGCCTGACATTGTCATGATGCTGAACGTTGGGGTATTCCATGTATGGACGAACACTGAATTCGAAAGACTATTCCAACGTGCCGTTTCTCACAGACCGACAAAAGATTTCTGTTAAAAAATTCCGGAACATTCGCAATTTCGCGCCAATGGTGTTTTTGAGCGAAATGCGATTGGCATCCCTGCACACGCCTGAGTGATATGTAACTGCCGGAAGTTTCACTGTTGTCTGTCTGTTATTGTTCAGCGCCGTAAAAAGTTGCGTCGCACAGTTTCCTAATTTCGAGATGACCGAGATAGAGGAGCAACGCGTCTGCATTAAATTTTGCATGAAACTTGTGAAAACCTTTACAGACACTAGACATATGATGCAGGAAGCATGCGGTGAGCAGTGCTTACGCCGTAATCGGTGTTACGGATAGTTCAAATGGTTAAAAATGGCTGGACGGATATTAAAAATGACCCTCGTTCAGGACGCTCTTCGCTATCTGTTGGCGACGCTCATGTCAGAAACGTCAACGAAATTATACATGCCAATCAAAGACTGCAGAAGGATGGAACATTTCAGTTGGATCACTTCATGAAATCATGACCATCTGGAATGCACTGTGTTGCCGCCAAGTTCGTCCCAAGGCTTAAGGGTCAAGACGAGATAGACCTTCGCCTCGCAATCTGTGAAGAGTTTTTGGATTGCGCAAATGAGAACGACATGTTCCTTAAGAGAATCATAACTGGTGATGAAAAGTGGATCTACGGTTATGATGTTGGGGCCAAGGTTCTATCTTCACAATGAGTCGGGAAAAGTTCTCCAATATCATAAAGAGCTCATCAAATCAGGTCAAGTGTCAAAGCCATGATGATAGTTTTCTTTGACTTTGGCACGAATTTATGATGAACTAATCCTCCAAAGGGACAAACTGTTAATCGAGGGTACTATCGGGACGTGTTTTCGACACCTGGGGAAAACGAAAGAAACCGTGAAATGTGGCCGACAATTCATGGCTTTCACAACACGATAACGCACCCACATTCATTCATCCCTATTGGTGCGTGACTATTGCCCAAAAAACGAAATCATTGAACTGCCTCAGCCTCCGTTCTCTCCAGATCTGGCCCCTGCGGACCTTTTTTTCCATTTCCAACGTTGAAAGCCTCGTTGAAAAGACAACGATTTGCAACGATAGACGAGATAAAAGAAAATCCGAAGACGGTGTTTTGTGAGATCCAGCAAGAGGTATACCAAGACGGAAGAGAAAACGTTGTTGGGAACGGTGCAGCAATTGTGGAGGAGAGTATTTCGGAGGAGACCATACAGAATAAATAAAAGGTAGGCGTAGAAAAATTTAGTGGACGAAGTTCCGAAATTTTTTCGGAAGGCTCTAGGGGCAGATGGCTGCAAATATGTACACATGAAAATAAAGACGTAGAATGTTAGTACCGCTTATTTCACAATCTTTACTAGTTTACATATAAAATTTCAGAGGCGTTACTTTTCAGCACGCCCTCATATGAATGAGCCGCAAGGTGTAACGAATAAGGGAGGAAATATGTGCAAAATCAAA
The DNA here is from genome assembly GCF_023897955.1 of Schistocerca gregaria. NCBI lineage: Eukaryota > Metazoa > Arthropoda > Insecta > Orthoptera > Acrididae > Schistocerca > Schistocerca gregaria. The sequence continues at coordinate 613,900,770 of NC_064923.1, forward strand.
ATGGAAATACAGGCAACAAGGACTTGGAACTATATTTGTCAGTTTTATAAAGGCAACCAGTTTTCGACAATCCGAAGTTGGTTGATATCTATTTGTTGAAAGCTGTGATTATTCTAATACGTATTTAACGCTTTATGTAGATGATATTCTAGTTGCTGGGTACTGTGATAGCAAACTCAGTGGTATTAAGAATAAATTAAAAACAAGGTTTCGAATGCGAGAACTTGGTGAACCAAATCCTTCCTAGGAATTAATATACAGAGAACCATTAGCAAAGACATATGTAGATCTTCAAAATTTATCGAAAAGATTCTATATGGAAGACTAAATCCTATTATAAGACGCCGATGGCATCAAAACTAATTAAGATACTTGTGGACACATGGCTGAAAATAAACCACAGCTGCAGGACTAAACACCAGTGCATCAGCTAACTATTTTAGCAGACACCGAGAGAATGTGACGGAATTCTACCGGAAGATCCACACCTCGTGTTCCAATCGTCAGTGTCGATGTATCTGGCTCGCGGCATCATTGGTTCGATTCCCAGTCAGGCTGGAGATTTTCTTCGCTCGAGGACCACGTGTTTCATGGTCCTGAGCATTACATGTCGTCTTCATCGCCTTGCAAGTAGCGTCAAGCTTACAGCAGGGGACCGAACAACCCCAGACGTGTCCCTTGACCAGTAAGGCCATTCGATTTGTTTTTTTCCTACTGGAAAGTTTTGAAACGAGTTCTTCGATATGTTAAAGGAACGCTTTATGTTCATCCGTGTTACAATAAGGGAAGCTGAAGTAGTCTTCTGTGTTATGTTGATTCTGACTGGGAAGGCGAAAAGGAAAGAAGTTCTAAAACAGGATACATACTCAAGACTTTGGTAACGCTGTTTGTTGGGCTACAAAGAGGCACACGTTTCACTACCTTCAACAGAAGCAGAATATATATCGCTTTGGCAACAGCTACAATAACAAAAAACAAAAAAAATAGAAATAAAACTGGTTGAAGATCTCGCTTGGAGAACTTAAAATCTCTGTAAAAACTCCAACAGTTTTTGAAGGTTATCAATCATGCCTACTCCTATTACAGAAGGCGTAACACAAAAAACTGAAACCTGTAGATGTTATGTAGAATTTTATATGGCAGTTAGACAATTAGTGCACTTGGATGTTCAATATATCAGGTCCAAGGAACACGTGACATAACAAAGGTCATTACAAGTGTATGGGCTAATAGACTGTCTCAAGATGGAGATACGAAATTGGGTGATGCTTGATGCTTTAACGTTTGTGCTTGTCATATACCGCTATGTATGTCATTTTTCTGCATCGAACTTAACATTTCAGCACTACTGCCCAGTTAAGAAATCTTTCAACATGTACTTCGAAATTAAATGTACCAATTGCGTACGTCTTCTGTGTCTTCAGATGCCTATGTTCGCAATTTCAGCGCTTATTTCTTTTAATTTATATTGGAGACAATTGGTCACTAGCAAAAGCCAGGCAGTAAGAGTGAGTGAATATGAGTTTATTTTTTCCAGTGTAACCGACGAAACACGAAATGCTCTAGACATTGTAGATTAAACGTTAAAAAAATACGGTGAGTCTTCTGTAACTTTTGAGATGTGATGCAACCCAGGAGTAATACTGAGAAACGAGTTTGTTTCTCGATTACAGCATATGAATTTGAAATCAGGAAAACACGAAAGCTGTTTAACATACAGTATGGAGTAGACAAGTGAAATCCTAACGTCCTCCGGAACAAGGTTACAAAGAAGAATGACACGTTAAACGGATTTAACGAATCGGAAAAGTTTACTAACTTCCATGGAAAGAAAGAAAACTCGCAGTAGTTCGAGAAATAAAATAACTACGCCAAGCCTTAAGATTGAAATACATCATGCTATAGTTAATACCGAAAATTAAAAAGGGCAGCGGAAGTGAAGCGTTATAGACCACAGTAGTCAAGTCTCCATAACCGAGCACTGAGGGATCCTAGAAGCAGACAGCTTCAAACTAGCAGAAATGGCATCCTCCAAGAAACATAGGGAAAATCGGGTAGTGACATTTTCTGCCACATGAATATAAGTTGGGAGAGGTTTCAAAAATATCTTATGAATATGTAGTGAATAACTCAAAAGTTGGGACGGATCGCTACTACGACTCTGATGTCCAGTTTTCCGCGATCACTCCCCCAGGCCGACTCAAACTTTCAGTGTCACATGTTTTCATGTATAATTTCTGAACACTACCATCAGAGGTTCCACTACGAGGTAAGTGGAATAACACCACTGGACGAACGGAGTCAACGCTGCCCAAGATCATGTCGGATGACTTAGCTTCGATAAAGTGAAATGAAAGCGATAAAAATCAATAAAATACAAGATCAAACGCTATCGCTAAAAGCGGTCAGAAACTCCTGAAAATGGAGGAAAAAAAATTTATTTGGCTTTGAGTCCCAGTCTAATACAAATTTTCATTAGTCACGACATTCATTAATTGCACGTCAACATTTCTGACCGTTTATCGATTATGTTAAATCCACTTATTTCATTTCAGCGAATCCAATGAAACTGATAAAAGTATCTTTTATCGTCGCTGTTGCTGCTATTCCTGACCGTTAAGACCACGAATTTAGGGCGAACCGAGATGACAAGTCGTATTTTCAGGCCTAAGGCGCACGAACAAATTTCAGCAGCAAATGCAAATGTTAATCCTTAACGCTGTGTGGAATTTTTTCAGTAAATTCCCACGTTTTCTGTGACAAGACAAAAAGGAAAATTTTCGTATTTATTACTTATTATTCATCTTCATTCATGTTGCTACTGAAATAGAATGCGCGATACTACATTTCAACAATGACGGTAGTTAGTTACATTACTAAGCGATGAGTTGGCGGCTGGCGAAGAAGGTGGCTACTTTGTGTATCGCTGTGCATTGGTGTGAAACCTAAGCAGACATGTATTCTGTGGACATGAAGTGTGTGTGTTTCTTTCGTTCCATTGTTTAAAGAAAATTAGTAAGGATGCCCTTGAAAAATAAGCTACTATATCACCGCATAAACGTGCGTCTGTCCTCCCATGGACATTTCTTCGTGGCTCGAATCATTCAAAAGCTATTTGCGCGTCAGAGAAACCTGCGTGAATTGGGTAACTTTATGGTTACACAACCATTCCGAGATGTAAAGGATGGCTTTTCCTGTCTTGCTTACTTGCAAAAGAGAGCGATCACATTTTCGCGCCTAGCGGTTCAACGACAATGTTCAAATGGAAGAAATCTAGAGTCGGCTGTGATGAGATTTTGAAAACTCGGTTAGACGTATATCATCTCCTACGCTATTCGCCTGCTTTGTCAATAGTGCCTAAGTCAGTCGCGAGACAATACGTTAAGTTTCGTAGGGTTAAATCTGTATAATGAAGTACAACGTGATACTAAATGGAAACTCCTGAAATGTCTCGCGTACATTATATCAAAACAATCTACATCCAGCCCACGTGTACGACCGATCAATGGTCACCAAGAATAAGGGTAAAGCTGCTACGTAGTTAATAAAATGTTAGTGGCAAGAACTCTTTGCATTCGGTCTTTCCTCTACTTTTTCGTCATATTGAGAACTGTTATCGCGCTATCTCCTGGTGTTAATGTGCCCATTGGACACTATGGACCGTTAGTACACCCGTGGACTGTTCGCTCAATGCGCAAAACGTTTTGAAGGAATATTTTGTTTTTCGAGAAGTTATTTCATTTTTCGCCGTAGTGTTTAGCTTTGGAATTACAGAACTTTAAAACTCAAAGAAACGTATGTAGTAATGTAACTAGATCGTCACTATCAAGAGTAATGATTTAATGAATAACAAAGAAGCGAAGCAGCTTAATAAATTTCATGCAAATTCTTAATATATATACCCAGAAATTAGTAGAGCATTCGCGTATATTACATACGAACTTGAGACATGCGACAGCAGGCATATTCCGATACTTTCACCACACAATTTACCCCCACCACCGAATAGCTACCCCTACCAACGGGAAGGGTACAGAGGTTATTTAAGCACGCAGCTGAGCATTCCTGGTCTAGTTGAAGACAGGACAAGAGCTGCGGTGAATGGTTCGACAGAGTCGCAGATCTACAGAAGGTATGTTTGTGCTCGCATCCGTTTAAGGCTTGTCTTCTCACAGAAGCACACGATGCCACGTTCTAACAGAAAGGTTTAAGATAGTTTCTTCTTGTCATAGAATTTTCTGTAACGCCGGAGGGAATCAAGCAGTCTTTTTTAGGGTAAAATAGGAAACAGAATTCATTACTAATTGTTTTCGTGTAAAACATGTAAACGCTTCAATCCATTCAAAACTTGAAGTGCTCATCCAAGGGAAGGCGTAAGTTTGCTTTTGTCCTGATGTGTCATTTTCTCATCACCTACAGTGAATAATGATTAGAAAATATGTACTAAAACAGACCCGCATAGCCGATGGTAATACTTACTTGAGACCCAAGCATCACGCAAAAATTCAGTTTAAGTACATACGGTTAACACATTGTGGCTTACTTAAAGATATCTTTCATTTTTCTCTGGTGGTTTCGAAATATTTTAATTATCGTGAAGTGTAGTCAGACCAAGTACTGCCAACGATGTGTTTCGTGCGGTACCTAGTTTGAACGAAAAATTTTATTTCTCAAAAAGAGTTTTTCAAAAGTCAAATAGAAAAGGCATGCGAAACTGGTGTAGGTTTAAGAATACGTCCTGTAGACCTGTGAACTTAGTACGTCACGCATGTGTTGCCTTACTGTGGGCCCTTCGTCTCGTGTGCAGGCCTGCAACTTCGCTGTGTACTACCGCCACGCAGCAGAGCTACTTAATAGCTACAGTACTGTTCATTTTTGCTGAATCCACAAAATGAAATGTCTACTGGGAGAAGCAAACCAACCTTTTCATATGATTCACAGAATTCGATGCATTCGTGCGTTACAGTCTCACAGCGTACCGGCACGCGTGCGTTACAGTCTCACAGCGCAGTCTCTCAGCGTACCGGCACGCGTGCGTTACAGTCTCACAGCGTACCGGCACGCTGACTCATAACGAATCACCTAATGCAAGTATTTTGTGCTGTGAAAGAATGAACTACTATGTACACGAATCAGAAATTATTGTTGCAGTAGACAACTGAAAAACTTATTGCATTATGAAGAACTTCTGGAAGACTTGAATATGCAGAACACGAATAACGTCCCCCCATAAAAATTACTGAATCATACACCCAAATGTTAAGTAAAATTTGTTCACAATTTTAGGGGCGACGATTAATGCGAAAATATGGACGGCAGTACAATTAACACGAATGTGGTGCAAAAGTCTATAATCCACGACTTCCGAAATCATCTTGGGATATACCTCCAACGATTCTGATAAATGACGTGAAAACCTGAATGACGAGCGGCGCAGTTTCTAATGCTAGAATGCAAAATTTTCATCGAGGGGCGAAAGTCGTACAAACCAGGGTGGCTACTCACACTAGAAAGAAAGAAAACAAGAATTGGTGAGAATTCCTGGTACAGGGAGGAAGATGGTGTCATTAGTAGATCTCGAAAACAAACTGTGAGCGGGGAAAGGGATAGCAGTATTTACTTTACTTTCCTCTCAGCTGAGATATATTAGCCATTAAGGGGTAGTTAACTGCAATTTCTAATATCGATAATTTATATGGGCAATATTCATACAATTAATACACCTTGAAATATTGAGTTGTTTAAAATTTGTGGTTTATAAAATTCAATAAAATAACTTCAATACTAGGTTAAGAACACACAATTCCCTGCGATTTTATGAGATTCCCAGATTTCTCTGATCTTCTGGTAAGATGTAATTCCAAGAAGTCAGGTTTTCCAGAAGAATTCGCGCTGTGGAAATTGGATTTATTCACTAGTATTCTTCAATCAAATTGCAGTTTTTACTTTAGACGCTCAAATATGAAATTTTTGTACCAAAAGACGGTAGGATCTATTTCGATTCTTAAATGAAGAAAGTCTTATGCCAGCCTAAAGAAATACAATATCTTTTGACCGGTTCCTGTCCAAAAATTAGTTTAGTGCTGCACTGCATTGTAAAAGTAAATAAATAAAATCACTATGTTCAGAAAATCTCGACAATACTTCGCAGTTTTTATGCGAACTGTATGTTCATCTTGTGATAATTTGCCCAAATAACTACAAAGTGCTATGGCAGTAACACTCCAATCCATGCAACTTTTTTACGTTTATATACGTCTGCTTTCATGGTAAGCATCTGCAGCAGCTACAAGTTATTGGTCTAGTTTTCTTTTCTTTTTATTCCAAGATTGTCAAGAGTAGGGACATTCAGGCTTATTACTGTTAGCTCCTTATTTCCAAGCACGAAAAATGTGTACCCTAAATCTTCTATGCTGAATTGCTCTGACTAATAACAGTATCATTCACAAACTGCAACTGTGTGTGTGTGTGTGTGTGTGTGTGTGTGTGTATTTTTTTACAGTTACTACTCATGAAATCTATTGACAATCTGAGAACAGAATCAAAAATTCACCCGCTTTTAACTATGAAATGCAATGATACTCTGTTACTTAATTTTTTATGGTGGTGGTGGTGTTTGTAAATTGTTGTCTTAATTTCAGGATATGTGCACAATTTGCAATCTGTGTTCTAGCAAATTACCATATTAATGTTCTCAGGTGCCTGCCTAGAGTCACAATAGTCTTGTAATGTGACTAGACAGAACACTTGAAAATATTAGTGGGATACTTCAGCATTCCACAATTGCTACTGTGTAATAAAAGTAATTTTTATGGTCAGACACTTTGTTTCAGAGTATCCACAATCCTAAAATGTATTAAAACTGAATAGGATCTGGTCTTACACAAATTTGTACCCTCAGTGAGCTGCCAATATAAGAATTCAATCATTTGTGGTACATCTTTATTCTGTATCTTTCTCTTTTGTGACTTAGTTTCATGACTTTTACATCATAAAGCTAAATCACAGAAGAAAAATGTATGGGAACATATCTCCTTGTGCAGTAGCAGCAGTCTTTAAGAAGAGGAATCACCACAACAAATATATTAAAGCATCAAGAGAGGGCTTTGAGGAAAATTGTAAGAAATGTTGCACTTAAGTAAATAACATAGTTAACAAATACTAATATCTTAAGAAATAAGAAAAAATATTTCTATTAAACCAAAATTGTGCTTTGCACTTGGTACTCTTATCTTTATGTACTGTTGGCAGCATTTTGTGAATATAGATTTGTTAGCTACAGAAAAGCACTGAGTGCATTATTTACTTAAGTGTGTCAAATTTTCCAGTAATTTTTGTACTAGTTGCTTCTGAGAGTAGCAATGCTAATATCTGTAAATCAGCTTCTGTACATACATTGAGGAAGTAGTTGTACATGGCATGCAGAAGGCCACATTTTCTTTCAGCTTTCCTTTGGTAACTGTTATAACAGCAAATACTTTATTGTTGTCACACATTGTTAAGATATACATGGTTTTATGACAGACTGTGAGTGTTGAACTATGCCATGTGTGTTGTTATATAACTCACCGGGTGCAGTTCAATACTTCCAGCATGTCACAATCGACACACACACACACACATTACTGCAGGCAGTATTTGACATTTATATTTGTATTTGTGAAAGACAAAGGGTTACATCTACAGAGAAGTCCTGTTAAGCAGCTGTGCAGCAAGTAAATGGAAGGGGTGTGTGGTGAACCATTCCTAGTGTGGTAATAATATCACCGGGAGTGGTTAACCACATACACCTTTCAGATATCAACATACATGTTGCTCATCAACAATGACTTTATGCTTGTCTGATCAGAAGTGGTAGTTCCAAGGAACTATTGATGTGATATGTTTGAGAGGAATCTTATCACATTCTTAGTTCTTTCTGAACCTACTTCCAATACCACCAAAGAAAAACACAAACTGTAAACAGGTTTAAAGGAAATCAGCAGCTTTCTGGGACATTGTGGTAATGTATTATTTCAAAATAGTAATGTTGATTATCATCCATAGTGTAAAAAAATGAAATTTTAGTAAAAGCTTCCATTAAAAACAGCAGAATTTGTTGTCAAGCTGGATGAAATCTGTCAGTAAATTAATAAGGGTGTACAGTAGATCGATGATACAATACAGCTATTTTTCTAATAATCCCTCACTAAATTCATTTCCAATAGCAGCAATTTCCAGTGTCAAATTTTATATATTGCCAATGTGTGTCTGGTGTTGGAAATTTTTACCTCAGACATAGTTGCAAGTTGGAAAAAACACTGGGGCCCAAACATTCATAAAATTTTAATATTTGTCTAATGATAGCATGTTGAAATGCCTTTTTGTAACTAATTTCAGTTTACATTTTTACTAGGGGCTTAACACCGCATCAACTCAATTTTTTGGTTTAATTGCAGAGGAGATTTGTTGCTCTCTTAATAATGAAAGCTGTAAAATGGAACTATTTAAATTGCATGTGTGTTCTAGAGTTCTTTTAATTTTTTTAAAAAAGGTACTGAGGAGGGGAGGCTGGAAGAAATTTATTGCTGTAAGTAAAGTAAGACATCTTGCTCAACACAAACTGCTAATGAAAACTGAAATTATGTTTTGGTGATTCAGCTCTTCATATCCATTGTTGCAATGAAGAGCAAAATGTGCAAAATTGAAGTCTTGTGTGTTTCCTGTTGGGGCAAGCAGAAGAAATAATTGCATTCTGTCACTGTAATAGGTAACAATGCATTTTGCTGTGGTCAGTGTGGGTCAGATATTAAATTTGTAGGTTCCTTTTCCTACCCAAGTTATTGGGATATTTGTTTTGGTTATTGTTAGCACTGTTTCCAGATATTATTTGTAACAAATTTTCTAGTGATGTGGGTATGCTACAGTAAACTTCTGCATCAATTTAATTGTACAAACAGCTCTAAAACCACCATCCACTGATTTGAACAGAAGGAATCCACAGTCTTTACATTAAGAATAGAATTAAATTCCCTCTTACAGAATTTCAGAATTTTAATAGATCATGTTTGTTGCATAAAATTTTCACTTGGTGTTAACATCTGTGACTCTACTTATTCAGGACTCTTCTAATTTCAACTTAAACCACCACTGCTACAAATACCTAACAAGGATAAAACTGCTGTTCACAGTTTATCAACACCTCGACCCACTTTGATAAAAAAAAAGTGATCTTCCTCTCTGTTTACTATTAGGGGGCAAATTTTATTTTTGCCGAAGTTAAACAAAATTTAGCAGTGCCAGTGTAAAATCCTGTAGCAACTGCATGAACCTACCTAACACAACTGTGTAATGGTATTTTGTGAACATTTCTATAGCAGCGCCTCTGTGTTATCACCTCTCTATAGCTGGCTGTTTTTTTGCCTGCAGCCCTTTATGGTTCAGTTGAAAACTAGCATCAGTGCTGCCAGCTGTCAGGGATCGACTTATGCTTAGTCTACTACAGTAGCATTCATTATTACTTCAGATATCTTTAGGTCATGGCAATATTGTAAAAATATGTAGTTACAATGGATTAAGTGTTAAAATTTCTCTCAATATTACAGATTAAAATTTATATCCAGTAAAGCACTTCCAATATGTGAAACGGAATTCCAGAAATGTTAAGTTTCCTACTGCCACCCTCTTGTTATTTGCATAATGCAAGTGAATGTACTCAAAGACAAAATATATGCACCACAAAGAATGAAAGAATAGGATTGAAATCTGTACATGTTTTGGACACTTGTAGACAAACAGATGCTTACAATTTCAGAAAAATTGAATTGTTTATTCTAGATAAACAGTTTCACCAATTGGGTGTCAGTAATGCACTGGTTCACCTCTGGATCTTACGCAATATGTTATTCAGTTTGGCATTGAGTGACAGTTGTTGGATGGGGTCCTGGGGGATACTGTGCACATTTCTGTCCAATTGGCACAATAGATTGTCAGAATCACGATGTAGTTTGAGGGCCCTGCCCAAGATGCTCCAAAAGTTCTGAACTGGTGTGAGATCTGGCAACCCTGCAGGATGATATACAGCTTGGTAAGATTGAAGGCAAGCAGCAGAAACACTCACTATGTGCAGGCAGGCATTATCTTGCTGAAACTTGAGCCCAAGGTGGCTTGCAGGCAGAGCAACAAAATGGAGCATAGAATATATACAATGAATGCCTGTATTGAATGGGCGCTGCAGATGAAAAATAAATGGGGCTGTTTATGAAAAGAAATGGTGTCCACAAGACCATTACTCTCAGTTGTCAGGCAGTGTGGTGGTGTGAGCGACAGTCAAATTGGTATCTCATTGTTGTCCAGGGCATCTAAAGAAATGTTGACATGTCTAGACACATTCTGGACATCAATGAGACACCAACCTGACTGTCACTCATTAAATAGCTCAACCATCAGGAATGATGGTCTAGGGTGCCATTTCAAATCATAGCAGGACCCCTTTGGTTGCCATCCGCAACACTGCAATATTCCACAATATTCTACCCCCCATTTTGGTACTCTTCATGCCACGTCATGCTGGGCTTACAATGGAGAAAGATTATGCCTGCCTGCACAGGGTGAGAGTTTCTAATATTTGTCTTCATGCCAAACCCTACTTCGGCAAGCAAAGTCTCAAAATTTCTTCTCAATTGAGAACATTTGAAGCATTATGGGCATGGCACTTCAACCAAATCATGATTCTGATGATCTAATGTGCCTAGGGGCACAATATCCCTCAGGAGGATGCAATCGAAGCCAAGCCAAAACTGCTTGCATAATGGCCAGAGGTTGGTTTGTCTGTACAGGTACATCACATCTACAGATTTCTGTCTCATTTGACTAATTCCTCCATGGTGCTTTTTTTTGTATTATGGGGGGGGGGGGGCAATAGCAGATTTTTTAACAATCTTCTTACATGCTACTATAGTGGAGCATGAAATACGATGGCTCAGTTTGTTCACAGACAAAGGTTTAAGTTCCATCTCTGCACTTTAAAAATATTTTTGTGGGATTTGCATTCAGGAACACATCCTGCAATCCAGTGATTGACATTTGATGCCCTACCTTATCTCCCCACCCTCCCCCAATTATTATTGCATGAACTTAGTTCTAAGAAGATGAAGGTTATCTCACATTTAATCAATGTGAACGGTAAAGCAATTAACTTGGCTAACATTCAAGTTAATGATTTCTTTTGCTCCTGTTGCTAAAGATTATTTCTGCGGTTTATTTTGTTGTGTATATGGAGAACATGGCTAGATTACATAATACTGTGTATTTGTGTAAAAAGAGCTATGATGAAAATGATCATGCAGTCTGCAGGTTAAATAAGCAACAGCTTTGCACATGTAAGCTAAATAATAATGTATTGGGTACATGACCACTTTCTTACAGTCTAAGATGACTTCTCATCTGATTACTTTGAGGTTTTTTGAATGTTATGTGATGAAAATTACACTTAATGGTTGTTCCTAAAAACAATACTAGTTGTTATGATATTGTTTAAGTCTGCTTACATTGTAAAATGCAGATTGGTAAATGACCAGAAACAGTTTTCCTACCTAAATATTTTTTCAATTGTTGTGCTTTTCTGCTTGGAGGTATCTGAAGTAAATCAGGTGATTAATGTGCTTTTAGATTTCTTGCATAAACAAAGGCTCCTTTGAGCCAATTGACAGTATTTTTTTTGTGTGTGTGATGAAAAATTTAATATCTAAAAAGAATCACTTATGCTCTCAGTAGTTGTTTTTCAGGCTGCAGGCACAAAGAGAGAGAGAGAGAGAGAGAGAGAGAGAGAGAGTGTGTGTGTCAATGTTTTTGGTCAGAATTTTTCACATATCCCAAGTTCAGACATAATGGTCATAATTACATGACTGATAAACAAGAATATTTTAGGTAACAGCTGAGTAGATGCATTGCTTTGTACCTGCTTTACAGCAAGTAGTCTTACTTTAAGAATTCCTTCTAAAATGTAGTCTTGCAGGATAAGTATACTAGTGTTTCATCCTATCTGAATTTTAGACAGTGAATTTACACATACAAAGTGTTTGCAGTATCATTACGGCATGGGTACATTTTGTAGTGTTGACAGGCATTGTAACTGATTTGAGCAGAATGATTCCACTACAGTCACAGGGTGCTTTATTAGCATCCATTTTGTAGAGTAAGACTGTCTTGAAGCCAAACACAGTTAAGCTTTGGAGAAGATTCTAGAGAAAGTTGATAGCTCTGTTAGAACTGACTGGAATAGTCAGTGTTGAAACATTTCATATAGTGGTGGCACTCCCTCTGTAAATACCACTGATTGATGGCAGCCCAGTGTTGGCTTGTAGAGCTAATAACTAGCTGCAGGTGCTTAAATAAGATGGACAGATTTGGTTCAATCAAATACACTGCCTCTGTGATAAAATCTGAGTAACTTTGATCTTTTTATTTCTTAAAGTTAGAATTCTCTTTCAGGTAAAACAACTATGATTGACACCTGTAGTGGAGATAGCTGGCGACACAAAATTAGCAGTGCTGGATGGAATAAAAGGTTTACGTAGTCCAGTGAGTAAGCAACAAGATTTAAGTTGGCAGTAAGGCTTGCTACCTGTGTAATCCTGTTTTACAGAGTGAACGCGTTTGATTGCAAGCCTCATTAATGAAAAAATTTAAGAGTTGGATCTGATTAAACTTTTTTTCTGTTTAGGGAGCAGTTACATAGTGTAACTGAACCTCAAATGTCTCACATGGTCCACACAGACATTGGCTACAAATATTATTTTAGACATGTAAAAGAAAAGGAAACTACTATTCACCACCACCAGCTACTACTACTACTACGATACACACTAGTGTGTCTAATATTATCAAGTAATTTTTATCGAGGTTGATACACTATTACTGAATTTGAACTACTGCAGCTCTGAATGCTCTTACTCGAACTGATTCCAGCTCCTGTTAGAAGACTAATGGGTCATCTACTTTACAGAATGTGGAGACTCATCTGCTAGTGTTTCTGATACTAAACAATAAAAATAGCAATCTATCTTTTCCTACATTGTCAATGTTTCTGGTACTAAATGTATCAAATAGGTAATTGTCCAGTATTTGCACAGGATAGGGAAAGCATGAGCAGATAGAATAATATGAGCATTGTAACAAATAGGTTTTGTTCTTTTCTTATATGGGTCAAGTTGCCTCCAGGTCCTTTCTGGACAACTGTCCTGCCAAGGCACCATAACACCCATAATTTCTATTCTGTTAACTTGCAACAGTGAGCTGTGTATACAGGCCTGCAGCATGTCACTCCAAACAGCAAAAAATAAGTCACAAATTTGCAAACCGTTCTGATGAAATTATTCTCAAGGTTGAAGTTATCAGGACCTCCTCTCTTTCTTTCCACAAATGTTCTCAAAAATTTCCCATAAGCCAAGAGTAAAATATGCATGTAACATAGTACTAAAATTTACTGATTGCATTACAGATAATTTTTTTTGTGAAAACAATATAAAGGTCCACATTATTTAAACTGCATAAAGTTGAATTAAATACAAAAAATTTGCACAGTATCACTAAATTACTGCAAGATCTTACAGATGTTGTGCGGTGGCACTATATCACAGCCTCTTTTGTAAAATAGAAATGTTATACTTCACCAAATTGAACACAATACAAAACAAAGGACTGAAGTCAACAGAATAAACACACTCACTATCATGTGGCCACCACTGGCCACAGCAGAACTGTGTGCATGCCTAATGCTGTGTGGCTGCTAGTGGCCACAACAGAGCCTCAAACTTAATGCTGTATGCCTGGCCTCAACAGCGAAGCAGCCATCACTAGGTCAATGGATATCAAAGTAGATTTTAGTTGAAGATGGCTGAAATGGATTTCAGTATCAGTGTTTAGGGCCGTATGGTGTTTGTTCCAAATACAAATTTTACATAAGGTACTACTATCGATCTCTAATATCAACAAACTAGAATGAGATTTTCACTCTGCAACGGAATGTGCGCTGATATGAAACTTCCTGGCAGATTAAAACTGTATGCCCGACAGACTCGAGCTCAGGACCTTTGCCTTTCGTGGGCAAATGCTCTACCAACGAGCTACCGAAGCACGACTCACACCCAGTCCTCACAGCTTACTTTACAGAAGCTCTCCTGTGAACCTTGCAGGCTAAGCCATGTCTCCGCAGTACCCTTTCTTTCAGGAGTGCTAGTTCTGCAAGGTTCGCAGGAGAGCTTCTGTAAAGTTTGGAAGGTAGGTGACGAGATACTGGCAGAAGTAAAGCTGTGAGGACCGGGCGTGAGTCATGCTTTGGTAGCTCAGTTGGTAGAGCACTTACCCACGAAAGGGAAAGGTCCCGAGTTCGAGTCTCGGTCGGACACACAGTTTTAATCTGCCAGGAAGTTTCATCAACAAACTAGTTTCTTGCCAAAGGTACATATAAAATTATAGTGACAATGTGGGAACTAATACCCACACAAACTAGCTGGCAAAAGCTTATTTTATTTTGGACCCCACTCAAATTGTGAAATGTTCTCCAAGTTAGGCACAACTGACTATAGTTAAAACAATGTAGGGACCATGGTAGTGAATTTGGTGTGATGGTATAGCTCTCAAATGGTTACACATGTGAGGAAAGTGTGAAGTTCACACATTCCATTTGGACCAAATCTCTTAAATTAATTTACCGCCAAATGATGTATTGACTGACTGATGAAATGTTACATTACAGGTGTCCTAACTAATTAATGGAAAATCTCATACAAAGATGTGAAACAATTACTAACAAAGAGATAGAGGGGCTGGCCAGTACTTACCTCAGCTCAGTACAGCCGATAGAAACACAAAAAACAACCGAAAATTTAAGTTCCTAGCTTTTGGAATAAATGTTCCTCCCTGATGAAGGAACATTTATTTCGAAAGCTAGGAACTTAAATTTTCGGTTGTTTTTTGTGTCTCTAACGGCTGTACTGAGCTGAGGTAAGTGCTGGCCAGCCCCTCTATCTCTTTGTTAGTAATTGTTTCACATTACAAGTGTCATAAATGATACGCATTATTGTGGCCAAGATGGATACGAAGCCCACACCTACTACAGTAGTACAAGTTTATATGCCAACTAGCTCTGCAGATGACGAAGAAATTGATGAAAAGTATGATCAAATCAAAGAAATTATTCAGATAGTGAAGGGAGACGAAAATTTAATAGTAATGGGTGACTGAAATTCGGTATTAGGAAAAGGGAGAGAAGGAAACATAGTAGGTGAATATGGACTGGGGCAAATAAATGAAAGAGGAACCCACCTGGTAGAATTTTGGACATAGCACAACTTAATCATAGGTAACACTTGGCTCAAGAATCATAAAAGAAGGCTGTATACAAGCAAGAAGCCTGGAGATACTGACAGATTTCAGGTAGATTATATAATGGTAAGACAGAGATTTAGGAACCAGGTTTTAAATTGTAAGACATTTCCAGGGGCAGATGTGGACTCTGACCACAATCCATTGGTTATGACCTGTAGATTAAAACTGAAGAAACTGCAAACAGGTGGGAATTTAAGGAGATGGGACCTGGATAAACTGAAAGAACCAGAGGTTGTACAGAGTTTCAGGGAGAGCATAAGGTAGCAATTGACAGGAATGGGGGAAAGAAACACAGTAGAAGAAGAATGGATATCTTTGAGGGATGAAGTAGTGAAGGCAGCAGATGATCAAGCAGGTAAAAAGACGAGGGCTAGTAGACATCCTTGGGTAACAGAAGAAATATTGAATTTAATTGATGAAAGGAGAAAATATAAAAATGCAGTAAATGAAGCAAGGAAAAAGGAATACAGACGTCTCAAAAATGAGATCGACAGGAAGTGCAAAATGGCTAAGCAGGGATGGCTAGAGGACAAATGTAAGGATGTAGAGGCTTATCTCACTAGGGGTAAGATAGATACTGCCTACAGGAAAATTAAAGAGACCTTTGGAGAAAAGAGAACCACTTGTATGAACATCAAGAGCTTAGATGGAAACCCAGTTCTAAGCAAAGAAGGGAAAGCAGAAAGGTGGAAGGAGTATATAGAGGGTCTATACAAGGGCAATGTACTTGAGGATAATATTATGGAAATGGAAGAGGATGTAGGGAAGATGAAATGGGACATACGATACTGCGTGAAGAGTTTGACAGACCACTGAAAGACCTGAGTCGAAACAAGGCTGCCGGAGTAGACAACATTCCATTGGAACTACTGATGGTCTTGGGAGAGCCAGTCCTGACAAAACTCTACCATCTGGTGAGCAAGATGTATGAGACAGGTGAAATACCCTCAGACTTCAAGAAGAATATAATAATTCCAATGCCAAAGAAAGCAGGTGTTGACAGATGTGAAAATTACCGAACTATCAGTTTAATAAGTCACAGCTGCAAAATACTGACGATGATTCTTTACAGAAGAAGAATGGAAAAACTAGTAGAATCCGACCTCGGGGAAGATCAGTTTGGATTCTGTAGAAATGTTGGAACACGTGAGGCAATACTGACCCTACGACTTGTCTTAGAAGCTAGATTAAGGAAGGGCAAACCTACGTTTCTAGCATTTGTAGACTCAGAGAAAGCTTTTGACAATTTTGACTGGAATACTCTCTTTCAAATTCTGAAGGTGGCAGGGGTAAAATACAGGGAGCGAAAGGCTATTTACAATTTGTACAGAAACCAGATGGCAGTTATAAGAGTCGAGGGACATGAAAGGGACGCAGTGGTTGGTAAGGGAGTGAGACAGGGCTGTAGTCTCTCCCCGATGTTATTCAGTCTGTATATTGAGCAAGCAGTGAAGGAAACAAAAGAAAAGTTCGGAGTAGATATTAAAATCCACGGAGAAGAAATAAAAACTTTGAGGTTCGCCGATGACATTGTAATTCTGTCAGAGTCTGCAAAGGACTTGGAAGAGCAGTTGAATGGAATGGACAGTGTCTTGAGAGGAGTATATAAGATGAACATCAACAACAGCAAAATGAGGATAATGGAATGTAGTTGAATTAACTCGGGTGATGCTGAGGGAATTAGATCAGGAAATGAGGCACTTAAAGTAGTACAGGAGTTTTGCTATTTGGGGAGCAAAATAACTGATGATGGTCGAAGTAGAGAGGAAATGAAATGTAGACTGGCAATGGCAAGGAAAGCATTTCTGAAGAAGAGAAATTTGTTAACATCGAGTATAGATTTAAGTGTGAGGAAGACATTTCTGAAAGTATTTGTATGGAGTGTAGCCTTGTATGGAAGTGAAACATGGACGATAAATAGTTTGGACAAGTAGAGAACAGAAGCTTTCGAAATGTGGTGCTACAGAAAAATGCGGAAGATTAGATGGGTAGATCACATAACTAATGAGGAAGTATTGAATAGGATTGGGGAGAAGAAGTTTGTGGCACAACTTGACCAGAAGAAGGGATCGGTTGGTAGGACATGTTCTGAGGCATCAAGGGATCACCAATTTAGTATTGGAGGGCAGCGTGGAGGGTAAAAATCGTAGAGGGAGACCAAGAGATGACTACACTACGCAGATTCAGAAGGATGTAGGTTGCAGTGGGTACTGGGAGATGAAGAGGCTTGCACAGGATAGAGTAGCATGAAGAGCTGCATGAAACCAGTCTCAGGACTGAAGACCACAACAACAACAACAACAACAACAACAAGTGGTACCTAAAAGTACACATGTGAAAAAAATGCTAGTTCTGTATTTATTTATTTATGATGGTTCCTTGGAACTCTGCAAGTCAAGGCTAATTTGTCAAGAAACACACCAGTACAGTGTTTGCAGAATGCCAGTTATAAACTAAACCATTAATAAAGCACAAAAAAAAATGTGAATTTATGTGAATGAATAACAGAATAGTTCTCAAATACTGCAAAAAATAATATACAGGAATAGGAGTGTCCCACAAGGATATATTTTTATTTGCTTGATACTTGCAGCTTATTTCATTTCTGCTGGAAGTATGTTGAGAAAACCTGAATAGCCAACAAATTTCTGTAGAATATGTGTTATCAATGTGCGTATTATTTTTCCACCAAAAACTAAAATATATGCTCATTCAATGAACAACTCCCATGGTGGGGTACATTTTAAAGTATGTCAGAACTAGAATTCACACTTCTGAACAATAACAGCCTTCATGAAGTTTAGGAGTTGAGACCGCAGATCAGTCTGACAGCCCTTTTCTGGGCTAAGAAGCTGTCCCAAAGTATCACCATATGAGATAATAGAACGAAAGTACGCAAAGAAAACAAACCATCATGCCAGTGTCAGGTCATTCTTTTACTGAGACAGGAACATGCAGAGAGAGAGAGAGAGAGAGAGAGAGAGAGAGAGAGAGAGAGAGAGAGAGAGAGAGGGGGGGGGGGGGGGCAGAAAATTGCTTTCTCTGTGGATATCCCTTTCCTGAGGCCAAACTGCCAGGACATTTTGTGTATGAAGATGTCACTGCTCTCTTACATCCTACAAGTTGCTTTCTCAAAATTTTGAGACAGTGGGTGGGGAGGGAGGGGTGCAAATAAAGTGACAGGTAACTGTCTACATTCTCTTTAACCATATTAATTTCACTACAGAACATTTACACTTGTCAGGAAATGGCTACACCTAAAAAGACACATTGCCCAAATGACTGTGTACAGAATTAATATATGGTGAAAAGATCTTTCTAACCCTACTTGAAATATCTTCATTCCAACCCACGGGAGTCTTTATTATTTAATAATGTAATAATTGATTCAATTTAATCTTTGCTTTCTCTGTGGATATCCCTTTCCTGAGGCCAAACTGCCAGGACATTTTGTGTATGAAGATGTCACTGCTCTCTTACATCCTACAAGTTGCTTTCTCAAAATTTTGAGACAGTGGGTGGGGAGGGAGGGGTGCAAATAAAGTGACAGGTAACTGTCTACATTCTCTTTAACCATATTAATTTCACTACAGAACATTTACACTTGTCAGGAAATGGCTACACCTAAAAAGATCTTTCTAACCCTACTTGAAATATCTTCATTCCAACCCACGGGAGTCTTTATTATTTAATAATGTAATAATTGATTCAATTTAATCTTTGCTAGATTCCTGTGGCGGCATGTGACATTTCTGCACATTTACCCATATCAACAAAATTTTGATTTAACTTGCTGTGCCGGCTAGGGTAGCCAAGCGGTTCTAGGCACTACAGTCTGGAACCATGCGACCGCTACAGTCGCAGGTTCAAATCCTGCCTCAGGCATGGGTGTGTGTGATGTCCTTAGGTTAGTTAGGTTGAAGTAGTTCTAAGTTCTAGGGGACTGATGACCTCAGAAGTTAAGTCCCATAGTGCTCAGAGCCATTTGAACCATTTAACTTGCTGACTAGTAACGAGAAGTGAACGCTAACCACGGTATCATGACGCTCCTGAGCTCAGATTATCCTTGATGTTGCTTATGTTGCCCATGGACTACTCAGTTTGTACATTTTGCTTATTTTTTTCATAGTTCCACACAACTTCTTCCTGTTTTCTCAATTGATCTGTGTTCAGTTTTTCCAAGGCCTATCCACTGTGCCAGCTTATAACTAAATCTGAGGGAGGTGCAATAGGGAGGTTTCCTTGTTAGAAAACTGACTGTCCTCTTATACAGAAACTCTTAAGAATCACCACATAGATGCTTCACTCTGAAGTTTTGTACCTACAATTACTTTCACATTTGGCAATCGTTATGAGACAAGATACAACAGTAACAGTCAAACATTCACATATTTACATACAGTAGTCAATAAAACAATGCAGCAATCTTCCTGTAAGCACCACACTTCAGATGTAATGAAACAGTAGAAAAATGCACTTGACAATACATGTTATTTGCCTTAACATATCTTGCACAAAATACATAAAAAATGCAAATTCTTATCATTAAGCATATTTTAGATTAGACAAATAACATTGTAAAAATGAGACCTAAACCAACTTAGCTATTCAACGTAATTTCTAAATGAATTTAAACTGTGATTCTTTAATGACTATTTTACTGTGTTAATATTGCTTTTTATTCTTAGAAATGGCTTCTGATTACAAGAAATTCACCAGTGAAGCTATAGATGGAAGATGAATAAACATTCTCTGTGATTAAACTACGGACAGTATGGATGGAGTGTTTTTTATGTCTTTCAAGTTTTAGATACAGGATTAAGCAAGTGATGTGAAATTCGTAAATGCAACAAATTTTTCTCAATTAGTATAAGATACACTACATGACCACAAGATGCCATATGATGCTGTAAATATTTTTTGCGACAGGGCTCTGTATATGAGAGTTTTTTTACGAAACTATGAAGTCTTAACTGGCAATCTTCTGATCCAGTATCGGGCATATATGCCCAGTTTGGTTGACAAATGCATGACAAGTTACGACTAATTGAAATGAAGTTGTGACAATAATGAAGTAGCCTTCATTGAGCACCATTAACCATAAATAAATGTACATTAAATTTCAGATGTCTATCAGAATTTTTTAGGAACAAAACTTTTTTGTTAACTTTAATTACTTGCTGAAACAGCTGGTTTCAAGGAGTATTTTATCTGGAAAGTCACTTCCAAAATTTTGTACAGACCTTTAAGTTGCCAGAGATGATAGACACAAGTAATTCTGGTGTACAGTCTACACAAAATAGGAATTCTGCTCATTCGGTTTCTGAAAAACTGTACCAGGCAGCTGGTGAAACTTTTTACTTGACAGACAAAAAGTACACAAGCGTTGTATGCTCTAATTCAGAACAAGCTGTAGCCAAAGATATTTGGCAAGGCAGCTGAATGTACAAAAGGTAAACTTTCCATGCTGAAGAAGGAAAAGAAAAAATTCTCTCAGTTGCAAGGAGTTTGAGGCTTTACGCCAGGCATTTTATCTGACGAGTGTGATGAAGTTTATATTTTTTTGCAGGAGTAATAAGATATGCAGTATCTAGTGGCTATGGTCGTCTTAAGAAATGTTGAAACACAGCTAAAAGAAAATGACATTGATGTTATGAATTTTAAAGTGCCTTTTGGACTGAGCACCAGCATTAAATGTTTGCCAAAGATTTAGTGTGAACGTGAACAATATTGATACAAAAATAGTGTTGTTACAGGTAGATGTAATCAAACAACACTGAGGTATGTACACTACTTTACACTGACCAATATAGTTTTTAAAAATACATGCATACCACTTGGTTCATGATCATGTTTATATGATTGGCTACAAAGAAACTGTTGAGTTGAGTTTTGGCCTGCCCGTTTATATTTGTGACTAACGAATATTTGAACAGAAAATAAATTTCATGCGGTAGTTTATACTATACTAATTAAGCTTTCACATCAAGAGGTACAGACTCAACTAGTGAACCTGGTAATGGTGCACAAATACTAAACATGTAGGGGAACTGGATATATGCCCTAATCTCCTCCACCTTTCTTTGTCGATGTCCCCCTGCCACATCTCTCTGAACTTGAGCATTGTTTATTGTTATGGCCAACAGAACCTCAATTGTGTATTGAAATCACTTAAAATGAATGGGTAAATCAATTGGGATCATTTGGTACACTGGGTGCAAGAAAGACCTCTCCAGCTGCTGGACCTGTGAGGATAGTAGTTTCAATGGAAGCATTTCGCATAGTTTTATTCAGTGATGAGGTATGGTTACAAAGTTTCCGACAATTCAGACCCAATAATTTACTATTCTGATCATAAGCCAATAAACCAAAAAATCAAATGCTTTCTCTTAAAAATGACAGGGAGAAAGACCAGAACTGTGTGTATACAATTTTTGTTTAAAATCATATATAAACGGAGAGAATGTATATGGGGGAATTATATGCCTAATGGTTTAAATGTCCTGCTATCACAATGGAAGCTTAATGTGAAAAAGGAAACAAAACGGCACATTTTAACAGCACAGCAGGATATTTTCTTTTTCCTAGTCTGTTTTCATAGAAAACCTGCACACTGTTTAATAAACTTTTAGAAGGACATTGCCTACATATATTTTTACCATGTAAAAATTTGTAAATAAGTCAATCAAGAACTTTTAAGAGTTTTTGGTGATGTTTCCCTATAATGTATTACATGTATATTTACAAAAATACATATATTACAAAATATATATCCTATGTCAGTCCAAATGCTAGAGCATTGTGAAAGAATCTGAAGTAAATCTGTCAACAACTTATAGAGATTTTTTGAAACAATGTTACATGACCTGTCTTTATATAGTAGTATAGATACAATTTACCTAACATAATGGTTCTCATTTTAATACTTTGCCATGAACAAATGTGCAAAGTGAAGTAGGAGCTCGTGAGACAGCTGCAAATTGAACGAATGTGAGCATCTAGTGGCAAATATGCAGACATCAAATTAAAATGCCTAATCAAATTAAACTATATGGTCCAGAGACCTTTCAATGTCTCAAATACATTTTGTCTTCCTGTTGGTTTATGGTGAATATCAATTGGGTTGATGTGTGTATGGCAATTTGGATTGAGGAGGGAGGCTGCTAGGGTAGTCCATGCAGTTGTGCAATGCCACTGCACCAGTGTGGCATAGTGGTAAGCACATCTGCCTAGATATCAGGAGACCTGGGCTCGAATCCAGGACTTGGTCCAAATCCTCATACATGCCTTCCATCTGCTGCATATATACATCATAAAATGACCAAGTTTATTTGTTCTAATCTTCCTCACAATTTGAGTACACCAATTGTTAACACCCCAAATTTTAAAAAATGGAGATGAATTACACTACTCCTAAGTATCATGTGTGTAAAACTGCTTTTGTGTGCATCTTGTCGGATTGCCCACCAAACAAAGAGTATACCACAGTGTTTGCCATGGATTCATATTTTTTTGAACAGTTCACACTCACTGCAAATATCTTGGCCATTTTGTATGCTTACAAATTAACAAACCGGTAACATTAAATATAACAGCAAAAACAATTATTGATAAAATTATTTAACTGAGAAGATAAAAAATCTACTCACCAAGTGGGGTAGAACACACACATAGAAGACTGTTGTGATTGGCAAGCTTTCGGAGTCATAGGCTCCTTCAGGCAGAAGGAAGAAGGGTGAATTAAAAGGACTGGAGAGGTTCAGGAAAAGGGGTAGATTTTGGGAGGTACAGAATGAGAAGGAAAAACTTTTTTCTTCTCATTCCATATGGTGTAGGAAGTTGGTTGTAGATTGTTATGATAATATATGCAAAGCCAAGATTTTTCATCATTTGATAATGTGATCTTTGTGGCATTTGATAATTGCAAAGTGCCTCCAGAGACAATTATGTAGCTTGTCCACAATTTCACTTTAGTGTGCATACTGTTCCAGTCGCCTGTGTTTCAAACACTCTGTTGAAACTCCATTTGCACTTTGATGACAAGTAAAGAAAGAACAAGTTACAACAACTTCTATCTCGAGAAACATGACTTAGTACTGTATGTATTAAAAATATTGCTTAAAGTTAATGTTTAGCTGTTTGCCAAATATCACCTTATTTATGACCCTTGGCTCATAATCTTAACACTTATGCACAGTAATGTTTCAGAATTCTTTAGATGTTTAACTTTCAAACACCAGCTGTAAACAAATGCAGAGTTTTTAGAGATAAATGAGCTTAGAGAAAGAGACCTTTATTTATGATCCTTTCTGGTTTTGGCAGTTTAGCTGGGTCCCTTCCTTGTCAATATTGATATAATTTACTGTTTTCTATTTTATGAGTAATAACCATTTTTATAATTTGTTGTAATTTCATTCTTGTTTACCTAAATTTTCAGGTGCCATTTTTTTGTTGTGGAATCTTAAATCAATTTTATCACAACAATTAAAATAAAAAAATCACTTCACTACCAAAGTACTCTTATCTAATGGACACTGCCCTTCACAACAGTCCTTATATTGACTTGCTGATGGTACACAGAACAGCAAACATACAAAATGTGTCCAGCATTTATCATACATAAAGCCATTCACCATACAGTGGTTGGTTAGAGAAAATGTCTGGGGTCTGAATTTTGCAGTGCCACTGGGTTGTATCCATCTGACTTCAGTAAGTATTAGTGTAGTCAAGAAAATTACGATCTGGGGAATCGGTTTTCCTGTAACGTATGCTTATAATCTCTAAAGATGTGGGTTAGGGTAAGTTTTGGACATACATGCCTTTTGTATAAATGACTAGTGTCATGTTAATATACTTTGGATAAACAGCAGTATCGGTCCAAAATATTTGAATTCTTTATTTTACAGGCTGATCTGTCACTGTGTGACCATCTCAAGTGCAAATTATTCAACCTTGTAGGCCCGTATCATATTAGTGTGATGTAGAAAGGACTCCGAAGCAAACCTCAATATTAAGATTGATAACTATTGGTAGTTTGTGGTAAAGTGACTTGCCTAAACTTTTTAATTCACTCTGGATAATCCACAACAGTGTGGAAACTTGAACTATTATCCTAACCCAGCTCATCAGTTGAAAATTATTTTAACAACAAACTTCTCTCTTATGGTGTTTAGCATTTTTCCAGAATCCAAAACTGGACACATTAATTTCAAGAGAGATTAGCAAATAAATCAGTTTTAACAGTGAAGACTTAAGTGCATCTTTAATAAAAATTTCATACGAAAACAAATACTCATATTGTAAAAAATCATTTACACTGTTGTGGTCATCTAACTCTTGTACACATTATGCATGAAACCTGATTTAAGAAGGAAGAAGCCAAATCGATTTGTTTGTTTGTTTGTTTGTTTGTTTGTTTGTAATAAAGGCAGCAATCTGTACTATTGTTCTAATTAAAATTTCTATTAGTATCATTAGCCTTTCTCACATTAATTACTAGTGCATCTTACTGTTGGTTTCCCATTAAAATGTGTTCAAAAAAGATATAATTCACCTATTGTGTTGAGTAAAGTATCTGACCAGCCTGATTGCTACAGCATCTCTTCTTGACCAACCTATACTTTCCCACTGTGCTTCCATAGCAATCTGTACTATTGTTCTAATTAAAATTTCTATTAGTATCATTAGCCTTTCTCACATTAATTACTAGTGCATCTTACTGCTGGTTTCCCATTAAAATGTGTTCAAAAAAGATATAATTCACCTATTGTGTTGAGTAAAGTATCTGACCAGCCTGATTGCTACAGCATCTCTTCTTGACCAACCTATACTTTCCCACTGTGCTTCCATAGGAGCTTACTCATCGTGGCAAATGTTTGACAGTATTCTTATTTCTGAATAGTATCGAGATAGCTTACAAATTTTAAGTCTGTATTGTGGATTTTTGTTCTACGAAAACACTCTTGCAATTTGTGTGGAATGTTATCAATCAGTTGAGCTGAAAGTGGTGATAGAGAAAGGAGCAACTAGTCATATTTCAACTGAAATGTGTGAGTAACCAACACGGAGTGGGTATGATGGCAAGTCCTAAAAAATGCAGTAATTAAACAAGTAGGCAACTATATCAATACTGAAGGATGGCTAAAAGTTAATTAAAACAGTAAATTGACTGATTTTGAGTGTGACTTCTCTTTTGTATGACACTTTTATTTTTCAACTTCAGAAATTTAAATACAACAACTTCTGTGTCACCTGTTGCATGTCATTTTATTGCTGTTGGGATAAAATTATCCTATAACCAAAAACACCTATTAGTACTTTCAGATGCAATGTCAGTGTTTGTTCTTGCAACAACCAGCATGAAATTACTAAATATTTTCATTGTCCTCTGAAAAACAATTGCAGTATACTGCTCACATACTTTGCTTATCAGTTATGGTCCACTGTAAAAACTAGATGTAATATTTTTTTACACTAGTTGCACAACAGGCTTCTGACTTAGTGATTTTCATAACTTTAATGTTTATTATTTAATATGCAGTGAAATTGGGATTGTGAGGCCGAAAATGCAGGAGGTCAGGTCCATGTGTAGGAGGACAAGAGTGGAGAAACTTCAGGATAAGGAAATCAGGCTCAAGTACTTAACAGCAATCTCAGAAAGGTACCAGTTAGTTGAATGTAGTCAATTACAGTCATTGGAAAAGGAATGGACAAGGTAAAAGGCCACAGTACTAGAAGTGGCTAAAGAGTCTTGGAACAGTAGTGTGTAAAAGTAGGATGAAGCGAACAGCTTGGTGGAATGACACAGTCAAGGCAGCCTGTAAAAGGA
Organism: Schistocerca gregaria; assembly: GCF_023897955.1. Taxonomy (NCBI): domain Eukaryota; kingdom Metazoa; phylum Arthropoda; class Insecta; order Orthoptera; family Acrididae; genus Schistocerca; species Schistocerca gregaria. Next base: position 613,926,967 of record NC_064923.1, read on the forward strand.
AAAAGGTGTATCAAAAATGGCTACATACTAGAACTCAGGTAGACAGAGAAAGTTACGTTGAAGAAAGAAACAAAGCCAAACAGATCATTACAACATCCAAGAAGAAATCTTGGGAAGACTTTCGAAACAGGTTAGAGACTATCTACATCTACATCTACATCTATACTCCGCAAGCCACCTGACGGGGTGTGGACTATGGGTCAAGCTGCTGGAAAACCATTCTGGAGTGTAATTAGCAGTCTTCAAAAGGGAGGTAAGAAGGAAATGACAAGTATTTTGGACAGGTCAGGAAAACTGCTGGTGAATCCTGTGGATGCCTTGGGCATATGGAGGGAATATTCTGAAGAGTTGCTCAATGTAGGTGAAAATACGATCAGCAATGTTTCAGATTTCGAGGTAGAATGGGATAGGAATGATGACTGAAATAGGATCACATTTGAGGAAATTGAGAAAATGGTCAATAGACTGCAGTGCAATAAAGCAGCTGGGGTGGATGAAATTAAGTCGGAACTCATCAAATACAGTGGAACGTCGGGTCTTAAATGGCTACACAGGATAATTGAAATGGCCTGGGAGTCGGGACAGGTTCCATCAGACTGGAAAAAAGCAGTAATCACACCAATCTTTAAACATGGAAACAGAAGAGATTGTAACAACTACAGAGGTATCTCTTTAATCAGCGTTGTGGGTAAAATCTTCTCAGGTATTGTTGAAAGGAAAGTGTGAGTATTAGTTGAGGACCAATTGGATGAAAATCAGTGTGGGTTTAGGTCTCTTAGAGGTTGTCAGGACCAGATCTTTAGCTTATGGCAAATAATGGAGAAGTGTTATGAATGGAACAGGGAACTGTATCTATGCTTTATAGATCTAGAACAGGCATATGACTGGGTTCCTAGGAAGAAGTTATTGCCTCTTCTACGAGATTATGGAATAGGAGGCAAACTTTTGCAAGCAATTAAAGGTCTTTACATGGATCGTCAGGCAGCAGTTAGAGTTGGCAGTAAATCGAGTTCATGGTTCAGAGTAGTTTCAGGGGTAAGACAAGGCTGCAACCTGTCTCCACTGTTGTTCATATTGTTTATGGATCATATGTTGAAAACAATAGACTGGCTGGGTGAGATCAAGATATGTGAACACAAAATAAGCAGTCTTGCATATGCAGATGACTTAGTTGTGATGGCAGATTCGATTGAAAGTTTGCAAAGGAATATTTCAGAGCTAGATCAGAAATGTAAGGACTATGGTATGAAGATTACCATCTCCAAAACGAAAGTAATGCCAGTGGGAAAGAAATATAAATGGATTGAGAGCAAAATAGGAGGAACAAAGTTAGAACAGATGGACGGTTTCAAGTACTTAGGATGCATATTCTCACAGGATGGCAACATAGTGAAAGAACTGGAAGCAAGGTGTAGCAAATCTAATGCAGTGAGCGCTCAGCTACGATCTATTCCCTTCTGCAAAAAGGAAGTCAGTACCAAGACTAAGTTATTTGTGCACCGTTCAATCTTTCGACCAACTTTGTTGTATGGGAGCGAAAGCTGGGTGGATTCAGGTTACCTTATCAACAAGATTGAGGTTATGGATATGAAAGTAGCTAGGATGATTGAAGGTACCAGTAGATGGGAACAATGGCAGGAGGGTGTCCACAATGAGGAAATCAAAGAAAAACTGGGAATGAACTCTATAGATGTAGCAGTCAGGATGAACAGGCTCAGATGGTGAGGTCATGTTACACGCATGGGAGAAGCAAGGTTACCCAAGAGACTCGTGGGTTCAGCAGCAGAGAGTAGGAGCAGTCAGGGCAGGCCAAGGAGAAGAAGGTACCTGGATTCGGATAAGAATGATTTTGAAGTAATAGGTTTAACATCACAAGAGGCACCAATGTTGGCACTGAATAGGGAATCATGGAGGAATTTTATAAGGGGGCTATGCTCCAGACTGAACGCTGAAAGGCATAATCAGTCTTAAATGATGATGATTCTTATTATTCTGAGGCATGCTTCATCAGCAGAAAGAGCACCTATCTCTGCACAGACTGCAACCAGCTATTGCAGTACCAATGTATAACAGTATCTGAATTGCTGAGCAGATGCACTACTGCTACTTCACATTAGTTAACACGTATGCCACCTTGTCTACACAACAATCACTGTAGCTTGTCTGTAAGGTAGTTGGTTCCCACAACATCAGAGACTACTTTCACTTATATACACTGAATGAAATAAATAAGTCCCAACATCAAGTAGTAGTCAGGGGAGATTAATGAAGCTGGTAGGCATATTTCTACATCTGAAAGATTTCTAATCAAATTTCGCACTAGTTGCATATGGGTGGCACTAGGAGTGCCACAATTGGGATGCAAATCAGGTTTGCTACAAAAATGTGCTGCAACTTACCTTACCTACCTTTGACATTGGATGTAGGGAGTTAGTCAAGAATGCCTTTGTCCTCTTCAAACAAAAGATTATCAACAGCTCAAGAGTTTGAATGAGGTTGTGTAACTGGGCTACGACGGGCTGGAGGTTCCTTCCACAGTATTCCAGACAAACTTGGCAGGAATGTAGTAACAGTACAAGATGGCTGGCAACAGTGGTCACAGGGAGGTATTGGTGCAACAAGACCACGCTCCAGGTGGCCACATGATACTATTGAGAGGGAAGAGCAGTTGGTACCACAGTGACTGGTACAAATTTGTTACTTCAAAGACAGCTCCAAGCTGGATGCAACATAGTGTGGATTCCACTGACCTCAAACCACTGCCATTTGGAACTTCAGTGGTGTCAATTGAGATAGCTTATTGAAGACTCTAGTGGAGATCTGTTGTGTTTTCCGATGGAAGCCAGCTCTGACTCAGAGCCAGTGATAGCAGTGTTTTGGTTAGGAGCAGGCCATTTGAGAAGCTGCAACCAGCCTGTCTGTGGCCTAGATAAACTGGACCTACCTCCATCCAACAAACTGATATCCAGCACTGGTATGACACTATGCATGTTTGTATTCAACATTCTGGTAGTTACACCACTTATTAGAGTACCTGCTTTTCACATTTGCAATGTCTTTTCTTGCACTTTCATTAACCTGTGATATTGCAATGTTAATCACTTAAAAGTATTATCTAGACAAATGTTTTCTTGAAATTTCATAAATCTACATTTAATTATTCTGGTGTTGATTTTTTCTTGTCAGTGTATATAGCGAGTGAGTTTGATTTTTTAAATGTTTTGATTTCTGTAAGGTGAACTGCCAAATATTTGCTTATACTTGAACTTCGGTTTTAAAAATTTCAGGACTCAGCTATGTCACATTTTATACTGGTGTGAAATATTACTAAATAGTGACTAATAACCATACAAACAACTGTGTATTTTCACATGGCAATGTCAGAAAGCAGTATCATACTATGCATGAACATTGCGAACTTACGCTCCCAAGCAATCAGGGGAGACTGGGAGAAATCTGGAGTCTTCTTTCTCAATCACTTCCTCTTCCTCTCCCCCTGTCTTTTTTGTCTGAACTCCTTCTCGAAACTACTTCTGCTTGTTTTAGCTTTTTACTATTCATCCCTCTGCTGCTTTTTGGTAACTAGAATTTTATTATGCATTCTCTTTGTACTGTTTCTAAACGTAAAACAAATTAATGATCTAAGCCCTAAGTATCTTGCAGCAACAAGAGCAGTTTTAACTGTCGTCTACCACTTGCCAGCGAGCCATGACGCAGCAGTTACAGGTGTGACAAGGAACTGGAGATTTCATTCTAACCTATTACGTGTCTTTGGAGGTTTCTAGAGCCAAAAGAAGTATTGTTCTCAAATTTGTATAAGTTGTTATATAAATGTCTACAAATTTTATTGGTTTAAATTTGGTTATCCATTAATTTGTGAACAGAACCTGCAATATACCTCCCACCGCAGATGTGAAATTATTAATGATTTAAGGATGCAAGGCTGTTCTTGAGCATTCAAGCTAAGAGGAGCAGTGTGTTGATAACTGTAGATTTAGAGTTGTTGAAATAAATAGATGGGGAGTGTTGTAGCATTGTCACCAGAAAGAACAACAATGGTGTGGTTTTGTTTGTTGGTTTTTTTGGGGGGGGGGGGGCGCGTTGGGGGGGGTGAGAGAATACACAAGATTGTAAGTCCATCGATCCTCTGACGGGAAATGAGACTTCTGCTGCTGCTGCTGCTGCTTTTGGTGTTGCTGTTGCTGCTACAGCTGCAGTCCTCCTCTCTCTTTCTACTGGCTCTTCCATTCCTTTGATTGATCTCCATGTTTCCATCTGTCGGCAAATGGTATCACTTTAGCAACACCACTTGGATTGTTGACTGCCTTTTATTTTCCGTCTGTTGTAGCAAATTTGCAAGGGAAATTTAATCTCTGGTTCAGGACCTCCAATGTCTCCATGGCGTATTTTGTCGACCTTTCTCCAAGAGAAAGTCCTTTTTAGCTCTTTCCTTCCATCAATTGGGCTTAACATGTATCACTTTTAACTACTTTTACTTATTTGTTTTATAAGGTTACAACATGGGTGCTTATGACCTCAGTCTTGCACCCTAAAACAAACCAGAATACCTCAATCCAATAGTGGTGCATCCGGAGGTCGAGATGCCTACTGAGAACATTTTCTAATCTAGTCGGGAGATTCATAATAGATATTGCAAGAAGGCTAAAAATGTAACGGAAATCTTTTGCATCATCAATAATGAAATCAAGGTGAAAGAAATATAGAAGTCAGAAAGTGGCCATGCCCAGGAGTCTGAATGCGACAGGAAACATCCCAGTCACAGCTGTCCCACCCTGATCTGAAAGTCCAGAGTGTTCACCATTCAAGAGCAACGCGTACATAAAGAAATTGCATGTGGCAGAAAGGACGAAGGAAAGAACTGGCTTGTCAATGAGGAATACCTAAACCTAGCATATAGCTGTGGATGCCCCATCTCCAACCACCCTGCTCCTGTTCTGGAGGTAGATTAAAACCTTATAGCTGAGAATAAAAATAACTTTCACAAAGAAAACTGGGAACTATGTCAAACATCATGAATTGTCCACCAATATAAGATGCAATAAGTCCTGAAATCCATACTCTGCACAGGGAGCCAAAAGGAGATGGGCATCTCACCAAGGCTCCTTTAATGAAATTAAGGGCTCTCCTAACAGCTACCACTATGCCGTTAACACACTACATGTTTCCAGCAGCGAATGGCGCTCCATACTGGCAGGAGGTGTAAAAGCATACCACATCTGATCCCCTGGTGTAAAAGATGGTAGCACCCTAGAAATCTTTAAGAAAAGAATGTAACAGATGGTGAACAGTCATGGGGCCACAAAGACTTTAGGATCTTGGAAGAGATTGGTCCTAACATGTGGCCTATGCACAATCCAAGTGGGCGTGTGCAAGAAAACATGGAGAAGTGAGAGGAGATTTTGGCAGAGAGAAGCGAGGCACTTTCCAACTGGTAATCCCATCCAAGAGCAGGTATCAAGAGAGCGTCTGCAGTAACAATGGTATACATAGTACGATCAGGGAATTATCAAATGATGAATGCACGGGAGAGAAAGAGCTAACACTGTGAAATCTGAAGAGGGAAGAGTCCCACTTTGGCAAGGACCAGTCTGAAAAGCACCAATGGCCAGACGCTCATCGTGATGGTGGACTGAGTAACAGTTTCAAAGATGAAGGAGCTGCTGAATCATAAACCTATCAACCATAGTACGTTCAGGATGAAACCAAGGGCTGGTAAATAAAGTAATAGTAGCATGATCGGCACCCTAAGATGTTTGAGTAAGGGAGCAGAGTGTGTTAAGCATCCATATGCAGCTAGTCTTCAGGTGATGAATGTGGAGCAGCCATGTCAGCTCTTCTTCAACAAGACGACTTGAGAGAGATGTGATTACACTACAATGTCCAGGTGCTGGATACCTAAGAAAAGTTACAGGTCAGGGTGGACCGCAGTATGAAAGCAGGAATGCATGACCCACAACTTTGTAAGAGCAAACTGGAAACCATGGAAAAGAGCCCACGCAGAGGCCTGCCAGATGGCGCCTTGATGCTGACATTCAGCAACCTTGGAGCTGGTGTTCGGCAGATGCTACACGGTGGGAGCTGTATTGAATACAAAAATTGTAATGTACAAAGCAGGGGTGACCAGAGACCCAATTTAGGTGACTAGCCGATTGACAGTGATGAGGAAGAGACACTCAACACACAAAGCCCTGTGAAATGCCATTTTCTTGGAACTTCTGGGAGCCGATTGAACTCTTAATAACCAGCGGTATAAAAATTAGCAACAGGACCCCAAGAGCCCCATCATTGAGGGAACATAAAATGCGATGACATCAAGTGGCTGCAGGTTACTGCTGCCAATCTAAGCAAATAGTCAGTTGAGGATTCTCTCTTCCAGAAACCACACTGATAGGGGGGCAAAAGGCCTCAAGATTAGAGAACACAGCATAATCTGCAGGCAACCATCCTTTCAAGCAGCTCAAAGAGTATGATGGTCATGCTAATTGGCCAGTAACTGTTGAGAAAGGATCTGTTCTTGCCTGGCTTATGAATTAGGCAAACAACTGAAGATAATCATCTGATTACAAATTGAAAAAAGGTCTCTGGCTGTGTTGTGTGACAAGGCAAGATCCTGATTCAGCTGGGTGAGTGAAACACAAGGGGATGTCTTCAACTTATCACTTCTGCAGTAAATGGTAGCTGGATAAGAAGAGGACGCTGTTCCAAAGGTGTTGCAAGGTGTCTGCAAGAACCAATGAAATGGTATGAAGACCACCCTGTAGAACAAGACCCAGAACAGCTGTTGACTGTTGGCGGTCAAATCACTATGGAGCTTTGCCCACACCTGAAATGAAGAGGCGCATGTCCCCCAGTGAAGAGAAAGTGCTCCCAGCATTCCTTCTTATTGCATCTGATATAGCAAGCCTTAGCATAAAGTCACTTAAAAGCAATAAAACTAGTTTCTGAAGGATGTCATCTGAACTGTTACAGGGCTAACTGGTGACCCTAAAAAGCTATTTGAACATCTTTGGTCCACCACAGCACAGGCCAACAGTGTGAGGGAGGGGGTGGGGGGCTGTAGAAATGGGAATAGAAGTTGCAGCAGTAGATGATACCGTCTGAGGTGCCTTGCACAGACAGGCTCATAAATACAATCCAACAGAGGCAGAAAATGTAACAGCAGAGGAATATAAAGACCAATCAGCTCTGCAGTGCCCCATGTGGTAGTCTGCATGACTGGCAGTGGCAAAAAAATGACAGGTTTAGTGGAAACTAGTCACTGTCACAAAGGTCATCACATAGTGACCAATGTAGCTGCCACAAAATTACGGGAAGAGACTGTCAGGTAGCTGAAAATGTGCTATGGGTAGCACTGAAGTGGGTTGGACAACCATCACTAGGAGGCACAGATCATGGTCGGTGAAAATCTGGTTAATAAAAAGCCCCTTACAGCCTAAGTGGTACTTCCACCACAGGGGGCAGTGTGCACTGAAGTCCCCAAGTAGGAGAAAATGGGGGGGGGGGGGGGGGGTAGTTATTAGATTTATGGGGTCAATTCAACACAAGTGGCTTGCTTGGAGGTAGGTATCATTACAAATGGGAATTGCTGATGCTGTTTGCACCCCCAACTACTATTACCTCCAAGGAGCTGAAAAGGGGAATTCATTCACTGACATCTGTATGAACAAGAGTACAGAACCCTCCAAATGCCCTCTTGGGACCAGCATGGTTCCAAAAGAATGCACAATAACCATGGAGCATTGGAGAATGGTCATCATTGAAGTGCATTTATTTGATAACAATCCAAACTGCAGAAGAGGAAATAATATGATGTTGTTCCAGCAGGTGACAGTAGTATCCATTAAAATTTCACTGAATGATCATGTGACTGTTGACCAGGAGGACTGGTTATGCCACAGGATCAGAGTCTGTAACTAGTGGGGATGGAACCACATCCAAAAAATCGGCTCAGAATCAGACTGCAATGGGGATCTGGTACATCCAGGGATGCATCATCATCATCATCATCATCATCATCATCATCATCATCTTCTTCTTCTTCTTCTTCTTCTTCTTCTCCTCCTCCTCCTCCTCCTCCTCCTCCTCCATTTGTTAAACAGGGTATCCACACTGAGCACAAGAACAGAAAAGAGCTGACAGCTCTGGGGGCTCATTCACCCATTGTTTAGCGTCAAGCCTCCAGTTGAGGAGTTGCCGGGGAGAGCTCCCAAGGCGCAGCCCTATAACTAGTCCAGTAGATGCCAAAGAAAAATGATTCTCCAGCCGGGTGCAGAAAGCGATTCCCAAAGAATGTACTGCAGGAACCACAGGAAAGGAGAGATGTGGGAGATCTGGTTTGGGGAATGTAGGGGTAATGGGGAGGGAGCCAATGGTTGCGATGTTAGCCTGACTGATAGTCATATCCACAGGATGTGTGTGTTTATATTGCTTCTGGGTCTCAGCAAACACTAGATGGTCAATATATTTGTACTCCTGGTCAATATATTTGTACTTCTGTTCCTACTGGGTGAACTGGCAAGATGAAGGGTGATGTTCTGCACATTTGGAAAAAAAAGTGACTGTTCACAAGGATTGTGTTTGTGGAATGATTGTCTACAGCTGCCACACTGTGGGCCCCCCATATAGTGGGATGACGTATGCCCAAAGTGCAAACATCTGATTTATCTCACAGATGGTGGACCATACCTTTTCACACCACACCTGTACACTATGACCTTAACTTTCTACAGGACTTTCCCTCCTAAGGCTGAGATAAAGCTACCTTGGTGGGAGACAATGGGAAGAGACATTAAAGGTAGCTGAAATTTATTTCTTTTGTAGAGCAGGAGAAAATTAGCAACACACTTGCAACAGAAATAAGTCAATGAATCCTATTCTAAAACTGAACGTTCAGTTTATTTGATAGAGCCTGTGTACAATTGTACAGGAAAAGTTTAATCAGATCTTTCCCTGAATGAGATCCTAGAGTTACAAAATGTTAAGTAAAAATATGAAGAAGCTTGTCATTTCACCAGTTTCTCTTTACTCCGTGTCACATCAACACTCATGCCTATATCTTACTTCATACATACTTCCCAAAATGTGTTAAATGACTGAATTTACATGCAGGTGCCACTACTACCCCATCCCCTCCTCCCCGTAACTGAATATTTACAAAGTATTTCATTGTTGATTGTGATCCACAGTTTTCATAAACTGTAGAAATGACTGGTCACACAGTAAAGGATAAATTAAACAGAAGCTTAAGATGTTACATGTCATTCCTACAATGCATATTTACAGTTAACACCAAATTATTAATGAATAATTATCGGCAGTTATGCAGAGGTTGCTGTTATTTTAATTAATACTGCCCACTTGAAAGATAAAGTTCTTTCTTACCTTGTTTGTAAGACACTGGCGGAAGTCTGATGGCATATCACTCACTGACACTCTGTCATGTGGCCTTTTTGGTCCACTAACTGAAGACACTACAGTACCCAAATCCAAAGTCACAACCTCAGAGAAAACAGGGTCTTGGGATGGGTCAGAGTAATTACGAAACATTTTCACACGCTTCAAATACTCTTCAATGATTTTAACTTTTTCCTCTGAGCGATCTGGAAAAATAGTTATGCAGGTAATGGCAGAGCACAATATATGGCATTACAATTAGTAAATTACTAGGAAAGCTATGTTATATTTTCTCTCTTAAGGCCTATAATGGAAGTAAAAGCAATTAGATAAACTATTTATAATACTGCAACAGGTCAGCGGGCATATCAGTCATTAGCTTCCAAAATGTTTTCTTCATTAGAAGTAGGGGAGGGGGTAGTGGGGGAAGTGGAGTAGGCAGCAACAGAAATACAAGGGTGGTTTGAAAAGTTCTCAGAATCACCACGAGAGTCAGTGTTACTGCAATGAGATGTTCACATGACAGTCATGGGGCTGTTGCCTGTAAACATGTGCCATGTCAGTGTTCTTAGAAGAGAGCTTCAGCAAAAACATGGCTCTGTTGTTGTTGTTGTTGTTGTTGTTGTTGCATAGTGATTTGCAAAGATGGAGAGGGGGTGGGGGGGGGGGGGGGAGATAAAGATTTGAGCAGTGATTAAGTACTTCATAAAGAAAGGTATGAAAGCAAAGGACATTCATGTGAATTTCCAGAATACACTGGGGGTGGGGGGCTCTGCTCCTTCATATTCAACTGTTACAAAATGGACAAATGAATTTAAATTCGGTCAGGAGAGCTTAAATGATTATCCGCACAGTGGTCAACCAAGATGTGTCACTACTCCAGAAATCATTGCAAAAGTGCACAAAATGGTCATGGAGGATTGTCAACAAAGTACGTGAAATTGCTCATGCTTCCCAGGTGTAATCTGAAAGGGTATATCACATTTTAACTGAAGAATTAGATATGAAAAAATTATCTGCAAGATGGGTGCCACAACTATTGATGCTGGAGCAAATAGCAAGAGAATGGAAAAAACACGAACTCAGGTATGAATGTCGTCACACCAACCTTACCCACCTGATATGGCTCTGTCAGACTTCCATCTCTTACCAAAGCTGAAAATTTTTCTGGGTGGACAAAGATTCACTTCAAACACAGAATTGATTGCTGGAGTTATTTTGCAAGCCTGGTGGAAACTCATTTTCGAGATGGGATCAAGCCACTGGAACATCATTGGACCAAGTACTTTAATCAAGGAGACTACAGTGAAAAGTAAAAAAAAAGTTTCAGTGATGTAAGTACTTTTTTTCCTAGAACTTTTCAAACCACCCATGTAAATTTATGAATTCTGTCATCTCCTAAATCAAGAGGTGGTTTTGGAAAATTAAATAGTGAAGGCAATAGACAAAAAGACAAAGCCTGGTATAGAAATCCTTGGATATCACAGAAGATATTGAATTTAATTGAGGAAAGGAGAAAATGAAACTGCTGCAAATGAAGAAGGTAAAACAGAAAACAAATATCTAAAAATGAGTTACACTAAGTGCAAAATGGCTCAGCTGGAATGGCTAGAGAGCAAACGTAGGTATAGAGAAGCATCTATAACTAAAGATAGATACCAGCTACAGGGAAACTGAAGATGCATTTTGGAGAAAATGGAAGCAGCTGTATGAATATCAGAAGTACCAGTATTAAGCTAAGAAGGTAGAGCTGAGAGGTGGAATGAATATATGGATAGGCTACACAGGGAAATGAACTTTAAGGCAATATTATAGAAAGAGGAAATATATGAAAGGACACATTCAGAGACAAGGAGTCACCTATTTAATATTGGAGCAAAGTGGGGGAGTGGGTGAGGGGGGCGGGGGGGTCAAAGAGAAGAGTACTATCAGCTGGTTCATATGATGTGGGTTTCAATAATCACAGACTGATTAGTTTTTCCACAGGACAGATTAGGATGGTGAGCTGCATCAAATGATTCTTCAGACTGAAGATGAGAACCACCTACAAATTAGGTCATTTTCCATATTTTCGTGATAACAGTAAGCAGTAAGAAATAGACTTATTTTTTGAACAATGCCAAATTGCAGATTTCCTGTACTACAAAATTGAGATTAAGCTATTTACTGTTTTTGATTCACTTATATGTAAAGCTGGTGGCTTAAAATACTTTCATACTACACTGATTGATTAAAAAACTATAAAATTACTTACTTGTTTGCTGCAAGTAGGCTAAGCTCATATTGTCGACAGGAAAAAATCCTACAGTGGCACCATATTCTGGACACATATTGCTGATAGTTGCACGGTCAGCAACAGATAATTCACTAACACCAGGTCCAAAAAATTCTACAAACTTTCCGACTACTCCTATTTGCCTCAGGTGCTGTAAGAAAAAAAATACTTTAAACCTATAGAAAGCACCAGTATGTACAATAATTTTGAACAACGAAGCTAAAGATAAATAATTTGTAGTGGAAACTAAGAAACTAAATGATCAAAGAATGTGTGGAAATTCAACTGTTTGCAATGATAGGCTTTCAACCCTGGTCACCGCTACATTCCCCTCCCCCCCCCCCCCCCCCCCCCCCCAATCCCCCACACCTTTTAGTAGTAATACAATTAGTAGTAGTAGTAGTAGTAGTAGTAGTAGTAGTAGTAGTAGTGGTGGTGGTGGTGGTGGTGGTGGTGTGCAACAAATGGCACTATCCACTCATGCCTTACAGTCGAACTCTAAAGCTGTTTCTCGATGCTGTGAGACTAGCGCCTATGGGCCAAATGAAATGCCAATAGGTTTGGTCTGACCAATGGTGAGTATGTTAGCAAATGATGAACTTTTACCTACATAAGGAGTAGAAAGTCTTTCAAATTGTACTCTAATCATTAGGCAGTGAACAGTATTACAGAAGTGTTTCTGCCACCAATTCATTTCCGTGAAAGTAGTTTCACCAACACGTTTTGAACGCTTAAGAAACAGTGGCTTCTTCCCATATACCAGGGAGGATCAGAAGTAAAGCATAATAATTTCTTTGTCTCTGGTATTGCGGCTGGACTGTTGAAATTTCATGACAATGTACTTTCAAGTTTGTGCTACGCAGAAAATTTTGTTTTCACATGCAGTTCTAATGAGATGCCCAAACCACAAAACAAATATGGTGTTCACCCTCATCAATTTGTGAAGCGCAGTTCAATATTTGTGAGCCAACTGGCATAAACTGAGTGAAATTAATTCACAGGACATGTATGGGGATGACTGTATAGGTCATTGCAATGTCTCCAGGTGGTGTGGATTCTTCCAAGAGGGCCGCATGAACCTTAGTTATTTCATCATGTTCCAGGTGGCCAGCAGCAGTTGCAACCCCGCAGAACACCAGAGCCACTGAGGCAGCAATTTTGAACGACCAGCATGTGAAACTGGGTGCCTAGGAACCTGACGGGCAACTACAAGTGCCAGCGAACGATAAGTTTGGATCACTTAATGCATTAAGCCACAGAAGGGCACGACTTCCTGAAATGAATCATCACTGGTGATGAGTCGTGGGCGTACCACTACAAGCTCAAAACAGAGCAGCCCTCTACGGAGTGGAAATGTACTAGTTCCACAGTATGAAAAGCATGAAACTGACTCAATGTGCTAGGAAAGTGCTTGTGACACTGTTCTAGGTATTCATGTAATGTTACTGGTGGACTTTTGAAGAACACGGGACCAGTGTGTATGCTGGAGCATCCATTAAAACTTTAAGATGGTCATGTCCTTCTAACATACACTGCTGATGGTGTCAGACTTCTTAATGACAATGCTTCTTTTCATGAGAAAACTGTCAAATTTTCTGCGGTAGGTGCTCCAGCATATGTCATACAGTCCAGACCTTGCACCATCAGACTCTCATCTGTGTGCTTCAATGAAGAAATTCCTGACGAGCAAACACTGATAGATGTGGAAGGTATATCAGCAGTTCGCAGATGGCTACACTCTAACCAAAAGGACTTCTTCGAACATGGCATATTGGAACTGGTACCACAATGGGAGAAATGTGTTGAAAACATTGGTGACTATGTACAAAAGTAGATAAAAGATGTAAGTTCAGTACCTTAAATGTATTCACAATTGCTAATATGGACAACAAAATCAGGTTTAGAAGGGAATGATGACAATGAAAATTTGTGCCAGACCAGCACTCTAACTTAAGTTTCCCACTTATCACGAGCAATTGCCTTAAGACTTGGCTATCCATGCACTACTCATGGCCAGACTCAAACTTCCACATGCTGTCAAGAATGTGTCTACTCCTTGTTCTCTTACATCCACCATGTATATTCCCATAAAGAAGACAGAAGACCTTTAACTTTAAAAGTCACTTGCTTGGTTTTAGCAGATAAATACAATTGCAGTGCCTGTTTTATTTTGATTTACGATGCAAAGTTCCTTTGGACACGTGTGCCTGTCCAAAGGAATAGGCATTGCGGTGACTAAATCCATTACAAAATACATTAAAGCTAGTCACACCTGCAGATATGGACTCTCACCAGCTGTAGTCCAGGACTAGGACTAACCAGGATTTCCTGCTTTCTGGAGAAACTTTGCATAGTAATTCTGAATAACGCAAGTTCATTCATGACTTTCTTTTTGTTAGCTATTAAACTTTGAGGTAACAATCTTCCCTCATAAGTATAAAGCCAAAAGGTGTCAATAAGAATATTTGATAATCTTCTGAAGCTAATTTCAAAGTACTTTGGATCAAGTAAGGTAACTTTATTGTAGACAAACCTTTGTTATAGTCAACACCAAATCTGTTGATGTTGCATACTGATTTAACTTTCCTTCTATTTTGTAACCCACCACTTGGGGCAACAACATAGTTATTGCTTGACCCAGCATGACTGCTTCAGCTTCAATACCTGTAGAAACAAATTAAAGTGAATTAGAACACATGGTAGATCATAATTTTTTCACAATGACTGACAAAACAAGTTAAACTTACTAGAAATTCTTTGGCTGCTCAGATGTTCTTCCTATATGCCGAGCTGAGTACTATGTTGTCATTGCACAATGCGTCCACCTGAGCTAAGTAGCCTGAATATGGGTTTCTGCCTGGGCTAGGACAATGATGATGATGATGATTTGTTAAGGGCAACACCAACACCCAGGCCCCGGGCACAGAAAAACCCAATCTGGCAGGGAATCGAATCCGGGACCCTGTGATCCAAAGGCAGCAATGCTAGCCACAAAACCACGAGCTGTGGACACCTACCTCGCCTTGTATTGAATACCTTTAAAGCACTTTATGCAACATCTCCTTCTGTTACTAATTGGTCCTTACACCTTGTAGGCATAAAAATTGGATTCAGAATGTGAAGCTTCTCTATGAATTTATGGTTTTTACAACTACTCTAAAGGTAACTCTTCAACAGTTTCTAATCTGATTTTGGTAATAAATTCCAAAAGTTAATGTCTCTTTCAAATTCTACATATCTGAAAGAACTTTTAATTAAATCACATGTTGAAACATGATACTATGGTGTTACACCTCCTGATGTAGATAGCTTAGGATTGCTGTTGACCTGCCTGGAAGCAGCAATTCAAAATGCTTTCCTTTGTATGTAATACCTGATCAGTGTATTCTTGAATTTGAAAATGCCTATGATACTACTTGGAGGAATGGACTTCTCGATAGTGTTGCTTATTCGTAGATGCCTTCTCCAGCTCCTGTACATTCTCCAGCCCTGCAAACAGCTGCTCGACAACTGCATTTGGCACTCAGCCAATTATAGAATGGGTTAACACCACAGGTTTCAAGTTCTCTTTGGAGAAAATTGTTGATTCTAATTGCTGTTACTCCCTTTTTTAATTTACTTGTTTTAAAACTGGGGGATACAACTCTCACTTTTAAGGAAAAGGTGAAATAGGTGGCCCTCACTTTTGATGAGCAACAAATGTGGATGCCACTCCTTAAAGACCTGAAATCACGATGCCTCAAGGCTTTAAATATTCTAGAGTGTGTAAGTCATAGGTGTTTAGGAGCAGACAAGGCACATCTGCTGCAATTTTATAAAACCCTCAAACAGCCCAGCTTGAATACCACACACATCGATCAGCAAGGCCTTTCTACTTCAAAATGATGGATGTGGTTCACCATGAGTGTTAGACTGTCAACTCTAGCTTATCCAATAAGTCTGGTTTCTAGATTATGTGCAGAGGCTGGTGAGCCTCCGCTGTCTATTCAATATTTTCTCAAGGTACACCAAGTACTCTGGGTTCTGTCTGTTTCAAAGTCATCAGCACTGGCAACCACTGCCTAATAGTGGAGAACAAGGCCATTTGGGATCTGGGCAAAGGAGAGCCTTGAGACATTACATGTGGATGGAATTAAGGTTGAAAGCCAGACATGGAGTAGGGAAGTGTCTGGCTACTAAAGACACTCAGGTTATCCACCCAATTTTATTAGAGTTTACACTGATAGATCTAAAGTCATCCTCACATGGGGCACGATAGCTAACTTTGACATGGAGCTGTGGGTTTGGGGGGGGGGGGGGGGGGGGGAGACAGGCAACAGTGCAGTCGTTGCCATAATGCAGAAATGAAACAATTTATATGATCTCACACAGGGCATGATGATAGGCTTTCAGGCCATGGGTGGAAGCACTTCCAAAATGGGTAATTCTGTAAACGGTTCACACCGTGAACAGCAAAATGGTGCTATCCAAAACATGCACCAAAGTAACTGGTGCACCATGGGCGATAGACAACAGGAGTGAACAATGGCTGTGGAGATGTTTATGGAGAAACAGGTGTGCAACATATCAACCAAATCAACCAGGGGGTTACCAACAGTGTCTCGTCGATGGGGCCTCTACAGCATGCGCCTGGTTGATGCAACCATGTTAACTGCTGTTCATTGGTGATGAAGACCAGAATTACACCTAAATATCAGAACTGGACATACACTACGTGGTGACAGGTGTCCTCTTCAGAAAAATCACATTTTATGCACCATCAGATACATGGCCACTGGAATATACAGTGTGAATCACTTGAAATCAAACAGCCTGCCACAACTGTTGGAAGGATCCAGGCTGGATGATCAAGCATTATGGTTTTGAGAACATTTTAATCATTCTGGAAGGGACATAGGATCAATACAATTATGCATTTATGATTGGTGACCATATCCATCCCTAAATGGAATTTGGTTTTCTTAGGCACAATGGCCTTTGCCAGCAGGACAATGCAATGTGCCCCACAGCTCACAGTGTATGTGTATGGTTCGAAGAGGACAAGGACGAGTTTACCGCAGCTGTTCCATTCCCATGTGGACAGGCAATCACCAATGTGACCCAGAAATGATGTGTTAGTATGATGCTGTCAATGAAACCTTTCGTGTGACTGTGGCTTACCTACTTTCAAAAATGATGCGCTGAGGAAATGGCTCTTCCAATGCCATAAGTAAGTTGTTCCCCCTTATCACGTGGCTTCATCTTATGGTAGGAGTGTGTCAAAGATGTGCAACACAGCTTTCAATACTGGATTTTTAACTGTGTGTTTTTTGTATGACCTGAGAGCAGACCTACATATCTCACAGAACCTGCCCTCTATTTTAGATGACAAAAATGAGAGGTTTGTGTTTTAAGGTTGTGTGTATGATCAGGGCTTCTTCCCGAAACATTTGGTTTGAGACTTTAGTGTATTGCAGAAGTTCTTTGATCACCCAATCATTTCTAAGTAATCTGGCCCTTTTTTGAAAGTATCTGTGCTGCTATTTTATACAATTACTTCAGGTGTTTTATCTGAATTTTATGAAAGATCTTCCAAGAATCTCTTGATGTCAGTGTCGTGTTTTAAAATCATGTATGTTTGTACTGTTTGTTTTAACTTTTTTAATTAGATTTTTCACCTATTTCTTCTGTGCAACGGCACTAATGACCTGACTTTTTAAGTGTCCTAAACTACGAAATTCTAACAGCAGTCAAGGTCTAAATTCAAATTGATGATTAATTTTAGTCTTCAGAGATACACTATAAAATCTCACGAGAAATGAGACTGATTTCCAAGCAGTTTAGGCAATTTGTGTAAACCTGTCACTGAACTTTATGTTACCAAGAGATTTCTGAGTCTTTTAATGTACACATACGTGGGTCATAAAAACTGCATATTGCTGAGAATATATCCCAACATTTTTATATGACAACATAGCAGCAATACAAATTGCAGCCAATATACTACAACCTTACCAGCCACTATTGCCCAGTAATGTCTAGGGTAATACCTTTTTGGACTAGAAGTGTTGAAGGGGCCACAGTACTGCCACTAAATGCATGGATAGGAGCTAATGGAAGTGACTGGAGGTCTGCTGCTTTTAAATCATACCAGGAATAAAACGAGAAATAAAGAGAGACTTTTGGATATATGCTCTGTTTTAAGTAAGTGGAATGCTTAAAAAGATGTAACTCCTGAACTGGTACTTGATACATATCTTTTATGGAATGTAGAAACAATTTTGAGTATATTGTACAAGCAATTGATCCAAGATGGCTGAAACCAATAGAATAAAAGAAACTGTAAACCAGTTGTAACCTGACTGGCAATCACTCTTCAGTTTTTAGCAGCTCTTGATTCATACAGAAGTTTAATGTACCACCAGAGTCCACTACACATAAGCCTCTTGGTACACTAAGTATGAAGTGCTATGATAACACTTAAGGATTTCACTATGGTAAGTCTGAAATAAGAGTACATTTTATTTATATTGTTGGACACCAAAATAGCAAGGGAATGAGAGAGAGAACATTCTTGTGAAGCCAAGATAACAAGGGAATGGAAGAGAGAAGATTCTTCTAGAGGCCTACAGCCTGGCATTACTCAAGTGCACGGAACTATCACCACGAGCTAGTCACTAGACATAAACATCTCGAAACGATCAGTCAGTTACAAAAACTATGATATCAACACCTGCCTCTGTTTTTCTCATAACATTATGTAGCAGGTAATAAGTAGGCTGCTACAACACCTATCACATGTCTGAAAAAGCTGTTGTGGTGTTGTTGTTGTTGTGGTCTTCAGTCCTGAGACTGGTTTGATGCATATCTCCATGCAACTCTATCCTGTCCAAGCTTCTTCATCTCCCAATACCTACTGCAATCTACATCCTTCTGAATCTGCTTAGTGTATTCATCTCTTGGTCTCCCTCTACGATTTTTACCCTCCACGTTGCCCTCCAATGCTAAATTTATGATCCTTTGATGCCTCAGAACATGTCCTACCAACTGGTCCCTTCTTCTTGTCAAGTTGTACCACAAACTCCCCTTCTCCCCAATCCTATTCAACACCTCCTCATTAGTTACATGATCTACCCATCTAATCTTCAGCATTCTTCTGTAGCACCACATTTCGAAAGCTTCTATTCTCTTCTTGTCTAAACTATTTATTGTCCATGATTCACTTCCATACAAGGCTACACTCCATACAAATACTTTCAGAAATGACTTCCTGACACTTAAATCAATACTCAATGTTCACAAATTTCTCTTCTACAGAAACACTTTCCTTGCCATTGCCAGTCTACATTTTATATCCTCTCTACATCGACCATCATCAGTTATTTTGCTCCACAAATAGCAAAACTCCTTTACTACTTGAAGTGTCTCATTTCCTAATCTAATTTCCTCAGCATCACCCGAGTTAACTCGACTACATTCCATTATCCTCGTTTTGCTTTTGTTGATGTTCATCTTATATCCTCCTTCCAAGACACTGTCCATTCCATTCAACTGCTCTTCCAAGTCCTTTGCTATCTCTGACAGAATTACAATGTCATCGGAAAACCTCAAAGTTTTTATTTCTTCTCCGTGGATTTTAATACCTACTTCGAATTGTTCTTTTGTTTCCTTTACTGCTTGCTCAATATACAAATTGAATAACATCGGGGAGAGGCTACAACCCTGTCTTACTCCCTTCCCAACCACTGCTTCCCTTTCATGTCCCTCGACTCTTATTACTGCCATCTGGTTTCTGTACAAATTATAAATAGCCTTTCGCTCCCTGTATTTTAACCCTGCCACCTTCAGATTTTGTAAGAGGGTATTCCAGTCAACATTATCAAAAGCTTTCTCTAAGTCTACAAATGCTAGAAATGTAGGTTTGCCTTTCCTTAATCTTTCTTCTAAGATAAGTCGTAAGGTCAGTATTGCCTCACGCGTTCCAGTATTTCTACGGAATCCAAACTGATCTTCCCCAATGTCGGCTTCTACTAGTTTTTCCCTTCATCTGTAAAGAATTCATGTTAGTATTTTGCAACTGTGACTTATCAAACTGATTGTTCGGTAATTTTCACATCTGTCAACACCTGCTTTCTTTGGGATTGGAATTATTATATTCTTCTTGAAGTCTGAGGGTATTTCGCCTGTTTCATACATCTTGCTCACCAGATGGTAGAGTTTTGTCAGGACTGGCTCTCCCAAAGCCGACAGTAGTACCAATGGAATGTTGTCTACTCCGGGGGCCTTGTTTCGACTCAGGTCTTTCAGTGCTCTGTCAAACTCTTCAAGCAGTATCGTATCTTCCATTTCATCTTCATCCACATCCTTTTCCGTTTCCATAATATTGTCCTCAAGTACATCGCCCTTCTATAGACCCTCTATATACTCCTTCCACCTTTCTGCTTTCCCTTCTTTGCTTAGAACTGGGTTTCCATCCGAGCTCTTTATGTTCATGCAAGTGGTTCTCTTATCTCCAAAGGTCTCTAATTTTCCTGTAGGCAGTATCTATCTTACCCCTAGTGAGATAAGCCTCTACATCCTTACATTTGTCCTCTAGCCATCCCTGCTTAGCCATTTTGCACTTCCTGCCGATCTCATTTTTGAGACGTTTGTATTTCTTTTTGCCTGCTTCTTTTACTGCATTTTTATATTTTCTCCTTTCATCAATTAAATTCAATATTTCTTCTGTTACCCAAGGATTCCTAGCAGCCCTCGTCTTTTTACCTACTTTATCCTCTGCTGCCTTCACTACTTCATCCCTCAAAGTTACCCATTCTTCTTCTACTGTATTTCTTTCCCCCATTTCTTTCAATTGTTCCCTTATGCTCTCCCTGAAACTCTGTACAACCTCTGGTTCTTTCAGTTTATCCAGATCCCATCTCCTTAAATTTGCAGTTTCTTCAGTTTTAATCTACAGGTCATAACCAATAGATTGTGGTCAGAGTCCACATCTGTCCCTGTAAATGTCTTACAATTTAAAACCTGGTTCCTAAATCTCTGTCTTACCATTATACTATCTATCTGATACCTTTTAGTATCTCCAGGGTTCTTCCATGTATACAACCTTCTTTCATGATTCTTAAACCAAGTGTTAGCTATGATTAAATTGTGGTCTGTGCAAAATTCTACCAGGGGACTTCCTCTTTCATTTCTTAGCCCCAATCCATATTCACCTACTACGTTTCCTTCTCTTCCTTTTCCTACTGTCAAATTCCAGTCACCCATGACTATTAAATTTTCGTCTCCCTTCACTATCTGAATAATTTCTTTTATTTCATCATACATTTCTTCAATTTCTTCGTCATCTGCAGATCTAGTTGGCATATAAACTTGTACTACTGTAGTAGGTGTGGGCTTTGTATCTATCTCGGCCACAATAATGCGTTCACTATGCTGTTTGTAGTAGCTTACCCGCATTCCTATTTTCCTATTCATTACTAAAGCTACTCCTGCATTACCCCTATTTGATTTTGTTTTTATAACCCTGTAGTCACCTGACCAGAAGGCTTATTCCTCCTGCCACCGAACTTCACTAATTCCCACTATATGTAACTTTAACCTATCCATTTCCCTTTTTAAATTTTCTAACCTACCTGTCCGATTAAGGGATCGGGCATTCCACGTTCCAATCCATAGAACGCCAGTTTTCTTTCTTCTGATAACAGCATCCTCTTGAGTAGTCCCCGCCCGGAGATCTGAATGGGGGACTATTTTACCTCCGGAATATTTTACCCAAGAGGATGCCATCATCATTTAATCATACAGTAAAGCTGCATGCCCTCGGGAAAAATTACGGCTGTAGTTTCTCCTTGCTTTCAGCCGTTCGCAGTACCAGCACAGCAAAGTTGTTTTGGTTATTGTTACTAGGCCAGATCAGTCAATGATCCAGACTGTTGCCCCTGCAACTACTGAAAAGGCTGCTGCCCCTCTTCAGGAACCACGTGTTTGTCTGGCCTCTCAACAGATACCCCTCCGTTGTGGTTGTGCCTACGGTACAGCTATCTATATCTGTATCTGTATCTGTTGTGATAGTGAAACAAATTCATTAAGCCAATACAGCAAAACTGAAGACTGACAACGACTCGTAATGAGCAATTCTGTCACTATAAATGACATCATACAGTAAAGTGCTATAAATGCTCCACCCCACAAGCCTAGATGCAGTTGATCAGTAGGATTGATGGCATTTATGTCTTCGCATTCCATTATCTGATTGTCATCTTCTAACATCCTGTGTGAGATTGTTCCAATACTGTTCATACTCTCGCTCCCCTATGTGATGACCACAAATATGAAAACAAGGATAACTACAAACTAGCATCCAGTACTCAAGCCACCACTGCTCATAGTCCACAAGTCTACCATCACAGTTCCAGTTCATGGCACAATGGCATCATGACACTTGACATCGCTCTCCATCTGATGGGACAACACAGGCAGACCTGAGAGGAACCGAGGACTCTCAGGGCAGTGTGTGGGCCAAACACATACAGTACAATGTATGGTGTCTCTTGTAGCAGACCAACTGATGGGAAGTGCCAATTGGTGGGCAACATGCCTCAACTCAGTCACCAGCTTGTGCTTGGAACTGATGCAGTGATGCTTGGCAGCCCTAATTCTGCCTCTAGATGCAACATATTTCACTCTGAGAAATATAGGAAGTAATATTTAATCTTGT